>NC_140592.1:1255888174-1256543461 GCF_964204655.1 Triturus cristatus | reverse complement strand
GCGTTTTTATTTTTCAGAAATACTAGACAGAATGGATTTTTGCCAGATTCTTCTTCCTTGCTTCGCTACCCTCCACTGGCACTGGGCTCATGGGAAGGGTCCACCTGGGACAACTGTGTAGGATTCCCTGGTTTAGGGTAATACTGACCACAAATATCAGGTTTACCACCACAATAGGTCATCGGCCGCCACCATGGTGGTAGTTGGCACTCATCACCAGGGTTTAAATTAAAATATAGAAGTGCAGGTACTACTATTTAGAGTGCCCGTTAGCTCCTGAGAGGTACAGCTACTCTACCATTAAATACATTGCAGCAGTGCTGAGATGTGCAGGGTCAGAGTTCATGATAGTAAGAGCACATGCTCTTGGGATTCCGTCCTAGAGGCAGAGGGGTTGAACGGGGCAGGTGGACAGGTACCTCTGGAGACTTACTGCTGTCATCTTGTTGGGACGATACAACTTTGAAGGGCCAGCATGGGAACCAAAAGCAGCTCTGGCAAAAATGTTCAAATCAGCCTGACTCCCTTTTTCCTGTCTCATCTCACTCTCTTTCTCTCTCTCTCCTTTTGTGTTTCATCTCTTTTTCCTCTAGCTCTAATAAATCACTTATGTGCCTGCTTGTAGTGTTGCTGCAGTGACATAACTGGAGCGCAGGATTGTCTATTAATGTGTGTAAACACAGGGAGTTTGCGGCGATACGCCTGTTAATAACTGTGTTATTGATAGATCCCGTGTGCCAGTGGCGGCTGGTGACATTCAAAAGTGGTGAGGCGTAAACATTGGGGATGAGTGACCTGTGGCGAGCGAGTCCGACAGTCCCAAAGGGGGGTTTGAGAACATTTTGAAAAAAGAGTGGGTAAATGGTGCATTTTCAGGCACATTTGAAAAAGCAAGAAGGTAAATACAGCAACTGTGAAAGTGTAGTTATGACATCAATAAAGAGATTTCATATAATGATGTAGGTAGCTGCTTATTCAGTATAGGCAGAGAACTTCATAACAGGCTTTGAAATAGCAATACTGAGTTCAAAACCATTGGCTTAAGCAAAGGCAACATTTACTATTAGGTCACTGAGTATAGCGAGTGCACAGGTACCTTACCTAGAGTGTTCTAGAACGTTACTCGGACAGCGAGGAATGACCGCTCTAAATATCCGCAACGTCAGTAAAAACAATTCAAGCCTCAAAAGTACGGAGGTGCATATAACAAAAGGAACACACAAGCTGTGTTTTGGTCAAAACAAAACAGCCCCCACTGACCATAGAACCACGAAAAAAGAAAACTATTGGTGCTATCCCATGAAATCTGTTACTAAGGCCTGTACATTGGTTTATGACCAGACACAGGGCTTGAATGTTATTGCTTGCCAGAGTGCCCTGCTTGTAGGCTGCAAGCCATCTGTCAGGCCATAAAGATGCTGACAGCAAAAACACAAGATTTAGGAGGACGGGCTGTAAGCCGTGACTAATAAACTAGCCAGTAATATGAGAACAAGCGTGGAAGACGAGTCTAATGACAACAAGCATAGAGAATGCAATAGGTCCCGCATTTGACTAAGTTAAAGCCATTTGCTTTGCTAATGGTATTGTATAGCAAAGCAAATGGCTTTAACTTAAAAGGCGAGACCCATTTCATTTTTAGGTCTCGCCTGAGCCTGCTCTCGTGAGAGCTTTTGTAAAAGGGGGATTTGGAAGTGCAAACCAGTGCCTTCAGGCCGCCAACTACAGTGCATGTGCGCCGGGCGCGCGCACCATTTGGCAGCCTGCTGATCACTTTCGCGGCCACTTTGATGTTCTCAGTGAGCCGCGCGGCCACTGAGAACATCAAAGCGGCCGCGAAAGTGCACACCATTTGCCACCCCCTCCCTTATCCCACTTCCTGCTTGTAACTTAAATATTTCATGAGCGACTGTGTAATTGAACAACAACCCTTCAGTCATTCCTTTGCAGCGTGACAACCTACTTCAATCTTAATTAGAACATGCATTAATATCTTTTGCTTTTGTTAGTAAATTATGAGCGATCAACACTACCATGCTGTTGGGTCACGAGTACTCATACAAAATACTAGTTAAAATATAACACAAGGATGCACCCCTGCGTTTCATTTCAATAATTGCTGTGTATGTAGCACATACCATAACGTGAATAGCTTTTAGGCACACTTCTTTTATCTACCGTGAATTCGAACCGGTGACGTGCAAGCATATCCGGTGGCATGAATGCCACTGAATTATCTCAACAGCCTTAGATGGAATTCTTCACAAACCAGCACGGGCTCGTAGCACACCATATATACAAGTAGAAGGGGCGCCTTGCCACATAAAGAGGCGCACACACAAATAAACACACCCAGGCATTCACAGAACAAAATACACAGCTTGCACATAAACTGTGGATTTAGACCCGCTACACGCAGCGCCGGGCGCGCACACCATTTGGCAGCCTGCTGATCACTTTCTCGGCCGCTTTGATGTTCTCAGTGAGTCGCGCGGCCACTGAGAACATCAAAGCGGCCGCGAAAGTGCACACCATTTGCCACCCCCTCCCTTATCCCACTTCCTGCTTGTAACTGAAATATTTCATGAGCGACTGTGTAATTGAACAACAACCCTTCAGTCATTCCTTTGCAGCGTGACAACCTACTTCAATCCAGGCCGTGCTACCAGTGGGTCGCGGACCTAAACCTTCTGTGTAAATCCTGGGCGTTTGAATCCACAGTTTTCAATCTTAATTAGAACATGCATTAATATAATTTGCTTTTGTTAGTAAATTATGAGCGATCAACACTACCATGCTGTTGGGTCACGAGTACTCATACAAAGTTCTAGTTAAAATATAACACAAAGATGCACCCCTGCGTTTCATTTCAATAATTGCTGTGTATGTAGCACATATCATAACGTGAATAGCTTTTAGGCACACTTCTTTTATCTACCTGGAATTCGAACCGGTGACCTGCAAGCATATCCGGTGGCATGAATGCCACTGAATTATCTCAACAGCCTTAGATGGAATTCATCACAAACCAGCACGGGCTCGTAGCCCACCATATATACAAGTAGAAGGGGAGCCTTGCCACATAAAGAGGCGCGCACACCAATAAACACACCCAGGCATTCACAGAACAAAACACACAGCTTGCACATAAACTGTGCATTTAGACCCGCTCCACGCAAACACACTGTAGGCATGTCACGCGCGCCTTCAGTGCCGGATCCTTGCACGCGCTTGAGGCGCACCCGTGAGGTAACAAAACTTGAGCCACGCCCCACACTCTGCAAAGTACCGGGAGGGGCCCCCTCCGGACTCAGTCAAGAGGTTTTAGGCCAGGGTCTAGCGGGTGGAGGAGGGGGGCTATGTTATGCCATTGAGGTGCACAGATGTGTCCAGAACACAACAGATGCTCGTGCCTGGGGCATATAGGACAGTAAGCCTAGGACAGTAAGGGCAGAGCTGGAGACCAGACTTCTCCCAGACTGGCCTTTTAATTCCTATTTGTTATTGTTTCTATGGTTTCAGTTATGAGTGACATTCTAATGTGAAATGACACACTTCCAGTAACAATTTCGAGTGTTTAAGTCACTCCTCTGTGAATTGTGCTATTGCGTACAGACCTATCACACAGAACATGCGATTCAAACAAGCCAGACCTACTCGCGTTGCCAATGCTGGTTAGCAGTTCAAATCAGTCTGTAACATAACTGGTGCTCACGTTAAGCGCTCTGATACCTTCGTGTCTAGTTCGCGCTATATAAAACTCCACAAAAAAATGAAACAATCCGGGAGTAAAAACAATGATTTTGATGTGATTAAACATAATTAAAATTGTTTCAGTTCTGACAATACTAAATATTGGTAAGATCTCATACATCCTTCCTCTTCTACGCTATTTTTACTTTCTCCATTAATTTCCTAGCATCACCCCTTCACTGTGCTGTCTACAACCCCCCCCCCCACTCCCCGTCCTGTAAATACAGTATTTCCTTTTCTTGAATTTGGTGGTATTTTGATAGCCGCCGGTGCATGGTAATTACAGTTGCACATGTGACAATTCTGTGCGCTCTGTCAAGAGGTTACAGTTTGAATGAACATGTGATCAAATAATGTTATGACCCAGTCTAACCCCTAATGAGAGGTGGTTGGCATCGCAATAGTTCATGTGACAGAGATGAAGCTGGGTCCAAAGTGTGTTAGGGGCACATACACAGCCTCTGAATAGCCTGCTGTGCCCTTTTACTTGTGTTATTTGGTCTGGATTGTCCCGTCTTACATATCCTACCAACCTTGTAGCTTCCTCTGCCACAAACTGCAACAACTCAGGATAACCTTATGCATTGAGTAATCCATCCAGTCATTCATCCACCCACTCATTCATCCTTGTAAAGATGTCCATTCACTCACTAACTCATATATAACCATCCAGTCTCCTCTACTTGCGCTCTTGTCCATCCATGCACTCATTAAATTATTCATCCATTGATTTTCGCATACTTAGTAATCACTCCATACATTCACCAGTCCATGATCCATGCGTTCTCCTAATAATCCACTAATCTACCCGGGTAACACTCATTTATATTCACTCGCTTGTCCATGCACTCAGCCACCCGTTCATTCATTCATGCACTCGTATACTTGTACCTCATTTACTCTTGCAAATACTCAACCATCTATTCCACCATCCTTCCATGAGTGACTTGCTCATATATCCATCTATGCACACCCAATAAAAGATTCGCACAGCCGTTCACACATTTCCCCAAAGGCACTCACATGCGCAAACTCTCTTATCTATAATAAATCCTTTGATTAAAAAGGCAGACTTATAGCCTTTACTAACGCTTACATTATTTTAATTGTCATTTTTGAAATCTCCGCCGTCCCCCTTCTTTGGGCTTGTTTTGAAGAGCTTATTGTTTAGTCAAAGATCTGTTGCTCCATCTAGGACGTCCTGTTTAGGTACAACATGAGCAAGCAGAATCTGCACCCCTCAATCACAGTCCTTATCGGGCTTTGAGAGCGAGCAATGGAAAACTGTGTGAACAGAGAAACAGCAGCGCACATTCCTCACAACCATCCTTCCCTCGAAGAGGGACAGTCTGCCCACTCGAGCCCCCGCTTGACAGCTTTTCAGAAAGCTACAAGTGTACTCCTACTTCCGGTGTAAAGCTGGAGAGGAGGAGCAAATTCATTATCAGACCAGCGTCCCAGCTAAGCAGATCAAACATAAACAAGCATTTGCAATGCAATAGGTCTTGCGTTTGCGAGAGTTTATGCTATTAGTAATGACAATGCCTTTATTTATGTTTTAAAACCCAAAACATAAAAAAAGGCATTGTCATTTACAATGCCAATAGCTCAAACTCCCGTAAATGCGAGACCTATTGCATTGCAAATGCTTGTTAATGCTTGTTCTTCCCTGTCACTTCTTCCGGCCACCCAATCCGTTTCTTATCTACCCCTGTTTGCCACCCCCACCATTGTCTTCCTTTCCCACTTTCTCCCCCTTGGTCTATAGAAAAGTCTGATGAAAACTAAGTTCTAGTCCTCAAAAATAATACCAGTACCCTCCGCCTACTACGACCAGCTCAAATTAAGCACAGACTACCCCACTTCCTCAATACAAGTACTCAGGTTTCAAAGACACCTCAGTATTACTTCAGAGATACCACCAGTCTTCATGCCATCCAGCAGCCAGTTGTCGCAGGCTTCGTCGCCAATTTCAAAAGGAAAAACTTAAAGCTCCACCAGCAAAAATGTTTTCCATGACTGGCATTGAAATCAAGGGCTAGAATCAAACAATTATATCTGACAACCTTCTGTAGGGTACCTTTGTGCACCCCACTGCTCCCCTTAGATACCCATTTGAATAGACCAGCACCAAGGACAACTCACAGGACACTGCAGCTGAAACTCAACAGAACATTCTCAATATCAGAACATTATCTTCTAAGAGCGTGGAAAGAGCAGAATCACAACACTTATACAGGGTAAAGATTACTGTCTAAGAAAGGAGACATAATTGATTTAAATAGGCTCAGTCTACTTAGAAAACACAAACCCAATGTAGTCCAGAAAGGCGAAATCATATGTTCAAACAAGATTATACATCCAATATATTAAATGGTGAAGAGAAGTCTCATACTTTGAGCCAGGCTATGAAAGACTACTCTAATAATCTAAGAACTTTCACAATGCACAACAACCACCCAAAAGAAGCATTAAAGAACAAAACCTCACCATACCAACGTGAAGATTATGGGGCATATCAACAACAACCGGCGATAATTATCGCTGAGCGCACTTAGCGCTCGGATAATTATCGCCGGCTAGCGCCGATTTTTATCGCTGAGATAGCGTGCTATTAGCAACGCTTATCTCATCAGCGATAAAAATCCTAGCGCTAACTGGCTAACGTGAGATTATCGCTGGAAACCCAGCGATAATCTCACGTTAGCTATTTGATAGGGACTCACAAACTTAGCCATGATATCCACCTTCCATAGGATATCATGGCTAAGTCAGTCCTGAAGCAGGCGTAAGGAAAGTAGCGATAACAGGGGTTATCGCTACTTTTCCTGCCGCTATGCTTCATAGCGTTAGGCTTGCTGATAGCAGAAATGTCGCTTAGCGACATTTCTCCAGTCATGTCAGGTCAGGAACGCCCACTTTGCATCTCATTAGAGATGCAAAGCTGGGCGTTAGGAATCCCTACGCTAAAGCAAGGTTTCACGTGTTAGCGTGACCTTGCTAATTAGGCGATAAAATTATTGCCGCTTTTCAGCCGATAACGGCCGCAACAGCTGCGATAATTTTTTATCGCCTGCTTGTTGATATGCCCCTTAGTGTACTAAAAAATGTAAACAGCCAGTCACAAATGCTGTTTGCATGCATTATATCCAGAAATATGGTCTATCAATCACATTAAAACCTGCCCTACTGGCTTTGCTGGTACTTGGAAAAAGAGTAGCAAACATGGCTTTCTGTGAGGAATGCATATAGGAAAAGAACTGAATGGGGTAAACACCACTGTGGAGTTTATTTTTCAGATTTAGTATAGTCCTCATGCATTCTAATGGAATGACTTCCTGGAAGGTAGACCAACGATACGCTGTACAAAATTGGTTAAGATGCCATCCCGACAGCAACACCGTCCAGCCAGACCTAAAAAGGGCAGCTCACCTTGCATAGATGTGTCATTATACAACACAAATTAAAATAGCCATCCACTAATATTTGGTGTATTAAGTCGTTCACAAACATACTACGTCAGGATCCTTGACAATATGTAAGTGTGTGGCAAGTGGTTTTGGTGCATTTAACGCTGTTTTTGTAATTAAAATGAAGTACTGCATTCCATGCCTACTAGTACAACAGAACAAGCTGCTCTTCAAAGCTAAAAATACTAAACTTACACGTGAAGTAAAGACATCGAAGATGTTCAAAAACCATGATGTGTTGGTACTCCTTATATGCAAGCGCCAGATTAGCCGGGCTCTATAAATCCCGATTGATTCTTACCTGGATTTAATAACCAATGTAAAACCCGAACTAACGACAGACATGACCATGGTTACGAATGTATAGAGAAATAACCAAATGGAGCAGAGGGGCTTAAAAACCTCTGTAAGCAACTCTCCAGCCCACACAACTTTAAAATGGTAATCAGGGGGGGAAAAAAAACCTGCATCATTCTCTCAAATACTGCCATGTCAAGGTATCTCTGAAGATGGCGATCGAAAGGGAGGAGTGGGTTACAATACAACAGAACATTCCTCCCAACTGCCCCCCCACCCCCCATTTTTGCTGGTACGAGAAAAGACCATTGGCATGTGTGGGACTTAAAGGGCTCCACACACAACGCAATAGCACAACTTGATATAGGGTTGCGGTTCAAGCAGCTTCCTAAACTAATGATCATAGATGCTTGGAGAGTAAGCACTATTTCTGCGGAAGCACACAACTTTGCCCAAATCAAAAGTGGTGTCAGATGAATCTTCATCTGGGCAGAGTCAGTCCCCTCTTTAGTATTCATGAAAACTTTCAGGATCACATGAGGTAAAGCGACCACTGCGCTGTCAATCTATGGAGTCTGTGCCAAATAGGATTTTAAAAATAACGCACACGATTTTTAAATGAGCCCTGGATTCCAAAGGAAGCCAATAACGACTGTGCAGCGTGCAGAAGTGTGCGGCGTGCAGCAGTGTGCGGCGTGCAGCAGTGTGTGGCATGCAGCAGTGTGCGGCGTGCAGCAGTGTGCAGCGTGCAGCAGCGTGCGGCAGTGTGTGGCGTGCAGCAGTGTGTGGCGTGCAGCAGTGTGCGGCGTGCAGCAGTGTGCGGCGTGCAGCAGTGTCGTGCATCATGCAGCAGTGAGTAATGCAGCAGTGTGTGGCGTGCAGCAGTTTTTGGCGTGCAGCAGTGTGAGGCGTGCAGCAGTGTGAGGCGTGCAGCAGTGTGAGGCGTGTAGCAGTGTGAGGCGTGCAGCAGTGTGCGGCGTGCAGCAGTGTGCGGCGTGCAGCAGTGTGTAATGCAGCAGTGTGCACAGCAGTGTGTGGCATGCGGTAGTGTGCGGCGTGCAGCAGTGTGCGGCGTGCAGCAGTGTGTGGGGTGTGAGTTATAACAAAAGTTAATTGTTGTAAGAGGGGATGCAGGAAGTGAGGCCGAGCGCTCGCTGGCGAAAGCAGTCTGCTGCTTTCAAGTCCGATGCCAGATGCCAGCTTCGCGCTTGAATGCCTCACATGCACTGGCCATACACCGCATTCCTAAGGTCTTGTGCCCCTTACTAAATCTCTCTGAATGCGTGAGTCGGCACACGCGCAGGAAGTAGCTGGTGGCAAATGGAATGCGCGTGGTTGTGCGCGTAACCTCCAGCCGATCCGCCTAGGAAGCCTTTGGGAGCATTTTCTGAAGCCCCTACATAAGTCTCGCAGGGCGATCGCTTACGCGATAGCCAGGCGAGACCTAAAAACAATGCTGGGGTACAAATGGTGTTCGAAAGACAAGATGGTGAAAAGACAGAATAAATACAAAGGGATGAAACGGGAGCGCACCAGAGATTGGATGGCCCCTCCTATAGGCCCACAGCGCAGTCAGTGGATAGGGTCATTCAAAATGACCTGATATTGAAATTATGTTTTACAGAAAAAAGTTGATGGAAGATGGTCTTTTCTGAATTCTACATATTTCTGCATCTGGATGGAGCAAGTAGCACCGGTGAAGATGTATTCAGGAAAAAAAACTACTGTAACAAATGGCATTACTCCTGGTCCGTTGCTAACCAGGGGCCAAATGCAGAACCATTTTAAAGAGTCTCCCATCTCTCTTATGGTGGGCTTTTGCACAACTGGACCTTAGTCGCCACTCACCTCCACTGTTAACGCTGCCCACCCTCTCGGTTCCCTTGCCTTTTCACCTCAACTCACAGTTCTCCAGTACAGAGATTGCACTGGGTCTGATATTACACCTCTGAGACACGAATCCAATAGCTAGCGCCAGGATCTATCTACTCGCTACCCAGGACTAGCATCGCTACACACGGCAAGCACGCATAGTTAATACCTAGTCCAGTAATGGAGCAGGCCCGAGGACCAATATGGGTGCCCAGTACCCAAGAATGGTACACCAGACCAGTTGCTTGGATTCAACCACATGCAGCAGCAGTTCAAAAGGCGCCCACAAATGGAAATGTTCAGCCTCGCAGCACTTTATAACACTACACAATAAATAAACGCCACCAAGCATGACAACTGGATGTCCGCACTTACTTCTCTTCCAGCAGCTGCTTTTTGCTTTCTGATCGTCTTACTCTTCCCAGATAATTGCTCTGGGCCTCCTCTGCAGACTTCACCCTTCTCCCTTCTCCCTTCTCCTTGCAAGACAAACTAAGATTTCACAATGGGGGGCTGAGATTTCCAACCAGAGCTGGAGGAGCCCGAGCCTCGCGAGCCCAAACTTCGTTGCCTGGCGCTGTGGCAGGCACGGGACTCACAAATAGCTCCTCATGCATCTGGTGAAAATTATTCTTTTATAAAAATAAAAAAAAACTCTAATTGACAAATAAGGGTTGTGCAGCCAGTTAAAAATTATAACTCCAAATTGTTCCAGTATGTTTCAAGCATCCCAGAAACATGGTTTCATAACAGTGAATTTGTGTTTAAATTCTACTGAAAGTCTCGACTCTGCACATTTCTGAAATTCACCTGTCTCCCCTTCAGCAGTCCTGTTACTCATTTTGCTTTTAGGAATTGGCCTCACCAGGCGTGTTTTCTTGCACGGCGGTTGTAAATGCGCCCCCCGGGGGAAGTGATGGTCGCAGACCAGTCTTCCCCCGGGGTATTCGCGCAATAGCGGAAGGACAAGGTGGGGATGGGATTAAAGGAAGGGGTGGGGTTGGGAGGGCATATAAGGTGTCAAGAGAGGAAGATCCCGCCTCTTCCTGACACCTGAGCACCACCGGGAAGTTTAGAAAGTTTGTTAGGAAGTTTGTAATTTGTAGGTTGGAGGGTGGCTGGGGGCAGGAGACCGATTGGTCGATCGGCTGGTGGTCAGGGATTAGCAATATGTACCGGCTGGGCTAGGGAGAGTGTCTCCGTTTGCTATGCCCCTAGGGAAAAATATGGCGCGGCGGCTGGCTTGTCCGTAATGTGTGCGCGAGTCCGATCGGGCCGGGTGAGGCGGTTGCGGCCGGCGTGTCCAGAAGGTGCAGGTCTGGAGTGTCATGCTGATGGTGGTGCACGTGCGAGGGACGGATCATCTGCTGCGGCGGTGGTGGCTTGTGAGGAGGAGCCACCACCGGGAACGTTGGATGTGGCAGGTAGGGAGGGGGCATCCTGATCGGGGGAGGGGGAGCGGGCGGCGGAGCCCTGCCGCGCGCCCGCCAGCTGGTGCTGCTGAATGCTGCCTTCGCCCGCGGGGGTGGGGGGGCTGGAGCCTGTGCGCGCGGCTGCTGTGGGCCCCGTAGAGGCGGGAGGCAGGGAGGAAGGGGGAGGGGGTTTGAGTCGGGGTGCCAGCGGGGAAGGCGAGATCGCCTGCGCTACCGCCTCTGGTGCAGGGAACCAGGGTTCGAGCCTCGAGGTCGCGTCCTCGTCCTGTGACTCTGGGCAAATCACTTAACCCCCCCATGCCTGAATGTGTAATGTAAATGCGGAGCTATGTAAAGCGCTCCAATACCTTTGGGGCGAGTTTGCGCTATATGAATATGCAAAAAAAAAAACAGCTTTGCGGCGGTTCCTCGCTTTCGGTGGCATTCCATTCCATAAGGGGCACATTATGTTCGTAGCAGGCATCGTGTAAACTTGGGCAGGCAGGGGTTTGTGAGTATCTTTTATTGACGATATGTGGAGCCGGCAGTAGAGCCCACATGCGTGTATCCATTACCAGCGGCGAGGTGGAGGCATGGGCCCATCAATTCTTGGACCTGCACCATTTATTTGGTTCATGGTGCACTGGAGCCACCCGGAGGGTTTCGGCATAGGAGGGAGGTGGGGGGGTCAGGCGTCGGGTTGCTGTCTGTGTGTAGGTGGTGCTGTGAGGGGTATCTAGGACAGCGGCGAGGGACTGCCAGCACGGCATGAGGCCTGGTGGTGCTTGGGCCCACCTGGTTGTGGCGACCCGGTGGGGGGGAACCAAGGCCGGTGGTTGATCCCGGTGGTAAGGAGATGCCAGCAGGGCGCACAACGGCCTCAGAGCGCTGGCCAGAAGCAGTAGGGGGGTCCGCGGCGGCCTGCCCTCCATCGGCTTTCTTAGTCGGACAATGTTACAAATATAGGACGTGAGAGATGCATGGATGTTGAAGAAAAGTGGGGGTCGGTTGACACGGCTGTGAAAGTCGAAGTGGGCTCTGGGATGGTGTGCGATGGGGTTGATGTGTGGAATGGAAGTTGTAGTGGAAAAGGCTGTGGCCGAGTGGATTGCTGCGGGGGAAGGGGGGGTGCATGGTAACCAGACTGTTTCTTTGTGTTTGCAGGGGTCAAGTACGGCCATGGGATGACCAGCGGGCACGGCCACTGAGGGTGCTGCAGCTCCGAACAAACGGAAGATGTACTGGATCAACCCTCAGGTACGGGATTACGCCTGGGGCCTGAGGTAGCAGAAAGCGGCTTGGGGGGGGACATCGGCTGGTCAGCTGAGGCGTGCTATGGGTGGGGGGATGTTGCGGTGATACAACTACTGCTGCTGCAGGAGAAATGATGGGAAACCAATGTTGGGCTTGGGTCAGGGAGGACAATATGGCAACCAAAGGGGCCGGTCGGCTCGCAAGCGGTCGTTGGTGGCTGAGGATTGGGGATTTATATGATGGTGGGGCTCAAGGGTTGGTCACTCGCCCTGGCGGTGGGGGGGCATTACCGCAAGATGAAGACACTACCCACAGCCAGGCGTGCTGGCGAGTTTGGCAGCATTACGTGGGGCTCAAGGCAGGAGCGGAGAGGAGGACAGAGCAGAGTGGGTGGGGTGTAGGTTTCCGCAGTACATTATTGTGGCAGACAGGTCCCTCCGGGTTCAAGGGTGACAGATCCCAGTGACGTGACGTAGGCGGTTGCGGGGGGGAAGGGGAGGTCGGGGGCCAGGGGGTCCTTCCTGACTAACTAGAGGCCATGGGTTCATGGCACTCGATGTCTCTTGAGAGGAAGCCAGGTTTTTTGGTGCGCGTCGTAGGAGGCGGCATGCTTCACGTCATGGCTCATCGTATGTGGGGGTGGGGACTTGGCGGATAGGCTGTCCACACCAGGGGTGAGCCGGTTGCGACATGCTATAAGGGAAGGTACAAGGGTTTAGTATCTGGGACTTGCATTGCATTTTCTTGAGGGCGGGGGGTCACTTGAGCAGAGTGCATGATGGAAGGCACAGTCTACGACAGAACACGGGTTTGACGGTGCTACGCAAGGGGTACGTGGGGTGAAAGTATTACGCGACGGGCGACTGACACGTCGGCCTG
This sequence comes from Triturus cristatus, assembly GCF_964204655.1. Taxonomy (NCBI): domain Eukaryota; kingdom Metazoa; phylum Chordata; class Amphibia; order Caudata; family Salamandridae; genus Triturus; species Triturus cristatus. The sequence continues at coordinate 1,256,530,524 of NC_140592.1, read as the reverse complement.
GACAGGGGAATTTTTGCGGTATTATAGGGGGTGGTGTTTTTCGGCGGCGAAGGAGGTGATTCTGAAGGCCCGAGGCAGGGGTGCAGGTGGAGGCTCGGGGTGGCCATTGTTTGGACAAGTGCGCATGATCTGACAAGGGCGTGAAACGTGGGGTTTGCGTGGGGATGGCCGAAGAGTGGGCGGCAGGAACACTGTTGTAGAGGGATAGAGCCACTGTGTTATATCGTCTTTGAGTTTTTCATAACTGGGTGTTGGGTACTGCGCGCCCTGGAGGCGGGAGTTATGGGGCAAGTGGAGCTGCAGATAAGGGGACGGGTAGGGAGGGACAGGTTGGGTAGTGCCAGGTGGTTGGGGGTGCCATATGGGGCACATGCATTTCGAGCAGAGCAGCGGCGGTGCGGGACAGATGTGAAAGGTGTGCCCGGACGTTGGGCAGTTGGGGCCGGGGGTAGCGGCATTGTTGGTGACGGTTTGTTCGCGGGGGTGTATCAACATTACAGGGCTTTGGCGGTGACGGCCGTTGGGGGGGCGTTGTTTTCCGAGGGGGAGAGGCATTTCTACTGGTCTTTATTGGCCTTGTGCGTAGGCAGGGTGTTTTGTGGCAGGGCTATCTTGCGGAGGCGTTTGGTCATTGGGTACTCGGGCAGTAACGGCTGTGGTGTCAGGGGGAGGTCTGGGGGGGGGGGGGGCTGCTGACTGGGGGCGACGGGAGTACGGTACGGTGTCTGTGGCAACGTAGGTACTAGGTATGGGTTTTTTGGAGGGGTTTAGGATGACTGCCGTAAGAGGGCTGGGGGACAACGATGCATTGCTTGCAGGACTAACTTTTCTTTTTCTGCCATAGGACCTGGCAGTAGAGCGGGAGCCAGGGCAGTCGCCTGGATGGGGTTGCCATTCTCCCGGCTTTTTGGACAGCACAAGAGGCGCACTAGCAAATGTACAGACATCAATGGGCGGGGGCCACAATCATCGGACTGTGAGATGATGGGGGAATCAGTCAAATGAAATTTGTGGGGGGTGTTTGTGGCCATTACGGCTGACATTGGATTGCAGGGAATCCGAGGTTGCTCCGAGCGGAGGATACATGCGGGGGAAAAAGTTTACTGGGATATGTCAGGTCTGGCGTTATCCTAGTATGCTTGGCCCGGGATATGGTTCAAGGGAACGGAGCGTGGGGGCAAGCTGGTCAAGGTGCATGAATTGTGCTTTGCAGAAAATGGGTTGAGGGGTTATGGATTTGAAGCAGGTCATAGCACACTGGTGATGACTGTTTAGAGGTGAAATGGGCAGGGAGCCTTGTTCTGGGGGGGGGGGGTGGGCACCTGTCACGGTCAAAGAATGGTCGGGTACTGCTCCTCACTTACATTGGGACACAGGTGCAGGTGGTGGATGGTCATCCACGGGGGGGCACCTCTCATGGATGAAGATTGGCCCCAGAATGTTCTGTGTACAGGAGGCAGGCCCAGGTGGCGAATGGTCGTTCGCAGCGCTGGGGGGGACGCCTTTTAACGGGCAGGGAGTGGTCAAAAATCTTTTTGTTAACAAGGGACGCAAGGGATGCAGGTACAAGGGGTGGATGGTCGTTCACCTCGACGGGGGGGGGGCACCTTGGGTGACCAACAGATTGGCCCGGAAAGGTTGCGTGTGTTGCTGGGACAGGGGTCCGGGTGGTGTATGGGGGGCACTGCATTGGGGGCACCTTTGTGGTGGACAGGGATTGGCCCGCAGATGTTGCTTGCTTCCACGGGACACAGATACAAGTGGTGGATGGTCGTTCGCCGTGAGGGTGGCAATTGTCTCTTGGTCAAGGATTGGGCCTGACAAATGTTGCATGTACATGGTACCCAGGTCCAGGTGGTGACTGGTTGTTCACGGTGAGGGAGGCGCCTTTTTGCGGACAGAGATTGGCCCTGAAAGGTTACCGGTTTCCGCGGGATGCAGGCCAGGGGGCACCTTTTTCGGTCAAGTGATTGGCCCGAACATGTTGCTGATTTAGAAGGGCCTTGGCCAGGTGGTGGATGGTCGTTCACCGCGTTGGGGGGGCGCCGTTTACAGCAGGGAGTGGCCCCCATGGGATGTTGTTTGTTTATTAGGCGCGCAGGTACGGGTGATGGACTATCACCGCGTTGAGAGCATCCTTCCTTGTTGGGGTTTGGCCCGGGAACGTTCCTGACATGCCGGGGAAGCATGTTAAGGTGGATGGCCATTCACCAGGTGCTGCAGAATGGGGCAGATTTAGGCGCATAGGACTGAAGGGCACGTGGGCCCGCGTCGGGTGGGCACCTTTCGCGATTAACGTTTGTCCCAAGAATGGTACTTTTGCTACAGGACACAGGGTTAGGTGGTGGATGGTCGTCCACTAGGGGGCCGCAGGGTCAGCTGGCAGGAGGCGAAAGGTGCTCAGGACCATGGGGGGGTGGGGCAGGTACCCGCCCTACGGGGGTTCCCTGGTTGGCGGTACTTTGGAGGGGTGGGGAGTCACATATGGCAGATTCACCCCTCGGGGGGGAGAACGGTACACAGGTGACTGATAGCGGGGTGCGGGAGGCAATGAGCAATGAAGGCAAAGTCAACAGAGGATGCTTGGAGGGCAAGTAAAGGTGAGAATGGGGAAAGGAAGGAGATTATCGAGTGAATGGGGAAGAGTCAAACAGGTGAGATGGTTTTGAGAAGGCAGAATGGAGAATGCGTGGGTATGAGATGGGAACGTATATTTCTTGCATTGATTTACTGTTAATAAAATGTAGATGATTGCAACCTTGTCCTAATAAAATGGCCTTTTACGCTTCAAGAAACAGCGTGGAGTGGAGTCATTGCGCGAACCTCTCAGCACTGACTCTGGTGCCTAACAGCAGTTTTAATTTTGAAATAGAATGTACTGACTCACGTCCCGCAGCGCAGTGTGGCCGCTAAGAGCTCTCTGGGCGCCTGAAAGGTCGACTCTTGTGTTCTTGTAGTGGAGGGGGGCACACTACCATCCTATGAAAAGATCGCTTCGCTTGTGAAAATTCAGATCTGCCAACAAAGGGCCGGACTCGCATTGACTCAGTTACATCCCACAAAACTAATTTCAGGCAGTCAGAATTTCTGCAGAGACTCACGCGGAAAGCAGTCACTGGTCAAGTCTGCGCAGACTCGATTCCTGCTTCCCACCTGCCACACCCATTCCCAACTCGTCACAGGGTGGGTGGGGTCTCACCCACCCTGTGACGACTTGGGAAAGGGTGCTTTCCACTCTCTGATTGACGTGGAGGCTTAGTGATACCGGGCTTGGTTTTCAAACGCCCGGGGCTAACTTTGCCTCCACGCTATCACGGGGTGGAGACTCGGCCCTGAAGCTAGGTCTTTGCTGAGCTGATGACCTCACAGGCTTCAGGGCTGAGATGTTATCAGCCCGGCAATACACTTGGCTTCATTTGGGCCCACCCGGGGAGCAAGCATTGCAGTCTCACGTCACGTGACACTAGCGACGTGACAGTGTTAACAACATCAGCTTCACGTTTTCCAGCTGGTGTAGGTGAGTGGGGAAGACAGTGCTTGTCTAAAATAGAAATTACAAAAGGGGAATTTTTTAAATAAAGTTTGTTAAAACTGTGTACTTTAAAACAATTATGAGCAGCATTAATTGTGAATGAAACGGGGGACGGAGCCCCAACGCCCTATGGCAGAAACCGCCACTGCTGTGTTGGAAAGTGGGTTATTGGTAGGGGCAAATGTAGGTCTGCCACTGGCAATAAGGCCACTAACACAGTAAAGGCTCAGTATAGGTTTTAGAAAATCATTCCTATGCTCAACACTTGGTAACGTGGCTGCGAGCAGACAGGCTTAACTTCGAAGACAGGTATGTAAAGCATTTAAAAACACCATATCAGTGAATAATTAAGACACAACACATAATAAAAATCCAACACCAATTTATAACAATAGGAAATATTTGTATCTTTAAAATGACACCAAAACAACAAAACTCCAATGTAGGGAACCGGAGATATGAATTTTCAAAGATTTAATAAAATATAGCGCTTAGAAGATTATAGCACCATATTGTGATACCTGCTCGCGATAGACCGGGGCAAAGTCAAAGTGTCAGGCCGACCGCGATGGAACCCTGAGCATCTACAGTTTGCGGCAGGTCCTGGTCTCAGTTTCTACCTTCACACTTAGAAACTTTTCTGGAGCTTTTCTCCTCGAGGCCCTTCGAAGCTCCCAGCCAGTCCGGATTCAGTGAGGGTTCGCCGAGGTCCCGGTTAACTTTACTGGAGCAGACTAAAAAATGTTTCCCTTAACGCTTCAGCGGGGCAACCCAGGGATCCTGTCCGACACGCAATGGAAGGCAGGCGGCTTGGCTCTCGCGGTTGCTCCTGGTCTCCTTTTCTACGAGCGCACTTAAAAACTTTTCTGGAGCTTTTTCTCACGGGGTCTCTCGAAACTGGTCTCAAACTCACTCCAAGGCTCTGGAAGCTCCAAGATGGTCCTTGAAATTTGAGGACTTCAGTTGCTACAATCGACTGGTACAAAACCCTTACAAATCCACTGATGGTTCTCCAAGGTGTAGATTTAGTTGGTGATGTTCCTGATAAGCTCTTTTAACCTGTAGCTTTCAGGTAGTCCATTCTTTAGTTCTTTTTCAACAAGATAATCCACAGGGTTGTAGTTTTCAGATGGTGCAGTCTTCAGAGGTCAGGCCTTAGAAATCTTTGTTCAGCAAAACTTCTCAACAGGGCACTTCTTGCTTCAGTAAGTTTCAAGCCACAGATCTGAGAGGCTCTGCCCCTCTCAGATACTTATTCCAAGTTCTCTGGGTCATGCAGGAGGTCACTTCTGACCAATGGGAGCAGGGTAACTCCTCAAAGTTATGACCACATCCTGTAGAGTGTGGCATTATTTTGTCCCAGAGTACATCATATCTTCCAAATCCATCATGGCTGGTTTTCCAGCAAGGAGGGAAGAGCTGGCTAAACACACCCCTATGATGGCTATTTTACTTAGACTCTCTCCCCTGCATCTGCTCATCCCTTCCTTAATCCTACCATCTGCCTGAGGTGGTAAGTTCAGAGAAATTACCCTGATCTCTGCTCTCCTCTTTGAAGACCATGGTTTAAGACTACTCCCCCTGGCCTGGCATTCCTATGGAACAGCACATTGCCCTCCCAGCAGAGCTGGTCAACCCTAGGGGCTCTTTATCACCTCTACAAGGCAGCCTGGCTAATCCACTTAACTCTGACCAATCAGGGCAGACCACTGGAAGGCTGAATTTGGACTTACAAACAAGAAAGTCTTATAACTTCTAGTATGTACACTTTAGGAGAAATTCAACAATGTGATATTGTTGGATTTTATGAATACCATTCTTGGAAGTCTTGGAATGGCATTTCTAGCCTTTTCCCATCAAGAGTTATTAATTAATAACTTCCTACCATGTTAACCTATGTAACAGGGGCTTTGCAATGGGAAAAATGACTTGGGCCATTTTTCCAGCACCAGGACTTACAAAAACATATTTTATAAGTGATTGTCTTATATCTACAGGAACTCCACCCCATGTGCAACTAGGGGAGATTGTAGGGGTTCTGAATCTGTAGAAATATTGCAGATCCTCCCTCCACAGTGCTCCTAGCATCCAAGTCGAATTTGAGCAGCACTTTACCAAAATGTGGGGAGTGAAATGTGAAATTTCACTTTACCCAGGCATATAAAACCCCATTTTATAAGGGTGTACCTTATACATATCTGACGCCCCACCCCATGGAGACCCAGGGGAGACCCTGGGGGCCCCTAATATGCCAAAACATTGTAGGTTATCCATTTTTAGTGCCCCAATCACCAAAGTCGAGTTTGGGCACAATTTACTTTTTAAAAGCAGTCCTGGCACCCAGGGCTGTTTTTAAACTGACCTCAGGCTTCAGCAGCGCACACATGCAAGTGCAAAAAGAGCTGCTGGCTTCTAAACTGCCATGCCCTAGGGTACTAGGGACTTTCAATCCCCCTGCCTTATTATATACTAGGGGCTTATGGAGTAGGGCATGCCAATCACAGGGGTACCCCACCATACCATTGTGTACCCTAGTGTATGCAGGTGTTTTAACTGTATTCTAATGTGTTTCTTTCAGCATAGCCCTGGGCCTGGTTAAACAGAGCCCAGGGTGGGTCAGTCAGAGTTAGTTATCACCAGTATCAGTCAGCAAAAAGTTGGGGGGTGCCCAGGGCACAGGATAACTTTGCAACACCCCGTAACCACATGGGGTTTAGAAATAAAAGTTGTGTTCTGCTGGGCGCTGCTTTTAGGGAAATCCTGCCTGAGTGGAGTGCAAGTAACCCATAACTCTGCCTCAGTGTAATCTTTTCCAGGCCTACTGGATTCATACCCCGGCTGCAAAATACACCATGTATTGGGCCTGTCGCACAAACACCTTGAGAGCTGCCGACACAACACTGGCGACGAGCGTCTCATTCACCTGGTTTCTGGTGCACCGTGGCAGCTTTGTGCCCTCCCGGGAAGTGCTGTGCTCATAATGCGTGTGACCGGTGCAGAGTGGTTTTGCCCCGCGTGCATGTCTTCATACAGTCAGAGTCCACCCTAACTGCATCTAACACGGTGGGTGTTAGCCCCAGAGCCTGCAGTTTCTGAGGGGAGGTGGGGCATGCCTCTCCCTGGCAGCCAGTGTGATCGTGTGTGGCCTGCCGTGGGCACCACTGAAGAATTCAGAGGCTCGCGGTAAAAGAGCCCCTGCTGGCCTCTTAAAGTACGTCGTGCAAGCTTGCCACATGCGCATAATCACAGTTGATAGTGAAAGTGGAGATCTCGTTTGTGTTAGCAGTCTGCTGATTTGAGCGCTGGAAAGTGGGAGACACTGTGAGGAGTCTCTCTCTCCTGCCTGCTCGCTAGGTGTATGGTGCCTACTTCCTTCATTGAAAAATAAAGAGGGACTGTACCTGCCCTACCTCCAATATCAGTAACATGGCCAATATACCAGCCATTGAACATTTCATAGTTGAGGGTCCCTGTCAGCGCAATCATCTAGGTGGAAGGACTGGGTTGAGAGGGTACTACTCTTCTTTGAAGCCACTAAAGTGGACAATGCACAGAAAAGAGCAATGATTTTACATTTAGGGGCAAGGACATTAATAAAATGTCTAAATCAATCATCAAAGCTGCTCCCAAGACTCTCATTGCTGCTCTCAAATCTAATTTTAAACATTTGGCGAACTAGGACTATGAGAGGTTCGTATTCTGCCCAGTGAGGCAGCAGGCTGAAGAATCTATTGAAGGTTTCTACGTGCGCTTGAAAGAATTGTCCAGCACCTGTGGTTTCGCTGATGAGAATGAGGAGATAAAGGGCTAAATTATTCAAGGGTGTGCGTCAGTAAAACTTTGTGAGCGAATACTGGAAGAGTCAGGTAAATCTCTAGCTGACATCCTTATGATGGGCCAGACCAAGGAACTCTCAAAAGTTCGTGCTGCTCACATGGAAGCTGCTTTACACAACCGAACCAGTCAACGATATCGCACCGACACCCAACACCAGACCGTTCAGGAGGGGCGGCGCATCACCCCGGCCCTGTGGCTATTGCGGAGGACTGTCCCATCGCCTGTTGGAGTGCCCAATGAGAGGCTAGAAGTGTGCCAGGTGTAGGAAGCGCAACCACTTTATGAAGGTTTGCCGATCAGGAAAAGGGCACTTACCGCGCACCACCGTAAATGCCGTACCTGAAGTACAGGAAAGAAGCAGTGACATGAATGATGATGAGAGCAAAGAACACACCATCCCCATCGGCACATCCTCTCAAACCACATGTCGCGTGCGGCAATGCCAGATACGAGTTGGAGATCATGCAACGCTTGCGGTGGTGGACACCGGAACGACTATTAACATAATGTCCTCTAAGGGGGGTGGCCAAGCCGGACAAGATGGGGCACGTGCTTTCCTAGTGCTCCGCTCGGCAGCCCGCGCAATCGGCAATAATCAATGCCATAATCACCCCAAATCCTGCTGAAACCAATGCTGGAGCTAGCGAAGCTCCCATATGATCACTTTGAAGTCCAGATCGCAGGGCTGGATGCGGCCCCCGTGTAGCAAGAGACCCAGACAGTCGCCTCTCAGCGAGGCCAACATGGCGGCACCTACCTCGCACTGACGGCCCTCCACGGCAATAGAGGATTCGGGAAACCAGGCAGGAAGATCGCCATCCATTACCACCGCACTGGGAAAAGAACCACCCCCAATGCCCCTGAAGCTCCTAACAGTGCAGATGAGAACGCAGCTTGCTGATGGCAGGACCCCGGGAAGAGGCCGTAACCACGCACAGACACGCACGGAATAATCGCCATGTAGTGGGCTTGGCCTGGGGGGTCCATTGCCTACCCCCCGGTGCGAAGTGCCGTTCGGTCCGGCATTGCTTCACCCTGTACCCCATCACAACAAAACACGACCTCCCCCCGCATGTTATGTTAAGGGGTCTTGTAAAGCGCCTGGTTACACTAGGACAGTGTGTCCCCGCGCTGATGATGCCGGGAATCGAGGCGCGCGGCAGGAGGTCGGGATGGACTAAGAGTCTCCCGGTTATAGCAGGCCTACTACACTACCCCACTCGGGCCTGGCCCATAATCTGTACCGCGGCATAACTGGCAGTAACCTGCAAGTAGGGCATACCGTTCCAGGCTGGTAAGAGTTCGCCCAGACACCAACTTCTGCCTCCATCAGCTTCCCTGATGCACCGGTGCGACACAACGACCCAAGATCGACCTAGGCGGAGAAGAGACCCATGACCGCTTCAGGGCCAGAGCTCAGAAATACCTCTACCTTAGCTCCCCGCAGGGGAATGGGCTCGATCATTCGCCGAAGTAGGAGAAGCACCGCTGGGATGCTTGTGGACTCCCTCCCCTCTCAATAGGCCCTTAAGCCCTTGCTGACACAGCGCCTGGTCGCGAGGTGCACGGTGGATAAGCCAAGGCGGAAACCCTGCTAATCAGACACTCCACGTCCCCCATCGCATCGAGGCGTGGCCTCCCTCCCCCCGCATGGCGCCGGGACTCGAGGCACGCGGCGGGATGTCAAGAGGGGGGAACAACCTTTACAACGCAACTTTTACAACGCACTACACTTACAACGCATTTTTTACAACGCAACATCCACTACAACGCATTCCATTACATAGCATGACACTACAACGCATTTTTAAAAACTACCTTTACAACGCATTCCATTACATCGCATACTACCTTTACAACGCATACCATTACAATGCATAATATTACACTACACTATCCAACACTTACCCTACTGTTGCACCCCCTGGAGTTAGAATAGTAATTTTTACCCCTATACTATCCAACACTTACCCTACTGTTGCACCCCCTGGAGTTAGAATAGTAATTTTTACCCCTATACTATCCACCACTTACCTTACTGTTGCACCCCCTGGAGTTAGAATAGTAATTTTTACCCCTATACTATCCAACACTTACCCTACTGTTGCACCCCCTGGAGTTAGAATAGTAATTTTTACCCCTATACTATCCAACACTTACCCTACTGTTGCACCCCCTGGAGTTAGAATAGTAATTTTTACCCCTATACTATCCAACACTTACCCTACTGTTGCACCCCCTGGAGTTAGAATAGCAATTTTTACCCCTATACTATCCAACACTTACCCTACTGTTGCACCCCCTGGAGTTAGAATAGTAATTTTTACCCCTATACTATCCAACACTTACCCTACTGTTGCACCCCCTGGAGTTAGAATAGTAATTTTTACCCCTATACTATCCAACACTTACCCTACTGTTGCACCCCCTGGAGTTAGAATAGTAATTTTTACCCCTATACTATCCAACACTTACCCTACTGTTGCACCCCCTGGAGTTAGAATAGTAATTTTTACCCCTATACTATCCAACACTTACCCTACTGTTGCACCCCCTGGAGTTAGAATAGCAATTTTTACCCCTATACTATCCAACACTTACCTTAAATGCAATTTAATATTATGCGTTGTAATGGTATGCGTATGCGTTGTAAAGGTAGTATGCGATGTAATGGAATGCGTTGTAAAGGTAGTTTTTAAAAATGCGTTGTAGTGTCATGCTATGTAATGGAATGCGTTGTAGTGGATGTTGCGTTGTAAAAAATGCGTTGTAAGTGCATGCGTTGTAAAAGTGTGCGTTGTAACGACATACATCCGTCAAGAGGAGCTGGGTCTATCCTGGTTGAGGAAAGCTGCTTTGACCTACTGAGAAGACCCCGTCTGCGTGGCGCCATCGAAAGGGCCAGAACGAGTGCTTCTCAATCGGGCAGGCCCAACTGACAGCAACGTTCAGGGTGAGGCCCGGGGCCCACACCGACACAACCAGAAGCAACGCAGTGGCAAGAGAATACAGCGACGCGACACGGAGGGGCTGCAATCACCCTAAGGACTGTGAGGCCTCACACAGTAATATATGACTTTCCCTCTTCAGGGAATTCAATGCAGCTGAGGACCTTACAACACAGAGCACAAATCTGCCCATAATACCCGTAGGGTGGCAAACACCAGTAAGTAGGTACCCGGTGTCAGCAATATCGCCTATGACAGGTGAACCCCAACAAATGGGGCAGGACATTAACAAACCCTGAAAGGGGTCCTAAAGGAGTCTGCCACCACCTAGCCACACATCGCCTGGGTCCAGCTCAGAGACCATCCTGCTAACGACAACAAAGTACAAAGGTGACATGGGGCGTCAACGCATAACAGGAGCATCGCAGGCACCAGTGAGCACGAGGCTGACCTCCCCAGACCCCAAGGCCACCCAGCCAGAAGGGGAACCCTCCCACACAGCGTCCATGTCCAATACATTGAATAAAGTCTTGACGGCAATCGAGCATTCCAGAGTGACTATGGAAAACAGATTTGGAGAACTGGCCACAGACCTTAACCTACTTCAAGACGACCACAGGTAGCTGGCAGACAAAGTTAAACAAGGGGAAAACACGCTGCAAACCATAGAACCGCAAGTGCAGTCACAACATGGCGCCCTAAAAGACCTGCAATCTATGGTAAAGATGCTAGAAAACAAAGCTGATGATTTGGAAGGGCGATCCCGCCGTAGTAATATCCGCATCCTGAATCTACCGGAAGGGGCAGAAGGGTCCAACCCTATTCGATACATTGAAACATGGCTCAAAACGTAAACCCAGACAAAAGACTTGACGCTCTTCTTCCCTGTAGAGAGAGAGCGCACCGGGTCCCAGCCCGCAAGCCACCCCCAGGATCATCGCCCCGACCGTTCCTATTGAAACTGCTCCATTATCAAGACAGAGACACTGTTCTCCGGGCTGCTAGACAAAATGGAATGCTGCGAGTGGAAGACAAACAAGTTATGTTGTTCCCAGATTACTCCCATGCTGTCCAGCAACGAAGGGCCATGTTCCTAGCAGTTAAACGTACCTTGCGTCAAAAGAACATACAGTATGCACTCTTATTATGCATGACGGAACTGCACACTTCTTTACTGATCCTGCTGATGCGAGTGAATGGATGAAACAACGGCTGGCAAACCTTGATGGTCGCGGGAAAACACAATTCACCGACCCTCTGGATGTCAACGGCAGCAACACAAGAGAGTCACCCTCACACAATTGAGCCCACGATCTGATATCTCCGCAAAAACTCTCCCGACCTTGAGCAAATCATAGCAGAGTGCAAGAAAGTACTGCAAGCTGCCACAGTGGTGAGATCGACGAGGGAGAGCTCAGACGGAGAAAAGGGCCCGAATCTCTTCACCTCCGAGGAGGAAGTCAGTGACGCGAATACTTCCTGGAATGGCTCAGTCACACCTCCGATAGTGACTCCTCAAACGGCGGACACGTTGATATGATGATCACTCTGATGTGAGGCAGCCACAGGGTGATGTATCCTCTGAGATCTAAATATCCAGTAAGAGAACACTGACATGGATAAGCGGGACTCCGTGGTAAGGTATCCCGAACATCACTAGACTGTATATCGGCCAGGAGTGCCACATATGGGAGGTGGTGACGGGGAACCCCCCCTAGGCATCCCTTCTCTACTGTCTAATAGTGGGCAGCCGTAGCGACAGTGGCTGGCGTAGACGTACGGTCAACCGCCTCAAATAATGAACTAAAGACAGTACACAATGTGTAGTTTTGGACGTATCGCCTCCAGCGATAGGTCCCACAAGTTGGGAATGTTTCCCATGGTTCAGTCATACTTTTCCCCTACCTCAAGTTCCCCAATTACCCCCGTGGAGCACACAAGCGGAAATGAGAAATATATGCGAGTGGTGGGTATAGTGGAGGGGAGACACAGGGGTCCAGTAAGGCATCATACGCTTAGATACCAACCGACATGGCCACCAAGATCCCTAACTCTGATATAAAGATTATTACATTAAATGTCAGGGGTATGCACACAGCGAATAGGCGATACGCCGTCTACGCATATGTAAAGAGACAACAGGAACAGATAGCTCTCCTACAGGAGACACAACTGACAGAGGTAGCCGTGGATCGCCTGCGTAAGAAGTGGCGGGGTATTATATGTGCTACAACATACTCGGCATTCGCTAGGGGCGCCCTAATTTGGATTCAGCCTGAGATCCCTTTTAAGGAGCAGACGGGTATTGTAGATAAAGAAGGACGATACATCCTATTAGAGGGATTTTGTAGAAGGACAATCTATACTGTTAGGGAGCATAAACGCTCCTAATGTAGAGCAAGACAAATTCTGGAGTCACCTTACGGGTGTGTTAACCCAATACCCATCGATCCCATGGCTCTTAGAGGGCGATTACAACTGCGCCCCGGACCTTCACTTAGATAGATCCCACCCCCTGTCAGCGCAGTCACCTGCACACAAACAGACAGACCAATATTGCACATGGGAAACACACTGGGCATTAGCAGATGCATGACGGGAACGGAACCCTGACACTAAGCTATATTCCATCCACTCCATCCCACACAACCTACGAGTGCGGCTTGATAGATTTCTCTGCTCCACGACAATACTCCCTAGAGTCCAGCACACAGACTATTTAGGCAGAGTACTATCAGATTATGACGCACACATAATGATCCTCAGGTGGAAGCCCCCCCCCCTGTACCCACCTGGAAACTACCGCGAGACTGCTTCACAAACCAAGTGTTTCGCCATGAATATGGGGACCATATCCGAGAACACTTCATACTAAACACCGACACGGCAACGTCCAGGCTGATAGAATGGGATGCATTCAAAGTTGCCGCCAGAGGGCATTGCCTACAAAAAATAGTGTGGGGTACGTAGAACGCTCAAAAGATCATTACAAAGTTCAGAAGTAGCACTAGCGGCCTTAACAAAAAAGCTGATATGGGCAAAGCCACCCTAGCTTAAGTGGCAGCAGCCAAGACTTCCCATGCAGAGGCAATGAGGGATCTACGCAAATATAACTTTAGGGTGTATGCTACCAAGATGCATAAAGAAGGCAATAGAGCTGGGACGCTTCTGGCGTGGTTAGCCAAGCAAGAATTAGATATGAAACCGATCACGGAAATCATAGACAAGACCGGGACCTCTCGACACTCGCAGGTAGATATCTTGTGCGTTTTTTACGACTATCACTCGGGTATCTATAAGGCCCCAGCACAGGGAGAACACCACACGATAACCCAATTCCTCCGCCCATTGCCCATTTCCTGCATCCCATCCACAGACAAAAAAGCCTTCAAACGCGGGAATCACATCTCTGGACATCGCCCAAGCAATCAGAGCTTCAGCGCGCAACAAAGCACCAGGAATGGACGGCTTCCCACTAGAATACTATAGCACCTTTTCAGCCCACCTAATTCCCCGGGTTGTAGTTATGTATGAAGATGCACTGAACAGAGGAGAGCACCCAGGCCAACTTAGGGAATCTATCCTGGTCACATTTCCAAAACCACACAGAGACCCAATGCTCCCCGCTTCATACAGACCAATACATTGCTAAATGCAGACTGTAAAATACTAGGTAAAATTTTAGCAGACCGTTATACCCAAATCCTCTCAACATTGATCCACCCAGACCAATGTGGGTTCGTCCCAGGGCGTAACACCTCACCGAATCTACGCAGGCTGTTCCATATCCAAGACAGGGCAAGTGCGCAGTTCCCCAATGCGGCGTGTCTGATTCTAGACCTCGAAAAGGCCTTCGATTCTCTGTTGTGGCCCTACCTATTTGCTGTCCTCCATAGAATAAACATAGGACCTACCCTGATGGCGTATACATGACTCCTTTATAGAGGCCTAACTTCGAGGGTAAGAATAGGCAAATATATTTCTGCCCCATTCCCTTATAGAACGAGGTACAAGGCAGGGGTGCCCCTTGTCCCCCCTCCTATTTGCCCTTGCAGTAGAGCCCCTGGCAATAAGTTTGCATCAGGAGGGCGAGACATGGGGTATCCTGACAGCAGACACGGTACACTGCGTATCATTGTACGCAGACGACCTCCTGATCTATGTCCGAGACATCACGTGTGACCTCGTCCCAATCCGGACGACATTGCGGGACTTTGCCGAGGCCTCAGGTCTCAAAGTTAACTGGGATAAGTCCACGATTTATCCGTTGAGCCCCCACTTGGCCTCTCTTGACATATCAGTCGGAGCTCAGAAAATTGCCTGGAGTACTGCAGCGCCTCGATATCTAGGGGTGAAACTGTACCACTCTACCGAATATCTATACGAGGGGAACCACCGTAAGGTGCTGGCGGGGATACGAATGGCGGTGGGCTTCTGGGAATCATTTCCCTAAGCCCCCATTGGACAAGTAGCCCTTGCCAAAATGATCATGGTCCCCAGACTACTCTACCACTTCACCAACCTCCCGGTGATACCACCACGCCCTTTTTCCGGGAGCTGAATACACGGCTTACCGCATTGATATGGGGAGGAGGTCGACATAGGGTAGCCTTAACTACACTATACTTACCCACGAATCAAGGAGGGCTGGGAGCACCATCCTTCGAAGCATACTTCCTAGCGGCTCAACTCCAGTGGTTATCGCACTGGACGGCAGAGCGTCATACAGGAGAAACAATTACTGATGAAGGCTACGTACCTCTCCCGGCGATCTGGAGATTGCTCATGCCAGGTACCAAGCCATTGCACACTTACCCCTTGCAGGTGTCCATAACCTGTGCGTGCATGCTGAAAATCCACCGCTTGTCTAAAGAGAAGCTCCTATACTCACCACTACTCCCATTGGCAGGGTTCCCCCGAAAGGATAAATACTACACCACCCGAACCGTTCGGATCTGGACAGAGCACTCAATCACAGAGATGGAATCTTTGTTTGAAGATGGCCAGCTGCGGACGTACTCCCAAATAGTTGAAAATTATGACCTCCCACAGGGCCAATTCCTGCTACACAGACAACTCTTAGACAGCGGCCGCCACTACTGGGATCTAAATGAGGGGGAACCCTCGACACATCCAGTGCTACATGCAATTCTGCATATGGGAGCGGGTAGACACTTAGTTACTTGGCTCTATAAAGCTGCCCGGGAACTAATCCTCAACCCTCTACACTCGTTGCAGCAGGCGCGGGAAAATGAAATAGGATGTGTATTTAACGATAAAGAATGGGAGAAGGCACTAGAATACCCGAAAAAGGTCTCCAGGAACGCGCGTTTCCAAAACATCCAATTCAATATTCTCCACAGAGCATACCTCACACCACACCACCTTCACCGTTTTTACCCCGATATACACTTTGCATGCCCCCTTTGCCAGGCCCCTGAGGCGGACTTCAAGCACAAATTTTGGGATTGCCCCACTGTCCAACAGTATTGGAACCAAGTACACCAAACACTCCGAGTGACGACAAACATTACGACCATATCCACATGGGAAGCATGTGCCCTCAGAATCTTCCATAGGCGAAAGTCTGAAAAGGTACAAAGCCGCTTCGTATCCCTCGCCATTCTCTTAGCAAAAAGGGGAATAGCCATGTATTGGTGGGCCCCGGAGGGACCTCCTGAAGCAGCCTGGGTAGGCGCCGTGAAAAAATGGAGAGTGGCGGAAGAAGGGGTACTAAGGGAGGAGGAAGTGAAAGGAATACGCAAACATCCCATATCCCTGGAATGGACACAATTATAATATCAATTCACTCCTGAAACAGCGCAAACAGACTCACCTATGGCCTCCCGATCCCAGACTCCGTCCCTATCCCCCATAGGACCGACAGAAGCAGGCACCAGGCCGAGCCCAGGTATCTAAGGCCAGCGATGCGTAGGAGCCACGCCAGATAATCCCATGCGCTATGCTGAGACGGTCTACTGCGACAGACCCCCCACATACACAGCACTACACCGTGAAATGGAAATACAACCAGCCACACAAGAGTGTACACCAGTATATATTCCAGCAGCTCCCCAATAACCTCCCCAGTTTACCTCCAAAAGTTGATAGTTCTTCTTCCTCATCAGCTGTTCCGTAAATGATGGTTTTTCAAACGAGCATGCATTCCTCAAAATATCATATATGACAGCACAAAAACGTAACAGTGGGGATAAACCATCAATCCACAATCATGGGGAATTCACCTAACCAGTTTCTAGCAAGAGCACTGACACAGAAACAGCATCAGGCAAGGGGGTAGCACCCAGAATACTCTACTTTGCCATGTTTATTGTTTTTAATATGCCGTAATGTAGTAAACTCTATTATCTATAGTCACTGTTCAACTTCCTGCGAATGCATGTCGTTTTCTAATAACAGTATCATCATTTGTAATATGAAATGCTAAATACCAATAAAAAAAAAATTAACAAAACAAAAAAATGACCAATGAGGCTTATCGTGTCATGCACCCACCCCCAATTTTCTACAGGCTGTGATTAAAGTATTTGCCTGTGGCCAAGACAAACCCCTTGTTATGCGAGTGAAGTTCAAGACAACCATAACCTATGGATCTCAGTGAGTGGACTTTCAGATTTATGTTGCTGAAGAAGGCCGTGGCATACTCCAAGGATGCCGGGCGGCAGAAGTTCTTGGCGTTGTGACTTTAGTTTGGAGTATGTCAAGAAACCGTAACTCATATCCATGAAGAATTTCTGAAAGTTTTTGAGGGTATTGGATGCTTGAGAGGCAAGAAGATCCAGCTCCACATAGACTAGTCTGTGCAGCTTGTGGCCTTCTGGCACAGGCGAATTGCATTTCATTTGAGGCCCCATGTGGAAAGAGAACTAGACAAACTCGAATCTGCAGGCATCATTTGAAAAGTGACAGGGCCCACCCCATGGGTATCTCCAATCATGGTAACAAGAAACCCCAAGCAGCCTGGTGAGGTGCGAATATGCGTCGATATGCGCCTGCCCAATTCCAGAATTTAAAGAGAATGACACCTTTCACCTACAATAGATGACCTGAATGCTGAACTCAGTGTAGCCAGCTGGTTTTCCAAGCTGGACTTGTGTTCAGGATATCACCAACTAGTCCTTGCAGAGGATTCCCGTTATAGTACAACTTTCTCGACACATGTGGGCTTGCAGCGATACAAGAGGCTGAGTTTCATAATCTACAGTGTAACCAAAGTTTTTCAAAACACTTGCCAAGAGCTTCTAGTTAACCTTCCAGGGGTCGTTAGTGTCAGCGATGACTTTTTGATATATGCTAAGACCATGCCAGAACACAATGTGAGGCTAAGGAAAGTGTTGCAGAGAATTTACGACTCTGGTCTCACTATACATCGCAGCAAGTGTGAGTTCCTACAGTAGAAGCTTCAGTTCTTCGGATATGTCTTCTTGTTGGAGGGCATGTCCCTTGATCCCGACAATGTGCAGGACATTAAAGAAGCACCTCCACCAGCCACAGTGACAGAGGAGCACAGTTTTTAGGAATGATAAATTGCTATGACCGATTGATCAAGGACCTCACAGCACTCACGTAACTTCTGAGAGCTCACCAAGATGTCAGTCCCATGGTCATGGGCCCGAGCAAGAAGTAGCCTTTAGAGCCATTAAAGATGCGTTGTCTGCTGAAACAACGTTGGGTTATTTTGACCCCCCAAAGGACACCACTATAGCAGTAGACAAAGGCCCAAAAGGGTTGGGGGCAGTGTAAATGCAACAACATACCAAAGAAGAAGAATGGCCTCAGTTGCATTTACAAGTAGATCCCTTACCATGACAGACCAGTGATATTCTCAAATTGAGATAGAGGCGATAGCGTTCTTTGTGGATGTTGCTACTCCTATTTGTATGTGCATGGCAATCCGTTTACTATCACTATATACTACAAGCCTTTAATTCTGCTTTTCAGAGGTACCACATTTGAAAAATGGATGCTACAATTACAGGAGTATAGTTGTCAAGTGAAATACTGCCCTGGATCACACAATCCGGTGGACTACCTGTCCGGGCGCCCTCGTGCCACCACATCTGATGAACAAGAAAAGGCAGATGAGACAGAAGAGTATGTGAGATACTTAGCCGAACGGTCTTGTCCCATTCTATTCTCCATGGACGCTATACCTCAGCCACTAGCCAAGATGAGTGTCTCCAAAAGACACTGGAGGCCGTGAAGAACAATCAGCGGCATGCATTCAAGAGCAAATTGGCGCTGCTCACTACAGAGGCTTAGAGAATCATGGAATGCCTTTATCACGCTCGCCAAGAATTGAGCACCGACCGGGATGGCTCCCTTCTGTGAGGACATCGCTTAGTCATCCCCACCAAATTTACTGATTGGGTGGTACAGCTTGCCCATGCTGGACATCAGAGCATGGTCAAGACCAAGAACTGGTTGAGAACTAAAGAATGGTTCCCCTTGATGGACGAGAAGGTCGAAGCATTATTCAGGTCGTGGCCCTGGTGTCAAGTTTCAGGTGATGTCAGTCCGCCTTCGCCAGTGATAACGTTAAAAAGTCCACAACATCCTTGGGTCTGTGCCAGTCTTGATTTTGGGAGTCTCCCTGATGGACGGCATACCATGGTCATGATGGATGATTACTTAAAATACACAGAAGTGGAGGTTTTATCCTCTCTGAGTGCTAGTGAGGTGGTGCCCAAGCTGGAGAAGATAATGGCTACCCACGCTTTGATCAAAGAATTAAGGACAGACAATGGCTCGCTCTTCCAAGGACAAGAAATGGCGTCATATCTAACTTTACTTGGCGTCATTCACAGATAAATCACTCCTCACTAGCCCCAAGTGAATGGGGAAGCCGAAAGGTTTATGAGAACTTTGAGAAAAGTAATTTGGATTGCCTCTACTAGCCAGCAAGCTCTGGAGCTGGCTATTTATTAGTTCCTCTGTGATAATCAACAAACTCCTCCCTCGACAGCTGGGCAAGCACCGGGGCATCTCTCCATGGGTCGTGTAGTCCTGGATTTGAGTCTTCACCATCCAACATGGGTCCCTGACCCTGTTGATGACCAACAGGTTTACGAAAGAAGATTGAAGTCCATGCCAGTGTCAGCCATCACCAGCGTGCCAAAGTGTCAGATCTGGAGGTAGGTGACTTGGTACTGATCCAGGATTGATTTCCTGACAGTAATGAGTGCGACCCGTGGACTATTGTCTTCGTTCGTGGCACCAAGGTCACTCTGCGTCGTGGGAATGAAACAAGCACCTCGAACATTTCCATGTTCAAGACGTTTTATCCAGGTAGCAGTCATTCTCTGGCTGTGATCGAGAATGTCCCAGTGATGGAGGAACGGGACAGTTGGTCTGGACTAGGTTGCCCTGACCCTGGATCGCTGGGATCTACTGACAGTGGACATGGCTGTCCGAGCTAAGCTGTGCCCTAGTTTGTCTGACCCGCAGTACAGTCGCACTACTCGCACCAAGTATCAGCAGCAATCTAGTGCCGTCGACTAGGCTGAAGGATCACTTGGTGTGATGGTTTTGATTTTTTCCTGTCTCAGGTAACCCCTATCACCAGGTATGTTACATGTTGATATATCAGTGGTTATTGTGTGAACTACAAACTTTTTACTTTGTATCTACTTTGCTGTTACTGGTGTTTAGCTGCAGACTGTAGGTTGACAGGTCTGACCACCCATTGGAGAAGTTTTGTTTGTATTTTGGGGAGGAATGTAGTGTTGCTCCAGTGATGTAACTAGAGCGCAGGAATGTGTAATTAATGTTGTAATGATGTAATATTATGGAACTAGAACTTCCAGAATAGAAGGTTGGGGAGTGGAGAATGTTAGGGAGTCAGTTAAGAAAGGATGTGGTAGCTGAGAGAAACACGTTGTATAACTGCAATAAACCTGAAGAAGAGGCCCTCCGGTTTTGTGTCAGTCATGAAGAGTCAGGTTGAGATGTTGGAGGCTATCAGAGAATGCCTGGATTCAGGTGGCAGAGCGGCCCTGATTTTATTGGACATAGGTTGCCTATGCACACGTTCACATGTAATACTGTATAATTACAATCAGTAATGGAGAGAACACAAATTCATGAAAACAGTCGATATCTCACCACCGGTTGTAATTCCGTCCCGGCTGTACGGGAAATGTGAATTATTACAATCTTGTGAATCTCTAAATCTAAGCTGCTTAGAGATTCACAGCGCACTCGCTCCGTGGCGTACACGCCTTTGAGGTCCATTATCTGAGGTGGTACTTACCTTATAGCAACAAACAAGATTGTCATAATTCACATTTCCCGTACAGCTGGGACGGAATTACAACCGGTGGAGAGATATATTGTTCTTTCCCCGTCAGAAGTCGTGGGTTTATACCCTGATGAAACACGTGTTGGCTGGGCAACGGATCCATATTAAAAACGAGAAAGATACGTTCTACTGAAATTATCGACTGTTTTCATGAATTTGTGTTCTCTCCATTACTGATTGTAATTATACAGTATTACATGTGAACGTGTGCATAGGCAACCTATGTTCAATTGTCACAGACTTCGGTCTACTGAGGGGGTTCAGGGTTTTTTTCCCCGTCCTTTTGCACCATTGGATACCTGACTTTCTGAACTCTTACGTACACACTAGTGGGCGCCATCGCATACCGCAATTTATAAACCCTTCGCTATTATTTACTCTGATTTTATTGGACCTCTCTGCCACCTTCGATACAGTGCCTCATCGCCAAATTTTGGCCCGTCTCTCTAATATTAGAATCTCAGGTTCAGCGTGGGATTGGATTGAATCCTTTCTAGGGAATAGAACCCAGCAGGTTTGTCTGCCTCCGATTTCTTCAGCACCAAGAAAGGTGACTACGGGAGTTCCTCAGGGTTCAACTTTGAGTCCCCTTCTCTTCAACGTATACATCACACCGTTAATCTATCTGGCGAAGGAGCTGGGTGCAAAGATCATAGCCTACGCTGATGAAACCCAGCTCCTCTTTATGTGGAAGGAAAAAGATCTGTCCCCTGATTTAGCCAAAAACTGCCTTGCAGCAGTCTTTAAATGGCTTTAAATGGCTCGCTGGGGCTCAGCTCAAATGCAATTAGGACAAGACTGAGGTACTCCTTTATGGGTCCTTCCCTCCGCACTTCAGGGATGACCTTTGGCCTGCGGGCTACCCCATGCCTACCTCAACAAGGAGTCCAGTGAAGAATCGGGGGTCTGGTTCAGTGAGGACCTCAGATTTTCTCCACAGATAAAAAAACTGGCCGGAGTGTGCTTCGGCAAACTGAAATTACTCAGGAAAATCCTGCCATTACTGCTCAGATCAATGAAGGAAATGGTGACTCGTGCCCTCATCCTGTCGTGTATCGATTACATCAATGCGTTATATATTGGCCTTCCCGGTTATCAGCTGAAAAAGCTACAGACCATTCAGAATACGGCAGCGAGAGCGCTGCTGGGCATTTCTGGTAGGTCTAGTACAAAGCAACATCTCCAGGATTTGCATTGGCTCCCGGTGAGGCAGCGCGTTCTGTGTAAGGCCCTCACTCTTGCCCATGGTGACTTATACAAATCCGGGACCCCTATCTCAGGAGACGTTTTAACTTCTATGTGCCTCAAAGACATCTACGCTCTACAGCGCAATGCCTCGCCGTTATCCCACGATACCACCTTCCTAGAACAGGGGGCAGCTCCCTTTTATTTAAGGCGGCCAAAGCCTGGAATGCTCTTCCGTACGAACTGCGAAACACCCAAGACCTTAGGCTGTTTAAAAAGCAGTTAAAAAACGTGCTTTTTAACTTACATCCAGCCTTATCACACACCCTTCTCTCTCCTTCAAACTGGCTCCAGCGCCGGGACATTACTGAGTATCCGTGCATGCTATAGATGTCGCATAACATGAAGATTACAATGGCAACAAGCGGGAAACATCCATGCCGCGTAAAATTATATTAATCACACTTGCCTGTTGAATTGGATGCTGCGACTTTGAAAAACGACTTCTGGAGACGAACTGCAGTGAGTAATTGTGCTTAGTCAGGCGCAACGCGCGATGCATGTGGGCCAGGAAGTACCATAGGTTTGATGTTCAAAAAATTAAGTAGGCCGTGTGTGCACGCATTGGGCTTTTGGCATTTCTATTCAAAAGAGGCAGCACGTGAAGCACGCTAGCATGTGAATAGCGTGAGGAAGACATTGCTCACACAACTATGAACAGTATGGTGGCCATTTTAAAGTCAGTCAAATCTCAGCCTGAAGAAGTTTTCTATTGAGATTGAATCTGGCGGCCACTTTAAAGTCAGGCAAAGTTGTTTTAAACTCACTAAACAACAACAAAAAAAGAGAAAAGAAACAAAACCAGTTCTACATTATTTCAGAAACATATTTGTTGGAAGGCGGACCCCGAGGAGTCGGTGAGACCACCAAGGGGGGGGGCCCTCACCTGCACGAAGTAGCCGAGCGCTGTCGAGAAGCCTCCTGAGAGATCCTTCTCCTATCACGTACTAGCACAGTAAAACCACCACACAGGACTCAAGGAGGTTGTCTCAAGACGAGCAATTCTTTATCAGCATTTAAAGGTTACGAGATCAATATTTACACGAAAGGGATCGAGGGATCCACCAAAAGTCTCAGTGTCTCTTTGGAAGGGTAGGGGTAGCGGGACAGTCTTTGGCAGGAGCTCGGTACGAGGGTACCTGGGGCCCAGTTCTCATCCTCAAGCTGGAGGACCTCCGGATCTCGGAGGGGTCGAGCCGCGACGGCGTCAGCAGGGCTCTGACGTTCAGTTCGTGGGGAGCCGCGATCAGGTCAGCAGGGCTCTCAAGATGGTTTCTGCTCAGCTCGAGCCGCGACGTCGTCAGCAGGGCTCCGAGGGAGGTTTCAGCGAGGTTGGGCCGCGACAGCGTCAGCAGGGCCCCGATGTTCCGGGGGGCTTCAAGGTGTTCACAAGAAGGAGCCGCGACGCAGTCTGCAGGGCTCGTGATAGTTCAAGCAAGAGTTCTTCTCCGTAGGGTCGGCCGCGATTCAATCAGCAGGGCTCTCGACTCCTGGATACAACTGCCGATCTGTGGCGGGGTCGCCCCAGATATAGGTCTGGAGCCCTTTGATGTCCGGACCCTGGCGCCCGGGGGGGGCGGAGAGGCCGGGTGGAGGTGGCCAGACGCCCAGCAGGAGAGGCGCCCGGCCCAAGAGAGTTGCAGGGCGATCACACCTAGGGATGGGAGGACAGTTGGGGGTCTCATCGATACTGTCCTCCGCCGGGGGCGGTGAATGGTTCATGTGGCACCCCCTGGCCAGTTCTTGGTGCCTCAATGTCGGGGCTTCGCTGGGGCCGAGGCTGGGTTGAGCGGGGTCGCGCCGGCTGGCGCACAGAGTCACGTGGATGCCAACAAGATGGCGGAGCCCCGAGGGGTATGCGACCTCGTGCGGCTCGGAATGAGGGGTCTCGGTGCAGTTCGGAAGGGTGGCCCGTGAAGGCCGGGGCGGGGAACGGGCACAATCCACGGGGGTAAGGACCACGCCACGAGGCCGGGTCCAACAGGCGTCCCCCCCAGCCGAAGGCATGGAGAGTCACCCATCTCCTTGGGGATTCTCCTCGTCAAGGCGGAAGAAGCGGGACAGGCCGTCGGCGTTGGCGTGGTCATTGCCGGGCTGGTGTTCAACATCAAAGTCCATCCCTTGCAGCGAGATGGACCACCGCAGCAGCTTTGGGTTCTCGCCCCGCATTTGCATTAACCACCGCAGGGGCCGGTGGTCGGTCTGGACCCGGAAGTGGGTACCGAAGAGATAGGGCCGGAGCTTCTTAAGGGCCCACACTACAGCGAAGGCTTCACGCTCGATGGTGCTCCATCGCTGCTCCCGGGGCAGTAGCCGTCGGCTGATGAAGGCCACTGGTCGGTCGAGCCCCTTTTCATCGGCCTGGGACAGGACGGCCCCGATCCCATACTCGGAGGCGTCCGTCTGCACCACGAACTCCTTACTGTAGTCGGGGGCCTGCAGCACAGGGGCAGTACACATCGCTGTCTTGAGGGTTTCGAAGGCTGCTTGGCAGCGGGGTGTCCAGTGCACCTTCTTGGGCTGCTTCTTGGATGTGAGCTCTGTGAGGGGGCCAACAATGCTCCCATAGTCCCGGATGAACCGCCGGTAGTAACCGGTGAGGCCCAGGAAGGCCCGGACAGTTGGCTGGAGAGGGGCCACCTGCCCGCTTCCCACTTGATGGCCCAGGTAGGTCACGGATCCGTGGCCGATCTGGCATTTGCTGGCCTTGATCGTGAGCCCGGCCCGCTGGAGGGCGGCCAGGACGGCTTTGAGGTGAAGGAGGTGCTCCGCCCAGTGGTTGCTGTACACGGCAATGTCATCTAGGTAGGCCGCGCTGAAGGCCTCGAGCCCGGCCAAAACCTTGTTTACAAGTCTTTGGAAAGTGGCCGGGGCGTTCTTCATTCCTAAGGGCATCACCCGAAAGTGGTAATGCCCATCCGGGGTAGAAAAGGCGGATCTTTCTTGGGCGCCGGGGGTGAGCTGGATCTGCCAGTACCCGGCGGTGAGGTCCAGCGTGCTCAGGTAGCGGGCGGCCCCTAAGCGGTCGATGAGTTCGTCGGCCTGGGGTATAGGATGGGCGTCCGTCTTGGTCACCGCATTCAGGGCTCGGTAGTCTACGCAGAATCGTAATTCCGGGGAGTGGCCGGGGGCTGCGGCCTTTGGTACCAGGACGACAGGACTGGCCCACGGGCTGTCGGAGGGTTCGATGACCCCCAGGGCCAGCATCTTTGCTACTTCGGCCTGGATGCATGCCCGCACTCGGTCGGGTACCCTGTATGCTCGGTGTCGCACGGGGGGGCTCTCCCCGGTGTCGACGTCGTGGACGCACCAGTGGGTCACCCCCGGGGTGAGGGAGAAGAGGGCTGCGTAGTCCTGCAGCAGTTGTTGACAGTCGTCACGCTGTTCCGGAGTCAGGGAAGAGGCGAGTTGGACACCTTTGATGGATCCGTCATGGACGTTGGACTGCAAGAGGTCGGGCAGGGGCTCGGAGTCGTCCTCGCCCCCCTCGTCGGTCGCCAGTAGCAGGCTCAGTTCGGTCCGGGCAAAGTGGGGTTTGAGCCTGTTAGCATGTAGAACCCGGAGGGGGTTCCGGGGGGACTCCAGGTCGACTAGGTAGGTGACGGGGCTTTTCTTCTCCACTACCTTGAAGGGCCCGGTCCACTTGTCCTGGAGGGCGCCGGGTTCAACCGGGGCCATGACCCAGACTCTCTGGCCTGGCTCGAATTCGATGGTAGAGGAGTTCCGATCGTACCACCGCTTCATGTCCTCCTGGCTGGCCTCGAGGTTGGCTTCGGCCATGGCTCGGAACTTGCGGGTCTGGTTTCGGAGGGTCAGGAGGTATCGGTAGACGTCAGGAGGGGCGCCTTGGAGCTTCGTCTCCCAGCCCTCCTTGACCAGGCTGAGCGGTCCGCGGACCGGATGTCCGTACAATAGTTCAAACGGGCTGAACCCCAGGGACTTCTGCGGGACCTCCCGATAGGCAAACAGGAGGCACGGCAGCAGGACATCCCATCTCCGCCTGAGGGGCTCTTCCAGGCCCTGGATCATTCCCTTTAAGGTTCTGTTGAACCGCTCAACCAGTCCGTTCCCCTGAGGGTGATAGGGGGTTGTGAATTTGTACGTGACCCCGCATTGCTGCCACAGGGACCGCATGTATTTGGAAATAAAGTTCGTGCCCCTGTCGCTCACCACTTCGCGGGGAAATCCCACTCGGTAGAAGATCCCCATCAAGGCCCGGCCTACCACGGGGGCCGTTATAGTTCTTAGCGGGACCGCCTCCAGGTACCTGGTGGCGTGGTCCACGAGGACCAGGATGAAGCGGTGGCCCAGGGCGGTCTGGGGGTCCAGGGGCCCCACGATATCGATTCCGACCCGTCCGAACGGGGTGCTGACGGCTGGAAAGGGCTGGAGGGGGGCCTTGACCCGACCCCCGTCTTCCCGCTGGCTTGGCAGGTCTGGCAGGACCGGCAGTGGTTGTCCACGTCTCTCCGCATCCGGGGCCAGTAGAAGTGGGTCACCAGACGGCTGTAAGTTTTGTCTTGCCCCAAGTGTCCGGCGAGGAGCACGTCATGTGCCAGGTTGAGCAGGAACTCCCGGAAGCGGAGGGGGACCACCAACACGCGGCTGGCCCCGAGTTCTGCCACTTTTTGCTCACTGTACAACAGGCCCTCGGCCCAGTAGACCCAGTGGGTGCCGGTCTGGTCCCCGTTGGTTTGTGCGGACGCTTGTTGTCGGACCCCTTCGAGAGAGGGACAGGACTGCTGCTCTTGCTGGAACTGCTCCCGGGTGAGGCCCCCTTCGTGTCGCCATTGTGCCAGTTCTGGTAGGGCGCACGGGGAAGCAATCTCCTCGGGGGAGGATTCACTAGGTCCAGGGTCGGTGTCCGCCTCCCCTTCGCCGCCGGCGGGGGGTGGTGCGAGCCCCTCGGGCTGGGCGGCACCGGGGGCCGAGGACGAGCGGGGGGCCCGGGCGGTCATGGACCGGGTGCTGGCGCAGGCCCATTCGGATTGTCCCAGCATTCGGAGGTGCTCTCGTCGCTCTACTTGAGCCCAGGGGGAACTCTCCAAGTCGTTCCCCAGGAGGCAGTCTACGGGTGCGTCATCGCGGACCGTCACCTTTAGCAGGCCGGTCACCCCTCCCCACTCGAAGGGGACCAGGGCCATCTGGCACAGGCTTTCGCTGTTGTCGGCCGTCCGGACAGGGCACAGCACATTGGGTAGGATCTGTTCGGGGGTCACCAGGTGGCAGCGGACAGCGGTGACACTGGCGCCGGTGTCACGAAGGGCTTCGGCCCGTTGTCCATTGACGGTGACCTGCTGCCTGTACTTCTGGGTGTTGCTTGGGATGGGGGTGCGGGGCACCATTTCTCGGCTACCCAGGCAGACCAGGGACATGGCTGCCGGCTCCCATTCGGTGGTCCCTCGGTCGAGGGTCTCTTCTTCCTCTTCTCCCTCTCCCAGGGCGGCGGCCGCCAGCTGTCGGGGCGGGGGCCCGCCGGCCCCGCTTCTTCGGTTCAGGGGGCAGACCGGGTCGCTGGCATAGTGTCCGGTTTGTTGGCAGCCGTAGCATGTTACTGGTGGCCGTGGTCCGGGTCTGGCCGGGGTCGCCCCCCTTCGGCTAGGCTCGGGGAGAGTTGTTGCTGCGGTGGCCCTCGAGGGGGGCTCCTGGGGGCCCCGGCGAGGGGGTCCCGGTTCCTGTTCGGCCCTCCCCCTTCACCGCGTTGGCGGGGGGGTCCGGTGGGGTTCCTCTGGTACTCCCCCATTGAGTTCCGGGGGACCCGGGAGTTGACCCATCGATCGGCCTCGACGGCGAGTTTTCGTGGGTCGGACATCTTGCTGTCGAGGAGGTGTTGCCTCAGTTCCACGAAGCAATTGTTGGAGAGATGTTCCCACACGATGAGGTCGACCAGCTGCCCGTAGGTGGTGACTTTGCTACCCTTGATCCATCCTTCTAGGGCCCGGCTGAAAAAGTCCACATATTCCACCCAGGTGGTACCCGGGATCTTTTTGCAGTCTCTGAACCGCTGGCGGTACATTTCCGCGGTTAGCCCGTAGCGGGTGAGCAGGGCCTCCTTCATGTGATCGTAGGAGGTCATCACCTCCTCCGGCAGCTGGAGCAGTGTGTCTTGACCCTCACTCAGGAACCGCCCCCACAGGCCGGCGCCCCAGTCCTTTCGGGGCACCCGATGAGAGGTCATGGCCACCTCGTAGGCCTTGAACCATTGTTGGATGTCGTCATTCTTATAGTACTCCTTGACGACCTCTTTCGGGATATGTACCTTGGCCTCGGCAGGCGGTAGGGTGTCTCTAGTACTGGGGGTGTTGGTCCCCCCGTTCTTGGCCTTGATTTCGAGCTCTTTGAGACTTCGCTCGTGCTCCAGGGTCATTTTCTTTTCCTCCAACTCTCGGTGCCGTCTCTTCTCTTCTATCTCCTCTTGAAGCCGTAGCTGCTCTAGGGCCAGTTTCTTTTCCGCCAGCTGGAGTTCGCCGTCCAGCCGCAGTCGTGCGAGCTCTAGTTCGTGGTTCCGGACCTTCTCCCGCTCTCGTATTTCTTCTTCGGAGAGGCCGGTTTCTAGGCTCTTTCTTCCTGCGGTTGCCGGAGTCAGTGCGGTTGATGTGGCCTCAGTCAGGGGCAAGGGACCTTCTTCTTGGGAGTGGCCTGCCTCGGCCTCCAGCCAGGTCCTCAGAGCTTTCTGCATCTCCTCTTTGGTACCTAGGCTGGTGGTTGCAATGCCTTTGTCCTTGCAGAACTGTTTTAATTCTTTGTGCGTATATTCCTCCAACCGTTCGGGCTGGAACTCCATGGTCGCGTTATTTTCCTGGCTGCTCATGATTACTGTTTGACTGGATGGGTAGCTAGTGGGTACTGGCTGGTACGTACTGCGTTCGGCTCGGATCCCGTCGCTGGCCACCAAATGTTGGAAGGCGGACCCCGAGGAGTCGGTGAGACCACCAAGGGGGGGGCCCTCACCTGCACGAAGTAGCCGAGCGCTGTCGAGAAGCCTCCTGAGAGATCCTTCTCCTATCACGTACTAGCACAGTAACACCACCACACAGGACTCAAGGAGGTTGTCTCAAGACGAGCAATTCTTTATCAGCATTTAAAGGTTACGAGATCAATATTTACACGAAAGGGATCGAGGGATCCACCAAAAGTCTCAGTGTCTCTTTGGAAGGGTAGGGGTAGCGGGACAGTCTTTGGCAGGAGCTCGGTACGAGGGTACCTGGGGCCCAGTTCTTATCCTCAAGCTGGAGGACCTCCGGATCTCGGAGGGGTCGAGCCGCGACGGCGTCAGCAGGGCTCTGGCGTTCAGTTCGTGGGGAGCCGCGATCAGGTCAGCAGGGCTCTCAAGATGGTTTCTGCTCAGCTCGAGCCGCGACGTCGTCAGCAGGGCTCCGAGGGAGGTTTCAGCGAGGTTGGGCCGCGACAGCGTCAGCAGGGCCCCGATGTTCCGGGGGGCTTCAAGGTGTTCACAAGAAGGAGCCGCGACGCAGTCTGCAGGGCTCGTGATAGTTCAAGCAAGAGTTCTTCTCCGTAGGGTCGGCCGCGATTCAATCAGCAGGGCTCTCGACTCCTGGATACAACTGCCGATCTGTGGCGGGGTCGCCCCAGATATAGGTCTGGAGCCCTTTGATGTCCGGACCCTGGCGCCCGGGGGGGGCGGAGAGGCCGGGTGGAGGTGGCCAGACGCCCAGCAGGAGAGGCGCCCGGCCCAAGAGAGTTGCAGGGCGATCACACCTAGGGATGGGAGGACAGTTGGGGGTCTCATCGATACTGTCCTCCGCCGGGGGCGGTGAATGGTTCATGTGGCACCCCCTGGCCAGTTCTTGGTGCCTCGATGTCGGGGCTTCGCTGGGGCCGAGGCTGGGTTGAGCGGGGTTGCGCCGGCTGGCGCACAGAGTCACGTGGATGCCAACAAGATGGCGGAGCCCCGAGGGGTATGCGACCTCGTGCGGCTCGGAATGAGGGGTCTCGGTGCAGTTCGGAAGGGTGGCCCGTGAAGGCCGGGGCGGGGAACGGGCACAATCCACGGGGGTAAGGACCACGCCACGAGGCCGGGTCCAACAATATTCAAGAACATTATTTTTTTTTTCTTCACTCTAATCAAGTATAATGTCCAACAGAGAGTCAAGCAGTGAAATGAATGTCAACAGTGATACAGAAATATACAATGGTGAGGAGAACACAGAAACTGTGTCCAGTTCAATTTTTAGGAGTCTCTTACCTTTATTTTTGATTCATCTGCAAAATACTGTGCAAAGATGGGAAAAGTGGAGAAGAAGATTTGAGCATTTTCTAAGTGCTGCATGTGAAAAGCACACAGATAAACCGGTGAAAGATCTCCTACTTAACTTGGTAGGTGATGACGTTGAGGACTTAATTGCCACTTTCCGAGAATAAGAAAAAAAAACTTATAAAGGGCTTATTCAATGCCTAAATAACAAGTTGGATCCACAAAGGAATCTGGATTTTGAAAGATATCGTTTCAGCGTAGCCTTCTAAAATGAGGATGAGTCCATCGATGAGTATGTAACAAGACTAAAGAATGTGGTTACTTTTTGTTAATTTGAAAAATTAAATAACGAAGAAGCAATAAGACTAAGGATAATCCAAGGGTGCTCTTGTATAAAATTCAAGAAAAAGTTGTTAGAAAAAACTTATGACCTACAAACAATATTACGCATGGCTCGAACGGAAACACAAGCACAAAAACATGCTGATAATAGTACAGGGTAGATTAAAACTGTAGAACAAGTACGACAAATTACAAAGAAAGATATTAATACAGAAAAAGGGGATGTGCAGAATAAAGAAAGAAGATTGTGTTACAGATGTGGATTCTCTTTCCCACATTCAAAAGTTTGTTCAGTGTTAGGTCAACAGTTCAGAAAATGTGGACAATTTAATAATTTTACAAGTGAATGCAGATTCAAAAAAGATTTTTTTTAAAGTGTGGACAAATAATGAAAATTGGAACAAGCAAATGTACCCTGAAAACGAAAGGAAAGTAAGCAATGTTAAACATTCAAGACAAATGCAAAGTAGCGAGCATAATTATGAGGATGAAGAACCTGAACAGCCAGAAAGACTATATATAATGTCTGAAGAAAGTGGATTCAAGTAAATTAACATGATCAGAAGAGAGGAAATGAAAACAACAACTTCTGTGGATATCACAGTTGGCGCTCAAAAAGTTCCTTTTGTGTTGAATAGTGGTGCAACATGTAATGTAATGTTTGTTACTGTGTATAAAAACATGGAGAAACGGCCATTTTTTAACCTCATCCTGTGTAAGTGTTTTTCAATGGGGAGCAAAACATCCTGTTCTCTGCCTAGGAACAACTGAAAAAAACCTACAGTATGGAGAGAAATTTAGCAGAGAAGAAATACATGTGTTAGAAGATGAGGTTCCTGGACCATGTTTGTTAAGCAATGTCACAGCCCAGGTAATGGGTCTGCTAGCAATGACCTGCAATGTTACAACGGATCATCTTATTTTAAAACAATACACACATTTATTCACAGTTTCAGGAAAATTGAAAGACAAAATAATAACTTTGCATATTAATGAGGCTATAAAACCTGTTGCACAAACTCACAGGAGAGTTACGATACATTTACAGACGAGAAGGAAATAAAGTCACTTCTTCAACAAGATATTATTAGCCATGAATATCTCCAATTGTAGTGGTCCCGAAAAAAGATTCAGAGGATATAAAAATGTGTGTGGATATGAGAGTGGCCCACACAGCAATTGAAAGAGAGAGACATCCGGGTCCACATTTAAATGACATGATAAGTAGTATCAGTGGTGCAACTGTCTTCTCAATGTAGGAATTGTATAAAGGGTACCATCAGTTAGAAATAGTTGATCAGTCTTGTTACATAACAACATTTGACTCATCTACGTCTTTTTAGAAACAGAAAATTGAATTTTGGCATATGCTCAGCTGCTGACATTTTTCAGGAAACCGTTAAAAATATAATAAGACCAGTAAGGAATGCTATGAATTAAAATAATGATATCCTGATGAAATTTGGAAAAAAAATCAAGAGGAACATGATCAAGCATTAAATAAGTTTGTCAACAACAGCTGGTTTAACACTTAATCTTGGAAAATGTGACATAAATAGATCAGAATTCATGTTTTATGGTCACATATTTTCTCGCAAAAGTTTGAGACCTGATCCTAAAAAAGTATCATCTTTAAATGTGATAGCTATTCCTAAAGACATATCAGAACTACGTTCATTCCTGGGGATAGCCAGTTACTGTTCGTGATACATAAAAGATTATGCTACCATAAGTGCACCGCCTAGAGAACTAACAAGAAAAGGTCAAAAATTCAATTGGGATCTGAGCTGTGAACAAGCATTCAAACCAATAAAACAAGATATACCGTCTGCAGCTAATTTGAAATATTTTGATCCACAATTGTGGACAGTGCTAGCGGTGGATGCTAGTCCTGTGGGACTTGGTGCAATCTTGGTTCAGCATAAACCTGGGAGGGAAGCTCCTCTTTATGTGATTTGGCATGCTAGTAAACGTTTAACTGATGTGGAGCAGAGACATTCACAACCGGAAAAAGAAAGTCTGGCAGTTGTATGGGCCTGTGAGTATTATCATGATTTTATTTTTGGCAAACCATGTGTTATAATGACAGACCATCAAGCATTAATTGCAAATTAAGGGAATCCAAAAATTAAAATGCCACCATGTATTGAGGAATGGGGAATGCGCTTAATGCAATATGACTTTAAGATTGTTCACAAGCCAGGAAAAGAATTTAACCCAGCAAATTATTTGTCTTGTCACCCCACTAAAACACAGATAAAAGAACATTTGGAAGCAGAAGGATACATATGTTTCATTATTAGGTCTACCGTACCGGATATTATTTCAGAAAAGGAGTTAATCGAGATGACTAAGAAAGATGAAACACGAGACGAGAATTATACTTGAAAACAAGTGGAGGCTAGTCAACACTGCAGCACTATTTCGAGTGAATTTAAAAAGAAATGATATCCTAGTGAGGAAAAGTGTTCTTCTGATCGGCATAATTTGTACCGAGACTCCATTGTTTTTTCATTGCCATCTCGTGTCAAAACACTTCCACACGACCCACCTGGTCGTTTCTGCTGATGCCTGGGAAAATTCTAACTGACATGACAAAAACCATCTTGCAGCCTGCATTTCTGCCCAGGACATGTCGCACACCCAACCCCCCTGTTGTTTGCAGTTCAACAGAAAGCCATGAGACACTCAAGCCCTGGGTAAATGATTTGTTTTCCATCTCCTGCTCCCAGCCTGGTAAACATCCTTGACACCGTGATCAGGTTATCTGGACAATGGTCTGTCTGCTGGGCCTTGATCAGGGTGATTAAACAATGACCTGAAAGACCGGGCTTTGATCAAGCTGAGTGAACAATGATTTGTGTACCAAGCCTTGACCAGGTCACCACCTACAAACATCCTCTGGATCTGGTTATCAACTGCAAACACTGCCCTGATTGAACAATGGACTAACAGCCAAAAGACTGCAATGAAAAAGTATAAAAGGCTTGTAAGCTGCGGAGTAAAGCAGCAGCCTCCTGGGTTTTGTCTCTGACTAGCTTGGGACTCTGTTCCATAGCCCGGGCTATTTGAATAAATCTGGGTTCCTCCTGCAGACGAAGGCTCCTGTGTCTCCTTTTACTATGTATGGAGGGTATGGAAGACTTGGGCGGTTCCCCCGCCGCAGAGACCCAGTAAGTGGGTTATTCCGGTTCTTCAAATGGCGCCCGAATAGGGACTCCGCGAGCACGAAGGTCAGGCACGGTGGATGTGAGGAGGTGCACGGAGAGACTCCGACGGAGGCGCCCTACCCGAGGGATTCTTGCAATCAGATAAAGCCGAACGACTCGCCCCGCTGTTCTTCCCCACCCGGTCTGGGCCACATGACCGCGTTCTCACTGGAGTTCCCTAGCAATTAATTTCTGGAGCTGGACACAGCCCTACGTCTGCAGAAGAGAACTACCCCTGTAAGGTAAGGGTGGACTGATCACCCACCAAGTCTGTATGATTCTGTTATTGACTTTTGCAAAAGCCAAGCTGTTATTGACTTTTGCAAAAGCCAAGCAAGCGAGGTGAGTTTTTTAAAACCCGCTGGTATCTATTATCTGTTTACAAGCATGCCAGTCAGTAGTAAGTTCAAGAAATTATGTTGTTGTATGTGTACGCAGGACTCCCAGCTGGAGGCGGCTTGTCCGCTTCCTCCAGAAGGGACCCCTGGCCATACAATGTATGTTAAACATGGTCCTTCTGCCATAATGTTTTCCTCATTCTGGGTAAAATATACGAAACAAAGCAACGCGGAATTACAGTGGCCACTTTATGGCTCCTTTAATTCCCAAGTTCTCGCCAACTTAGAGGAACAATTAATGAAAAGAAAAACGCGCCAGTCTATGTTTGAATCTGTCCGATTTTGGAGGAAAGAGATAGAGCAGAGAGCTAGAAAGCAGAAGGCTCAAGATAGAAAACAGGAATGTATGTCAATGGCCGACCACGCCAGAGAAAATTTACAAAATCAAATGACAAAATCGGTAGAAATAGCCGATAGAGAGCATGGGGCCCGGGTACAAAAATGTTATCCAGCTCGTGAGGAGAAAGGAAAGGGCCATATGGAAGGGGGAGATGAAGGTGATTCCTTACTTGATACCATGCTAGAAAGCCCGCCTGCATATGCCCCAATGTACCCTGCCCTGACGCCTCACACCCCGCATGTCCCCCCGCCACATCCCACTCATGCCCCCACTGCCCCTCCTACTGTTCTCCCTGTCACACCGACCCTCCCTATTTTTCCTATGACACTGACCACGCACGCTAACCCTGTCCTCGCTGCGGGAATGACAATAAGTCCCCATCCGCCCAACCCCTGCGGCTTTACCTCTACCCGCCCTTTCCCTACTTCCCCGTGGTCTACAGTTAAGCAGGATCTATATAAATTGTTGAATTCCCCCCGACTGGCCTCCTTGCGCTCTGCAGTCAGCGTTTCATCCCTTCGAGAAAATGACCTACAGAAGCAACAGTGTGAATGTTGGATAAATAACGGGAATATTTATACCTTTAAAGAAATATGGTCCACCTTTTCACAGTGGACGATTATGGAACAGACCACCTGGGCTGAATACATGTGAAACCTGGTCATGCAAAGATTTGAGAATGCACTTATGCAGATACCCACCGGATTAATGGACCTTAGGTCACAAATAAAAAGAGGTGATGTTCAGGGAGACGGGATGTTTGGCGCTATGTCTACTTTAATGGCTTACCTTGATATGACCGCTTTTCCCAACACCCCTCTAAAAACAGCTATGCCAATGAGAGAGGCGGCCCCTGTCTTTGTTAACGCACTTACCGATGCCCAAAATAATGACCGAGGGGCTGTTGAGGCACACTGGCGCAGGCTTTGGGTTCATGTTCCTTGGAAAAGGTCAGAAGTAATACAGTTAAAAGGACAATTACCAGATCCCCGGAAGAATCCAGCTGCCTTTTACAGAGAATTAGGTCAGATTATATCTGCAGGTACTCTCATTCTTGAGGATATAGATTTACTTTTTGGGACGGTTGTCCCCACTGAAATTTGGGACAAGATTCGACATACTGACCATGAAGTGGCATTGGGAGGTAAATGGGCTGACCTAGATGCTATGGAAGAAGCAAGGGTAGGAGGGACTAAACCAGAAGCTGCCATCCTGACTTTGCCCGGTAAAATAATGACGTTTATGAAAACACTTTTGCCGGAAACTGTCATTAACCGGGATAAAATAAACGCCTGTAGGCAGCGAAAAGATGAGAATGTGGCTGACTTCTTTACCCGTTTCGAGACAGAATACAAGGGACATAGTGGTTTGGATCCCCGGACCCCAGGTTCTGGCCCAGTGTTTGTCGATAAGTTTGTCAGCAACTTGCTTCCTGTGATCTCCGCCAGGCTTAAGAAGGTTGAAAATACGTGGTCTGCCCAAACTATGACTGGTATCTTGGCTATGGCACAATATCACGAGAATAGGGAGAACGAAGATCGAGACAAGGAAAGTAAGAAGGTTAGGGATCTTAAGACTAAGGCACTTCTGCAGCAGGCTTACCCTCCCGAGGTCCCGATGCTCGCGGGAATTTCAGACCCCAACCCCAACTCCCTCCGAGGGCTCGCCAGTCTACCCCCTCCAGCCCTCAACGTACGGGAGCCCTCCAAACAGATCGGTGTGCTTATTGTAAGGGGTACGGCCATTGGATAGATGGGTGTCCCGTGTTAGCTGAAAACATCCAAACAGGGAAGACTCGGCCTCGCGCTCCCAGGGAGGGGAGGCCGACTAGGGACCATGGCCCGCCCCATCCACAGGATAAAGAACGCAGGCCCAGGGATGATGCTCCCGTCCGGCAGCGCCCAGCCAATAGGTTTGATGGGTACGAAGCCACACGCACTTATTACAATGATGATTATGACGAAGTTGATGAGACAGGGTCCTACCAAGCATAGGATAGCCAGGAAAGGGGTATTACCAGAGTGCAAATTCCAGTGGATCAAAGGGGCCCGTATGTTCAAATGTCAGTTGTGGGGAACGATCAGAATTTTCTTTTGGATACTTGGGCCACCAGGTCTTCTATTGCACGTTTGTCAGTCCCGGAGGCACCCCTTTCTGGCAATATGAATGTCTCCGTGGGTTTTGCAGGAACACCTGTGACCAGCCCTGTCTCTGTACCCCTCCCGCTCGATATTGCCCCTGCACATGTTGACGCTCCCTTGGTCCTTACTACAGGTTGCAGTGAAAACTTGTTAGGCATGGATTTACTGAAAGCTCTGTATGCGACCATATCATGTAGTCCCCAAGGTGTATCCCTACAATTTCTCCCACCGCAGCTTCCTATATGTACCTGTCCGGTCCCCTCCCGCCAGAGTTGCAGTTTTTACCTTCCTCCCTCTGGGCATCATCAGACACTGATGTAGGGTGTCTCAACATATCCCCTCATGTGGTATGCATCCAGCCAGGTGCACTTCTCCCCCGCCTCCGGCAGTATCGACTACCCGCGGAAGGAGAAATGGCCCTTTTGACAATAATATCTGAATTGATGGACAAGGGCGTAGTGGAGGAAACACGTGGCAATATCTGTAACAGTCCCATTATTCCTGTTCTTAAAAAGACCAATGGAGATGCTCTCTCCCCTAAAATATACAGATTAGTAATTGACCTAAGAGCCCTTAACAAAATAACAATCTCCCAATATCCTGTTGTCCCCGATATTACAGCCCTCTTAACGATGGTCCCTTCTGACGCCACACACTTTTCTGTCATAGACCTGAAGAACGCTTTTTTCAGCATTCCTATACATCCTGACAGCAGACATTTTTTGGGTTTCTCCCTTGGTGGGCGGAGCTTTAGATTCTGCCGCGCCCCTCAAGGTTTTACCGAGAGCCCCAGTATCTATAGTCAAGCCCTAAAAAGTCAACTAGATTCCTTGGAACTCCCTGATAATTCCTCACTATTACACTATGTAGATGACCTCCTCATTGCTGCAAATTCTGCCCCAGCATGTAAAGAAGCTACTCTCTGTTTGTTACGCCACCTTGCCCTCCATAATCACAAAGTCTCTTTGAAAAAGCTTAAGTTTTGTCAAGAGAAGGTGACCTACTTAGGTCATCTCCTCTCGAAGGAGGGAAGGCAGCTCACCGCTGATCGTATAGCCATTATCAATGCTATGACGGCCCCACTTACACAAAAGCAGGTGCGAGCCTTCTTAGGCCTAACCTCATACTGTAGACAGTGGATTTCCAACTTTTCGGCCATGGTCAAACCTCTTCTTGCCCTCACCACTAAAGACATATCAGACAGTTCCTTTCCATGGACTAGAGAGCATGCGAAGGCCTTCCAAGATTTAAAGAGGGCTCCGTGTACTGCTCCAGTCCTCGGTACTCCTGATTATAGCAAACAATTTTTTCTTTTTGTACATGGGACAGAAGACTGTGCATGCGCTGTCTTGACCCAGATGTTCGGTGGTCACCATCGGCCATATGCCTATTTTTCAGCCACCTTAGATCCTGTGCAAGGGCTCTCCCAGGATGCCTACGGGCGACCGCTGCAGCCGCCCTCATGGTCCGTCAGAGTGCAGGGATCGTCATGAACTCCCCCCTGACTCTGATGGTCCCTCATTCTGTAGATACCCTCCTTAATAACACCAAGACACAGTACCTCACTAGCGCACGACTCACAGGATATGAACTGACACTCTTTGCTAGCCACATTAACATCAAAAGATGCACTTTACTAAACCCCACCACATTACTCCCACTGGATACTCAGGATGCCCACTTAGATCCACATGACTGCATATTAAGGACAGAGGAGGAGACGAA
This sequence comes from Triturus cristatus, assembly GCF_964204655.1. Taxonomy (NCBI): domain Eukaryota; kingdom Metazoa; phylum Chordata; class Amphibia; order Caudata; family Salamandridae; genus Triturus; species Triturus cristatus. The sequence continues at coordinate 1,256,492,271 of NC_140592.1, read as the reverse complement.
GGGACGGGTTGACTTACAGGATACCCCAAAAGCAGAACCAGAAGGTATACTGTATGTGGATGGATCATGTCTCAGAGGGCCAGATGCTAACACCTCAGCCGCCTACGCCCTCACGACATTAGGGCAAGTAGTAGAAACAGCTCAGATTCCGCAGTGCTCTGCTCAAGCAGCAGAACTAGTGGCCCTCACTAGAGCCTGTGAGTTAAGCAAAGGGATGACGGTGAATATTTATACTGACAGCCAATATTCCTTCGGGGTGGCCCACAACTTCGGGAGGTTATGGAAAGAAAGGAATTTCCTTACTTCCCATGGGACCAATATTCAACATAGCCCCCTAATTCACAGATTGTTAGACTCCCTGACACTCCCCAGAAAGGTAGCCAGTATAAAATGTAAAGCCCATAAGAAAGTGACAGATGATGTTGGGAAAGGCAATGCCCTGGCTGACCAGACAGCCAGACAAACAGCTCTTAGAAAAAGGGAAGGAATGTATGTAGGAGGTCCCGCTAGGTGGGTGACAGACGAGGGCATGGTTGACAACACAGTACAGAGTGTGATTGATATTCAGTCCCATACTACTCCTGAGGAACTAAGGGTGTGGAAGGAGCAATTAGCAAAGGAGGGAATTGATGGTTGCTGGGTCCGTACGACTATGAAAAGACAATGGATGTTACCTGACAGTCATGTGCTACCAGTAGTTACGATGGCCCATGGTCCTGCTCACATTAGTGAAAAAGGGATATGTAAACTGTTGGAACCTACATGGTACAACTCTAAGATACCAGCATATGCTGAAAAGCTGGTTAAGACATGCATGATTTGCCTAATGTATAACCCAGGAAAAGGCACAGTTACCCCTAAGGGAGGATTCTCTCCTCCTACCTTCCCTTTTGAAGTCCTTCAAATGGATTACATCCAGATGGACAGATGTAACAATTTGAAATATGTCCTGGTGGTGGTTTGTACCTTCAGCCGATGGGTGGAGGCCTACCCCGTCAAAGACTGCACCGCTATCACTACCGCCAAAGTGCTATTAAAAGAGTACCTCCCACAATTCGGTTTGCCCCGCTTGGTCTGGAGTGACAACGGGACACACTTTACGGCTCAGATTTTGGAATATATCTGTACAGCATTGGGTATAAAACAAAACTTTCATGCGGCTAACCACCCCCAGTCAGCAGGTCTAGTGGAGGTGTACAATGGCATCCTAAAAACGAAAATGGCCAAAATAGTAGCCGAGACGGGTGTCTCTTGGGTTGATGCTCTTCCCTTGCCCCTACTGTCTACCAGAACAACGGCCCACACCAGGATAGGGCTATATCCCCATGAAATTGTGTTTGGGAGGCCTGCCAATCTATGGGGTGTCCCACGGCCTAAGAAACTGTCTGATGTTGAATACCCTGTATTAACTGATTATCTGTACAGTCTAACTAATACCTTTCGTACTCTTTATCACCAGGTGCATGAGGCCATACCTGACAAAAGCGAGGGCCCAGGACACGTTTTCCAACCTGGTGAATGGGTCTTAGTGAGAAATTTTCGACGGACCAAGAGCCTCGAGCCCCGCTGGACACAGCCCCGTCAGGTGTTGCTGGCCACCCACACCGCCGTGAAAGTAGAAGGTCGGAAGAATTGGGTGCATTCGTCTCACTGCAGGCGTGTGCCTCTGCCCCTCCCCTATGATCAGTGGGTGAGGGAAGGACAAGGAGACTCAGAAACAGAAACAGTCCCGACGTTTGTCCCATTCAGCGATGCCAGACTGCATTCTACATCTACGGAAGCAGAGAGTGACAGCATACTGAAAGGAAGGGTGGAACCCTCCCTTAGCTCTGCTCAACACAAAGAACTATTGTTTCCCGACCATACTGTCCCTACTTCCGACTGCTATAACTTGCGCCCCCGAGGGAAGGCTTGCCCTTGACTTCACCAAGTGCCTATAGGCTGTAGGGCTGTGATCTTCCCCGGCTGAGAGTAGTGCTGGTGTGTCAGACTAAGGTAGGCCATAGGGCCCTTGGCACCTGCACCCAGTGAAGCAAACACCAATCACAGACAGCCACTAGAGGTCCCTGGCTTAGCACAATGGATGCCCTCCAAAACACCCAAATCCAGAAACAATATGTCAGTCTTCGACATAGTAAATGCTTCATGGCCACCGTGGTGACGCTGTTTGTCTCCCTCATCCTGTCTATCCTTGGTTGGCTGTTACTAATCTACCATTCTGTTACCTCACCAACTCCTACACCGACTCCTGCAGAGCACCAGTATTACACGCTACCAGCCCACGAATTACCCCGTCGCGCAGAATTCTTCAATAACACCTTCATCCAAAAGTTGCATCGCCATCAGCTGATCATGAACACTTCCAACTGCTGGGTTTGTGGACAGATGCCGCATTCCATGATACACCCTGTCCCATTCTTTCCCTACCCCTTTTCCATCTCTGGGTCTTGTCTTGCATGGTGGATGTTGATGCAGGAGGCCTACACTGTCAATGGTACTGCCAATTCTGTCCTTGGGACATTTCGGGATGACTTCTGGCGGAACAGATCTGGCAATGCCAATGCTCCTTTTTGCCCGACCAGCTCATCCACATTGCTACTACCACCAGATGAACTCGGTAAGATGGTAGTATTCAACTCAACCACTCGACGAACATTTTCTAGATTCCGCACCAGAAGGATACTGCCTGATGAACAAAACACTCTGAATGTCATAAAAGTGCAGGGCCGTGTCTGTATCCATGGCCTAGGAACTAAGAAAGTTGGCACTAGTACTTGTGATATCACTAAAACTTTAAACTCTACATCTCCTCCAAAGCTGGTGGCATCCCCCAACACCTATTTCATCTGTGGCACACCCGCCTACACTTGGCTCCCCCGTAACTGGTCTGGTACCTGCTATTTGGCCTTCCTCCTTCCACCAACATATTCTACCCATGGAGGTTACCACCTGTTGATGAAGGGCGCTCTGCGCCGCTCACGTAGGGGCGTCATATCAGCCGAGGATACAGAAAGCCAGGAAACCGGGGACTTCTTTAAAGGTTTCCTTCCATTCTGGGGCCCCATGGCGAATAGTTGGGCTATACGAGGACTGCCCAAGGTCCTTGAGGCCACCATCACAGTAACAGCTGGTGCCCTCTCCAATATCACTGTAGAGCTACAGGCGGACCACCTTATAACGCTCCAAAACCGCATGGTCCTTGACGTCATCCTTGCTGATCGTGGTGGTGTGTGTAAATTGATCGGCTCCAGCTGCTGTGTGTACATTCCAGACAACGCACCTACAGTATACAATGCCATCCAACGTCTGCATCGCCTTTCTTCTGAAATTCATCTGGATGAAAACAACTGGTCCCTCACAGGCTGGATCTGGGGCCTCCTTTCCCAGTGGGGGAGGAGGGTCCTCATCTTCCTTGCCTTGGGAGTAGCTGTCCTGGTCTCCTGCTGTTTGTGCTTTCAGTGCTTGCCAGTGCTCTGTACAATGTGTGTCCAGACCTCCACCCTCTAACATTCACAACACCAATATGATGATGGTGCTCCAACAAGAAACAGATGGCCTTATGAACATTGACATTTCTTAAAGTATTTGCCACTCAATGGCAAAAGGAGGGTCTGAGGAAAAGTGTTCTTCTGATCGGCATAATTTGTACCGAGACTCCATTGTTTTTTCATTGCCATCTCGTGTCAAAACACTTCCACACGACCCACCTGGTCGTTTCTGCTGATGCCTGGGAAAATTCTAACTGACATGACAAAAACCATCTTGCAGTCTGCATTTCTGCCCAGGACGTGTCGCACACCCAACCCCCCTGTTCTTTGCAGTTCAACAGGAAGCCATGAGACACTCAAGCCCTGGGTAAATGATTTGTTTTCCATCTCCTGCTCCCAGCCTGATAAACATCCTTGACACCGTGATCAGGTTATCTGGACAATGGTCTGTCTGCTGGGCCTTGATCAGGGTGATTAAACAATGACCTGAAAGACCGGGCTTTGATCAGGGTGATTAAACAATGACCTGAAAGACCGGGCTTTGATCAAGCTGAGTGAACAATGACCTGCAAGACCAGCTTTGATCACACTGAGTGAAGAATGATTTGTGTACCAAGCCTTGACCAGGTCACCACCTACAAACATCATCTGGATGTGGTTATCAACTGCAAACACTGCCCTGATTGAACAATGGACTAACAGCCAAAAGACTGCAATGAAAAAGTATAAAAGGCTTGTAAGCTGCGGAGTAAAGCAGCAGCCTCCTGGGTTTTGTCTCTGACTAGCTTGGGACTCTGTTCCATAGCCCGGGCTATTTGAATAAATCTGGGTTCCTCCTGCAGACGAAGGCTCCTGTGTCTCCTTTTACTACGTATGGAGGAAATGGAAGACTTGGGCGGTTCCCCCGCCGCCGAGACCCAGTAAGTGGGTTATTCCAGTTCTTCACTAGCATTTAAGAATATACATTCAGAGTTAGCGATCACATCTTCTGGAGTACTTTTGAGAGGAAATAAATTGATAATTCCGAAAGGTTTACAAAGACGTGTAATTGATTTGGCTCATGAAAGTCACAGAGGCATGTCAGCGCAAAGAACTTACTAAGAGAAAAAAAATGTGGTTTCTGCGATTAGATAGTCAAGTAGAGGAAGTGGTAAGAACATGACATTTATGTCAATGCACTGAAAAGGGAAGAGTAATGTAAGAGTTGCATATGTCCAAATTGCCGGATGTTGTATGGTCTAGTGTAGCAGCAGATTTTTATGGATGACTAGATTCAGGGCATTATTTACTAGTAATAATTGATGAGTATTCTCGGGTCCCGATTGTGAAAGTGATATCGTCCACAGCTGCAACAACTGTGCTTCAATAAATCAATCATAGCATTTATAAAGCGCACTACATACCCGTGAGGGTCTCAAGGCGCTGGGGGGGGGGGGGGATGCTGCTGCTGCTTCCTGTTCATGATGGCATTTTCTCGACCCGGGGAATACCAGATATGTTAAAAACAGACAATGGGCCACCATTTAATGCAAATAAATTCAAATGATTCACGGGTCATTTGGGAATAACTCACAGAAGAGATCTATCAATGTGGACACAAGCAAATGGTATGGTGGAAAGACTGATGGCCACTATCAAAAAAGCTATACAAAGACCAAAACTGTTTCAGACTTCAATAAAGCAGGCGTTATGTCCCGTTTTACGAGATAACAGAAATACTGCTCATGGTTCTACAGGTGGATGTCCTTCTGAGTTCTTGTTTGGTCAGGCAAAATAAACACGTTTGAAATATCTTCCACCTGTTTCACCAAAAGACCATACTGGACTCATGAAAAAGGATGCAGAAGCGAAAAGAAAATAGAAATATTATGCTGAGAGCAAAACCAATTCTTCGACTGAGTACTATAACATAGGAGACCTGGTATTAGTGAGTCAACAACAAATAAAAAAACTCACAAAGTAAATTTCATCCAACTCCTTTTGAAGTAACACAAGTTCATGGAACAGCAATTATAGCTGAAAATGACAGCAGGGCGAAAACAAGGAACAGAACATTTTTCAAAAAATGTAATTCAAGCACAGAAGAAGAAGGAAATGCACAACTAGATGGTTGGTCAGCTTTTGGAGCGATTAAATAGAAGATCTGAGAGAGTTTCACGGAAACCAAATTGATTACGCATTGCTAAATATTGATCTATGAACCGTAGTGATGTCTAATTTATTCTTATTGTGTTCTTGTGTTTTTCAGCTTTTTCTTTTTGTTCTCTTCTCTCTCTTTTTCTCCATCTAAAAGAAGGGGGAGAAATGTAATATTATGGAATTAGAACTTCAAGAATAGAAGGTTGGGGAGTGGAGAATGTAAGGGGGGCAGTTAAGATAGGATGTGGTCGCGGAGAGCACCTTGCCGTATAACTGCAATAAACCTGATTAAGGGGCCCTCCTGCTTCCTGTCATTCATTAACATTACAAATGTGTGTAAACACGGGGGTGGCGGCGATACCCCTGTTAATAACTGCATTGTCGGTGAACTTCATAACCACGTGGGGTTTCGAAATAAAAGTTGTATTCGCTGGGCGTGGCTTTTCCGGAGACCCTGCCTGGGCGGAGCGCGAGTGACCCATAATAACACTGCCTCGTGTTAACGTTTCCAAGCCTCTCGGATTCATACCCCGGGTGCAATTGCGGCCCCCGGGGGAAGAAAGGTCAGCGGACTAGTCTTGCCCCGGGGATTTCCCGCAAGGGAGGGACAGGGAAGGAAGGGGTGGGATAAGGGGTGGGGTCGCTAGGAGAGGTTAAAGGGGGCTGGGAGAGGAAGTCCTTCCTCTTCCTTTGCCCAGCGCCTCAGGGTGGGTTAGTTAGTTGTGCTTTGGGTGGTGGGGCCTTGGGAAATTTGGTCAGGGCCTTTCGGGCGGCAGAGCGGCAGACGGGAGGCGGCCTAGTCTGGCGACAGGTGGCGGCCTGGGAGAGGCGTGGTTTCGGAGAAGGCGGAACTCATTTCGGCGGAGGCGGTCGAACGGCGATGGAGGTAGGAGCGGGGCAGGCACCGGACGACGCTGCGGTGCGCGCAGCACTGCAGCTCCTCGGCCGCGCGGGGAGAGCTGATCTCCTGCGGCCGGGGGTTTTAGACCAGGCGTGGGTCGGAATAACCCGGACGCCACGTTCGGCCTCCGCGGAGGGTGGCAGCGGCAGTGGCAGCGTGTTTGGAGGAACCGCCTCCTAAGAAGCACGCGGTGGCGACGCGGGGGGGCCAAGAGGGCAGGCTCTGGGGGAAGCGTGGGGATCGGCGTATGAGCCTCCCTGCGCTGGGGGCCACAGGCGTTCGTGAGGTGGGGGTGGGGGGGGGAGCGGGGGGGGCGGGAGCACTGGCGAGGCAGGGGCAGGGGGTCCCCCGGGGGGTTCCATGGTAGGGGTGCGGGCGGAGCAGGGGGGGTAGTGGCGCCTGGGCAGGGGAGGGGCTTGGGCCTGGTGGAGTACAGTGAGGACAGCGAGCAGGAGGGGGAGAGTGAGGAGCCAGTGGGGGAGGATTTCATACTGTACCTATCTGGCAGTGAGTCGGTGGGGGGAAGGGGGGGTGGGAGGACCAGCCCCCGGACGTCCTGGGTGGGGGCAAGGGGAAGGTTGGGGGGCAGGGGGGCAAGGGCAAGGGCCCGGCGAAGGTGGTGGGGAGGTCTGGGGGAGGGCGTGAGGCCCCCGGCCCCTCCTGGGGTGCGGGGTGCCACCGCGGGTCGAAGGGAGCGGGCAGGGGTGAGGTCAGGTGGGAAGACAGGTGGGAGGGGATGTCGTTGGAGGAGCGCATCCGGGAACAGCGTAGATTGATCGAGGAGACGGAGCGCAAGTGGGGTGAGATGTGCGTGGCCAGGGAGGGGGTGTCACCGGGGGGGGCGTGGGCGGAGGACAGGGCACCGGCGCACAGGAGGAGTGCGGGTCCGGCAGTGGGGCGTGGGCGGTGGGTATGGGTGGATGAGTCAGGGACTGACTTGACGTATCAGAGACCTGGTGGCGCTGGGGCCCCCTCGGACTATGCCGGTCCCGGGGGGGGGGATCCAAGCCAGCGCAGTTTGCTGGTAGAGGCCAGGGTGGGCCGGCGGGGCGCACGACGGCCTCCAAACGCCGGGGCGAAGCAGCAGGGGGGTCTGCGGCGTCCTGCCCTCCATCGCGGGAGCGGGCATCGTCGGTGCCGGAGTATGAGTTTGTGCAGGGCGCGGAAGGCAAGGGTGTGAAACGAGTGGTGCGTGAGGTGCGGATGGGGCTCGGTGCGGATGACTTTGAAGAGGAGCTGGATTATGAGTCAGAGAGTGAGGAGTTGGAAGAAGGTGAACTGCGTGAGGTGCATGAGGTGAAGAGGCAGGCGGCAACCCGGAAGTTTGGTGTTTTACAGGCGCAAAAAGCCAGCTGCAGCAAGACGCCAGTGGTGAAGACGAAAGCCCCGGGTCTCGGCGGACGGGCGCAGGAGGTGCCACTCAATATTGCAGGTGAGGGCGCATGGTGGGGGGTGTGGGACGGGGGGGACAAGGTGGGGCGATAGAAGACATGCAGGTCTATGGGGGTAGGTGACGGATCGGTGTGGGAGGCGGGAGAGTTGGCAAAACAGATGGACCCGGCTAAGGCGGTGGCCCTGGGGGGGGAAGGGAAGCGGCTCGTGGGGGCAGGCGTTCAGACGGACAAGGAGGGGGAGAAAGATGGGAAAGATGAAGGGGGGGAGAAGCACAAGAAGAAGCTGCCTTACATGGGCCTGCGATGCCTTTGGGGTCGCATTTGTCCGAAAAGACGAGGGCGCGGATTTGGAAGCATGAGTATGTGGATGTGTTCAAACTGTTGCACAGGGAAATACAGGCTAAGGAGGGGTCTAAGGAGGAGGAGTGGTAATTGACGAGACGGCCGCGAGTGCCGGTGAATATGGAAAATTGGACGTCGGCCTTTTTGATTTACGCGAGCATCTATTGTGAAAAGCATCAGGACAGGGCTATTGCGTTATTCAAATACATGGATATCATCCGCAAGGCGCAGATGCACTTTGGGGGTTTCGCCTGGCTCAATTATGATGAGGAGTTTAGGGCCCGGATCAGTGTTAATCCTGACAAGCCCTGGGGAGAGGTAGACCAGGAGTTGTGGGTACAGTGGATGTCTTCGACGCAATCATCCACGTCCACGCATACGGCTAGTGGGCTTCCGGTGGCGTATCGGTCTTTTCAGTCACGTCCTGCCCCGATGGGGGCGGGGGGAGGACAAAGTGGCGTCGGGGGTGCAGGAGGACAGGCTGCCGCTGCAGGCGCAGCAGGACAGTCGGCCAAGAGCAGGGGGAGCCACCACAGGGGCCTGTTGGAACTTTAACAAGGGTTTCTGCACCCGCCACCCGTGTAAGTTCAAACACGAGTGTTCTAAGTGTGGAGGGCGGCACCCGGTCACACAATGTTTTACACTGGCCACTCCCTCCGAACAGTGGCGGATTACCAAAGGCAGGGGACAGGCTGGGCCAAAGGGCTCCTACGCCGGTTAGTGTGGAGGCCATGGGTCCTTGGCTCTCTCGTTATCCTGATAGGGAAGCGGCGTTGAAGCTTTACTGGGGGTTCACTGAAGGGTTTCGGGTGGGGTACCAGGGACCGCGGGAGCGCAGATGGGCAGAGAATTTGAGGTCAGCGGAGAATTTGCCGGGGGTGGTGGAGGCGAAGTTGCGGAAGGAGGTTCTGGAGGGGAGGATTGCCGGCCCGTTTGACACGTGGCCGATGCCTGAGCTCATCATATCCCCTTTGGGGGTGGTGCCAAAAAAGGAACCAGGGGAGTTACGCTTGATTCACCACTTGTCGTGGCCAGAGGGGTTGTCGGTGAATGATTTCATCGCGGAGGAGGATTCTAGGGTACTGTATGCGTCGGTGGATGATGCGATTGAGCTGGTGGGGGCTTGTTGCCGGGGGGCGGAGTTAGCTAAGTGTGACATCAAGTCTGCGTTTCGCCTCCTGCCCATTCACCCGGCGGACTTTCCATTGCTGGGGATGCAGTTTGGGGGGGGGGCGATCTTTGTGGACAAGGTTTTGCCCATGGGTTGTACGGTATCCTGTGCTTTGTTCGAGACTTTCAGTTCCTTCCTGCAATGGGCCTTCACTGACAGATCGGGGCACCGGCTGGTGTCCCACTATTTGGATGACTTCTTGTTCGTTGGGCGTGGGCAGTCGGGCGAGTGCGGGGAGGCTTTGCGGCATTTTCAGCGACTGGCGGGTGACGTTGGGTTTCCTTTGGCGCCGGAGAAAACAGCTGGGCCTAGCTGTTTGGCGTTTTTGGGGATTGAATTGGACTCGGTCACGTGGGTGGCGCGCTTGCCCCAGCAAAAGGCGGAGGAAATGCAGGACTTTTTGTTGCAGGTGGTGTTGCAGCGGAAGATTGATTTGAGGTCCGTACAGCGGTTGTTGGGTTTGCTGAACTTCGCGTGTCGTGTGGTGCGGGCTGGCAGGACGTTTTGCAGGCGACTGGGGCTGGCCATGTCGGGGCGGTGCTGCCCCACCACAGGGTGCTGATTTCCATGGGCGTGCGGGCGGATCTGCGGATCTGGCAAGTGTTCTTGAGCGACTTCAACGGGGTCTCTGGATTTTGCGGATGACAATATGGTGTGGCAAGTGCAGATCTTTTCGGATGCGGCTGGGGCACGCGGTTTTGGCATTTTCTGGGACGGGAGGTGGTGTACGGAGCAGTGGCCGGCGCACTGGTTGACGCAGGGCAGGAGTATTGCGTTTTTGGAGTTCTTTCCGCTCGTGGTTGCGCTGCAGGTGTGGGGGCAGTAATTCCAAAACAGATCGGTGCTGTTCCATGTGGACAACCGGACGGTGGTTGACCTGGTGAATCATCAGAGGGCGAGGGACCTGCGGGTGCTGTGCTTGCTGCGAAGTTTCATGCTGCTGTGTCTGCGTTTCAATGTGCTGTTTAGCGCGAAGCATGTGCCGGGCGCTAGCAATGACATTGCGGATGCATTGTCTCGTTCGCAGTGGCAGCGTTTCAGAAGGTTGGCGCCAGGAGCAGAGGTTGTCAAGACCAAGGTGCCAGAGGGTATCTGGAGCTGGGGGGAGTGAGAGTGGTGGAGTTGGTTGAGAAGTCTGTTGCAGAGTCCACAAGGCGGGCGTACCGTTTGGCTTGGGCGGAGTTGGGTGCATTTCTGGGCTGGTCAAAGGATGCTTGGCGTATGTCTCAAGCGGATTGTGAGGAGGGTGTGATGAGGTACTTTTTGCACTGCATGGACAAGGGTTTGTCACCGGTCACGATTGCAGGGAAGTTGGCGGGGATTTCCTTCTATGAGATGGTTTATTTGGGATTTGATCCAGCCAGGAGTGAGTTGCTGAGTAAGATGTTGAAGGGCTGGGGTAGGGTGCGGGGGGGGGCTTGGGGGGGCGGCTGTGCGTGAGGCTATTACATTTGAATTGCTGTTGGCCATATTGGCGGAATTGAGTTTCTGTTGTTATGACGTGGTTGAGTTGGCGTTGTTTCGGTTGTGCATGACGTGGATGTTCTTTGGGGCATTCCGGGTTTCGGAGTTGTTGGGGGCTAGGGGGGCTCCGGGGAGGGGGTTTGAGGACGTTCGATTGGATGGGACGCGCCTGGTGATCTGGCTGGGACGGTCCAAAACAGACCAGGCTGGAAAAGGAAAATGGGTGTGGTTGTGCGAGTCGGGAGGGGTGGGAGCTTGTCCGGTGCGAGAATGGAGAAGTTTTTGTGGGCAGGTGGGCAGGAGTGTAGGTGAGATTTTTTGTCATGCTTCCGGGAAGAGGGTCACAGCATTTCAGCTGGTGGCGGTGTTGCGCATGGCATTGAGGCGCCTAGGTAGGGACCCGGCGGGGTATGGGACGCACTCTTTCCGGATCTGCATGGCGACGGCGGCAGCGCGGCTGGGGTGGTCCTGGGACAAGATCAGGCGGATTGGTAGGTGGAAGTCGCGCTGTTGCGAGCGGTACGTGAGGAAGTAGAGCGGCAAGGTGCGTAGGGGCGCGACGGCTGTTGGAGCGGTTCTGTTTCTGTTTCGTGTTCTAATTTCTTTTTTCTTCGTAGGTTGTGTTGGGGGTCCGGGAGCCAAGACGGTTACCTGGATCGTTGGACATTCGTTTGTGCATTGGGCCTCCAAGTATTCCGATAGGCAGGTGTACGGTCGTAGCCTGGGCCTGAGAAGCAGCCGTCACGAGGTACATTGGTGGGGCAAGAGTGGGATGCGCTGGGGTGAGCTATTGCCCTGGTTGACAAAGAAAGTTTCGCAGAGAGGCTGTCCGGATTTGCTCGTCATCCATCTGGGGTAGAAGGATCTGGTGAGACAATCGGGGGTGTCCTTGCTTTATTTTATGCAAAGGGACGTGGAGGCTATGAAGCGCAATCTGGCTGGCGCCTGTGTTGTGTGGACTGAGTTCATCCCTCGTCGGATCTGGAGGGGGGCATTAAAGCCTGCAGCGGTGGAACGAGCCCGAAGGAAATTGAATAGGGCAATGCGGGTGTTTTGTGAGAACATTGGGATCAAAGTGCTGGCGCACACCGGACTGCGGCTCGAGGAGCCACTGCTTTTTAGAGACGATGGAGTGCACCTTTCGCACATGGGCAATGCGTACTATATGATGGAATTGAGGGATGTCATCAGCGGTTTGTGGAATGAGTCTATCTGGTGTCGGAGAGAGTGAGGGCGAAAGGTGCACTAGAGAGGGGTGGGGCAGGTAACCGCCCTCCGGGGGTTCCCTGGTTGGCGGATTTGGGAGGGGGGAGGAGTCCATGACGGGCATACTCACCCTTCTGGGGAGGGGGATACTGGTGAAAGGTGGGGGTGCGTCATACCAGTTTACGACGAATGGAGATGATGGAGGAGGTTGGAAGAGAAGTGAGGAAGCGAATGGGATAAGTGAGGAGGTTGCTGTGTGAAGTGGGATGGAGTAGTTGGAGTATGGGAGAGTATGGGAAAATGAGAAGTTATGTTGTTGGGGATTGTTGGGGGGTTTGTGTGATGTTTGGGTATGGTTGTCCAACCCTGTCCTATTAAATGGCCTTTTACGCTAAGTTACCTTGCGTGGAGTGATTATTGCGCGAATACACCAGTGATCGGGGCCCGTCGCAAATACACCATCAGGACTCCCGACACAGCGCCTGCTTAATCACCTCAGTGAGCTATACAAAATTGGAAAGGTGTCAGCAGCGGCCCTTTTCTTCAAAACCGTACCCCAGTGGTGGCTCCAGTCCACTGGGGAATCACAGATGGAATACACGGACAGTCTGGGCCCGCCACTTCGGTCATTCTGTGGTCACGTCCATCAGTGTCCCGGTCGGGTCCACCTACTGTGGGCATCTTCGACGGACGATAGTTCCTTCCTGTTGCGTATTTCAGAGCTCTCAAGCTTGCCAGGTCTGTGCGTGAGTAACTTATCCACTCCAAGATTTTGCTTTGCATCCTGGGAATTGTTGTCCTGTTTATCCCATTACAAAATGAGAACTACCAGTCCCAGAATGCAAAGCCAAAAGCTTGGGCAGCATGGGTACTTATTTATGCACGGGCATGGGGAAAAGAGCTTTGGTATTTTAACAGGGCACAAGCCAGGGGTGGACGCATGTGTACGATGTGCACCCGGTATTTTTAGGAAGAGGACTCCGTTCCCTTCCGCCCGAGGCTGGGAGCTGCCACCTTCTGACTCAGCACTGACTGGGCTTAAATTTATAAAGATTGTAAGTGTGTAACCTGCCCATGGATGTTCGAAACCCTTCATCCCTGGTACAGGACCCCTTATTTGTGGGGATCGCTAGTTGGGTATGATGCTCTCATCTCTCATCTGAGGAAAATAGGAGCTGACGCCATAACGCCTTCTATTGTTTAACAAACTGCAGTTATAAAGCACTTTTGTGCCTTGGAGTTATATAAAGAACAGCAGCAGGAAACTAAGGTGCATTAACAGCAAGTGTAATGTTTAAAAGATATCCCCAGCACATTTTGTTTACTCCGTAAAAGCAGTTTAAAATGTAATTTACAAGTTTCCAAGTGTCTGTTTAAAAAACATTGTCACTTTTAGCCATTTCCGAGCTCAGTAACACCTTTGATATTTGCAACGAATACGTGATTTATAAAAATTAAAACCAAAAAATTTTGTTTTCATATTTGTCATTATGCTAATTTGTTTAATTAAAGTTTAAATGATAATTATTCTAAGGACATCGCATGACATGACACGTTGTGACGTCACTTCCCGTGTCGTCATTTGTAAATTGCATATGATGTTTAGTTTCCCCACTAAGGCAGAAGTTCTACCCTGTATTTTAGCATTTAGATTTCCTAGTCGATTAATATAATTTATTCTTATGTTCGCTGTATAATATGACGTGCTCTTCCATAGTACATTTTCAGAGCTTGGTATCAACACAAAGAGGCTGCTTGATGACCCGTCGTGTTGCTCTGAAATTTCGAATCTGTCCGTCAAAATGGGTCTGCACGCGGCGCCGCGCACTGTGAGTAAAACGCGCCCCCTTGTGGCCAGATGAGATAATTGCACCGAATTCTCTCAGTACCTCCGAGAGTGACCACGCCGGACTCCCTCTGCGCTGACCGAATAATTCAAGCTGAGAGGCAGCTCGGATACGCCGATCACTTGGATTACAGAAAAAAGGTGCAGTTTCTCGTACGGGTTAATATATTGATTGGCTAATGAGAACAATTGTGGATAGAATGTCAGGACAGACCTCAGTCGAGAGCAGGGAAGCAACTAGACCCGAACGTGAGGGGGGGGGGGGGGGGGGGGCTAAAACTCCCAGCCAGAGCTGACCCTAGCACTGGTCGAACACGGTGCAACAGTCTTTTTTGGCACCCCCTTCCCCATTTCCTCCTCCTCCATGAATTTCCTCAGTACCACTCACCAACAACGCACCTCGTCTCTTATAGCACCTTTCTGACAAACATTTCATTTTTAGGGCTCGCCTGACCCAGCGCATGCGCTGGTCTGGGGAGACTTTTAGTGAGGGCTCAAAAAATGCTACCATGGCCAGCCTAGAGCGCTTAGGAGCAGAGGCACTATATGGCAAACCTCATCATGCTCATTAAGCGCCCGCGATTGCTTTCACTTTTGCCTGCGATCACTTTCGCAGCACCCCTTTGATGTTCTCATTCAAAGAACATCAAACATCAAAGAACATGTTGTTGTGTTAATGCTTTGCTGCGCCCCATTGACTTACAATGTGCTTTCTCTTTCCACAAACTAGATGTTTGTGTTCCTTTATTTTGATATGCTTTTAGTATTACTGTCACACACACAGCCACAACCGCACACACACAACCACATCCACACAACCACACACACAACCACACACAGCCACACACACAACCACACACACAACCAAACACACAACCACATGCACAACCACACAACCACACCCACAACCACACAACCACACCCACAACCACACATACAACCACACAACCACACCCACAACCACACATACAACCACAAACAACCACACATGCACACAACCACACCCAACCACACAACCACACACAACCACACACACAACCACACACACAACCACACACACAACCACACACACACACACAACACCACAACCACACACAACCACACCCACACCCAACCACACCCACAACCATGCACCCACAACCACACATACACACACATCCACAACCACACACACACAACCAAAACCACACACACACAACCACAACCACACACACAACCACACACAACCACAGCCACACACACAACCGCACACACACAACCACACACACACAACCATACACACACAGCCACACACACAACCACACACACACAACCACAACCACACACAACCACCCACAACCACACCCACAACCACACACACACAACCACATAACCACAACCACACACGCAACCACAACCACAACCACACAACCATACACACAACCACACACACAACCACACACACACAACCACACACACACAACCACATACACACAACCACACACACAACCACACACAACCACAACCATACACACAACCACACATAACCACAACCATACACATAACCACACACACAACCACGACCATACACACACAACCACACACACACACAACCACACACACACACACAACCAAACATACACACAACCACACACACAACCATACACACACAACCACAGCAACACACAACCACACACACAACCACACCCAACCACACATCCACACACACACTCTGCATGGTACACATTCCTTGCAGCAGGCACAATAAACCTGGGTGCTGTGTGGGTGGCAGGAGTGCTCATGTGAGTGCACGGTGAGCGATGCAACAGTGTGAAAGTAGGGTAAGAGGAGTGACTGCAGGGTGAGTGAGTTTGGGTGTGGATGTAAGTGCAGAGTGAGATGAATGAATGCATGGTTAGTGATGGGCTTGTTTGAGTGAGCTTGCAGATTGAGCAGTGAGGGGGACTGGTGAGTGAAGTGTCACATGAGTGCAGGGTGAGTAGTGTGCTCACGTGACTGCAGGGTGAGGTGCAGGGTGAACAGCACAAGTGCATTGTGAGCGCAGCGTGATCACTGTGAGCACAGGGTGAGCGGGTGCATGGTGTGAGTGCATGGTGATCAGTGTGAGTGCAGGGTGAGTGGGTGCATGGTGTGAGTGCATGGTGATCAGTGTGAGCGCAGGGTGAGCGGGTGCATGGTGTGAGTGCATGGTGATCAGTGTGAGTGCAGGGTGAGCATGAAAGTGAGGGGCGAGAATGAGGAGTGAGTTGTCTGAATGCAGGGTGCATTCCCAGACTCTTGAAGTAACTCAGCATGTTATTGACGGAGGCGTAGGGTTTCAGATATAAGCTAAACTATTGCTATTATGGCATTAATCAGAGATCGAGGGTGGAGGAAATAAATCATGTGCTGATCGTGCAACAAGCTTCCAGTCTTGTGATTAGGGTTGCCAGCTCATTATTGTGAGGTCCCAGACGGTACAAAAATAGGCAGCCACCTAAAGCTGTATTTTCAGCACTTATCTGTGCGTACTTCGAACAGCAAATATAAATAGAAAGCACATTTAATTGTGTTCTAGGGCAGCCTGAATGATGAGATCCATGACTGATAATTAAAGGGAACAAAGACAGAAAAGTCACATAACAAATGAATACACACTTTTTATTTATAACCCTATTTAGTGTCAAGACGAGGTCTTTGCAGGCTCTTTAAACAACACATGGCTGGCAATTTTCTTTTGGCAACCCTACTTTATATTCCTTTTCATGAAATGCATTCTCACAATATGGCAGTAAATGTAAAATAAAAATGTAAGGAATAGGCAGAGTGGGGGCACAGGCGGGTACTAGATCCATAAAAAAAAAATAAGCCTCGGTAACCACTTTACAAAGGTATGTAAATATGCAAATGGTCTTTAAAGACCTGTGAAAAACTCTGGCGTGCCGGAGATAAGACTCCAGACACTGCCCAGCCGAGCCCACAGCAGCTCAAGCTGCAGCAGCCCGGGCTGAGACACACAATGGGGTGGGCTGAAGCCCTTTTAGCCCTATGGGCCTTGCGCACCTGGTCGAGAGATCCTTTGTCAGATGTTATGTCTCCTGGCGCCTCTCAAGGGTTCTTAGTATGGCAGCTACAGGGCAAGGGCCGGGCATTAGCTTGTGAGAGCTGGGTCTACCCCCAGGGCAGAGACTACCTCTTGTGCCGTGTTCTTTGATGTCGCTCCAATATAAAGTGTATTTAAACTATTTTCTGGATGCTGCTGATGCCCGTTTCTGCATCTTGAGTGTTTTTCTTCTCATGGCTGTCCATCACCTTTAGCCCCTCACCTTTCCCTTGAGCCTCTCTCCTTTCCCTTGAGCCCCGCACCCTCCCCTTGAGCTCCTCCCCTTCTCCTTGCACCCCTCTCCTTCTCATTAAACTCCTCACCTTCCTCTTGAGCCCCTCTCCTTCGCCTTGAGCCTATCTCCTTCCCCTTGAGCCCCCACATCTTCCCCTGGAGCCCCACACCTTCCCCTTGAACCCCTCTCCTTCCCCTTGAGCCCCTCATCTTCCAATTTAGCCCTTCATCTTGAACCCCTCTCCTTCCCCTTGAGTCCCTCTTCTTCCCCTGAGCCCCTCATCTTCCCCTGGAGCCCTTCTGTTTGAGCCCCTCTCCTTCCCCTTAAGCCCCTCTCCTTCCCCTTGAGCCCATTTCCTTTACCTTGAGCCACTCTCCTTCCCCTTGAGCCCCTCTCCTTCCCCTTGAGCCTTTCCCCTTTAGCCCCTCTCCTTCCCCTGAAGCCCTACTCCTTCCCTTTGAGCCCATTCTTTTTGAGCCACTCTCCTTCCCCTTGAGCCCCTCTCCTTTCCCTTGAACCCTCTCCTTCCCATTAAACCCCTCACCTTCCTCTTGAGCCCCTCTCCTTCACCTTGAACCCCTCTCCTTCCCCTTGAGCTTCTCACCTTACATTTGAACCCCTCCCCTTCCAATTGAGCCTCTCTCCTTACCCTTGAGCCCCTCTCCTTTCCCATGAACCCCTCACCCTCTCCTTGAGACCTGTCATGTATCTTATTTAGCCCCGGAGAGAAATGCTGCCATTTTTACCATGTACACCTTTCTTAAGTTGCCTTCTCTTTTGCACAATGACTTTTGACATACATTTGCGTGTGTGACAATATAGGATTCGTTACTTGGAAACCAGCAACGGTTTATTCATGATGGCGGGGTAGCATCACCCCCCCCCCCCCCACCCGCTGCGAGCCGTGCTCAGTGTTAAAAATAAAATGGCAATGTTTCATTGCTGTTTTATTTTTAACACGTAGCGTGGCTCGCAGTAGCCGCCAGCCTGCTCCTGAGCCAGGAGAAATGGTGGCATGTCTTCTGCTGCCGATTGTTAGCATGAAGGACTGGCCAGACACTGCAAAGTACGCATGTCAATTTGACCGGCTGTCTTATGCCGGACAAAGGTACATGTGCACTTGGCAGCTCTCCACTCAGCTTCTTAGACAGCTGGGTGGATTAGCAAGCATAGGCCTCCTGGGTCTAAAGGAGCATTGGTGTAACCCGCTCCATCCAATCTTGGCGCACCTCTCATGCTAGTTAACAGCATGAGAGCAGAGTCTGGATTGGTTAAGGGAGCTCTTACTTCCACAGAGTGCAGGAGAACACTGAGGAGTCTGCGTCATAGCCCGTGGGTAAGTAAAATTTACTTTCTATTTTTTATATATTAAATGTGTAATACATGTAATTAGTTTATGTTTAATTTTGTCGATTTGCAGGGAGGAATTGTTTTTATTTGGGCTTTTAAAGGGATGGGTTTTTTTATTTTTTATTTTACAGAGTTATATATAGCGCGAACTTGACCCGAATCGGGTATCAGAGTGCTTTACATAACACCAGTTGCATTACGAGGACACATTCATTTTTGTTAGGCACGGGGAGATTAAGTGATTTGCCCAGAATCACAAGCTGTTCAGCGTCATTGCCGAGACTCGAACCCAGTTCCCCAGATTCGAGGTCGACCGCCATAGCTGTTAGGCCAACTCCTCTCCCTGTTTTACTGTGGGTTTTTGGAGGGAGGGGATGTCTAATTTGTTTTTTGGGAAGCAGTGGGGCACTTTTCTTGCCCCACCACTTTCAACGGGTACCAGCCGACCCTGTTTGAAACTACGCTGCTTACTAATTCCACTCAATGGGAACATTATCACGACACCTTGAACATCACGTTCAAGGCCCCGACACATATTGTATAAATGTCGTTATTTGTTTTCATCCATAAGGTGACACAGCTTTCAAAAGATCATAACAATGTAAACATCAAACGTTAGACTCGGTCCCCTAAGCAATGAGGGTGAAACATGACCAGTCTAAACCGGATACACACTGCATCCTAATGTTGATACTTTAAAAGCAGCACCGGTGTGGACACTATACCAAAATGTAGTGACAATATACAGATGTTTGACACAGATCATCACGGGGACCCTAACACTTACACCTACATGGATCACTCAGGCTGCACAACCACAATTGGCTACCCCGGTCATTAGCCCATTAACGCTGAATGCAGTCATGGGCAAAGTTCCTGTCAGGCAGGAGGAGATTTCGTTCTGGATTGCACAAAAAACAAGTCAGCTTGAGGCTGTGCTTCCCCATACGGGTCCGAAGGAAAAGCAATGAATATTAACTATTTGCTTGCTGATGGGGATGGCGCCCCCTGTTGAAGACTGCACAACTTAGGATACAGTCTTTGCTGCAGTGTATAGCAGAACACAAAGTACCCCTTCGTTAACTGTTTTGACGGAAGTGTTAAACAGATCCAGAAAGAATACAGGGCATCACCTACCCTGGACTTGGGGATGAAATGGATGGGCAACTTTGCCACAGTATCCACCCTAATATTAAGTAACATTGAAGGGGAAGCAACAGTATTGGCTATATGCCAGGGCTTAAAGGATCTGACTCCTGCATAGCAGGAGTGGGAATTACCTAAAATTATGCTATGCTGTGCAGATATAATTTGGGAGTCAACTTAAGAGTAATTCTGAAAAAGATAACTCTAAGCAAGCACCCAGGTCTGCCACAAATAAAAAGTAGGAAAATAAGAAAAATAAAGACAAAACTAAGTCACCGGGCGGGTCTCCTACGCAGGAAGTCACTGAGAAATGCTGCAACTTGCGCAACCATAATAATATTATACCACCTGACAGGTATCAGAATACTGATACACGCTTGTCTCATTCCTTTCAGGAGCCATCGATAAACGTTCGGAGAGAGTTGGAAGGTCAGAGCACAGAGCGGAAGAGTATGTAAAACTGAAGGAGTCACAACGCTCATCTGACCTCATAATTAAACCGGAAAATAAATCGCAGCCTTCAAAGCCTCAATTCAAAAAGAAGAACACTACTTCCGAACGGTGAATGGACAGTGACCATGCTGCACAGCGTGGCAGAAGTCACAATAGTTCACCAGATTCTGATGGAATGTCTGGTGGGAGTAGCACTGAGTATATAACAGTGGAAATACTGGACACTTGGGTAAGTGTCCCACATCGTGTATACAAGATACAACTCCAGTTGGAGGGGGACATACCCGGATACATCAATGTTCTCTATTCGGAGGACTTAACACAAGGTTATGATATTCTTTAGGCCAGAAAAGTTTGGCTGCCTGATTTTGTAATGGAGTGCCCAAACGCGGAAATTGTATTTTTACCTGCTTTTTCCTACCTTGTTCATATTCCATGAAGTGGGCGCTAGCATTAGCGCTAGCTCCTGCGTTATACCGCATGACGGTTCCCTTTACCATGAAATGCCATTGAGGACAACCCCACAACCTCAAAGACAATATCCTAGTAAGCATGAAACTAAAAAGCACGTTAGGCAAGTCCTCCGACAACTTGAATTCCAAGTTGTAATAGAAAGCTGCACCTCATCAATGAATAATCTCTTGTTTCCAGTAATGAAACCAGATTATTCATATTGTCTAGTATTGGACTACAGACACTTAAACACAGCTACTCACACATTTTCAGTGCAAAATGCACAGAGTGCCGCACTAATGAACAACAATGTGTGGAAGAAATATAAAACAACACTTGATATCTCAAATGTATTTTTATGCCAAAATATAGCGCCTGGAAGCAGATATTTGACTGCATTTAGCATGCCCGGCTCTAAGAGACAATTCTGTTGATGACCCCAAGGATAGGGTATAAGAAGAGCCCTGGGCTATTCTCTGCCGGAGTCACAGGGCTACTGCAAAAGTTTGATGACCAGGCATTGTCCTATGTCGATGACATTTAATTGATGGTTGATGACCTTTCAGAGCACTTTACAAGAGAGCTTGCTCACATCGGCTACACATTCAATTTCAATAAATCAAAAATTGCCCCCCTCAATGTCCTTTTCCTGGAATATGAGCTGTCAAGTGAAGATAAAAGCCTTGTGACACACTTCTTAGAGAAGTGTGCGCTACTTCAACCTCCAACTACGTTGAAGAGATTACAATCCATATTAGGTTTTTCAAAATTTTGGCAGAACATACTTTCCAGACAATACAGAACAGATGAAACCATTCTATAATTTAATAAGTTCAGACATTTTCAGTACACATTGGACACAGAAACACACAAATATCCTATGTTCCTTACCAGCTGAAATGATAGCTTCAAAACACTTAATCACCCTTGTAAACACTACGATCCCGGCGATCCATGTGATCGCAGCAACATCCGGGTACACATACATCACGTTCAGTGAAGGTGACACAGTACCAATTGCTTATAAATTGCATCTGTATACCAATGCTGAAATGCATTTGCACCTACGGAAAAAATACTGACAGTAGTACAAACTGCTGTGGTGAGAGAACGAGCCGTGGCTCAGGGAAAACGCATCATTGTCGTTGCCCCAGCGCCGACCTTAGAGACCATCACCAGAGCAAGTGTTCCAAATGCGAAAGTATTACATCCATAATGGATACAATGAGCTAAATGGCTCACCGCAACAGATGTGTACTACAGATTTGACTCTACACTACAAACACATTAATTAAATAATGCCTCTAGAACGCTATGATTACAACAGGATGTATGACGTTACAACGCATGCTGTTACAACGCATGCTGTTACAATGAAAGTTTTACAACGCGAGTGCATTGACAACGCAGGACATTACAACGCAAGTCTTTACATCGACTTGCACTAGATGGCGTGCTAACATTAAAAAAGTGTAATTTACTATTCCAACTCCAGTCCACGTAACAGTAGGGAAGGTGTTGGGATAGTAAACTACACTATTTTTAATGTTAGCACGCCATCTAGTGCAAGTCGATGTAAAGACTTGCGTTGTAATGTCCTGCGTTGTCAATGCACTCGCGTTGTAACAGTTTCGTTGTAATGGTAGTGCGTTGTAAAAGTTGCGTTGTAAAGGTTGTTCCCCATTACAACATATACACTGATGGTTCTGCCCAGCCTGCCGTAGTGACAACGCACCAATACTCAGCAACATTTGCAATTGTGAAAGGGTGCATGCATGATGGAGAATTCCATCCTGAGAAAACCTACACGCAGTCACTTGGTAACAGCACAGCACTGCCGGCAGAACTGAAGGCTCTAATACTGGCACTGGAAAATACAGATCAGGTCTATCACTTGGAACACAGAAACAATTGGCTACTCCGTTTGGTGGGAGCTTTTAATTCGGCCCAATTTTAATATCTAAAGTTGATTTAAAATTTGTTTTTTATTAGTTGTTACAGTATGTTAGTTTTCACGCATTATTTTTAAGTTATGGCTTTCTCTGTGCTTCAAACTGTATGATTGTCCCTTTTATATTTTTTAAAATTGATTTTATACTCACTTTTTGCCTGCATATAGTATGACACTATTTTATCATAGCCTGATAAATAAATATCTGAGGAGTGGGTGTTATGTTAGGCCCGGGGAGAAACGCTTCCATTTTTACCATGAAAACGTTTCCTAAGTTGCCTTCTCTTTTGCACGATAAGTTTTGCCACATATTTGTTTGCATGACAATGTAGGATTAGTTTCTCTGAAACTACACTGCTTATAAAATTCCACTAATTAGGAACATTATCACGACACCTTGAGCATCACCTACAAGGCCTCGACACACATTGTGCAAATGTTATTATTTATTTTCATCCATAAAGCAACACAGCTATCAATAGATCATAACATTGTCGGCTTGCCTAAGGTCTAAGCTTGCGAGCAAGGATGCTTTTGATTATAAATAAACAAGCATTTCCGGGTTTGTGTAGAGGAGCACTTGCTGTCATTACGAGGCCACTACATGCTGACATCTCAGCCCAGCAGCTTGCTGATCCCTTTGCGAGGGTGGTCCAACCGTGACCAAGACAGATGCTTACATTCTTTCTATTCAGGTAAGTGGGTTGGATCGTCTGATGGGGGATTCTTGGCAGAACACACCCACACACCCTAGGCATCTAGGTTAGGGAGCTAATAGTAGGAGTGTGATATATATATATATATTGTTTTTATATGCTTGCATGTATACAGTGTCTTCGCAAGATGGTGGAGCTGTTCATTCTGTTCACTGTCCTTATATTGCTAATTACTTTCATTTCCTTCTGTATATTGATCACCACAGCACATATATTCTGTAAAAGAATCACATTGGTTCAATAAATATAGAAAATGCCCCTCTGTGTATTCCTTGTATAGTTCTCTGTGAGAAAGAGAGCACGAGAGACTGAGAGCACAAGTTTTTGATCTGTTAGCATGATTCCTGGGGGGAGTCAGAGTTATCATGTTCTGTGGTTGCCAAAACCGGTTGCCACTTGTCTAAGTTTAGGGGAATATGGTGGCACTGTGAGCTAGCTGGTCTCTAGGATGACATATCCAGTGGGTGTGTAAAAAAATCAGTCTGGCACCATCCATACGTTTATATTGCTCAACAAATGCGCAGATCCTACTTGTAAGTGGGGAACTACATGACAGCCCCTCAATTTCCCCTTGAACCCATGTATTTCCCCTTGAGCCCCTCATTTTCTTCGTGAGCCCCTCTCCTACCCCTTGAGCCCCTCACCTTCCCCTTGAACCGGTCACCTTCTCTTACACTTCCTATTTTTTCAACACTTTAACAGATAAAGGGGACGAACATTTGGGTTCACCTATGTCGCTTCTGAACCAAGAACAGCTCTGAACAGGGCCCCGTAAATTCTGGAGGGCCCTGTAAACCAAGTTACGAGGTTAATCGGAATTCCAACATTTTGTTTTTCTCGTGGAAATTGTGGATGCTGACACTAAATGTGGTAGCTTCAGGGGAGGGGATCTTTCTTGTGTCTCTTAGGGGCTCTGTAATGCTAGTTCTCAGCCCGAGGGGCGGGGGGGTGGGGGGGCTACTTGGTTACATGTATCTCGGGTGGGGTCTCTTTTTCTCTGCAGTGTGTGTTCAGCAGGCGAGGGGGTCTTGCTGCTGTTTCTCAGGGGTTGTCTAATGTATGATAGAAGCAGGGGGAGGGTCCTGTGTGTCTCAGGGGGTCTCCTGTTCTCTGTTGTGTGTTTTCAGCAGGTGAGGGAGGTCCTGCTGCTGTCCCTTAGGGGTTGTCCAATGTATGAGAGAAGCAGCAAGGGCCCAGTGTATCTCAGGGGGTCTCTTGTTCTCTGTGGTGTGTTTTCAACAGGTGAGGGGTCCTGCTACTGTCTCTCAGGAGTTGTCTGATATATGATAGTAGCAAGGGGAGGGTCCAGTGTATCACAGGAGGTCTCTTGTTCTCTGTGTTTTGTTTTTAGCAGGTGAGGGAGGGTCCTGCTACTGTCTCTCAGGAGTTGTCTAATGTATGATAGTAGCAGGGAGGGTCCAGTGTATCTCAGGGGGTCTCTTGTTCTCTGTGGTATATCTTCAGCAGGTGAGGGGTCCTGCTACTGTCTCTCAGGAGTTGTCTGATATATGATAGAAGCAGGGAGAACCCAGTGTATCTCAGGGGGTCTCCGGTTCTCTGTGGTGTGTTTTCAGCAGGTGAGGGAAGTCCTGCTGCTGTATCACTGGGGTTGTCTCATGTATGATAGAAGCGGGGAGGGTCCTGTGTATCTCAGAGGGTCTCTTGTTCTCTGTGTTTGGTTTTCAGCAGGTGAGGTGGGGTGGGGGGTCCTGCTTCTGTCTCTCAGGGTGTGTCTAATGTTTGATAGAAGCAGGATGAGGCTCCTGTGTATATCAGGGGGTCTCATGTTCTCTGTGTTTGGTTTTCAGCAGGTGAGGTGGGGGTGTCCTGCTGCTGTCTCTCAGGGTTTTCTCTAATGTATGATAGCAGCAGGCAGGGCTCCAAGGGTTTCAGGGGGTCTCCTGTTCTCTGTTGTGTGTTTTCAGCAGGTGAGGGGGGTCTTGCTGCTGTCTCTTAGGGGTTGTCTAATGTATGAGAGAAGCAGCAAGGGCCCAGTGTATCTCAGGGGTCTCTTGTTCTCTGTGGTGTGTTTTCAGCAGGTGAGGGAGGCCTGCTACTGTCTCTCAGGAGTTGTCTGATATATGATAGAAGCAGGGAGGGTCCAGTGTATATCAGGGGGTCTCATGTTCTCTGTGTTTGGTTTTCAGCAGGTGAGGTGGGGGGTCCTGCTACTGTCTCTCAGGGGTTGTCTAATGTATGATAGAAGCAGGGAGGGTCCTGTGTATCTCAGGGGTCTCATTATATGTGGTATGTTTTTAGCACGTGAGGGGGGTGTCCTGCTGCTGACTCTCAGGGTTTTCTCTAATGTATGATAGCAGCAGGGAGGGCCCCATGTGTCTCAGGGGGTCTCCTGTTCTCTGTTGTGTGTTTTCAGCAGGTGAGGGAGGTCCTGCTGCTGTCTCTTAGGGGTTGTCCAATGTATGAGAGAAGCAGCAAGGGCCCAGTGTATCTCAGGGGGTCTCTTGTTCTCTGTGGCGTGTTTTCAGCAGGTGAGGGGGGGTCCTGCTACTGTCTCTCAGGGGTTGTCTGATGTATGATAGATTCAGGATGGGTCCCGTGTATATCAGGGGGTCTCCTGTTCTCTGTGGCGTGTTTTCAGCAGGTGAGGGGGGGTCCTGCTACTGTCTCTCAGGGGTTGTCTGATGTATGATAGATTCAGGATGGGTCCCGTGTATATCAGGGGGTCTCCTGTTCTCTGTGGCGTGTTTTCAGCAGGTGAGGGGGGGTCCTGCTACAGTCTCTCAGAAGGTCCACTGTATCCCAGGGGGTCTCCTGTTCTCTATGGTGTGTTTTCAGCAGGTGAGAGCTGGTCCTGCTGCTGTCTCTCAGGGGTTGTCTAATGTATGAGAGAAGCAGCAAGGGCCCAGTGTATCTCAGGGGGTCTCTTGTTCTCTGTGGTGTGTTTTCAGCAGGTGAGGGGGGGGGTTCCTGCTACTGTCTCTCAGGGGTTGTCTGATGTATGATAGTAGCAGGGGGGTTCTCCACTCTTGTCCCCAGATCCGGTCTTCCAGCAAATGCTTGTTCAATATGGATGCCCACAGAGATCTGTCTCACAAGGACCCCCTCTCTGCATTAGAGCTTGAAGACCCTGTGGGCAGTACCCAGTCACCCGCCTCCTAAAAGAACCTTTTATTCCAATTCACTACCAAGTACTGACAACCCAGAGGGTCCTGCACTGTAACAGATATATATTGGTCCAAGAAAAATGTACAGAAATCCTTTGCCACCTTTGCCAGCCTCTTGTAACAAATGTGCCACGGTCAGGGGATGTACCTGGCTGCAGAGATGTTGTCCATCTTCAGGAAGATAAGGCATGTCACTGTGGGGGTGGACTATTTCATGGTGGATGGAGTTTACTCTGTCAGGGTGACAGACTAAATCACTCCGTCGCCCTGACCGAGTAACCACCTGCCACATTTAGAAATGCCCGCCAAACTGGGAGCAATAGACAGTTTTCACTGCCCCATACTGCCAGGGTTTTCTGGCAGTGCAAACTGACCTGCATGTCCGCCTGTCTAAATTAGGCAGACATTGTGGTCAGCCTCAAACAGCCCTGACTCCATCAGGACGTCGGAGGGGTGTAGCCATGGCAGAGATGGAGTCATCTCTTCCACGGTTACACCAAAGGTTTTCCCACATCTAAACTCTAAATTCAGCATATTTGCAGTGAGGATACTCTGTCGCCGTTGCGAGGGAGTATGCTTACTGCCAACATAAAAATCACCCTCTATGTTCCATGTCAGAGTTCTGATTACAAATGAACCTGCCGGCGGTTCTCAATCATTGATGTGTAGGTCCAGTCCCTCTCCCGTCCATCTTACACCAATGGAAACATATACGAATGCGGCTCTCCAGCCGCATTGGGGAAACAACCTTTACAAGGCAGTCATTACATCGCACTACATTTACAACGCAGTCATTACATCGCAACATCCTTTACAATGCATGTCACTACAATGCAACCATTACATTGCATGTCACTACAACGCATGACACTACAATGCATGTCACTACCACACAGGCATTACATCGCATGTCATTACAACGCACACCATTACAACGCATAGTACCCCTACACTATCGAAAACTTACCCTACTGTTGCACCCCCTGGAGTTAGAATAGTAATTTTTACCCTTACACTATCCAACACTTACCCTGCTGTTGCACCCCCTGGAGTTAGAATAGTAATTTTTACCCTTACACTATCCAACACTTACCCTGCTGTTGCACCCCCTGGAGTTAGAATAGTAATTTTTACCCCTACACTATCCAACACTTACCTTAAATGCAATGTAATGGTATGCGTTGTAATGGTATGCATTGTAAAGATATAATGCGATGTAATGGAATGTGTTGTAAACGTAGTTTAAAAAAAATTTGTTGTAATGGCATGTGATGTAAATGTATGCATTGTAAAGGATGTTGCGATGTAAAAACTGCGTTGTAAAGGCATGCGTTGTAAATGTATGGGTTCTAACGTCATACATTCGCCGCATCGACTGGCATCTGCCTTGATCGTCAATTCTGGGGTGAATCCGAAGATTGCGCTGCAATTTCAGGCTTCCATGTGACATGTTTAACCATGGATCTCTGTTCTGGCCTCCTGTGACAGAGTCACCAGCTCCAAACACGTCACTGCTTTTCTGAGACGGTAGGCTTACAACGTCTGCAATACTCTAGTTGAAGCTAGTTTTGTAGAGTAAAGCGACCAGGGCTGGTTTCAGCTGTGGTCTCTGGGACATCCCTCTGTGCCATCAGCTGGGAACAGTGACCTGAACCTACACCCTGTAAAGACTTCACAAGAGAGAATGGAGAGTCACTGTGGCATCCTAGGTGCTGTGGGAGTCGACCTCCCCTCTGAGTGAGTTTCAAGGGCTCTCAGTATGTCAGTAGAAGGGTAGTGGCCTTTCTAGACTTTATCGATTGAATCTGTTACGTGAAAAGTGAAAATATTATGAGTGAAAATTACATTTGTGAGACACAAGTCCTACTTTACTTCTGGTCAATGTTGTACTTTTCTGCATGGCCTTCTTAAGTGGGTCTGGCTCATGGGTCCCACTTCTGCATTGAGGAACAGCCAGTCTATCTTTGATGACATCATTCAAGTGACATGACAGCCCTGGTGCATATCCTCACACATACCTTCTCCCTTGTACGAGTTTACACTAGGTGTGTGAAATGTGGCCAGGAGCAACGCGTTGTTGCACTGAGCCGTGGAGCTCTCTGCAGTGGGCACGAGGCAAGAAGTCTTGTCTTCACCCCCCCCCCCCATCCCAGCACCATCCAGACACAAAAGCTGAGCTCCCCTGGGGGTAGCAAGCATGCTGTGGTGTAATGCACAGGTTCTGTGCTCCCTTCAGCCGTCTCCTGTGCGAACCATTGATAGAGCACAGAAGCGCCCTCAGGTCCCTTGGTGCTGACAGGTGAATATGCCGCATGGTGGACAGCTTAGGGTGCAAACATGCATACATGCTGCTTCTTTCTGATGGTATAGAGCTATCTCGATGAAGCTGATGTTGAATCTTCTCCAGATGTTAGTCATGTATGCATTTAATGGTGTGACGATCTTTGTATTTCTTTTTTGTTTTTGATTCTGTGTGGTCCTGGTTTGGATATTTAGCAAGACGACCCCTTTGCAGTCGATATTCTTGTTTTTCTCGATGAAGTATGAGATGACGATAGTTTGGTATTTGTGGTCATATTTCTGTACTTCAGTGTAGTTGTGGTCGATGTTCTGTCACAACTGTCAGCAAAGGACTGACACTGGTGTGTTGGGACAGGAAGCATTTTACACAAGATCCGACGATGAAAAAGACAAGTATTGGCATAGACAATAGGTCTCGCCTTTGGGACCTTATAAGTGTTTAGCCATGCAACAGTTGCATAACTAAATATTTATACGGTCCCAAAAGCGAGACCTATTGGCTATGCCAAGCGGCCGCGAAAGTGAAAGTAATCACGGTAAAGCGCGGCTCACGCGCCCGCGCACGTGCACTGTAGCTCTAGGCTGGCCTGGTAGCACTTTTTGGAGCCCTCTCAATAAGTCTTGCCAGACCAGCGCATGCGTTGGGTCAGACGAGACCTAAAAAGGTAGTATGTGATGTGTTGACTTGGAGGAGGGAAGAGAGTGTGGCTTTAAATCGCAACCCTAAGCTGTGCCCAGGCTCAGAGGTGCTGCGACAGGTCCTCAATCCATCCAGAGAGAAATAAGACAATCGGAATGACCCATACAACCAGCCGTGGTGCATCTGTCTACTCAAGATGAACCTCAGCCCGTTCTGAGCCCTCCACTCCCGAAACTACAACAGACAGATGTCAAACTGGGCAGCTGTCGCCCCTAAATTACCTCCAGGCGTACCCAAAAAGGAAAGCCCTGAGGCTCTATCAGGGAGGCAAAGGGCTGCCTTTGAACATTAATGCTTATAAAGCACCTTCTAAACACCTTCTGAGTTCCTTCTGAGCGATAAAAAGAGTAATTGAGGCAATCAGAGAAACGACAGAAAGATAGGACTTCAATCATCCAGTCGATGGCAAAGCCCACGATTCGGAACTGTCAACGGGGTCAAAAGCAGAGGAGTGGTTGAGCGCCATTTCCATTGGAAGTCAAATGAGGGGTTCATGGCTGTGAGCAAAGCCAGCTGGGGCACCAGGGAAGGATGGAACCAGCCTGGAACTAATCAGCGTGGACATTAAGCTCAATGTGATGTGTGGAAACTCTTTCCAAACCTTTGGAGAGACCTAGCAGCAGGGCGAATGGGCACTGGTTGGAGCAGACCGAGGTGTTGACGCATGGGCCAACCACACCGCAACAGCTCATGGTGACAGGGAATGGCCAAGCAGCTCCAGCGAAGAGGCAAATATAGACGGAGCTTTCCAGCTACCCACTGGCTAACTGGGCAGAGTTCATGTGGAGATCCGGAGTTAGTTTTCAGAATTGTGTTAAATATTTCTGAAGTAGTTCTGTTAAAAGAGGAGGCCCTACTGCCTCTTTGGAAATGTGCCAACTAGATGCGATGCATTTATATTTTTGCAGATCATCCTAGAATGTAGTGCTCCATAATATTGCCTCGTAGATGAATGTGCTATAATTTGTGGGGAGGAAATGGTGTTTCTGGCTTGAAGAAGGGTCTTTTACACGCACAGATTGTTGTAATAGCAGCAAGAGGCCTCACAGTAAGTTAGAGGCCATGTCCACTGTCCCTTGTGTGGACAGGCTTTTGATATGGGAAGGTCAGCAGAGACTGAAGGGAGAGCCCTGACTCCAAAAGGGAGCGTCAACGCGTTCTTAGGGCCACAGAGTCCGTCAAACCTACCGTTGGAAAAGGGATTGCAAGTTCTGTTAACATATCTACTTGGCCTGGTCTTAAGAGGAGAAGGCAACCTGATGAGAGGGATGCTGAGGAGATGACAGGTGGGTAAGAGTGGGATTCATTCTGACACTTATCCAGATGCCTCTAGGGTCTGTGATGCTTGATGCCAACCCATAGTTTGCGGTATCTGCAACTTCCATACGGCTGCAAGTGCCGCTTCAGTGGAGCCTTCATGGATACCTTGGCGACCAGACTCTATGCTTGCCTCCTGAAGCTCTACAATCCCACCCACCAGTGCTTTCTTCTCCAGAGGTTTGTGTAAATCCTGATTTAAGACAAGTCATTGGGAGCTGCAGTTGAATCATGCCGCCTAGCGTCTATCCATCTCAGCCACAGATTACACCCCGGTGTAGATACAAAGGGCCTCATTTATGGCATTTTGGAGTAGGGCAGTGCAGCAAGGTAACTTGCTGTGCTGCCCTACGCCAAAGTGAAAGGGCTGAAATGCACCGTATTTAAGCAATCAGGGCATTTCTTTCCTTTCTCCCTGTGCTGGCGCCATTTTGGCAGCCTAGTACTAACGTAGGCACCCTTGCACCCTGGTGCCAGGGTGCCTCCGTTGCATGCAGGATTGTTTTTGTGCAGGAAGGGGCATCTTCCTGCACATCCTACGAGATGGTTTCCTCTTTCTATGTGTTCTGCAGCACACATAGAAAGAGGAAATAATGAGAAGAAATCAACCTATATCTCCTCATTATGCCTCACCTCAGGAAGTGTACGGATTGGATGCTTCCCCAGGTTTACATCACTAAGTAATTGTCGGGCAGAGTAAAGTTCCATGGGTATCGCGTGGGAAAACCCATCGCAACCCCCATGAAATGCCTCCCAGTGCAGAGTAAGGCAATGCTGTGGTTTACGCTCCGTCGCCTTCCCCAAGATTTATGAGGCCACTCAAAGCCTCAAACGGTGGCTTTACGTGGCTTCATAAATCCTTATGAGATCCCGCGTCACGCATGTAACACTATACGTAGTGCAAAAGTGAAGCAGGGCTCTTATAAATAAGCCCCAAAGTGTTCTCTTGCTAAGATTTTCAACCCTTGCAAGTCTTATGCGCTGTGGACCAGGCCCTTGCCTACAATTAAGGCTCTTCTCATTTTTGGTTGGTTCAGAGGGGTGCCTTAAGTGCTGTGGACCAATCTCTTGATTAATATCGAGAATCTTCTATGTTTCGATTGGTCCGGAAGCACACTTCCAGCACTTTTGACCAATCCTGTGATTAGCCTTGAGATTTCTTAGTTTTCCATTGGTTCAGAGAGTTCCTCCCAGTGCTTTAGACCAACGCTTTAATTAACATTGAGTTTTTTTTCCTTTTCATTATATGGTTCCGATTTTCGAGTGACTTGAGCTAGTTGTTGTTACTAGTGACGTCTTAGATGATCAAGAACGGTTTTTTCAGTCCCTTTAATCTTTTATTAGGATTAATCCAAGGGTTTCAGTTATCCTGGTTGGGAGACACTGCTGTACTGTGAATAACTAGTGTCTTAATAAAAGATGATAATCGTGGCTGGACATGACTTTCTTGAAGGTTGGGTCCCAGTGTCCGTATCTTGCGCTTTGGCCCATCCTCCTGCGGAGCGAGGAGTCTGTGGTCGAGCATGTTCCAAGGTGGGCTTGAGGGTGGCTTTAGACACCCTGATACTGCAGATTGCCTTTAATAAGAGTACATGGACTTGGACAGGGTGAGTGTTCACATTGTGCTAAGCCGTAGGCCACCCTTCCCTGTGGCGTGAGTCTAGCTGCCTTGTGGCTCTGTAAGTTGGGATGGCCCACTGACGGTGGATTCTGTTCTCATTGGCTGCGTGTTTTGGCGCCTTTGCATGGATATGATCTGGTTCATCCCGATGGCACTCCGAAAGGTATCATTTATGTACCCTCCGAAGATGTTCATAATGGCTGATATTCAGAAAGGAAGTGTACAGTGCAGTGTACAGCGTTATTTGGCTGCGGGTCTGGAGCCACGTCCTGGCACGTGTGCCAAAACAGGTCTAGTTGGAAAAAGTCACCTTTGTCACCATGCTGACTCGGTTGTTTCTGCAAAGATCACAACTGTTGCAGTCACCAGGGTTAGTGGCCGCCTTAATGAAGGACTCAGTGGCCAGCAGTGTCTTGGAAGAGATCCGTACTCCAGGTTTGGTCTCCATTACAAATGTAAACGCGATGAGTACCGAGAAACTGCAACCCACATAAACAAATCCTGCGGTAATCACACACTGTAGGGCTTGTTACGATGTCAGACACCGTCAAGGGATCAACCAACCTCCGGCTGGCGGTTCCAACCGCCTGACTACGATGCAACTGAACACTGGGGGATAGGTACAAGGAAGTAGCGGTACGAGGCGTTAGCCGTCATGGCTTTCTGCATCACTCCGCCACTTCTGAAATGCAAGGCTGCACCATATTTACAAAGATATGGTGCAACCATGCGTTTCCGCCTGTGATGGCGCTACACTTGCCAGTGTAGCGCCAACTCAGGCACCTTTGCACCAGAGTGCACGGTTGTCTGTGTGCAGGGGAGGATTGTTTATGTGTATGAAGGTGCCCCTTCCTGCACATAAACAATACTGAAATGCCATTCTGTCACTTTCATGTGTGCTGCTTCATGCAGCACACTTGAATGTTACAAAATGCCTTTTTTTAAAAAAAAGATTGTTTATGTACAGGAAGGTCTACAGGAACTCCTGTACATAAACAATCCATGGCAATTTGCTTTTTCTATGTGTGCTGCACAAGGCAGCACACAAGGAAAAAGCAAAAAGAAGGAGAAATCATGCACTTCTCCTCGTTTCGCCAACTTAAGACCAGGTTTTACCCGGTCTTAATTTTGGCGCCGCCTCCTATGTATACAACCCTTGTACATAGGGGGCAGCGTCAAATTCAATGGGTGTTGCGGTGGAATGCCTACCCCAACACCTACTGCCCACCCCTTTCACGCTAACCATAGCATGAAAGGGAGCCTTATTTACCAGGCAGTGTTAAGCCACGTTAAGTGGCTTAACGCTGCCTTGTAAATAAGGCTAAGCTACTATCGCCCCCACAACATTGATAAAAGTGACGTTGTGGTGGCGATAGGGGCTTGTACATATGCCCCACTGTTCGGTCGAAACTCTCATTTCTCTATGGGAGCTTGTGTTACGGCCATAAATTGTCCGTAATACAGGCTCCCATAAGGAAATGGGTGTGTTTATAAAACCCTGCACCCTGTGGCAGGCACCCCATGATGTCTGCCGCACAGTGCATGGATTTACATTGGGGCACCCTAGGTACCCCCTTGGCCACGAACCGTAGGCCGCGGATAAAGGCCCTTTCTGACAACCTTTCCATGTCGGAAAGGCCGGCACGGAAAGGCTGTGGAATACTGACATCGTAATCGCGATGGCGGAAACGCCGTCCATAGAGATTATGTTGCGGTACCGATCGGCCGGAAGACTCCGCGTTGGAATGACCGGCCGGTTGACGCTTCGACTGCCGACATTGTAATGCACTGCAAACAGACCGTGTCAGTCAGAAAGCCCCCGTACGCAGTAGGAAAGCTTCCGACTAGCGGTCGGAGGCTTTCCGACCGACATCGAAATCGGCCCCTATGTGTTGGAATATCACGAGACATTCCTCTTACCCTTGTTTACCCTTGTTTGCACCTGGTTTCATTTGACATTAGGATTTGACACAAAGCCAGGTCACGCTAGCTTATTAGACCTGGCCTCACTGCTCGCAGGAATTTTTTATGTTGTGGCCACCACAGAGTATGAAGCATCCATTGTGAACCACTGCTTGTTTGTTTGCACCCAAAGAAGAAGGGAGGGGTGCATGGGTGGAAGGAGAATATTTCAGAACGGTTCTTCGCCGCAGGGCCGCTGTTCAGTAACAGGTTCTTTCATCCACTCTTTCCTCTTTGGGGGTCAATCCCTCCAGGACGAAGCACTACTCCTGTGGCCATTGGCATGAAGCAAAGGTATCCACCCCTCACGGAAAGCTGCTGTGAGGGGCCCCAATATTTCATGTCGGGTGGCCCCTCACACAGTTTCATGAAGGCCTTAAGCTGAGCTCCAGACCCAGGCCACTGATGCTGAGGTTGGTATCGTCTGCGCATGAGTGGAAGTCACGCACACAGGACGCTGTCGATTCCTCCTGAGCGCGCGCTGAGATGTCAAAGGGGGGGGGTGGGGGGAGGGTATGCCCCTGAGGGACCCCTCCTACAGCTGGATCTGTGACACTGTTCTATAATAAGGCACCTTTTATAATTTATTATTCTTCACCTCTGATTAAATAAATTGAATTTTACGCACTGCGCTTTCTCACATTGTAAAACTTATGATATGTACTTTCAGCTTCACAGCCCCTGCGCTCAGAAGATGTAACAGTGCGAGTCTGGCGTTACCTATGTTTTCATTTCTCTCTTCGCGTGTCTCCCAAATATTTCAGTGAACTTGGTGAGTAGTAAATGTCCTCTGACCGTGAATAGTAAACCGAGTCCCGTGAGAGGGGGGCAGGGTGGCTTTTCAAACAGCCACAGCGCCTTGGTCCTGGCCTGGCCTTAGGAAGCCACCCGGCCGGTC
Source organism: Triturus cristatus (assembly GCF_964204655.1). Lineage (NCBI taxonomy): Eukaryota > Metazoa > Chordata > Amphibia > Caudata > Salamandridae > Triturus > Triturus cristatus. Next base: position 1,256,457,010 of record NC_140592.1, on the reverse strand, counting down.
GTCAGCCGGCCCCACCAGTATTTTAATGTCCTGGCCAGTACAAAAATAAGAAAAATCACCTAAAGCTGGTATCTTTAACCCTTAGTGTACAAACAGCGAATATAAATAGAAAACAATGTGTTCTAGAGCTGCGTTCACTATCCCTGAAACAATTAAAGTAAATACAGACAGAAAAGTCATGTTACAAATGAATACTGTAGTATCTTGAATTTATGAGCGCTAGGACCCTGGGCGGACCTTAAACAGAAATGACGTAATCTGCTGGGAGGTGTTAAGGTGTGGTTATAAACGGTATGACGCAGTGCGCGCAGTGTGCGCTTGGACGTTGAAGAATAAAGACGCGTACTGCAGAGCTCGCTGTGCGGTGTTTTTCATTTGCACGCCCCGGGCCTGGGGAGGATGCTACAAATACATCTGGTTTTATTTACAGTCCTAGTTAGTATCATGTCGCGGCCTTTGCAGTCCCCTAAAACTACACCAAATGGGCGGCATTTTTCTTTTGGAAAGGTGCCAACCCTGCCTGCACTTAGTCTTGGCACCTGGCCTTTTTTTCCCCAGCCTGGCTGGTATTTTTAAGTCCAGGCTGGGAAATATATTGCAAAACAGCAGTGAAATCCTATGTTTGTTCCCTTCTGAAATTGAAACCTAAAACAGCAAATACATGAATCAGTTCAAATGAATCTGAGAGTTGCTTAAATTTTTTCAGAATGATTTTTTGAACAAACAGAAAATTGCATGTTTCAAAACAACCCTCACCATTCTGCATAAATACTTTTCACCTGCCACCTGTTGGCTGTTCCAAAACAAGAAAATGTAAACAAACACTTGGTATTTTTTTCTCAGAAAGGTGACAACGCTCCCTTCAATGCCCTCTTATACTCCACTCCCACCACCCTATGCTAAGACTCGGATAGCAGCATGTCCCAGTCCTGTCCTACACTGCCCTCTTATAGACCAGCACCAGCACCCCATGCCATGACTCTGCCAACTGCGCGTCCCAGTCCTGTCCTACACTGCTCTCTTATAGACCACCGCCAGCACCCTATGCTAAGACTCGGATAGCAGCATGTCCCAGTCCTGTCCTACACTGCCCTCTTATAGACCAGTACCAGCACCCCATGCCATGACTCTGCCAGCTGCGCGTCCCAGTCCTGTCCTACACTGCCCTCTTATAGACCACCGCCAGCACCCCATGCCATGACTCTGCCAGCTGCGCGTCCCAGTCCTGTCCTACACTGCTCTCTTATAGAACACCGCCAGCACCCCATGCCATGACTCTGCCAGCTGCGCGTCCCAGTCCTGTCCTACACTGCTCTCTTATAGACCACCGCCAGCACCCCATGCCATGACTCTGCCACCTGCGCGTCCCAGTCCTGTCCTACACTGCTCTCTTATAGACCAGCACCCCATGCCATGACTCTGCCAGCTGTGAGTCAGTTCTGACCTGCACTGCCCTCTTACAGTGCTCTACCAGCACCCCATGCCATGACTCTGCCAGCTGCGCCTCCCAGTCCTGACCTGTTCTGTTAAAGGTAATCATCAGCATCTACTGGTAAGGCCGGGGCTGGATTGGGAACCCGCAGCAGCCCTAGAAATTTTCTCGGACCAGTCCCTGGGGAAGCACTGCCTGGCCCCGGGAGTCTGGAAACGCTAGCTAGATGCTTCTGTTACCGGGGTCTAATACTGCAAAACCAGCCCCCAGTAACAAAACTGGCACCCACTGCTGCAAAACCAGCCCCCACCCTTCCAGCCTCCCAGGGAAACAACTGATGCCCGGTACAGGCAGTCCAGCCCTGGGTATGACTCGGGTAGTACAGTCCAGCCTGATCTGCACTGCCCTCTTACAATCCACCACCAGCACCCCATGCCACGAATCTGCCAGCAGCACGTCCCAGTCCCAGTCCTGACCTGAACTGCCCTATTACAGTCCACCTGAGCACCCCATGCCACAACTCTGCCAGCTGCACGTCCCAGTCCTGACCAGCACTGCCCTCTTACAGTGCTCTACCAGCACCCCATGCAATGACTCTCCCAGCAGCACTGACCGGCACTGCCCTCTTACAGTCCACTACCATCATCCCAAGCCATGACTGCCTGGCAGGCTCTTGTACTTCTCCTGGTTTGTAGCTTCTTCTGGCAGCTCTTGTAGTTCCCCTAGTCTGTAGCTTCTCCTGGCAGGCTCTTGTGCTGCCCCTGGTTCATAGCTTCTCCTGGCAGCTCTTGTACTTCCTTTGGTTTGTATCTTCTCCTGGCAGCTCTTGTACTTCCCCTGGTTCACAGCTTCTCCTGGCAGCTCTTGTTCTTCCTTTGGTTTGTATCTTCTCCTGGCAGCTCTTGTACTTCCTTTGGTTTGTATCTTCTCCTGGCAGCTCTTGTTCTTCCTTTGGTTTGTATCTTCTCCTGGCAGCTCTTGTACTTCCTGGCAGCTCTTGTACTTCCCCTGGTTTGTAGCTTCTCCCTGCAATTCTTGTACTTCCCCTGGTTCGTAGCTTATCTTGGCAGCCCTCGTGCTTCTCCTGGTTCACAGCTTCTCCTGGCAGCTCTTGTACTTCTCCTGGTTCGTAGCTTCTTCTTGCAGAGCTCCTGTATTTCCCCTGGTTCGTAGCTTCTCCTGGCAGCTCTTGTTCTTCCTTTGGTTTGTATCTTCTCCTGGCAGCTCTTGTTCTTCCTTTGGTTTGTATCTTCTCCTGGTAGCTCTTATACTTCCTTTGGTTTGTATCTTCTCCTGGCAGCTCTTGTTCTTCCTTTGGTTTGTATCGTCTCCTGGCAGCTCTTGTTCTTCCTTTGGTTTGTATCTTCTCCTGGCAGCTCTTGTACTTCCCCTGGTTCACAGCTTCTTCTGGCAGCTCTTGTTCTTTCTTTGGTTTGTATCTTCTCCTGGCAGCTCTTGTACTTCCCCTGGTTCACAGCTTCTTCTGGCAGCTCTTGTTCTTCCTTTGGTTTGTATCTTCTCCTGGTAGCTCTTATACTTCCTTTAGTTTGTATCTTCTCCTGGCAGCTCTTGTTCTTCCTTTGGTTTGTATCTTCTCCTGGCAGCCCTTGTACTTCCTTTGGTTTGTATCTTCTCCTGGCAGCTTTTTTACTTCCCCTGGTTCGTAGCTTCTCCTGACAGGCTCCTGTATTTCCCCAGCTTCACTCCCGAACCTGTCAAGGGGAGTTGGCGGGCAAACACCAACCATGGAGCATCAAATCATTTTCTGGTTGCCACTTGTGTGGCAACTGGAAAGGGAAATCTTGCGACACTAGCTGGAAATGTCTCTCCCATCTATATACAAAAGCTGGGGTTCGTAGTGTGTATTCAGAAAGCCACCTCTGAGGCAGATTAAGGGCATTTCCTCCCCTTTAGCTTGGAACTGACAGCCTCCAACCAGGAGAAACCCAAACCAAGGATGCAAAGGAAAGGTTGCTTATCTACTGGTTAATCTGTGGGAGGGGCCCTTCCGGTGAATAATGGGCCAGGATAAGAGAAGGGAAAATAAGGCTTGTAGGGTCTGGCTTTTGTCTGGGCCAGAGCTGTGTGCCTGTGGCTGCCTGAGGTGGTCTGGTTCACCCTCTTTACCGTGCTTGTCCCCTGTGGTGCCCAGGCCGATGTACTCTTCCCTGAAGTCTGCGTCATTGTTCTGAGACTCCACACCGTACCGGGTGACCCGTGTGCCTGTGGCTGCCTGGGGTGCTATGACCGACTGTTAGACGGACCGGGAGGGTCGGCCGAGGACAAGGGGAGAGGTCTCCGGGGAGAGCCGTCTCCAGCGATCGTACGGATGAGTAACTTCCCCCCCACAGATACACACCACACAAGGATTGGATTTAACGTTCTTTATAGGCGATTTCTTGAGGTACGATGAAATGGTACAAGGAGGTCTGGACTCAGGGGTCCCCTCGATTCTAGTCTCTTGGTTTGGGAAAAGGGGGTAGCGGGACAGTCTGGTTACCAATCTGGTAGCTGAGATGGTATGGTGGGTAGCTCACAATCCTCGAGCTCGGTGTTCTAGCTTGGACGGGCCGCGGCAGCGCCAGCAGGTCCCGGTGAAGGTGGTCGTTACACGGTCCGCGGCAGCGCCAGCAGGTCCCGATGAAGGTGGTCGTTACACGGTCCACGGCAGCGCCAGCAGGTCCCGATGAAGGTGGTCGTTACACGGTCCGCGGCAGCGCCAGCAGGTCCCGATGAAGGTGGTCGTTACAACGGTCCGCGGCAGCGCCAGCAGGTCCCGACGAGGATGGATGATGCAGAAGGCCGCGGCAGCGCCAGCAGGCAGGACGATAATTCACAAGGCAGGGCTACGGCAGCGCCAGTAGTCCGTCAAGGCTGAGTTCTTCTCGGTGTCTCTCGACTCCAGGATACAACTGCCATCCTGCTCTGGAGCTGCCCTAGTTAGAGGTCTGGCGCCCTTTGATGTCCGGACCCTCGCACTTGGAGGTCGGGGGGTCCGGGATGAGGGAGTCCAGACACCCAGCAGGGGGTGGAGCCAGCGCCCGGGGGAGCTGGAGGGCGATCGGCACCTGGCGGGGGAGAGCCATCGACCCTTCTTTCTCCCATTGACCTGCCAAGTGGTCCGTTCACCTCCTGGGTGGATGGTGGTGCCGGGATGTCGGGGCCGGGCCAGGCCCAGGGTTAGGGTCGAGCTGAGGCCACGCGGCCTCGTGGCGCAGTGTCCAAGATGGCGGCTGATCCGTCCGGGGGAGCCGGTAGTGGTTCGGCCCCATGATACATGGATGTCCGGGGGCAGGAGTTCCGTCGGGAGACGGGGTGCGGGTTGCCCTTGTGGGTAACACCTGGGAGTCCGGGGCTTGGGCCTTGTCATGCGGGGAGGGAGCAAGCCCTTCATGGGGCCTGTCCAACATGCGTCCCCCCCAGCTGAAGGCGGGGAGAGTCACCCATCCTCTTGGGGACTCTCCTCGTCGAGGCGGAAAAAGCGTGACAGGCCATCTGCGTTGGCGTGGTCTTGGCCCGGTCGATGTTCCACAGTGAAGTCCATCCCCTGCAGGGAGATGGACCAGCGCAATAGTTTTGGGTTTTTCCCCCGCATCTGCATTAGCCACTGCAGGGGTCGATGATCGGTTTGCACCCGGAAGTGGGTACCGAAGAGATAGGGCCGGAGCTTTTTGAGGGCCCACACTACTGCGAAGGCCTCCCTCTCGATTGTGCTCCAGCGCTGTTCTCGGGCCAGGAGGCGTCTGCTGATGAAGGCCACCGGCTGGTCAAGACCCTCGGGGTTCAGCTGGGAGAGAACCGCCCCGATGCCGTGGTCGGAGGCGTCCGTTTGTACAATGAATTCCCGACTGTAATCGGGGGCCTGGAGCACAAGGGCGGTGCACAGGGCGGCTTTCAGCTTCTCGAAGGCCGCTTGACAGTCGGGGGTCCAGTTAATCTTCTTCGGGTGGTTTTTGGACGTGAGACCCGTGAGGGGCCCCACAATGCTGCCATAGTCCCTCACGAACCGCCGGTAGTAGCCGGTGAGTCCCAAGAAGGCTCGGACCTCGGTCTGCGTGACTGGGGGTTGCCAGGACTGGATGGCAGTGATTTTGAGTTGCAGAGGGGCCACCAGACCGCTTCCAACCTGGTGTCCGAGGTAGGTCACGGACCCCTGACCAATTTGGCACTTGCCGGCCTTGATTGTGAGGCCGACCCGCTGGAGGGCTTGCAGGACCTCTCGGAGGTGGTGGAGGTGGTCGGACCAGTGGTGGCTGTATACAGCGATGTCGTCCAGGTAGGCGGCGCTGAACTCTTCGAGCCCCGCCAAGACCTGGTTCACTAGTCGCTGAAAAGTAGCTGGGGCATTCTTCATGCCGAAGGGCATGACCTTGAAGTGGTAGTGGCCATCGGGGGTAGAAAAGGCGGACCGTTCTTGGGCCCGGGGTGTGAGACCGATCTGCCAGTAGCCCGCTGTCAGGTCGAAGATGCTGAGGTAGCGGGCAGCCCCCATGCGGTCGATCAATTCATCCGCTCGGGGGATGGGATGAGCGTCGGTCCTGGTGACAGCATTCAAGCCCCGATAGTCGACGCAGAATCGGAGTTCAGGAGTGGTGCCGGGGGCAGCGGCTTTGGGGACCAGCACGACCGGGCTGGCCCAGGGGCTGTCCGAGGGCTCGATGACCCCGAGCGTGAGCATCTTGGACACTTCCTCTTGGATGCAGGCCCGCACCCGATCTGGTACGCGGTAGGCCCGGTGTCGGATAGGAGGACTGTCCCCAGTGTCCACGTCGTGCAAGCACCAGGGGGTGACCCCTGGGGTGAGGGAAAACAGAGTAGCAAACTGCAGCAGGAGGTCCCGGCAGCCTTGGCGTTGCTCTGGGGTGAGGGCATCGGAGAGCCGGACCCCGTCCACGGAACCGTCCTTCTCCTGAGTCTTCAGGAGATCAGGGAGAGGCTCGGAGTCTTCTTCCGCCCCACTGTCCGTAGCCATCAGGAGGCTGAGTTCCGAGCGCACAAAGTGGGGTTTGAGTCTGTTGGTGTGGAGGACCCGGAGGGGGTTCCGGGGAGACTCCATATCGATGAGATGGGTGACGGGGCTCTTGCGTTCGACCACTTTGAAGGGCCCCGTCCACTTGTCCTGCAAGGCACATGGTTCGGTGGGGGACATCACCCACACTTGTTGACCAGGTTCGAATTCGACGGAGGAGGCATTTTGATCGTACCATTTTTTCATGTCCTCCTGACTGGCCTCAAGATTCGCTTTTGCCATTTCCCTGAATCGCCGGGTCTGATTGCGTAGTGCCAGGAGGTACTTGAAGACGTCTGGAGGGGTCTTTAGGGGGGCCATCCCCTAACCTTCTTTGACTAGGCTGAGGGGCCCTCGCACAGGGTGCCCGTACAGGAGTTCGAAAGGGCTAAAACCGAGGGACTTCTGGGGAACTTCTCGATAGGCGAAGAGGAGGCACGGAAGTAGTACATCCCACTGGCGACGGAGGGGCTCTTCCAATCCCCCAATCATTCCCTTGAGTGTGCGGTTGAATCGCTCAACTAGTCCGTTCCCTTGAGGATGATAGGGGGTCGTGAATCGGTAGGTGACCCCGCACTGTTGCCAGAGGGACTTCATATATTTCGAGATAAAGTTTGTGCCTCGGTCGCTGACGACTTCTCGGGGGAAGCCCACCCGGGAGAAGATCCCCATTAAGGCCCGGCCGACCACCGGAGCTGTTACAGTTCGCAGGGGCACAGCCTCGGGGTAGCGGGTGGCGTGGTCCACCAGTACCAGGATGAACCGATGTCCTTGTGCTGTGCGGGGGTCCAGGGGCCCCACAATGTCTATTCCTACCCTCTCGAACGGGGTGGTGACAACTGGGAAGGGTTGTAGAGGTGCTTTGAGCTTGCGGCCGCTCTTCCCGCTGGCCTGGCACGTGGGGCAGGACCGGCAGTGGTTGAGGACGTCGTTTCGCATCCTCGGCCAGAAAAAGTGGGTCACCAGGCGACTGTAGGTTTTGTCCTGGCCCAGGTGTCCAGCCAGGGGGACATCGTGGGCCAAATTTAGCAGGAAGTCTCTGAAACGGAGGGGCACCACCAGCACTCGACTGGCCCCTAACTCCGCGATTCTCTGTTCACTGTATAACAGGTCGTTATCCCAATAGACCCAATGGGCTCCGGTGGAGTCCCCTGCGCTCTGGGCGATGGCTTGCTGGCGGAGTCCCTCGAGGGAGGGACAGGTCTTCTGCTCCTGGCGGAACTGTTCCTGGGTGGGCCCCCCTTCTTGACGCCACTGAGCCAGGCCGGGAAGGTCCTGGGGCTGGGCGACCCCTTCGGGGGTTGGCTCTGGGGTTCGGTATAGTCGGTGTCCTCTACTGGAGCGATCGGGGGAGGAGGTGCAGGCCATTCTGGTTCTTCTGGTCGGGGGATGGCACGGGCGGCCATGGACCGGGTGGTTACGCACGCCCAGTCCGGGAGGCCCAGCATCCCCAGGTGCTCTCTTCTTTCGACGGCGGCCCACGGGGAACTCTCAAGATCATTCCCCAGGAGACAGTCCACGGGGGCATCATCCCGGACCGTCACCTTCAACATGCCGGAGACCCCTCCCCATTCGAAGGGGACGCAGGCCATCCGACATAGACTCTCGGAATTGTCGGCTGAGCGGACGGGGCAGAGAATGTTCGGCAGGATCTGCTCTGATTTTACCAGGTGACAGCGGACGGCCGTCACACTGGCCCCTGTGTCACGTAGGGCTTCGGCCCGGCGCCCATTAATGTTCACCCACTGGCTATATTTTCTGGTGTAGGCGGGTAGGGGAGCCCGCGGGACCATGTCTTTTCCCCCTAGGCATGCTAGAACCATGGCGGCCGGTTCCCACTCTTGTTGTGCCTGCTCATATTCTTCTTGTTCCTCGGAGATTTGTTCTCCCCCCAGGGCGGCGGCAGCTACCTGGCGGGGTTTTGGCGTTTGGTTCTGTGGGCAGTTCGGGTCATTGGCGTAGTGGCCGACTCGCTGGCATCGGTGAAATGTGACGTTGGCTCGGAACCCCGGGCGCATCGGGGGGTTGCCCCGGCCGGCCGGGGGCAGGGTGCTGGCAGCGGGAGTGGCCGGGACGGTGTCTCTCCCTCGCCCCTGGCCTCCTCCTCCTCCTCGGGGACGGTGCTGACCTTGGTTGTTCCGGTTTTGCTCGTGTGGCCCTCTCCGGCCCACTCGGGTGCTTTCCCACCGGTCAGCTTTGGCGGCGAGTTGCCGTGGGTCAGTCAATTTACTGTCGAGGAGGTGCTGCCTGAGCTCGACGAAGCAGTTGTTAGACAGGTGCTCCCACACCATGAGATTAAAAAGTTGCTCGTAGGTCGTTACGTGGCTTCCCTTGATCCAACCCTCGAAGGCTCGGCTGAAATAGTTGACATATTCCACCCACGTTGTACCCGGGATCCGGGTGCAGTCCCGAAACCTCTGGCGGTACATTTCGGGTGTGAGCCCATATCGGGTGAGGAGGGCAGCCTTCATGTGGTCATAGGATGACATCTGATGGTCTGGGAGCTGCAGTAGGGCATCGCGGCCTTCGTTGACGAACCTCCCCCATAGGCCGGCTCCCCAGTCACTCCGATCGATCCGGTGGGAGGTCATGGCGATCTCGTAGGCCTTGAACCACTGTTGTATGTCGTCCTCTCGGACATACTCTCGGACAACATCCTTGGGGATGTGGACTTTCTTTTCTGTCGCTCCCGGGGTGCGCGGTCGCTCGGGCACCTCCGGTTCTTTGTTCTGCTTCCGTAGTTCTATTTCTGCCAGTTTGCGCTCGTGTTCGAATGTTAGTCTTTTTTCTTCGAGCTCTCTCTGCCTCTGTTTTTCTTCCCGTTCTTCTCGGAGCCGCAGATGTTCTAGGTTCAGTTTTTGCTCGGCTAATTTTAGTTCACCGTCCATTTTGAGTCGTGCCATTTCCAACTCATGTAATCTGTTTTTTTCTCTTTCTTGGATCTCTTCCTGCGAGAGGCCCGTTCCCCGCTCCTCGGGAGCCGTGGCGTTCCTCTCCGATGCTGCACCGTTTTGGTCTGGGGATCCGGCGACCCCGGTTTCTGCCCACGACTCAATGGCGTGCTTAAAATCGTCTTTGGTACTCAGGCCGGTGGTAGCAATGCCTAGTTCCATGCAGAATTGTTTCAGTTCACGATGGCTATACTCTTCCAATTTATCCACCTGGAATTTCTCGGTGGATCCGCTCTCTTTGGTTGACATCGTGGTTTTGTCGTGGGGTGAGCTACTCTCTGTACGATTACGCGTTGATTCGGATCGCGCCGCTGGCCACCAATGTTAGACGGACCGGGAGGGTCGGCCGAGGACAAGGGGAGAGGTCTCCGGGGAGAGCCGTCTCCAGCGATCGTACGGATGAGTAACTTCCCCCCCACAGATACACACCACACAAGGATAGGATTTAACGTTCTTTATAGGCGATTTCTTGAGGTACGATGAAATGGTACAAGGAGGTCTGGACTCAGGGGTCCCCTCGATTCTAGTCTCTTGGTTTGGGAAAAGGGGGTAGCGGGACAGTCTGGTTACCAATCTGGTAGCTGAGATGGTATGGTGGGTAGCTCACAATCCTCGAGCTCGGTGTTCTAGCTTGGACGGGCCGCGGCAGCGCCAGCAGGTCCCGGTGAAGGTGGTCGTTACACGGTCCGCGGCAGCGCCAGCAGGTCCCGATGAAGGTGGTCGTTACACGGTCCGCGGCAGCGCCAGCAGGTCCCGATGAAGGTGGTCGTTACACGGTCCGCGGCAGCGCCAGCAGGTCCCGATGAAGGTGGTCGTTACAACGGTCCGCGGCAGCGCCAGCAGGTCCCGACGAGGATGGATGATGCAGAAGGCCGCGGCAGCGCCAGCAGGCAGGACGATAATTCACAAGGCAGGGCTACGGCAGCGCCAGTAGTCCGTCAAGGCTGAGTTCTTCTCGGTGTCTCTCGACTCCAGGATACAACTGCCATCCTGCTCTGGAGCTGCCCTAGTTATAGGTCTGGCGCCCTTTGATGTCCGGACCCTCGCACTTGGAGGTCGGGGGGTCCGGGATGAGGGAGTCCAGACACCCAGCAGGGGGTGGAGCCAGCGCCCGGGGGAGCTGGAGGGCGATCGGCACCTGGCGGGGGAGAGCCATCGACCCTTCTTTCTCCCGTTGACCTGCCAAGTGGTCCGTTCACCTCCTGGGTGGATGGTGGTGCCGGGATGTCGGGGCCGGGCCAGGCCCAGGGTTAGGGTCGAGCTGAGGCCACGCGGCCTCGTGGCGCAGTGTCCAAGATGGCGGCTGATCCGGCCGGGGGAGCCGGTAGTGGTTCGGCCCCATGATACATGGATGTCCGGGGGCAGGAGTTCCGTCGGGAGACGGGGTGCGGGTTGCCCTTGTGGGTAACACCTGGGAGTCCGGGGCTTGGGCCTTGTCATGCGGGGAGGGAGCAAGCCCTTCATGTGGCCTGTCCAACACCGACCCTCTTCACTGTGTGCATCTGAGGGATGCAGGCATCCCTGTGTTGTCCCCTGTGATTCCCAGGGCTGCTGTACTCCTCACTGAAGGTTGCACCATTGTGCTGTGACTGGACCCAGGTTCCTGGTGACCCATGTGCCTGTGGCTGCCTGAGGTGCCCTGGCTCACCCTCTTTACTGTGCTTGTCCCCTGTGGTGCCCAGTGCTTCAGTACTAATCCCATTAAGGGCGTGTCATTGTGCTGTGACTGGACTCCGATACCGAGTGACCCATGTGCCTGTGGCTGGCAAGCACAAGCGAATAGAATCGTAGGAACCCCGTAACTCTTCCACGTCACTGCTGTGGCCCCCACTGCAGAGGAGCACACAGCTAACCCCTCCACCACAGCACAACCTCAAGCACTGGAGACATGCAGCACACCTGCTCGTGCACCCACACTGGGTACCACTTGGCCACATCTGACGTGCTAGGATGCATCACCGGTACAGCCCATGCTTCTGCCGGTCCTGATAGAGTATCTATACTGTGCCTGACACCCTTCCAAGGCTATGCCGAGCACCCTCAAAGTGGTCATGCCTAATGCCTGTGCCTTACTCTTTTAATGGACCCATGTGTACTGCATGGCTATGCAGAAACAATGTTAGCACCCACTTAATCTAACATTAATAAAAGTCCTACCTTTTTATTGAAGATATTATTCTGAATGTGCCCCATCATTGTGCTACAAGTATCAGGGACCTTCAAAGATAAGCCTTGACTGTTTGATCTCGCTGCACCCTAAAAATGAAAACCTAAAAAGCTTGAAGTTTGCAGCTCAGCGAGCCTACAGAATCAATTAATCAATCAATCAGGGTTTTGTAAAGCGCGCTACTCACCCGCGAGGGTCTCAAGGCGCTGTCCGTCATTCAGTGACAACACTCAATACTTTTGACCTGATTTACCCAGGTGCCCCATCTTTGAAAGGTCTCTGAGACTGTTGTACTTCACCTATTTTCTCATGTAGTAATTTATGTAGACTGTTATGATGTAGCCTTCCATAGCTCGGTCTCTTGTGAGGAACGTTCCACTGGAGTCAGTTGGAGCGTCTCCTGTGAGAACACAACAGTGGGGGCTTCATGCTGATATAGCTTGATGAATAAATTAGCTGTTACTTCTTCTGGTGTTTCTGATTACTCTATACTACGTACATTTGGCGATGAGCCAAAGCTATTGCAAAGTACCTACGCAAGGAACTACTGTGGCAGTACCCACCACAAACGAGGAAAAACGGTCAATGGCTGGCTGGACCAGCAAAAACAAAAAAGAATGGTCATAGTCGATACTGGTGTGTTCAGGTAAGCGATGTACTGCTGTTTAGACCATTTGTTTGGTCAGGACATAAGGTGAGAGGATTTTGAGCGCTCGCAGGGTATTTTTTAGTTTTTTACCTCAGATTAAATAAGACACATAATTTCCTTCTGCTGGCTTACCAAAGCACCCTCAGCCAAGGCACCATTGCGGACCTTGTATAGCGGAGGTGAAAGGGGCTGGATTTAATCCGGGGCACAGCTGCATAGTCCGTGTGTCAGGGAGATAAGCTAGTGCACTCCGGTGCGGCTCACCACTAACATTGCAGATGCATGTCCACCATCTTAGAATTACCGTTGAATGCCAAAATGAAAGAATTCTTTAAGGAGTCAGTGGTCAAGCATCTTAAGAGTTCTCTATATCATCCCCAAACTAATGGGCTGGTAGAGCGGATCAACAAGGTAGTGGGGGACTGCATCAGGTGGGCTTGTAACAATAATTACAATGTTGAAGAAGCCATAAAATCCATGCTCTGGTTTTACCGCACTATCCCATGTGACTCTGTTTATGTTACTAAGGGGTTGTCAGCCCACTTTGGTACTGTATCCCTCGTAGTTTGTTAGATCCATCAAGCACAAGGTTGTTAAAAAATAATGATTATGAAACAATATGACAGAGAAGAGTTGAGAGTCAAAGGAAACGAAAGGATATGTATAATGTTAGAAAGTGTGCCAAAAGTCAAGTGTTTCAAGTGGGTGATATTTACAATGAAATGGCACAGCGCTGGGCTGTAAGCAATTTAGGTGCACCGAGCTGCGTCATTTCAAAAGCGCAGGGATGTGCCGAATTAACAAGCATGCAGCGCACCCCTGTGCTCTCCCCTGCATCAGCGATAAAAAAGGTGCCTTGCGCCAGCACAAGCACCCTTGCACTATAGTGCACTATAGTGCAACGCAAGCACCCTTGCACTATAGTGCAAGGGTGCTTGCGTTGCAAGGGCGAATGTGTTTGTGCAGGAAGGGACACCTTCCTGCACAAAAATAATCATTAATGGCATTTTGCTCCTTCTATGTGTGCTGCTAGGTGAGTTGGGTGAGGCTGAATGGTTTTCTAAAATCGATTTAGCCTTAGTCTATCATCAGGGGGTATTCCAGAAATGTACCAGGCATTACACAGCATTTAATTCACCTTGTGGCACATATCAGGTTTGTCGGATGCCATTTGGGCTGGCATCTGCCTCCTCTGTTTTTCAGCGAATCATGCATCAGTTGTTGGGTAGCATGAAGAAGGTAGTAGTGTGGCAGGGAGAGGTTCTGATCTATGCCAATCAGTTAGAAGAACATGACAGAATACTACGAAGAGTCCAACATATATTTGCAGAGGAAGGGGTAATTGTTAAAATAGAGAAGTGTACATTTTCAAAGGAAAATGTAGAGTTTCTGAGTCCCAGCATCTCAGGAGAGGGTATTTTCCCAAGACCTGGCCTGGTCAAAGCAGTGGTGAATTGCCCTAAACCTAAGAACAAAGATGAGCGACGCTCTTTTATTGGGTTATGCAAATTCTATTCCCGATTCATTCCTGGATATCCATCTAAGATGAGAAATCTTATTAATATACTCAAAAAAAAGTACAATGTTTGTGGGATGACAGCTGGCAAGAAACGTTTGAGATAGTAGAAACAGAGATGACTGGTGCTTGAGCGTTGCGTTCATATGATCCAGATTTTCTGTGCACTATTACAGTAGATGCCAGCAAATAGGGGCTAGGTCCAGTGTTGACTCAGAATACGACATGTGGGGTAGTCATTATAAGCTATGCGTCCAGGGTACTTAGTGAACTAGAACTATACTACTCGGCCATTGAAAAATAATTATTAGCCCTTGAGAATTTCAGGTCATATGTATGGGATAGGTAGGTACAAAGACCATAAACCACTGGTATATATCCTTAGTGGTGAAAGGATGAAATATGCCACAAATAGCTCGGCTCACCACAAAACTGTTACAGTATGATTTTGATATTACACACATACCGGGTAGTGTCAATGTTGCTGCAGATTTGTTGTCTGGGTTGCCAGTGTGTGACCAAGATGAGGTAGACTCTGAAGATGACAATGAAAATTATTTCTGTCTGAGGGATATGAATATGGTGAGACCATCGGTAAAGTCCTTGCCCTACGGACTAAGCAGAAGATAGCCAGGAATAACATCATGGAAATTAAGGGATGTGATGGCGTAGTATATACAGAAAAGAAGAACATTATTAAAGTCTTTGAGAAATTTTATGAAGATCTATATCAGCTGGGTAATATTGATCCTATGCCGGCTAATGACACTGAGCGTATCTTTGGTAATCAACGAAGGCTCAGTGAAGAAATGCGACAAGAACTAGACAAGGAAATAACTAAGGAAGAGCGTCTCTCCGCCATGCAATCCATGGCTTTAGGGAAGACAGCAGGCCCAGATAGCATCCCACGGGAGCTATATAAGATAATTCAAGCAGAAATAGCTCCCATATTGTTAGATCTATTTCTGGGGATACAGCATAGTGGTATACCGCCGGAGTCTTGGCAAAGAGCGGATATCGTGGTTTTCTTAAAAAGGGGAAACCTGCTGATAATCCTGCTTCATATAGACCTATATCCCGCATGAACACCGATACAAAATTGTACTCCAAAATTTTAGCCACCAGATTAGGGAGGATCATAGCTGATCTTGTCTCTCCATGGCAGCACGGTTTTATACCAACAAGAGGTACAACAGACAATATTCTACGTGCTATAGCCTTATTAGATATTACAGAGACAACTGGAGAGAAGATGGCTATGATCCTCCTGGATGCGGACAAGGCGTTTGATCGGGTGTCATGGCAATATTTATGGACAACAATGATACAGAGAGGCTTTGGACCCGGCATTTTTATAGCTATACAAGCAATGTACTATCGGCCATACGCTAGACTAAACATAATGGGGCAAGAATCAATCTCAATAAAGATTGCAAGGGGGACGAGACAGGGGTGTCCCTGTTCTCCAATATTGTTTGCTCTATATATTGACATCTTCATACAGCAAATTTTCCAAGATCAGACTATCACCCCGGTTAAGTGTAATGGCCGCGAGACAAAAATACTCGCTTATGCCGATGACCTGGCAATAGTAACAGGGGACCCAGAGAAAACAATCGAACAAATCCAGAAACTGGCTGATGAATATGGTCGGAAATCAGGATACCTGCTAAACGCAGGGAAAACTCAGATTCTATGTAATACCAAAACCCTGTGCAGTGATCCTCGAAGATCCACCGAGGTAACTTATCTAGGTATCAAGATCACTAACAATATGGAAACTATTTGGAAGATAAACATAACGCCAATAATTAGTAGGATAAGTGAAGATCTTCAACGACTAGATAGACTACACTTGTCACTTATAAGGTGATGTAATATTTAAAAAATGATTATGTTTCCTAAAATTCTATATATGTTTAGATCTATTCCAGTGGAAATCGAGGATTATTCTCTAAAAAAGATAGATAGCATTTTTAGTAGTTTTGCCTGGAAATATTCCAAAGTCCAACGATCTTTCAAATTTTTAACACTGCCACAAGATCGAGGAGGATGGTCAGCCCCTAATATTAGGTATTATTATTATGCATGTTTTCTACAACAGATGCCTTTTGTAATTTTGCCAAGTACAGGAAATAGACAACGCGATTTAGCCGGGAATCTTCCCTCAATATATGAACTAGCCATGGGAATGAGTGCTCAAGGGGTGCTTCTCCGACAAATCGAGCCAAGCTATTATAAAAAACCGAAATTTAAGATAATGATTACAATTTGGAAAATTTGGAAGAAGATGACAGCCCTTATGAAAATCCCTATATATAACAGGTACACACCATTATGGCGATCCTCCCTTTTTCCTTCATCAATGTATGATAAGTTAGCTATCCACTGGGAGGAGAAAGGAATTCTGAGGGTGGGAGATCTTTATTCGATTGAACAAAGGTTGTCGTTTTTGGAGCTTCAGCAGAAATATGATATATCGGATAGAACTCTGTTTAAATCCAGACAGTTTACGAGTTATTTGAATAAAATAAAGGAAAAGGGACTCTCTCTGCAAGTCTCAGACTAGGATTAAAAACATATATAGAATTCTAATAGGTACACTTCCGGATGATTTGGAGGTGGTAGAAACCAAATGGGCCCTGAAAACAGGAGACCGGGATACTGATATATATCGCTCTCTGACCTTATCTAACGCGATATTTCTTGCTACAAATTTAAAAGTCCAACACTATTATACAATATATGATCTTTATTTTACTCCGGAGAAATTACATCGGTGGGGGAAAAGGGAGGACGATAAATGTCCTAGGTGTGATCAAGGACCGCAGAGACGATCCACATGTTTTTTAGTTGTGTGAAATTAGATCTACTAATAAAACAAATAGAAACGTTTTTGACATCAGCTGTAGAGAACCCTATTAAAAGATCTCCAACATTAATGTTATTAGGATGTGATGAGAAGATACAATCCGATTACAGCAACAGCAAATTTGTTTTTATCGCTGTTGCTGTAATAAGACTTCTTATTGCTACCTATTGGAAAGATCCAGATCCTCCTCGATTTCAAGCATGGATTAATCGATTGTTGGCTATATATCATCTAGAGAAGTCTTTATATAAATGTAAAGGTTGTGGCGCTCGCAAACGAGGTAGAGCAATCTGGGCACCATTGGAAAAATGGATTATTAGACAAACTAGTGTATAAATGAAATAAGAGGTAAAGGTCTCCAGATCACGAGATTGGCTGGTATCGATGTATGTAGAAATGCTATTCTTCAGATTCGGCTATCAATGTTTGTCTATATATTTATGATGTTTTTCTTTTTTTTTTTTAAAATTGAGCCATAAGCTCTTGCCCAAATGGATGTTTAAGGCTAATTTATGTGTGAAATAGTATGAATTTTTATTTTGTATGTCCTTTCCAAATAATTAAAAAAAAAAAAAAAAAAATTATTTCTGTCTTTAGTGGATGTGTCAGATAATGAAGCTTGTTCAGAAGCAGAGTGGAAAGGTGTGTGTGGTGAGGATGCTGTGATGAGGCAAGTCTAGGAGTCAATAGTGAATGGGTGTCCTATAGAGAGCTATGTGTGTGTGCAGCAGTGCAGCCATATGGCAAGATTGTGAATTAACTGTCCATTGAAGATGGAGTCATCGTAAGGGGTGGCAAATGTGTACCTCCTGGGGTGATTCGTCCGAAGCTGATTAAAATGGCCCATGGAGGACACGTTAATTTAGGGTCAAAAATGACAAGAAGAAGAACTAGAGCCTACTATTGGTCGCCGTCAATGGATAAAGACATTGATGCAGTTGTGGAATAGTGTGTCGTGTGCATTAAGCCTGAGAAAGGATTTAAGGTGGTGACTCCACAGTTGCAGCCATTCAATACCCGGACGGACCTTGGGTGAAAATGGGAATTGATATGGTTGGACCATTTCTCCTGATGGATTGCCATTGGAAGTGGCCAGAGGTACATTTCTTTTCCACACCTACAGCATTTACTCTATACTACAGAGGCCAGGCCTGGCATTCCCCTCGTTGACCTACAGCACTGTTCCCCTGCTTTACTGCTAGTTTCATTTCAATTCTCACAATAAGTGCTCGTAAATCAGGGAGGAACGTTTGGGTTAAGTTTTTGTAGTTTTACTGCATTGGCCAATGTGGGGATAGTTTTCTGAGTTGTGTTTTTGAAGGTGGGGAGGTGGCAGCTCTCTTATGGCACTCAGTCTGCAAACACTGAGACCTCCTTCCAGAGTCTATAGAACTCCACTATGCACCTCAACTGTTGCCGTTTATGTACTGCACACACTGCCATCTTCTAGATTTAAGTGCCAGTTCTTCACCTCTTTTAGAATCTTCCTTCATTCTAAAATCACCCAACAAATATTGTACTAATATTTTTCTTATATTAGGACATTTTGTGTGAAATGATCAAGAGGGGGTGGAGTAAGAATACACTCAAGAATGACTGACATTGCCTGGAGTGCCTTACAAAACAGTCACAGGTGGGTTTTATGTTGTAAAAAAAAGGATTTACTTATTTTATTTGTTCTCCTGTGGTGCACATTCTTCCAGAAAGCAAGGCCACCCAAGCAGACCTTGTTATTTTAAAAATATACATTTTCCAATGAAAGGCTAACTCCTAAAGACCCTGTAACAGAAAACATCACATTCAGGATAGCCCATAGAAGTCTGAAAAGCGACTGATGCAAAACCAGCCAACAAGCATACAAGAGAAGCAAAGCAATTGCAGTTTTAAAAGACCAGAGTTTCACCCTCAATCAGTTGGAGAATGTAATTCTAAAATCCATACATTTTGTTGTTACATATATATATATATACACTTTTTCTCAACGCAAGTGAATGGAAGCAGGAACACATGACAAACAGAAACCTAGAGGTAGATACTAGTGAACAAGTTCCAAGAATCTTTTTGTGGTAAGACTGCAAGACAAATGTATGGCAAACTGATACAAGCATCAACAGCAGCTGCTGACTCTACGCTCAAGGACAGGTTCACTACAGTTGTGTTTCTTCATAATTTCCCATTTGTGGGAAATCTGCCTTTTATGCGTGGTCACACTGTGTTTATGCTGGCATTAGAATCTCTGTGCACTTTAACTCTGCCAACCAATGATTAGTGCTTGTGCTCCCCTTTAAACATGGTTGAATTAGCATATTCTTAATCTTTATTATTATCTTACCTATCTCCAGTATATGGCACAAGATGTAAACAGGGTCTGTAAGTTAAACAACATTGGTGGACTGCAGCACCTATTGTGCCATCCACTGCAGTGACAGTGTAAAATATGGCTTCACGCCTACCCTTGCAGCCTGAATGTAGCAGTGTAAACACTGTGTTGTATTCTAGGTCTCTGCTTTTCCGACGCAGTGATCTCATAGTGTCTGATGCATGCTGAGACTGTTACCATTCACAGGTTGGACTCTGTAACTGTTTTGGCTGTTTCCAGTGTGCTGTGGGCAGGTGACAACCTTCAGCTGTGTAGTTTCATCATCAATAAATTCACCCTTCAAAGAAACCGCCTTGGAGTGAATTACTACACTTTTCTGGCGACGATATGACTACACAGCGGAACCCACGGAGTGTATTCAACGTTTAAATCCGGCTTCATCTCATCCAACTACTCAGATCAATCTACATCCAGTCATCTGTCTGCACTTAGACCAAGGTTTCAATTCGATCAAGGCTTCCTCCGCACCTTTCTACAACTACAGCTTCTGCAGTTATCCAGCCTCATCTTTCAACTGACTCATCTACCCACATAAATACTTTCGCTGTTATAGACATATACTTTTATTACCTTTTGCCACCGGCATTCCAGAATTGCACTCCCAGCAGCTACGCTCCGACAATCATCTTCGTTTCCAAAACGGAGGCTGTTAAGGTGATCGCAACTGCCTCGCGGAGCCATCGTTGACGAGTGGTTCATCTCCGTTGTCTACAAAGTCAAGTGTGGGTGAGTCGTGGTCTGGTCTGAGCAGCTTCAATTTGCCAGTGGGTCTGTTTTCCTTAATCTTTCATTTTCACCGTCTTTCACGGTTTTCCTCTGCACGCGCGCATTTCACCGGTATAAACGAGCTGGTACATGCGTGTTCTTCACGAGCCAGTGCATGCGCACGTACCACGAGGGCACGCACGAGCCAGTGCATGCGCACATTCCACGAGGGCGCTCACGCATAAGTGTATGTGCGTCTCAGTCTCCTGTTGCCATGGTGAATATCAACAATGCTTCACGCATTCACTTCATTTCTTCCGGGAAGACCAGCGTTGTCATGGCCACCATGATCAATATCTCAGGCTGATTTCTACGCATTTCTTCTATGACAACACAGCGTCATACAAAAGGATCTTCATTATTCCAGCTGTATTTTAAATGTGTTTAAATCTATTTATGCGTTTCTCGATGATGCGCACATTTTTTCCACTCTGATTATTCAGCCGGTGACTCACAGTCCTTGCTTCCCTGCAAGTTTTCTTCCCCAGGCTTTCTAACGTGTGTATCACAGTGATTCAAACACTTTTCATTTTTTTTCCTATTACTCAATGCGGATTTAAGTGATTCGCACACTATTTTTCTATTGATTGTTCATTTTACCTATTTAAATCCCAGTGTTTGTATTTTATTATTTTCTTCTGAATTTGTTTTTTTTTCTTATTGCCACCATGTGTACCATGCAAGCATGAAAGCTATTTCTCCTCCTACATCGTTCCTTGACAATCCAGGAGATCCACCTGTTAAATGGGACGTCTGGTTTGATGCCTTTGAAACCTACTTTGGCGCCATTTAAGGGTTAAGGTTTTCAGATGAAAGGAAGAAGTGCCTATTACTTCATTCGTTAGGTTTCAAGGGCAGATCAATTTTTAAGCATCTACCTGAGTTAGTTCCCAATGGCAATGATGTTTTGGATGAATATCAAACAGCAGTACACAAACTCAAAGTTCGTTTTCACAAGCAACCCAGCTTAATGGTGTTGAGGCACAAATTCTTTAAAAGGAAACCAACTGATGGAGAAGACGTTGATGCCTACATCTCTGTGCTTAGGAGATTAGCTTCAGTTTGTATTTTTGAAAATTGTATAGAACAACTCATTAGAGACCAGTGTGTCTGTCAATGTAAAGATAAACAGATTAGGCAAAAACTACTTGCTATGGGTACCCCTCTCTTGACGAGACTATCAAAGTTGCAAAAAGCATTGAAATATTGCAAGTGTCTCTCAAAGAACTTGATGATAAACCTGTTGAGAGTATAAATGCTGTTGGGGTCTGTAACAAAAGTAAAAATAGGTTTACCAAAAGTAGTACCAACAACAGTATTAAATCTAAATCCGATGTCTCCATTTCCAACAACGTGTGTCTCCGTTGTGGTAGTCCTCTTCATCCGTAAGGTAATAGATGTTCTGCCACCAATGTTATGTGCACCTACTGCAAGAAAATGGGTCACTTTTCAAATGTCTGTCTCAAGAAGAAATTCAAAAAGAAAAGTGTTGTTTGTATTGTAGAGTCAGATGATGATTTTGATTCTGAAATCATCTCCGTTGTTTGTGATGATTGCTCATCGAGCAGTGTTACTAGTGAGCCTCTAACTGGAAATCCCTCTATGTGCGTTGCGTTGACCCTATTGTTGAAATACATGTTGGTGATAAGAAACTCCAACTGCTGGTGGACTTCGGTGCTAGGATCACTGTGAAAACTCAAAAACTGTTCAGTGAAACATGGGGTGACATGGAATTATTTCCTCCTGATCGTTCTCCTGTCTCCTATGAAGGACGCAAAATTTAACTAGGTGGGTTTATTGAGGATGTCTTGATGTTTAAAGGTAGAAATATCAGAGGGAAAATGTACATTGCTGCCAAGGGACTAAACATTCTTGGGTGGTTTCACCAGGGATTATTTGGGATGGTACTCAAGCCAGTCACCAAATAACAAGTAATACATGTGAGCTGTGAAGATGAAAGTATCAAATGGAAAATGAGTTTCCTTCTGTTTTTGGTGACACTCTTGGAAAAATTTCAGGATTCAAACATAAAATTATAGTAAGAGAGGGTGCCAGCCCAGTTAGGCACAAACTCAGAAGTGTCCCATTCAGCATTAGAGATGTCCTCAATAAAGAGTTCAAGGATTTGTGTGATAGGGGCATCATGGAACCAACGGAGATCTTTATGGTTGTCCCCACTGGTTGTGGCTCAAAAACGTGATGGGCAGCTGCGCGTGTGTGTTGACCTCAGGTCCCTGAATAAAGAGATCTGGATAGATTCACACCCTCTGCCTAGAATCACTGACCTGTTCACCAGTGTCAAAGGTGCCAGGGTGTTTTCTAAGCTAGATCTAGCTAGCGCATATCACCAACTTGAGTTGCATCCTGATTCCCGCTCTGTTACTGCTTTTGTGTCCCCGCTTGGAGCATTTCGTTATCGGAGGATTCCTTTTGGGCTTGCCTCCGCTGCGTCCGTGTTCCAGAGGGTTATGCAGAATTTGTTGAGGAGGGTTGAAGGTGTACTTGTCTTTCAGGACGATGTGCTGATTCATTCCAAAGACAATGACTTGCACGACAGTATCCTCAGAAGAGAACTTAATTTTTTTTTTGAAATGGCGTTGTACTCAAGACTGGAAAATGTAAATTCCTTTGCAGAGAAATTGAGTATCTTGGTCATCTGCTATCACATGAAGGGGTTATGCCTAGGCAAGGTCTCATTGATGCCTTTTCTAATGCTTCTGTGCCCAAGGACAAGTCTGGTATCAAATCTTTGCTAGGTTTGTTTGAGTATTACTCAAGATTTATTCACAATTATGCTTCAATTGTTCGTCCCATTAGCAATATGCTCAAATTGGGTGTCAAGTTTAATTGGTCTGAGGAATGCGATACTGCGTTCAATGCTATTAAATCTTCTCTTAAGGACAATGAAGCACTCACTTCATTTGATCCTGACTTGCCATGTTGCATTTCGGTAGATGCGAGTCAAGTTGGTTTAGGGGCTATTCTCACACAAAGTTCTGGTGACAAGGAAAACACTGTTGCTTTTGCATCTAGAGTGTTGAGATGTGCTGAGGTCCAGAATTCTGTCATCGAAAAGGAGTTGCTCGCTTGTTTGTGGGCCATTTAAAAGTTTCGCCCTTATGTTTTGGGAAGACGATTCAAACTTGTTACAGACCACAAACCTCTAGTTTCGATATTGGGTTCCGGTCCCAGTAAATGTTGTACCCCCAGAATTACAAAGATGGTTAGCAAGCTCCTTCAATATCAGTTTGATGTTTCACATATCCCTGGAGGAAAGAATGGGAGGGCAGATTTCCTTTCTCGTTTTCCGCAGGGCAGTGATGGTTCTGAAGGTACTAGTTTTCAAGAACTGGATGAGGAGGATGCGGAAGATTGTTTTGTGGCTGCCATGGATATCTCTGATCTTGCACTTGGTTCTGAAAGTGATTGGAGGTCTGCTTTATTGGAGGATGTTCTCCTCCAACAAGTGTGCAAATTTGTCAGGGAGGGCTGGCCTAGAAAAAGGGTGTTGTCTTCTCTCATGCAATCTTTTTGGAAGGTCAAATCTGAGATTACTTTGGAGGATGGTCTTCTCATGAGATGAGACAAACTTATTCCGCCTAATTCCATTAGACCTGTCATTATCAAAAAAGCTCATGAGGGTCATTTAGGTTCCACCCTCACCAAACGGCTTGTCCGTCAAGATTTCTGGTGGCCTATTATGGATGTTGAGATTGGGGTTATGGTGGAAAACTGTCCTGTGTGTTACTCGGCTGAGAAAAACTTCAAGGTTTCTACTCCTCCTCTTTCACCCATTGAATGTCCTTCTGGTCCCTGGGTCAAGGTTGGTGTCCATATTATGGGGCCTTATGAGGTATTCCCCTGGGAAGGAGGTACATTTTGGTTTTGATGGACTATGCATCAAAATGGCCTGAAATTAAGTTGGTCAGGGAAGCCACCGCTCTGCCTTTTGTGAAGCATGAGTGTCTGTCTGGCTGAGCAAAGGGGAGTCTGATATATACTACTCAGACCTGGATGCTCCAGGTTTAGGCTCTGAGGTGCCCAAGGCCGACTGTCTATCATGACGCCTCGTCACTGAGTGGGGTGGGGTCTGCATCTCTTACTAACCCCATACCTCTCTGTGAAGAAGTAGGGAAAGTCCTCATCCAGGAACCAACAAGGCCTTGTGCACATTTGTAAATGGATGAGTGAGTGTGCATGTAGATGAGTGTGAGTGTGTGTGCCTTTGTGCAGAGAGTATGCATGTGAGTCTGGCTCACCAGTGTTGCACATTATGGGCCGCCACTGCAATTGCAATCTTTTTTAAAGCCAGAATGTAGGTTCAAGTGAGAGCAACACGTTCAGCAACTTCAGCAGACATTGGGCAAACAGCAGCTTTCAAAAGCTTGGGCTAATATTTATCGATATTTCACACAACATGCGCTGTGAGAAGGGTAGAAGGCAGGAATGCGCCATTTTTACGATTTTACGGAGCATTCCTGCTCTCTGCCTGCGCTGGCACACAATCTGCTGCCACGCGCCAACGCAGACACCCTTGCATAAAAACAATCCTCAGAGCCATTTTCCAATGCACCACAGTTAGAAAGAGGAAACAACGAGGAGAATCAAAGATATTTCTTCTCGTTGTGCCTCTGGTCGGTTAGGTGTGCAATTCTGATGCATTCTCAGGTCTACCAGTGTTGTGAAATCTGACAGGTCTACCAATGTTGGGAAATCTGGGAATGTGTCAGAATGCGTGGGTGGATGTGTGGGAACACCCGCACTCCACACATAGAACGTCTTCCTGGAGCAGAGTAACGCAAGGCAGTGATTTGTGCTGCTTTACTCCACATTTAATAAGCCACGCAGGTCAGACCCCACAAAGATGTATTGCGTGGCTTGGTAAATCTCATTTAGGCTTTGGATCACCCTTATGTCCACTTGCGTGGCCCCAGGGCGGCGCAAAACCTTGATGAATATGATCCTTGCTATCCAGTACAAGGAGCATGACCAGTGACCAGGACACCTTCAGCATCTATGAGATATGAATCATCTTCAAACTCATTCATTCTCAGTTTGGAATTGGGTGTCATTACAATCAATACAAGGTTTGGTGACCTGGGCTGATGCAATCAGACAATCATGACGTTCCCTCTTTACAAGGGATGGGATCAAAGGGTTCAGAGTGGGACAGCGGAGGGGAGCAATGTGACTGTCACAATATTTCATATCTAGAAAATCTGGCACTAGAAAGGTGTTGAGCTTTGATAGTGAGAAGAAGGGGACAGCAACAAACAGAATGGTGCTCAAAACAATGTTTTTAGAACCTTCAACAAGATGAGCAGCTGCAGTAACAAAACAGAGACATGGAGAGAGAACAGCCACGACTGGTCCTGAGAAAGAGGAATAAAAAGGCCTCCAGTTTTTTGTGATCCTCGTGATCTTAGACCACTACTCCAAGAGCAAAACCATTAGGTTCAAATCAATAAAAAGTACAGGGTTTAGCATTGTCACAGAGCCCCGAAGCGGCACCAAAGTCAACGTTTGTTTTATTTGTACAAATGAATTGTAGGCCTTTTTAAATCACTGCAAGAGTTAAGGGGTGTCCTCCTCTTCCACAGCGCAGAGGCTATATTACCCAGCCATACCTTAAAAACGTTGGGCCATATTAGCAAGGGCAGTATCGCTGCACTTTTTGCAGATAAAGCGGCGATATTTTTATCGCTCTATTAGCAAGCTGTCGCTAACAACTGTTAGCGACAGCTTAATGGCGATAGCGGCCGTTTTTGTACCGCTTTGCATGTCAGCGATATTTATTGCTAATGACATGCAAAGTGGGCGTTCCTCACTAAAAGTAATAGGAAGAAGTCGCTAACACAACTTCTCCCTATTAGCAATGCCCGCAAAGCGATAAATAAACTGGCGCTAACCGCGATTATCACTGGATTTTAACACCTGCTAAAATCCTGACTTAGCCATTGTTTTCTATGGGAGGTGGATTCTATGGCTGAATCCTCACCTGTCTATTAGCGACCTTTTCCTTAACAATGGGAATTCATCGCTGGAATTCCCGCGTTATTGATGGAGAATCGCCGCTATCGCTGGTTTATTATCGCCTTGGAGCTAAATGTTGATAATAACGAGTTATCTCCGTGATCTAAACCAGCGATAACCAGCGATAAAAAATACAGCGCTAAGCGTGCTTTGCGATGATTATCGCAAGTCCTTGCTAATATGGTCCAAAGTACCTGGGAGGCGGTCACTGGATGGGCAACTTACAAATGGCTCAATTTGCTTGAGTGACAGGTGACGTTCGCTGGCTGAGATTTCATGACCAAGGTATCGCACACAGGGGAGGTAACACTACAGTTTCTCTAAAGTTTAGGAGGAAATTGACTGGGATTATGTAAACCCCTG
This sequence comes from Triturus cristatus, assembly GCF_964204655.1. Classification (NCBI taxonomy): domain Eukaryota; kingdom Metazoa; phylum Chordata; class Amphibia; order Caudata; family Salamandridae; genus Triturus; species Triturus cristatus. The sequence goes on along the minus strand of NC_140592.1, from coordinate 1,256,430,874 downwards.
TGGGAGCCTCTGCCATGAAAGTTAGGACCCATAAAATGGGAATGCAGAGAGGAACTGACTCCTTTCGTGTAAAGAGATGGAGAAGAATGCAGAACAAAGGTAAATGATGGAGTGAATCATTTGGAGCATGTGGGGATGCAAGAAAGGATGGTGGCAGGGTTATGGACCACAGGTAAGCCAGGGTTACTTAATAGGGAGGATTGGAGTATGGCATCTACTAACCATTGGTACTAAAACCCTCTGCTTAATGAGGTCTGTCATCACAGGACAAATGCCTGCCTTGGGTTTGAGGGTATACTGAGGGATTTGAGGTAGTTTGTACTATGGATTGATTTAAAGTTTTACAGTTTTCAGTGAGACCATGAATCCCACATTGTTGGGCCTGTGGACCACCATGTTAATGGTATCCGGGAAAGCAAGTCAGTTTGGTCCGGATGTAATTCAGTATTATTTAGAACTGGCTGAGAGTTTTTATTCCCACAGAGCGCTGAGATCACTTCCTTCTTGTGATGATTGGTTATATTGAGGTAAACTCCATCAGGTGTTTAGACATAGAACAGTGTAATTTACATAAGTTATCTCACCCCAGCAGATTGTTTGTGAGGATGTGTTGAGTAACAAAGCATGCTGATTATTAATGGGTCATATTGAGATAGAAACGGGGTCAGAAATGTGATGAGAAATATACTGGTTAGAAATCCCGACTACATCTATGAACAAGCCCAAGAGAGGTAAAGAGGAAAACTTCGAGGTTTTAAAGGCAAAGAGGCTAGTGCCAGTGTCAATAGGGCGAGTGGCACATTTACCATTGATAAAGTAATCAACATAGGGACCTTTCTCATCTATGGGAATTAGGGTATTCAGAGCAGTCAGAATATCTTGGGCTCTCCTAAAATTCAGGATATGAATTATTGTGTGAGAGAGAGAGAGAGAGAGAGAGCGAGAGAGAGAGCGAGAGAGAGAATTGAGAGTAACTGCCTTTGTGTCAACGTATATAATGTGACCTTTCCTTGTGTCGCCAAGGCATTGTCCACCACAAAGGATAGTCATTTCTGAAAACTCTTGGCTGTCTTGAACGCCAACAGATATGTGATGCATGAACACCCTCACGCGACCATGAAGCACACCCAAGTGGTCCAAGCCTTCACTGCCATCCTTACCACTCTCTAAAAACTTATGAAGATAATATCTTCTCCTCCTGAAAGCCAACACGGGTGAATCACTTACACCTCTCCACAATATAATTGATGCCACCCTCACACAAGGCATCTTTCTCACACCCTCAGAAGAAGATAAAACCCTTTCTTGTTAAAAAGAAAAAGCAGCCTAGGACCTAATGATTTAGCCAATGTTTGAACAAGCCTAGACCCTCATGACCTACCAAAGACTCTCATGACATAGCCAATGGTTGACCTAGCATAAACTCTAAAGACCTAGGCAACAGTCAACCTGGACTAGACTGCAAAGACCTGGCCATCCACACCCTGGTTTTCCCCAAGGGCGTGTTTAAAATAGAGAATGCCTTTGTGTCCCCTGAAGGGACAAAAACTGCCATCACCCCCTTGCCGAACTCTGTGAAAAGCTGTCGATTTCTTGATGAAAAATGAAAAAAAGAATACTATTCATTTTCTGAGTCTCTATCAGAGGAATTAGCTACTAATTCAGTTAATGTGGGGAAGATGGAAGCCATTCCTTGTGTTTCTTCCTGTCACAAGTCAGTCTTCTATGAATTATTCCTATCTCTGAAGAATGCTCCTTGAGAGAGATATTAAGATACAAGTCCGGGTCTCCGGATGATGTCTGTCCTCCGCATATTTTCAGACTGATGGCTCAGCATTTCAATGCCCCACTCAATAAAATATGGAAAGACTTGCTAATGTCTGGAACTTTTCCCTCGTGTTAGATACAGGCTTCTCTTCCACCTTGCTTAAAAAGCTTAATGCCGACACAAGTGTACTGAGCAATAGGACCGTATCTCTCCTCTTAGCTACCTCAAAAATCCTGGAGAAATTGACCAATCAAGAACTGTCCACTTTTGTGGAGGCCAATTCCATCCTCCATGCTGTGCGGTGGGTCTTTTGGGTAGGATTTAGCACGGAGACAGCTCTACTGGAGGTGGAAGAGTTTGTCAGGGAGAATCTGAACAAGAACACACATCTGGCACGGTGTTGCTCCTTGATTCGTCGGTCGTGCTCGACACTGTACCACAATCTATTTTGATAAACAGACTTAGCAACCTTGGCATTCAGAGCAAGCCTCTTATGGGTCAAATTCTTCCTGGAATGCAGATCCCATTGGCATGTGGGGTCCCTTAGTGTTCTGCTCTGAGCTCACTCCTGTTTAATCTTTACCTTTCCCCCTTGGCGAATCTCATTGAATCTTGGGGTGTCGGGGCGCTGTCTTATTCTGATGACTTCCAATTGCTTTTTTCCTACCAAGATAACACAGAGGCAGCTTTTTACAATTTTAAAGACTGTCTTAGAGAAGTTGCAGTTTGAATGGATGCAAATTGGTCGAAACTGAATTCCGATAAAAATGACATTTTGGTTTTTAATCACAGTGGTTTCCCACACCCGTTAAACTCAATGCTCCTCCAAATCCAACCTCTTCAGTTAGAAATCTGAGCATCATCTCTGATTCCACACTCTCCTTTGCTGTGCAAATTAAACAAATGTTGGCTGTCAACGTTATGAAGATGAAAATCTTAAATAAGTTCCTTTATCTGGTTCCAGAAGAGACAAGGGAAGTAGTAGTTCATTCTTTAGTCACCTCTCTCCTGGACTACTCGAACAGTCTCTCCCGTGGTCTCCCTGTGTATCTGGTATGCAGACTTCAGCTAATCCGGAACGCAGCTGCCAGACTCATCAGGAGAGTCTCGCGGCACCATCATATGTCTCCACATCTGAGACGCCTACACTGGCTCCCGGTAGAACAGCGAATTAAATTCAAAGCTCTGACCCTGGCTTTCAGAGCATTCCACGGTGAGGCCCCACATTATCTGTCGAACAGACTGTCCCCATACACTCAATAGAAGGTACTCAGATCCAACAATAGCTGCCTCCTTCGGATCCCAAAATTCTTGAAGTCTCGCTGTGGAGGTAGCTCTTTTAGGGCCTCATGTAGGTAGCCAAATACCGGTCGGTAACGGCCGATTTTCGGTAAATATGCCGTTACCGACCGGTATTCAGACAAGTGAGATGTAGGAGTCCAAAAACGACTTTTCGGTAAATATGAGGCGGTAAATACCGAATCATATTTACCGAATTCTAAAATACCGAATCAGATTTACCGAATACATACTTAACGAATCGGTAAATATGAAGTGGTAAATATGAAGTGGTAAAAATTAAAATGACATGTAGGAGCACTCGGTAATTAAGAAATCCAAGAAAATCGGTAAATAAGAGTCGGTAATTAACACGGATTGAAAGCAGGTGGTAACCATCAACAGTGCATATAAGCAATCCCAAAATGCAACAGCGTGGACAACATGGCCGCTATGTATGTCGTTGCAAGGCGCCTACGTCTACGGGCAGCAGGACTGAGGGTTTGGCGACGGGAGGAACGCATCTACAGACAGAAAGTTGTCTGCTGCAATAATGTTCTTTTTCCACCCCCGCATGGGCGGCTGGTTGTTTCCATCTGGCCTTCGATTCCAACCTTGAAAGCAGAGTTCAACAAGTTGTGCAGAATAAGAGCGCTATTGTCCCAAAAAGAGGTGCCTTTGACTTCCTCTCGTGAAACATTTGTCCTTCACGTTGCTAATTCGCGCACTGAGGTACAGGCGCTTCTGAATACTGACCTCCCCCTGCATTTCGGCTCTTTGATCCATACTATATTCAATGCCTCGTCCACGACCGGCCTGGCTCATTTTTTTAAACTTGTGGGCTCGGGTCTCGTGACCTCTTTCCCAACTATTTTTGGTGTGATTCCGGCATTTCTTCATTCACTTTTCTCGAGCATCTTTGGAGGTGTCCCGCTGCTTCTGGCGCTAGTGGCAGGTGTGCTGCTTTTCCTTTGTATACTCCGGAATGGCTGCTCCTTCTGTGCCACACGAGCACCTGTCCCGTCTGCATCTTCTTCGTGATAGGATGCTTGACTTTTATGGTACTTTGCCATTGGCGACTTTGAGCCTGGTTTATGGATTATCCTTCAGGTATTCCTACTTCACCTGCGTACAACCTGTATTTCACTGCCTGGATTGTCCCTTTGAATGGCCTCTGGATTTGTGCTTGACCAACATGGTGTCTCCGGTGCCGGATTTTGATCGACTGATGAGGCCCTTAGTGTCTCACGAGTTGGCCTGTTCTGGTGTCCGGATCATGGCCTGTGGTGCGGCGCATGGTATCCTGGGTAATTGGGACATCTCAGCGGCCGCCAACGACTTCTTGGCTATGAGCTATTTGGAGGAACATTCCGGGTGCCCTCTGATTTTGCTAGAGGCTCCGATGGTTGGAGAACACGTATGTTCCTTTTCTTTACTAAATTGGATGGCTGAGACTTTCAGTGGCCCTGCAAACGATTTTTTGTTGGAAGCAGTGGCCACATATGCTGCCTATACATTCATGGATTAACTGGACTGTCGTCCATTGCGCCTGTGCCACTGGACAGCACCCTGGCGCAACATTTATTTCTTCAATTTCTCATTTTTCTCTTCCTGATGGTCGTTTTGAGTTTTTTTAGATACTTGCATTTCTTTGTTAGAATTCTATGCTGCTATTTTTTGTAGTTTCGGACTTTGGCGCAGCATTGGGCACGCCTTGTTCTGCTCTGACGAAACTGAACTCTGCGTTCTCTCTTTTCTTGCCTATTGAATAGTGCTTCGATCAAGGGGGCGTGTAGTGAGTTCTCCCTGAATACGTACATACATTGTTAAGTTAGCATAACCACGTTACATGTTAGAAAGCCATCTTTTGGTCGTTGCACACGACACTGCGTTTACATGTTATTTCTTAAATAAACTGCTGACTCGAGACTTGCTTCACACGAGAGCAATCTGTTGTTCCATCCCAAGCTCTGCGCAGCGACCTTGGTCTGTACATGGTGCGACAAACAGTCTGGAATATTACACAATGCATGTTTTCCACTCTAGGTTGATCGACCCACTGTTTAGCCATGACACACGCGCAGCTGCAAATACCTGAAAGTTGGTGCTTTTAATATCACAGACATCATGTGTATGATTCAGACCGAAGACGAGCCTTCCTGCGAGAAGACTCCTGATGCTCCTGTGATGTGATTTCACTGAGCTGATCTTTGAGGTATGGGGTCCCCTATTCAAGCCTAAGATACCTTCTATTAGCATAATGATAATGTTAGCTTCTTAGTGAAGGGAAGGTAGTAGTATCCTCGGTATTTTCCGATTCGGTAAACACCACCTCGGTATTTACCGATTCGGTAAATACCACCTCGGTATTTACCGATTCGGTGAATTCCGATTCGTGATTACCGAATGTTACCGAATCGGTAACTGTTACCGAATTTTTACCTACATATGACTTACCGATTCTACTTTACCGATTCGGTACGGCTCGGTATTTAAGAAACGGTAAAATGTATTTACCTACATGAGGCCCTTACTGTTCTCTCCGGCAAAATTATGTAACAGTCTTCCACCTAATCTGTGCCGGGTTGAGTCTTCGACATCCTTCAAAAGGCAACTCAAGACCTGGTTACTTGACTCTGTTTAGCCTCTCTGTCACCTCAGCCTGCTTTACACTGCTCGAGTGCCGGGATGCTCTGTTGAAGCATCTGTGTGCTTTATCACGTTCTATTTGATTGATTGACTTGAGCCGAGAGTGACCCTATGAAGAACCGCCCATTCATCGATAAAATGTAGAAAAGGGTGTTTCTTCCAAAATCCAGAGCAGCTCCACATCAGTCGCCACTTACAAGACTCAGTTGGGATTGAGACAATGTTGAATCGCTGTGAAAGCGACTCTCGAAGCCGTGGACGATGAATCCATAATCAGATGGGTCACTCTTATCAGAGACAAGGGCGACCCCTTCCTCTTATGCCTGCTGGATTTGTCAGAAGCATGAAAGATATTGCCCATGAAACCCCCATTAAAATCCACATATAACGCCATCACCATGCTCTGTTGATTTCACCGGTCTTGACCAACTGATCCAGATGGGTCCCTAAAGATCTCAACAGAGACCAGTAACCAGTGGTGGCCACAGGGACCTATCACTGCCCTGTGAATTTCAGCCAGGGCATTCTGCCAGGTGGGCAATCAAGTGTCAACAATATGTCAACAGCAAACGGAAGCGCCAAAAAGGCTCCCCAATGAATCTGGTGTCTCAAAGAATGCCCGCTCCTCATGCATGCATAGATGTCCTCAATGGACCTATTTGAAGCTAAAACCAACAAAGACAATATTCATTCACACTTACAATGTCACTCAACAAACTCATGGAGCCCTAGTCCAGAAGTTACTCTACAATGCATTACAAATCACAACATATGTGAAATACCTTGATCTTACAAGTAACTCCAACCTCTCCTTGAAAATCCACTGTTAAGATCTCCTATGGAAAGTCAGACCCGGCCATCTTGAAGCAGACTTTGGTCCACCAGCCCTGGTCCTCTCACCCCAGGACCTCTGCAATATTTTGCTTGGTGTTGTTTACGACTACACCTGATCCCACTAACATGCAACCTCTATGCCGCTGGGCATCTCATGAAAGGACCGCAGACCCTTGGACCCCCATCGTCCTGAGAGAACTACAGTGGAAGGCTCTGCAAGACCTCAATATCTTTAAGACAAACTGCATCACCTATGTGACTGCAAAGCAGGCCGAAAAGACCCTCCCGCAACTCTTCAAGAGGTGAACATCTCCAGAACAAACTTGATACAAGGAGCAAGGACATTGTAGACTAGATGTGGAGATGTTGAAAAGCGATGAGCGACAGAAAAACATGGAGCAATGTTCTTCTGACCACCAAGTTTCCGCATTCGCCCTGTATCCCTTTAAAGAACATCTCATCGACAATCACTGCGGGCTTCCCAACAACCCCTGCAGGACCTGACTCCTCATACGACCTTATATCATCGTACATTGCTCCAGAGCTCGCTCGCTAGATTCATGCCCTGCATAAGCTCTGTAAACAGTAACATAGCTACAGAGCAGGCAAGCACAGCAGAGGTGCAGTGAGGGTTTGAGCATGTGCTCCTCTTTAGAAAGTAGTAGTAGTTTCAAACATGCGAAGGGGCCAAGGCGATCTCCCTCCTGACTGCGCATGCCACCTTATGGCAACCCTCCATGTGGCCCTCAGTTTGACCTCTTTGAGTCCCCAGGTCAACTCAATTGTATGTTCCACCCACTCTGAAAACTGCCCTTCCCTCCCGGGCCTTTCCCACAGATAAGTGCCCTAGTCTCCCGCACCCCACATTGACTGTAAAATTGGACCCTTGTCATTTTCTTCACCCCCTGGGACTGCTCACAACACAGTCTGTAAGTACACGGCTTCCCCAAGGAACCGCTTCCCTTGCCTGATGCTAAGATGGCCGCCAGTTTATTTTTGCCACCATGAAATTCGATCATCTTTACTGCTCCTTTGGCTGAAGGAACTAATGACCAGCTTTGCCAAGGATCACTTTGGCTTACTCAGTTCACAGCTTAAGCAACAAATGAGCCTCTCTCTCTGCTGGAAGGCTACCTCCATGAGACTGATCAGCTGTTGGTCCAATAGGAGTTCGAGTTCTACTGATCTCTGATATAGAGGGCAGTGCTTAATTTGTAAAGCATTAAGTGCCAGGGCAGCCTGCAGCACCCATACCCTGCCAGCATTGCCAATGGCAGTACCAACATAACACCTAACCATCGCACTCCTACAAGTGTGACAATTCAGATTATTTACGGCCACACAGCAATAATAAAGGCATGAGAGGCTGGTATTATCAATTTCCAATGTATATTGACTTAATAAACACGGTTGTTGTGCTCATCTCCAAATAAGACAGCACCACCTTGTGGCAGACTGTCACTAGAGCAGTGCTGACAATTAAGTGCAAGTGCTGAGCACCGGAAACCACTGGCACAAATTAAGCGCTGATAGCGGGCTTGACAGGTCCCTGACCCCGAGGAATGGAGAGGACCCGGCTTTCTCACTCATATGTAAAATAGCCAGGGTGACATGGCAGTTAGTGCAAGGAAGGAAATGGACCCCTGTTAAACAGCAGCAGTAATCAGGGTTCAGTGGCCCCGGTGCCACTGCACCTGCTGCACCAATGGAAGCTACTCCCTTCTCACTGATCACAGTGTCTGTGTATGCAGGACAGCTTCGAGCGGCACCACATTGGAGAAGTCCCCTGTTTCTGTCCGATGGACAAGGGCATGGAAGGGGCCTGGGAATTGTGCGTCTAGAGGTGGAGTTTGGTTCTAAAGACGATGCTGAGCTGGAACCAGGGACTGCCAGGATGTCCCTCAACAGGGCCTTTGGAGGAGAGGTTCCTGTCTGTGTTAAAACCGAGGAGGCAAATCAAGAGGGCAGGGAAAGAGGTGGTTGACAGGTCGTCATTGCAGTAGGTGGGGCCAGGATGTACCTTTTTCAGTGGCAGAGATTAAACATCTAATGGAAATCCGTGTACTTGACACCGAAAAATTATCAGAATTATTCTAGAGTGGTTACAAAAAAATGGAAATTATGTGTTTCGAGAAAAATCTGTTTTTGGATGAACTTAGCCCTTTGTGCACATAGCAGTTTTCAGCAGTGGCGGCCGGCATGGCTCGTGGCTGATGGGGAGGGTGCGAAAGAACATCACGTGGGGGGGGTGGCAGGAGGGGTCGCGCTTGGTGCAATAATAAAATAAATAAATAAACTTACCTTGCCGCTGGCCGGGTCCCACATCTCTGCTCTCCTCTTTCACATAGAGGAACAAAAAGCAGGCCTCACTGACCAATCACACTGCTGCAATGCAGCGTTGTGATTGGTAAGCCCCCAGGCTCCTCAGACCAATCACAACGCCGCAATGCAGCGTTGTGATTGCTATGAGCATCCTGGTTCGACGCTCAACCTGGGAATGGGGGCCTAGGCATGTTCTCCATGCAGACTATAATGCAGCCTGCATAGAGAACGAGGAAAGTGCGCATGACTGGTTTGGGGGGCACGAGTGGGCCGATCAAACAGTTATTGCGCACTTAGGAGTGGGCAAACCCCTCCTCCCCTGCCCTGCTCCAGGAGCAGAGCAGCCCCGCCCACCCACCCACCCGCAAAGCAGCAGGAAGCAGCATAAAATGATAACGCAAAGTTATTATCATTTTATGTTTCTACTTCTGCCACCGCTTAAAAGCAGTGGGGCGACGCTCCTCTGCCACAGAGGAGGAGCCGCCACTGGTTTTCGGTGGCTATAATTATATTGAAAAAGTTCCCCTTTATGGGCTTGATTTACAAAATCATTTATCAGTACAGGCAGCAGTACTACACCAGTGCTTTACGTACTCTTACATGTCTTTGTGAATCAACCCAGAAACGTGCAACTCCCTGTTAGTAAAAGTGTAAAGAGAGCAGAGTTCTTTCTAGCCGTACTACCCGTACAGAACAATTCCCATATTATTCCCTTTTTGGATCTTTTGGGTCCAATTCATAAATACGTATTATAGAGTATGTAAAAGAGTACTAGGGGAATACCACTTTACTTACGCAGAATGCATTTTTAAAAATGCCCCTGTGTATATTAATTGCTTATTTTCAATTATATTAATGCAATTCAATTTTGTTTTTGTTTTTTATTAGAAGGTTACATTCCTAATGTAGTTGGTTGCTTGTTTATATGCCATTAATTTAATTACAAGAACTCTTTTAACTAAATCTTATCACTCTATGTAGCCTACCGATTATTTACAACAACATCAATACATCCCTTAATTTAAAATTAATTATGTGAAAAGATGCATATTATTTATTTCTAATGGTTAATTGTTCCTGATTGCATTGTTTACTTAATTAATTTCCATAATAATTACATTATTAGTTAATCTAGTGTTCCGCACATGTTTCAAATATTTTTGTAATAATCTTGTTTAATATTCAGAACCAAGCATCATCTGAGTATAGGGCACCCTATATTCGAGCGGTGATAAAACAGTTCAGCGACATCTCTCCATCTGTTAATGGCAACCCTGCTAATTCGATGGCTTTCAGCCAGTCTTACACTCTCCGTTAACAGCACTAAAGATCAGCGGACCTACAGTCCCATTTTATTCGGTGCCACATGTGGATTACAAGTCCCAGCATTCTTAGTGCCATCGGCTGAAGAAACAGGACCGTCTGAAGGTGACCTTCGTGATGTGGGACCCATTGAAAGGCACTCTGCAGGATTCATAGTTGGTGATCTTTACTGGCTGGAAAAACACATCTATGCCCTGCGCTCTTTGGCACTGAGCTGGACCGATGCCCCCTTTAGGCCATTTTAGGCAGCTGCCTTATGGTGTTACCACTAATGGCCACAAGAGGGAGTATATTTGCAACAAATATCCTAATAAAATACTTGTTTCTTGAACAAAGAATTGCTAAACGGCAAAAATTTATTTTTGTGTGTTAATATATTTCACCAGGGCTAGGAGTGAGTGCAGCAGTTACCTACCAGTGATACAAGAACATATTTAATTTCTTGTTAATCTCAACTCGCCCATTCTTCATAGTACAACCAAACATTCCCTGCAATCTGAGTTTCTAGAACTAGATCTGGCAGGGCCTGGAGTGACCCTCTGAGTGACCGTGAATATTCCAAGGCTTGTCTGTTTTGAATTATTTCCATTTTTCATTTGTTATAGCGCCAACCTTAAACTACAGTTACTTAAGAGAGCTTTGAGCTTTGTGCACACAGAGCATTTAAGGTGTAGCACTCACATAGGTGAGATTGTACTTCTCTGGGATGGTGTTAGACCTTTAGTGACTGTGAAACAGTAGTGTGTCCCTTGCCCCTAAAGAGTGAGCCCAGTGCGTGAATCCCTGCAGCGCTTTACTTTCTTTAACCCCTTGCATGCCCGCCCCTTTCCCCGCCCAGTGCCGCGCTTTGTATTAGCGGGCGGAGTTCATGACGAGCTGGACTCGTCATGGGCACAGGGCCACCGCAGCCCATGACGAGTCCAGCTCGTCATGGGCACTGAAGGGGTTAATAGTAACGTTTACTCTTCGATGGACTGATAAACAATATATTCATAACACTACACTGCCCGTTCTGCCCCTGTGGTACGGGGGGCTCCCACCACTCAGGTGCCCTCCAGTCAGCCCAAGATCTCTGACTGCCAACAGGCGGTGGGATTCATTGCTCTCTGCTGACCTTTGCACCCTGGAGGATGGAGTTTGAGGGTCTCCCCATCATAATTTGTAGGGAGGGTCGTGAGTTTTTTCTGTTTACCATTGTAGTAGTCCTTATTTTGTACCAGGCTGATGTGTTGTGAACGGCAGCGTCATAGCGCTAGGAGTTCATGTATTGAGTCAATAAGTCAGTATAGTATAGCTGTTAGACTGAAAAATAGTTGACTTTGTGATAGAAAGCTGAATGTTGGTATAGACATTCGTCTTTTTAATAGTAATCACATGATAGCAAGACCCCAAGTGGATCTTGCCTATGACGTCAAACAGTCTAATTGAAATCTAAGACGGCCGACAAATATTAAAAAATCCTTTAAAATCTTTTGATTTGCGTCAAATCTGGCACAAAAGTTCATGTGTGCATGTCAGTGCTTGTCATGTGCATGCCCACGTTGGATCTAGACTGTGACATCATAAACATAAAACTACTGTGGCCGCCAAAATCATATAGGGACATTTAAAATTCTAATTTGTTATAATCTCAATGTAAATATTCATACTTATGGACATGTATCAACATTTATAATATGTATTATATATTAATATGTACCTTTCTTTTTTTTTTGCTTCATCACATCTTCTGTGATGCTTGAAAATGAGTAGCATATCGAAATAATACCTTATTGCAACACCCACCACCAGTGGTCAAGGCGTCCAGCATGATGATGATGATGAAAATAAATTGGTCCATTTGTGTTCTTTGTCAGAAGGCACTTCAGAAAAAATTATTAGCTCAGCAAATGCTACCCACTCAAATTATGGGTCTAGAGATAGTGTTTTAGACTAGTATTAGCTAGTGCTGGGTGGTGAACTCCACTTTGCTGGCGGAGTATGCAGAGTTTTTCCTACTCCACACTCCGCTTGGAACGCGGAGTTTGGCAAAACTCTGCAAACCACAACGCAGAGGAGTTTGGCGACACCCTGAGCCTTTAACTGTGGTTAAAAATGAGGAAGCAGATGAGGGCAGACTACATTTCCCAGACTGCTAGAGGCGGTGTCATTGTGAATGTAAAAGTGAGGCTGCCTTGGCAATCCCAGAATTCTCAGCTGGAGGATTCTGGGATCACGCAGTTGTGCCCATACTGTGGTCCCTGCAGTCCGCCATGAAGGAACCCACAGAACGCTCGCAGCCAGCCCGGGAAGCATTTCTTCTGACCTCCAACAGTCACCTGCAGTTTGGGGGAAAAAGAAGAAGCTGATGCTGTTGGCACGGAGGCACTTTGATGGACTCCAGGGGCGCTTGCAGGTTATAGGGGAGCCAGGACGGGGGGGAAATGTGGGTGCAATGGGGCCATTGCTGCTCAAGGAGGAAGGAGGGGCAATAAAACACAAACCTACCTTTCTCTTGTAAGTTGTGCAAATTCAGACGTGGGGCAATTTTTTGAAAACAGCTAGTGCACCCGAGCACCAGACAGAGCGGCGCAGACTAGCAGCCAATACTGTAGCAATGCATGGCAGTTACTTTGTTGACATCACCACTCTAGTATAATAGTAATAGGAGGTATCACTGAGCCGTGAGTGGCCTCCTTCCTTCGCTCCACATTGCTGCAGCGAAGATAAATACGAGTAAATCACCCTGCCTGCCTCATATCCATTGGCCACAAGAAATCAGGACATGACTGGGCGGGAGTCGGCTCACTCTGCGCACACGCGGAGCTCACTCTGTGAGATCACAGAGTTTTTTGGCAACTCTGCGGAATTCCGCGTAGAGGAACTCTGTGCACTCCGCCCAGCCCTAGCATTAACAGCATCCCCAATTACAATGGGAAACACAGGTCACTGCATTCGTTTCTCAATGGGGTCTGAGACTCTGTTCCCTCCTGGGCCTGGTCCTGGCACCTAGCTAAGAGCGACTGCCTACTTGGGCTGAGTCCTTCTCCGCGTCCTCTTTAAGCCTGTCAAGGTGGGCTGAAACAAAACTTCAAGGCGCTATGTAGCTTGCACTCTGGTGCTTTGTAGCTTCTACTCTGTTGCTATGTGGCTTGTACCCCGGCACGATGAGGCTTGCAAACAATGACCGGCCTGACATATGAACAGAGAAAATATATCTGATCACCGGAATCGATGGTAGATTCCTGATAGATCGGCGTTTTTCATGGCTACTCCAATCAGGATCTAAGAGTTATCCCTGGAACTTTGCAACCTTGCTGGCCATGGAGATTGCTTCATGGGCTCCAACTATGATCTCCTGAAATGTTTACGTTTTTGCTGAACCTCTCATACTGTGGAATCTACACATAGTTCACTGTCAGATTCAGGATGGGCAGTCAACTTCCGAGTTGCCCTTGGTCAGAGTCCAACGTGTTGGGGTGTTCAGCTGGAGATCCCCTGGGGACCTTTCCACGCCCCCCCGCAGGTATTATTGACCTCTCTTTTTGCGCCATGAAGAAGGTTCGACCTTCTCGTGAGGTCTGACCCGAAACGCGAATTGGCACCTACTCTGGATTTAGAACTCAAAGACCAGAATATCTAATTAATTCTGGCCCCTATGAACGGAAAAATCTAGGGGGCACCACCAGTAAATCACTGAACTAAGAGTATTTATCTATAAAATAAGGATTCATTCTGCTCTATTCTCTCTGTTCCTGGCTTGTTTTGTTGATTTGATAGATGTGTGTAGTATGTGCACGAATGTTTGTATTGTGAGAACGGTCTGGTATGTTTGAGTGGTTGTGAGTCCAATTGTGGTCGCTGGGGGTTGGTGCAGCCTGGGGTCCCATGGGGTATATATAGACTGTTGATGGAGCGCGGGGGAAAATACCAACCTCTGATACTTAAATCACTAATACATTCATTTGGGCCCATAAACGTTTATTCATTCATACATTCAGATTGATAAATTCCCGCGGCTCTCTAAGTTTTAAGGGAAACTAATAATGCTTTGAGATGTGTTTATCTACTTTCTCACCTAGAATTCTTGCTGATGCTACCTTCTCCTGAGGTCAATAGATCATTTTAGTTAGAATACGTTTGATGATTTTACCATACAATTTTATTTCTCTAATATGTCACTTTTAATAATCATAGACTCGAGGAAAAGGTTTATAAAATGTATCTAAATATGTTCAATGAGCAGAATACAGTACGAACTCCGTATTTCTCTGAGAAGGAAAATCGATCACTAATCAAAATGTCACCCAATGTAAGAACGTTATAAAGACAATGATCTGAGAAGAAGAGGACAGAGAGAGCAGCACAAGGACAAATCACACAGATGTAGATTTACCTAGGATGGTATTGAGAGCAAACCCCTTTGGCCAAGGAGTTGAGAAAAGACCCAAGATTAGAGTTCAGGAATCGGGTTTTCAGGACAGGACCAGGACAGATTTCAGAACAGTCTTCAAGAACGGGCTCCAAGACAAAACCCAGGACAGGATTCGAGACAGAATGGGTGACCTCTTCCAGATGTAGCACCTGCGTCGTACGCCTCTCTGATACTAATTTCTTCTGTGGATTCTCCATCCTAACCTAACTCCCTCCGCGATTCTTCCGCTGATTCTCCTTCCTAATTAATTTTTCTCATTTATTCGAAGTCTGCCGTTCTTCTTCATTCAGCAGTCGATCAGCTCTCGGACAGCATCTCGGTCTCTCAGCATCATTGAAAGTGTGAAGCGATGATGTATATTTAATTTACTAAACTGGCTCATTTATACCTTTCATTTGCTCATGTACCACCCACTAATGTTTCAACTTTATGAAACCCCTACTTCTGATTGGGCAGGCAAGGGGGATGATCATCACACCATGCTAGTTTCTCACCAAAATTCTATAGTTCTTTGTTTAATATTCCCACCCCTTATTATTTATTCACAAACTTTATCCCCACCCGTGTCCACAATTTTATCAACATAAAGAATAAATTTTATATGGTGCTCTTCCTTCTTGTAGGACATCAGGTCAGTTCCCAGGATATTGTAGCCTTTCTCCCCTGGAAGACGTCCAAGGATGGCAGGGTGACTTCGAGTTTATCTTTACTGGGCATGCGCAACGGGTCACATGGTTACAGGCCACAGTCCCTCTCAGAGGCCCAAATACGAACTATTAGGAAAGTCGAGAATATTGAATATTAGTTTAAAAAATAAACGTTTTCACTGTATAACACTTATCTCTACTCTAGTCCCATTTACTTAAAATTAGTCTAAATGCATTAGCAATTAGTGAAAACTTGTCTTTATTCCTAGCATAAGCAGATGCCTAGCATGTGAGTTTCAAGCGGCCATATTAGTTGCATATGCGCATGAGCAGAGTTTTCCCTCCAAAGCATTATAGCGTCATTTTACGTAGCAGCAGCTGGCGCATGCACAGTAGGTTTCCCGCTTTTTAAGCGGCCATTTTAGCTTATATTCGTTATTATTCATTAGTACAACACATAGGCAAGCTTCCCTCTTTCTAAGAATGTAGCATATTTGCATATTAATTTCACAAGACAGTATTAAAACTACCTTACGGGTTTAATTATGAGAGGATTGCATCCGAGCAAGTCTCTTTTATACGAGTCCTTGCTCCATCATTGTCATAAATATTGTGTATTGTGGTTTAGACATCGAATATATTGTATATAAGCTCTGCAGATGAATGTCCTATAATCATTCTTCGATATTATGAATGATGTATTTAATCTCTTGATAAATACTGCGTTATGAGAGTTCTTTTATTCTTACATTTTTGGGCTATACTGCGACCCATTGCGCATTGAAATCAATTGATTAGATATATTTACTCAATCCATTTACCAGGGAGGTCATAGTTTGCTTTCTCAGTGGTCTTTTCTCCCCTGCTTCCCTGCGGGTTTCTTTTCCACAGGGGCCCTCTTTCTCTTGTGATGCTATGTATGTAGCTTGTATTCCCGTTACTTTCTCTGGTGTTCAGTCGGTCTGGCTAACAGCTGATCATTGCAGATATCATTCGTATAAGGGCCCCTGTTTCCTCCGGGCTGTCTAGAACGGGCTTTGCCACATGGCAGGCTCTGTGTTGCCACATTGCTGGGGCACGGCTGGGCACTCCGCCCCCCACACCCCTCACATAGCTCTGGCTGTCCCACACAGCGAGAGGCTGCAGTGTGATGCGTGTGGTTTTGTGGGTGGTTGCAGGATATGTCCTACCTCTTGTATGTTACATGACCGGAGGGGTAGTATGTTTTGTAAGTAGTGTTCACCTGTGACATTTATCATGCACGTGCTCATGTTGTATTAGTGTTCTTGGAGTGTGACACTGTGCCATTGCAGTGTACCTTGGGACTGTGGTGGTCGCAGTGAGGTACCACATGTGCAGCGTCAATGGAAGGATGTGATTGTTGTGCTGGGAGTTAGTTGCCATGTGTATGGTCTCTGGTGCTGTGTGGTGTTGATGCGTGCACACGGAACTACGTTGTCCACTGGTTATTTTAGTTGTACTTGGCCCTAGCACCAGTGGCGGCTGCTAGCAGGGGAAAGTGGTAGGGCAGCGAGGGGGATCAAACAAAATAAAAAAAGAAAACTTACCTGCAGCCTGACACCTGCGGCCTGGCCGCCTCTTCAGCTCCGACGATGCTCACACAGGCTCCCAGAACCCCTTGCACCAATCCAGATGCTATTCTCATGCTGAGATTACCAAGTATGAGAGAAGCTTCGTGATTGGGTAGAGCGGGCTGGTTCCACGCTCCAGCAGAGACTGGAAGCCTGTGCTCCTGTGCCCTGCTGATATCTGCAAGCAATAGTCTGGAGATACCTAAGTGCGCATGTCGCTTTGGCAGTTCTAAGACGGACGGCCAAACCGACATGCGCACTTACAGTGTCCTGTGCCCACCACTCCTCCTGCTCCTAATGGCCCCGCCCTCAAGACTTGGCTGTTACTCTGGAGTAAAATAAAATGATAATAAAGCAGTTTTATTAATTGCTTTATTATCATTTTATTTTACATGCGTCTGCTGGCTCCAGCAGTGGGGCGACGCTCCTCCGCCACACCGGAGGAGCCGCTCCTGTCTAGCACTGCCTTCGGTGAAGTCTTGGTTGCATGGAGGTTCTCTGCTGAGGCTGCTGTGGTTCAAAGTAGGCACATGACGAGCTCTCAATGGTGCTACTGGTTGCGGATGGACCGTTTGGCCACAGACAGCTGAGTGCTGTGGTTCTGGGACCGCTGTTGTAGTGGGATGTGCGTTCGGTGGTCTTGGTGTCTGCTAGAAGGCAGCTGATTCTCCTTGCTGAGTCTATAATGTGGCACAGTTGTATTTTTACAAAGGGGCCGATTAAGATGTCTGTGAGACCAATACCGACGTGCTGTCAATGTCGGTCCCACTGACATCTCTAACCGCGGTCCGACCACCGCATTAGGATGAGGTCGGTCGGACCATATTGGCCCAGGGACCGACCAACAGCTTCCGATGGGCTCAGGGAGCTTGTCGGGCAGTCGGTCCGATAGCATTTTCCACAATGGAGGCGGTGCCTTCTCAGGCACTCCCGTGTGTGGGATTACGATCCACCTGTCCACCAGCCATTTCACGATGGCTCTTCTGACGTGAAAAGGCTGGCAGAAAGGCTTTTTTTGTGGGCCCTAGCAGGACCCCTGTCTCCTTTGACCCTCTGCTATGTGTCCTAGGGGGCACCTGTGGTGACCCCTAAACACCCCTGCATCATGTGGCAGTAACCGCATGGTGCCTGCCACAGGGTGCAGGGATGTTTTCAAACATGCCGCTTTGCATTGGGGCTTGTGCTGCAGCCCTTTTCCGGGCCACAGCACAATTCTCAATATAAAAGAGGCATGTTTCCGACCACCTCCATCGCGGTCGGATCCTAATTAGGCGGGCGGGACCACTTACTACCTGTCGGTTGGTCCCGTTCCCGCATCGATTTCTGTTGGACGCTCATCCGACCGCCATCATTATCGGCCCTTATGTCTATTCTAAGACCACCACCGGCTGCCTTGTACACCAGCGGTTCCTAGCCTTTTGACTTCTGCAGATCCCGATTGGATCATTCCTGGAATCTGGGGACCTCCACTGAGTCATTATTGGAAGCCGAAGATCCTGGGCCCAAGCAATTTCTTTGGTTTGTAACTCAAATCAATACACAAACAAATTTACAATAAACAAATGCACAAATATCTTGATTAAATTCAAAATCAAATATAGAAAGCAAGTTTTCAAGTTTTGCCTCCTTACTTTGTATACTTAAATAATTTTACTTTAATTGCATTAAATTTTTTTAAATCGCAGCAGACCCCCTGAGTAGGACTTTTGGACCCCCAGGGGTCCTTGGACCACAGCTTCAGAACCACTTTTGTATGAATAGTAAAAAGACTGCAGTTCTTTACTATATCCAGGCAAGTGGCCATTTTTTGCTTTGTTTACATAGCTAAGATTATAGTAGGAGACAGGAGTTTTTCACTATATTTACAAAGGTGTAGACATAAAAAAAAAACTCTACAAAGCTTCAGTGTGGATGTAGCCGAGGCAGGGGGAAAGGCTAGTCAGATGGGGAAAAGGCCAGTAAAGGGCAGCACTGAGTTCTGGTGGCCTGCCCTGCCCGCATGTCCAACCCTCACAAACCTTCATAAATTGCAATGCCTCATGCCCAGTGCGGACCTGCCCTCACTTACAGGGATGGAAGAACTCTAATAGGGGCACTGCCCCCCTCTGCAGGAGTGAAAGTAAGCAAAAACTATGAGTTCTGATTGGAGGAAGAACGCCCAAATGTCCCTGCAAAACGCAGGTGCTCAAAATAGACCAGTAAATGTTTGTCAGTCGACACTGATGTTTTAGGAAAATCGCCAAATATGCTCACATTCATCCAGGTCTACAGTGCGAATTAAAATGGTTTATGTCCTTCATTCCTGACACCTTCTGGCTTTTATTTCAAAAACTGTATTTGTAAAGAACAGAGGGCCAGATGTACAAAAACATTTTGGGGCATATTTAACAAGCCCCTATCACTACAGGAACGTCACTTTTAGTGACGTTTATGTGGCGATAAACCCTTCACCTTATTTACAAAACGCCGTTAAGCCACTTAACGTGGAATAATGCAGCCTTGTAAATAAGGCGCCCTTTCACGCTACACTTTGCGTGAAAGGAGCGGGCAATGGGTGTTGCGGTGGGCGTTACGCCGCAACACCCATTCATTTTTTTGCACTGCTCCCTATTTACAAGGGTGGCGTAAATAGGAGGCAGCACTAAAAGTAAGACCAGGTAAAACCTGGCCTTAACATGGCGAAACGAGGAGAAATGCTTTATTTCTCCTCGTTATGCTGTCTTTATGTGTGCTGCATTGTGCGCTACACATAGGAACAGCAAAATGGCATGAATTTTTGTTTATGTGCAGGAAGATGTCCTTAACTGTACATAAACAATCATTTAAAAATGATGATTTACAACTTCTATGTGTGCTGCGCAATGCAGCACAAACAGAAGTTACAAATTGCCATTCTGGATTGTTTATGTGCAGGGAGGGCCACCTTCCTGCACATAAACAATAATTCCCTCAATGCAGGCACCCTTGCACTATGGACCACGGGGGCCTTGGTTGGCGCTAGGCAGCTGAATTTAGCGCCAGTGCAGGGAGAAACGCCGGGGTGTGTCATATTATTCTCAATACGGCACAGCCCTGCATTTCTAAAGTGCGGTGTTAGCAATTTTGGAGCTAACCCGCGCTCCGCCACTTTCTTAAACATATGCCCCTTGGTGTTTGCAAACCCTGCGATTTGGAAAATCACTGGACCTACGAATACAAAATGTTTTTGTAATGTACTGAACTAATTTGGGTTTAGCTGCCCATACCGAAATGCAAATTTAGAAAAATTGCAATGAACAAGGGGCATACAAGGAGTGTCCCTTCCTACTTGTGATTCAGTTTTCTCTGTCATTGTTACCGTGGCCACAAACCACTGACCCGTTACCAACCCCTCCAAAGAAGTAGGAACTGATTTGCAAAGAGACCCCTCCCCTTTGAGAATCGAGTCAGGCAACCGTGGGGATTTGCTCTCCTTCTTCCTTTCCTTCGCGTCATTGCCCCAGGTCTGCAAAGGAATATTATCAACATTTTCAGAAGCAATGAGCTAAGAAAGTAGGAAACATTATCAAAAAAAGTGCAAAGTCAAAAATGATGCTATAGAAAGTACGTCTGCGAGATGGCGTCGTGTCACGGAGAGCAGAGTCGGTGCTCCCTTTGGGCCGGTGGTTGCCGATGCTCAGGAAGATCAACCTGTAGGCAGACCTTCTCCTAGATCACAAGAGATCATCCTATGGAAACTGATTCAAGACCCTGCCGACTCCTGCACATATTCTTAGTGTGATGCTCCAACTAAACTTATCAACAATCATTAATCAGTGAGAGATATATTGATATGCATCTACTGGTACAAGCCACACCCATAAGCCTGGCACACAATTGACACAATTGATGTGATCGTCATGTATAACTTGTGACTAACCGTCAATGGGCGGAGCCTCCACGCCCACAGACTTGCAGGTTTATAGACATACGCCTTGATGTAATCTTGTAACCTGATACAGAATGTTCGGTACAAGTGATAAAAGACCCACCCATTACTACTGGGGGCGTCCATGATGTGATCTTCATTCACAACTCATGAGTGAGCTCAATGGGCTCAGGGCCATACACAGCTTCCCGACATAACCTTCCACACAGCTTCTGGAATAGCTAATTGAAGACCCACGCATGGCTCTGGCTACATCCGTAATGCGACTTTGCTTTAGAAATTACTGGTAGGCATGTATGAGTCGAAGACATGCACACCTTCCATTAAATGCCCTCCGTGTGACCTTCCTGCGTATTGTACCGATGATCGTTCTTGGCTCATTTCCTCGACCTTGGTTAGATCACCAAGCTAACGCCCTCATGATTATCTCCTACAACTCGTAACAACAGGTAACCACATCAACAACCACACACTCGACCAGAAACCACAAAAATATACTTTTCCAAAACACACTTTGCAACAAAAGCTCAGCTGTACCAAACGGCAATCTTCCCACTCCCTCAACACCACCACCTGCCACACATCTTCTAAGGCCTCTCTAACACAAGTTTCCACACCAGACTGCCTAAAAGGTAGCCAGGTTACCCCTATATTGAAAAAAAAACAACTCCGACCAATCAGATCCTAACAACTACCGCCCAATCTCCAATATCTCAACTCTGGCCAAACTCCTGGAAATATGCTGTAGGAAGCTAGCTCTCTATATAGTGCCCTAAAAAGAAGCACAATGGGCAGAGAGTCCAGTGGGTTCCCAATTGGTTTACAGAGACTAAAGTAGCTAATACTAACGCACTCTCTTTTGTGGTAGTGTGGGCAAGCAGTTAGGCTTGGTTTACAGACAGAATATCGAGGCAGAACATATTGTGACTAAAATATTGAGGTAAAAAATATTGTCATCCTATACTTATAATGGAAAGTACAAAAATATCGAGAAACAAAAATATCAATGTGATTAATATCAGTGTATTAAATATTGTTTTTTAAATGTATATGAAATAAAATATTAAAGATATTAAACAGTAAAATTCATTAAAAAAATAAAATAGATTTAATATATATTTTAATAACTATAACAAATAAACTTAATTTTAAAAAGATAAATGCACATATATAATAATTAACACATATATTTACATATATCATCTTAATAACAATTATTAAACTAATCATTTTAATTTATAGTATAATTTCAATTAAAATAATTATCTCTCTCTCTATATATATATAACTATATATACATATGCATATACCAATAACATAACATCTTTAAAAAACAAAACATTCTCATTCATTTTAAAAGTCAACAACTTAATATTCTTAAAATGTAATAAACTTTATTTTACACATTAAAAACATTAATGATGAAAAATATTATAATTTTAAACACAACATAGTAATCTAAACTATATCACTGTAAAATAAATTATAAAATATAAAATGTATTACATTTACTATTCCCACTACAATTTGTACAAAACGATGCAAACTATTATAGTAAATATATTAAAAACGTACTACTCCCACTTCACGCAACAGAAATATAATGAAACTAGGCTAAAATTACAAATCTACCTTCGGTAAATGCAAAAGTAGTGAAAGTGATTGTAGATAGGTAATGTTTACTATAAACAATCCAGCCAGTACAACACTAGGGTAAGTGTTGGAGTACAGAAGGGTAACATTTTCTAATCCCACTCCAGTCAGTACAACAGGAGGGAAAGTGTTGGATAGCGAAGGGGTAAAAATGTATCATTCCCACTCCAGTCATTAAAACAGTAGGGAAAGTGTTGGTTAGCGGAGGGGCAAAATTCACTATTCCAGCTCCAATGAATGCAGCAGTGGGGAAGGTTTTGGATAGCGGAGGCGTATATTTTACTACTCCCACTCCAGTCATTGCAACAATAGGGAACATGTTGGATAGCAAAGGGGTCAAATTTACTTTTCCCACTCCAATAAATGCAACAGTAGGGAAAGTATTGGATAGAGGGAGGGTAAAATGTAATATTCCCACTCAAGTTAGTGCAACATTAAAAACAAAAAAAATATCTTGAACAAAATAAATTATTTTCAAAAGCAAACTAAATGAAGAAACAGAAAACTATGTTGTAAAACAAATCAAATATATTTAATATTAAACATTAAAACAAATAAAACATATTACAATGTTAAATACATATCATAAATGCATACAAATATTATTTTAAATAAAGTGCAAACATATTTTTCATATAAATAAACATTTTAATTTAGTAACTATTTATTGACAAAACAATATTTATTGCATACATTTAATTTACTAACTTACCACCCTATGATCCCACAAAACTCAGAACCTCAAAACCTGGACCTTACACTTAACTTAAAAAAATATATTTACACTATTGATATTAATATTTATCAACAAACCAATTATCATTAACTAAATATGAATTATTAATGAATTATAATTCATTTACTTCTCACAATATACCCTTATAAAACACATAACACACTCATGAAATTTAACAAAACATTCTTTACACAATTAACATAATTAATTATCAAATTAATAATTAATAATAATTAAACAAAATAATTATTAATTACTTACCATTCATTTACTTCTCACCCCATACCTCTACAAAACACACAATCCACTCTAAATTAAAAAGAAATGTATTGCACAGTTAACAAAACTAAGGTGGTCATTAGGATGGCGGTCGGATTTTTTCCGGCCGCAAGCGTAGCGGAGATTGGGTCCGACAGCCATGCGTGCTGCGGTCCCGCCCATGGGTTTATGATGTGACCGCAGCACGCATGGCGGGGATTGGGTCCGTCCGCCATTCTTCCAGCAGTCCCGCCCGTTGTATTATGATGGGCCCGCTACCGCAGCGGTCAGATTCCGCAGCTTTAACATTGTTACGGGCGGTGCTGGCAGCAGCACCGCTGTGTCGTGAAAACAAGCATGTTGTGCATTTTACTGCACTACGTGGCAGGCACTGCACTGTGCCTGGCACTTGGTGCAGTGAAATGTAGGGGGGAACCATAGGGGGGTACCATGGGTACCCCCCCAGTGCACCCACGCCCCCCCAACATGAGGGGGGCCCGCAATGGGCCCCCAAACACAATCCCCGCCAGCTTTTCCATAACGGAGAGACCGCCGCGGAAAAGCTGGCTTCCGCATGCATCCTAATCCGGACAGCAGAAAAAGCTAGGCACCGGCACCATTTTAGCGGTCCAGCTCTCCCCGCTGGTCAGCGGGCGGATTGATACCGGCAGAAAAGCGGCGGATGGATTTTCACACCGCCGCGATCACCAATGCCATCATAATCTGACCGGCAGTTTTCAAGGTTACGATCGCGGTGGAGGCCACCACCGACCCGGTGGTGGCAATCCGCCCGCCATCCTAATGACCCCCTAAGGGTCTCATTAGGAAGGCGGGCAGATATCAGTCCCCCTGCCATTATTGCGGTGCTGGGACTGCATGCCAGACGTATGGCAGTCTCACCACACATATTACGATGCGCCCGCCATACTGGCGGGCGCATCCCTGGCCCTTAACATTGCAGACGGTGTTGCTGGATGCAGCACCGTTCGCAATGTCAAATTGGCTTGCACTGCATTTCCCTGCACTGCGTGGCAGGCACCACGCGGTGCCTGCCACGCAGTGCAGGGAAATGCAGGTGGTACCATGGGTACCCCCCCCCCAGTGCAGTAACACCCCCGCCCAAACAAGGGGAGCCCGCAACGGGCCCCCAAACACAATCCCCACCAGCCTTTCCATAGCGGCATCGCCGCCATGGAAAGGTCTTTTTCCACCCACATCCTAATTTGGTGGACGGTGCCTGATAGGCACCGCCACCCTTTTAGGAGCCCTGCACCGTCCGTCAGGCAATCGGTATGAATGCCTTTCGGGATGAAGCGGCGGACGGACTTTGCGTCCGCCGCGGTACCCACCGCCATCCTAATTGGGCGGTGGGTAATACGCTTGGTGATGGCGGAAGCCACCACCAGCGAGTCGGCGGTGGCGGTCCTTCCACCATCCTAATGACCCCCTAATTAACAATCAAGCAAATATTATGTATTTAAAACTAATTATTAATTCATTAAAATTATTTAACTTTACACCCTTTACCCCTTTAAACCCCACAACTCACACCTAAAATTATACTCCTTTAAAAAGATTAATTCCACAATTAAAATAAATAATTGTCAATTAAATAATTAATAGTATTTAACAACTAATTATTAATTAATAAAAAATAATTTAGTCCCCACAGTTTACCCCTGTAAATGCAGCAACCCACACTGGAAAAAAATGTATTAAACAATTGACATGATTAATGCTCAATTAATTACTATTAATTAACAACTAATTAATAATTAATTAATTAAAAATAAATTACTTCCCACCTGTTAGCCCTATAAACTCCACATTCTGCACCTAAAAAGAAATACACAATTAACATAATTAATTATCAATATATTCATTAATATTGATTAAGAACTAATTATTAATTATTTTAAAATAATTTACTTCCCACCATTCACCCCTATAAACCCCACAAACTGCACATAAACTTTACAGTTAAAAAAATTATTAGCTCTTTTTCACCCCTCTTCAGACAGGATAGCTTGATTCCAGGGGCATGTGTCTTTTGCTTCCTCGCCCTATGTGCGCCGGGTATGCCCAGACGTGGGTCCCGGGCACACTGTGCCAATGGATTCAAGCTATACTTGCTGAAGAGGGGTGAAAGCCCGAAACCGGTCCTAGGATGCTTTTTTTCTGGTCCAGGGAGGACCTGGTTTAGCAGTTTGGGCTGGACTGTTCCCATGAGGCACAGGGTCAAGATTGATTTGCATATGGCCAGGTCTAAACTGGGGTGACATGGTGAGCAAAAGAATTATGGATTTAACCCAGAACTCTTGACTGGGGGTGAATGTTTTGATTTGTTCTGCATTCCATCCATCAATTGTGTGTCTTTTGCTTCCTCGCCCTAAGTGCGCCGGGTATGCCCAGACGTGGGTCCCGGGCTCACTGTGCCACTGGATTCAAGCTATTCTGGCTGAAGAGGGGTGAAACCCCAAAACCAGTACTAGGATGCTTGTTTTTGGTCCAGGTAGGACCTCGCTTAGCAGTTTGGGCTGGACTGTTCCCATGAGGCACAGGGTCAAGACTGATTTGCATATGGTGAGGTCTAAACTGGGGTGGCACAGTGAGCAAAAGAATGATGGATTTAACCCAGATCTCTTGACTGGGGGTGAATGTTTTGATTTGTTCTGCATTCCGTCCATCAATTGTGTGTCTTTTGCTTCCTTGCCCTAAGTGCGCCGGGTATGCCCAGACATGGGTCCCAGGTTCACTGTGCCACTGGATTCAAGCTATTCTAGCTGAAGAGGGGTGGAACCCCGAAACCAGTTCTAGGATGCTTGTTTCCGGGCCAGGAATGACCTGGCTTAGCAGTTCGGGCTGCACTGTTCCCATGAGGCACGGGGTCAAGACTGATTTGCATATGGCCAGGTCTAAACTGGGATGGCATGGTGAGCAAAGGAATGGTGGATTTAACCCAGATCTCTTGACTGGGGGTGAATGTTTTGATTTGTTCTGCATTCTGTCCATCAATTGTGTGTCTTTTGCTTCCTCGCCCTAAGTGCGCATGGTATGCCCAGATGTGGGTCCCGGGCTCACTGTGCCACTGGATTCAAGCTATTCTGGCTGAAGAGGGGTGAAACCCCGAAACCGGTCTTAGGATGCTTGTTTCCGGTCCAGGGAGGACCTGGCTTAGCAGTTCGAGTTGGACTGTTACCATCAGGCACAGGGTCAAGACTGATTTGCATATGGCCAGGTCTAAACTGGGGTGGCATGGTGAGCAAAAGAATGATGTATTTAACTTAGATCTCTTGACTGGGGGTGAATGTTTTGATTTGTTCTGCATTCCGTCCATCAATTGTGTGACTTTTGCTTCCACGCCCTAAGTGTGCCGGGTATGCCCAGACGTGGGTCCCGGGCTCACTGTGCCACTGGATTCAAGCCATTCTGGCTGAAGAGGGGTGAAACCCCAAAACCGGTCCTAGGATGCTTGTTTCCGGTCCAGGGAGGACCTGGCTTAGCAGTTCGAGTTGGACCGTTCCCATCAGGCACAAGGTCAAGACTAAAATGTACCAGGTCACAAGACAAACACCTTCCGCGCCGTGGTAGTTGAGAGTTGAGAGATCAAAAACTAATTTGTAAACATCGGGAGAGAACGTGGAGAAGGAATTATCTAGACTGTGATAAAGAGGAGTATAAATGTGGACTAGCTAAATATAAAAAGCTGATCCACAGCGCCAAGGCGGCCTACTTCGCTCTGAAGATTAGAAAGGCAAAAAACTCAGCTAGAGAACTCTTCAACACAGTTACTAATCTGGCCAATCCAGGAGCCATTACTATCACGCCTAGCAAGGGACTCTGTGACAAACTCGCCAATTTCTTTTATGAGAAGGTGAATGTTATTTTTTCCGCCTTTTCCCAGGCTAAAGCTGAGATAACACTGAATAATGGGAAGGATCCCATAGTAGCCAAGAAAGCTTGTTTGGATCAATTTCTGGAACTTTCTATTAATGACACTATTAACACTATGACAGGGATCAAATCAGGATCCCCATCAGATCCTTGCCCGATATCTATAGTTAAATTAGCAATAGAACCAATCTCACAAGCTCTCATGCCCATTTTTTATGCGATGTATAAGGAGGGATATTTTCCCACAGAATGGAAAAAAACCTCTATTCTGCCTCGCCTAAAAAAAACAAATCTGGATATAAAAGACCCTAATAATTTCAGGCCTATTTCTAGACTGTCATTGCCGGCTAAAATCGTGGAGAAAAATCTTAGCACTCAACTCAGTCTGTATTTGGAGGCGGCGCAAGCTCTGCATCCCACTCAACACGGCTTCAGAGGGGGACATAGTACGGAATCGGCTCTTCTTAAATCTATCGAAGAGATCCGAACCATCTTAGATAATGGAGGCAAGGTCGCTCTCATCATGTTGGATCACTCTGCAGCCTTTGATACGGTCCATCATGATTTGCTGATGGACCGGCTGCAGGAGATCGGAGTTCAGGGATCCGCATGGAACCTACTGAAGTCCTTCCTCACTGACCGAAGTCAGTTAGTATCACTTGGAGAATTCTCTTCGGAACCCTTCTCTCTGCCTTGTGGGGTCCCACAGGGGTCCTCTCTAAGCCCCACTCTGTTTAATATTTATGTCTCCTCCCTGGCACCACTCATTCAGTCTTTCGGGTTTAGCCTGACTTCATATGCCGATGATACACAAATTGTGGTTTCTCTACAAACACATGAATGGCAAAAGATGGCATCGTGTTTTAGGGACTATATGAGCGCGGTTGGGAAATGGATGGATAGAAATTGTTTGAAACTGAACTCTAACAAAACGGAGGTGGTTTGCTTTGGTAATGCCCCTTCGTTTTGGACCCCGGAATGGTGGCCGGACTCTATGGGCCCAATTCCCAACAACAGAAAAAAAGTAAAAAATCTAGGAGTTTGGGTGGATCAAGTGAATGCAGTGTCCGCTGCCACCTCTTTTGCCTTAAGATCTTGTAAGAAAGTTCTTCCGCTCCTTCCCATAGAGTGCCATCAAACAGTAGTTACGACACTCACTATGTCCAGGTTGGATTACTGCAATAGTCTATATTTTAATATGCAGGAAGGAATAATGAATAGACTGCAATTATTGCAGAATGCCGCTGCTAGGCTTATACCAAGCATCCCCAAGTATGCCTCAGTCTCAAAGGAGATAAGGAGGCTTCATTGGCTCCCTATAAGAAAACGCACCCAATTTAAGGCTTTATGTTTGGTGTTTAAAGCGGTTCACGGAACAGGTTCAGCATACTTAAAAGAGCGATTAGTATGGTATATTCCTGCCCGAACGCTTAGGACAGGTGCCGCAAAACTAGTCTATGTTCCTCGTGCTAAAAAAGCCTCCAGGGGGGGCAGAAGCTTTGTTTTGAACGCAGCTAAAGCGTGGAATGAGCTCCCTCTACACGTAAGAGAGCTCACTAATCTCTTGGCTTTTCGTAAAGCCTTAAAAACGTGGCTATTTGCGGAATAATTTCTCCTGTCTGATGCTGAGTTTCTTTGTTGTATTTTTACACAGCGCCAGGACACCCTTGGGTAACAGCAGCGCTTTATAAGTGTTATAAATAAATAAATAAAATCAATAAAGACTGATTTGCATATGGCCAGGTCTAAACTGGGGTGGCATGGTGAGCAAAAGAATGATGAATTTAACCCAGATCTCTTGACTGGGGGTGAATGTTTTGATTTGTTCTGCATTCCGTCCATCAATTGTGTGTCTTTTGCAATAATCTTGGATAATCACCTTTCTATGTATGATCACATCAGCGCCGCCACCAGGGGCGCCAACTACCAACTGCATGCACTAAAGAAATTAAAACCTTTTCTGCCAACAGCATATCTCAAGACAGTGGTTCAAGCACTACTGATCTCCAAACTAGATTATTGTATGCTACCCTCATGGGACTCTCTAAATGAAAACTGGCACCTCTGAAGGCAACCTTCAACGCGGCGGCTCGGCTCATCACAGGCTCATAAAAAGTGATCACATCACCCCAGAACTCAAAGCGCTGACTGAGTACCCCATGAATGCTCCAACCTTCCTGACCAAGAAACTCATCCTATCAGGTGAGAATAGATCTTCACAAAGCACAGGTTCCTTCTACTGGAGTCCTACGAATTTAACAAAAAGAAAACCTACAAACGTTCCTTCTTTGGCATTGCCCCTAAAATTTGGAATTTGCTTCCTCCTGAGACCAGAACCAACCCCTCAATGGCCCTCTTCAAACAAGAAGGAAAGTTTCTATTAATTAACAGATTCCTCCGACAATGAAGATGCAACCTTCCCAGACTTCAACTTCCGTGGATTGCCCTTCCGCAAGACTATGTGGTCCTACTACTTACCTATTGTTATTTCTTTTTCTTTAGTGCCACTTTATATATTATTTAGATGAAGATTCCGAATGCCAGTAGCGGCCAGTGTCAGAGGAGAGTGGAAGGGCGGGGGAGACGACAACGAAAAAAAGGGGGAAAAAAGAACATCGCAGGGCTTCTGCTCCTCTTTTCGCTCCACTGCAGACTCCCAGACTCTCCTGCAGCCAATCCTGAAGCTTCTCTCATACATGAGAAGAGCTTCAGGATTGGCCTGAGCGCTGATGATTTGTTGTCCCAGGGAGACTTGGAGCCTTGGCTTGATGTCTCCATACCCAGCAACGCAGATCCGGTTGGAGACAGCTTCAGTGCGCCTGACGGTTTGGCTGGCCTGAGTCGGCTGGCCAAACTATCATGAGCACTGATAACAGTGAGTACCACTCCCATTGGGTGCCTGTTATCCCCTGCCCCGCCCCCAAGACTCTGGGAAACAAAATAAAACAATAATAAACCCGGGTTTATTATCGTTTTTTTTTTTATGCTGCTGGAGGGGGCGGGGCGACGCTCCTCCACCATAGCAGAGGAGCCGTTGCTGCCAAATACGGACTCTCTGAATGTGTTCTTTGTTCTTTTAGTTCTTTTTTTCCACCCACGTGTAGATTCTTGAGTGTTCACCGTTGTCTTCCCTGATGTACAGCGCGCTGATACCCAATTGGGTCAAGTTTGCGCTACATAAAATTTTATAAATAAATAAATGGTCACCATCAACACACACATCACCTAGAACATGAAAACAATGAGTGGTACTTAAAAGAGTAAATCAGCCCACAGAAGACCACAAACCCCTGTGAATGTCAAGTAAAGTGGACAGATCACCACTGAACACCACCACTGCATCTTCACGGCAAATGAGGCATCCCATCCCCCACTCCTCCAAGGCCACGCAGTGTGAACGCCACCCGCAAAACCCACCCTGCCTGAAGCAGTTCTTCCAAAACTTTGTGGAACCCAATTTTTAGAACAATAAACTTTTGCAACCGATCTAGCATTAATGCACATGAGGCCGGGTAAAAATGTTAATGTATATAGCAGCAATGGTTGGTAAATTTCACAACCTTGACCGCACCCTTCAATATCAGGCAGGTGATGCACTGGACGCTGGAGCTGGAACAGAGTGGGGTGTTGGCCTGTGGCATCCCTTCACTGAAATCACAAGGCTTCCGAAAATTGTTGGTGTGGAGATACCAGTGATTTTAGCAAATTTAAGAATATATCCATTTTGCAGTTTTTTTATAGCATGAACATGGCCCAAAGATATTGGATCACTTTACATTACACCCGGCCAGATTAGTTTTATTTTAAGCTCAGAAGATAAAATGATTTCCCCGGAAAAGAAAAGGATGTTTTGGCGCAACGCTGGAACTCGAAGTTGGTTCCCCAGATTCAAAGTCAGCAGCTCAGGCCTTTGGCCACATCCATATAGCTCAGTTTATGTGTGAAAGTGATACACAAGTGGTATGGTTGTGTATGATCGCTTGTAAAGAGCACATTCTCTGTTGAAATGGCTTTGTGGAGTAAAACACAGCAACAACAAATACTGGACGTTCACCCGGAGTCTTGCTGGGGAAGACCTGAGAGGGTTTGTTTTATAACTGGATTTAGGGACATTGTTCAGCACCTTTGCACTGGTGCACAAACGGGGCTAATCATTTTAAATATTGCTGACATATAGTGCAGAAGTTTTGCGATCCACCAAAAGTTGGCTTGTGACGCACCAGTGGGTCCTCACCCGCAGTTTGAGAAACGCTGGCCCTGAGGCTAACGAAATCTAAGCCCAGCAGTCCCACAACGGACCTGCAAATGCAATAAAATACCTGGCAACACTGAGTGGCTCAATGAAACGCCAGCCTGCCGCACCCTCAGCTTTACTACCGTCCCAGCTTTGTCATTCGCCCTCCAGCCAAGCCACCTCCGTGGTCGCATCCAGGTGTATAAACAATCCCACTTCACCTATTTGTGAAGGAAGTGAGACATCCCTGGGTCCCTCTGTTTGCAGCAGCCCCGTCAGACGCCTGTGAGTGATACCTGACTCTAGAGCACACAGCATGCATGTCCTCCCATGAAACCTGCACAGGAGGTGTAGCGTCTTGTGAGTTAGAGATGACGGGACCCTATTGGTTCCTGACGTACTTTGATGAAAAGTGACGTAGGTGAGTGGGTGCGGGTGATAGACTTCTTAATGTAAAATGTTCAGTTAACACAGGGCTTTAAGTGGGCCAGGTCCTGCCAATACTCACCACTGGTAATTCTAACAAGCATTGGCATAGCCAATAGGTCTCGCTTTTGGGACCTTATAAGTATTTATTTATGCAGCACAATATCCTTGGTGCAACAACATCAACTGTTGCATGGCTAAAAACGTATAAGGTCCCAAAGATGAGACGTATTGCCTATGCCAATGCTTGTTCAGATAGTATGCGTAGTGTCCTCCCAAGTTCCGGAGCATATGGAATAATATATCTTAAAGTCACGCTCTTCGCGCTAGCCGCAGTAATTGTGCACGTGGAACACACTTCTTACGCCTCCCCTCTATCCAGGCCATCGAGCGGCCTTCACAAACATTAGTGCACCAAAGTGTTTGTTTATGAGCAAAAAATGCAATTTGCATTGATAACTTCACATCTGATATCTAATTCATAGACTCTTGATTTGTGGAATTCTAAAAATCTGAAATGTCACTCTGCGGCAGTAAGTGTGGTCTAGCAGTAGCTGATTTCAGAACCTAAGGCCCCAGGCTGGAATCCCTGCTTCGGCGCCTACTTCACCACAGTGTAATTCTGGGCAAATCACTTCATCTCCCTGTACCTCAAAACGAGTAGTTTAATGTAGGAGTTGTATCTGTGCGATCCCCACTTGATGTACACAATCTAGTCTCCCAACCCCCAGTAGTGCAGTCTCTGCCTAAGAATTTTTGAAGCTCTGGGCAAGATGAGAAGTTGTTGGGCCCCTGTTAATAACAATTTTTAATTTTGTTACACATCTTGTTTAATTAAAGCCCGGAGAAAACCAAACAAACTTTTAGAAAGTGTTCACACAAAAAAACGGTGAAATCCCTCTTTCCCGGGGACCCAAAATAACTCACAATAATTCTAGGCAGAGCGAAACCGAGTCAAAGGCAAAGTTAGGCAGTGACATGGAGAGAGGTGGAGCTATGGAAATAGAGGTGAACTAGAGAGGGGGCGAGTGCCCTGAAATGTGGGGACCCTGGGTAATTGCCCACTTTGCCCTTGCCTTAAAATGTCTCTGAAGTAGTGTACAGTGCCCTGTTATCAGTGCTTAATATGAGCCGGTGGCTGCTGGTAGGACCCACCCGCAGTCATTTTTGGGGACCCAAATTTTTTCCATCATCCTACTTTGACCCAGAACAAAAGAGAGAAAAACATAAAAGGCGGGGAAGAAGAGAATGACAGAAAAACAGAGACAAAGAAAGAAAACAGGGTGAAAAAGAACCTGAAAGAGTGAGTTACAGGGAAAGTGAGTGCCTAGTGGGGGGTGACAGAGGGATGAGGTGGAATCAGAACTCTACAGCCTCGATATTCAGCACCCCTGACATTCAATAGCGCCAGGTCGTGGTTTCTGCGCAAAACTTTGAGCCCTGGCAGGCATTCATTTACAAATTAAGCACTTCCAATTCCCCCATGTAATGTATAGCGCTCCGTTATTTCTGAGCTGGTTTGCGCTATATAGAAACCAGTGCACACAGGGGCAGATTTTCCTTTGTTTGCAACATAGCAGAAGTGACGTTAGACTGGATTCTGACAGGTGTAGGGGGCAGCCAGGTGAGTTGACAATGTTCACTCACATTTTACAGGTTCTCTCACCAGTGAAACACAAGCACACACTCGTGTGAACAGCTGAAGGGTGTGCCATAGTTCACAGGAGAGTGGGAGAAAGGGGTTCTTAATCGGGGAACGTTGCACTGAGGAGGCAAACGCACTGTGATGCATAATACACACCTATAGATTTTCCTCCTGGTGGACACAGCTACTTTTGCGTTTCTAGAGTTCTCTTGGAAGTCTGTGGCTGATGGAGGTTTTCAGGGGTACCCTGGCAATCCTTGAGTACAATTCACACATCTTTTTCTGTGAGTTGTGGCTTATACCATGCATAGGTGTGACATACTCATACATTTCCAGGAGTAAAACAGGATTATTCACAGAAAACAGCTTTGTGAGTCAGCGGCCTTGAGCAGTCACACCCCAGGCTGCGGTAGAACACGGCACCACATACAAATGGGATTTGAATCAGCCTTTCTACTCACACAAAATGATTTCTGAGTTAGGCCTTGAAATCCAGGAGTTAGTCACACCTAAGACAGACCAGCGACTCAGAGAATGAAATATGTGAATCAGCCCCTTTGTTAACCAAATACAATTTGGACACCTACCCGGAACAGGAGGGTTTCAAGTTTTCCAACCCTCAGTTGGTGAATCGGCCCCAATAATTGGAACCCATTGTAATGGAACACTGATCCCATTGAAGCCGGTTGGGGCCTCTGTTATAGTCAACACCCCCAAAACAGGACTGTGGTTTATCAGAAATATGCAGTGACAGAACAGCTGAAAGTTATTTTAATAGCTGTAATTTATAGCGCAAAGTACTCTCTCTTTATTGTTTAAGCGCTTCACAAAATATACGAATCTGTATAAGAGAAATTCTGTTATTCATCGACATTAAAAATCTTTTTATTGACAGTAGAACAAGGAAGTGACGAGTCAGCCCCGCATGCCAACCTCAGGAACGCGCACAGGTTCCTGCAGCAGGCGCACTAGCCCAGTGCACTATTTTACAGACAGGATAAGTAGACTCGTGCCACCACCAGTTGACGCATACATTTCTGCAGCAGGTGCACTAGCCCGCTGTACTATTTTACAAGCAGGATGAGTGCACACGTGTCAGCCTCAGGTGATGCACAGGGTCCTGCAGCAGGAGCTCTAACCCGCGGCATTATTTTACAGGCTGGTTGAGCGCACTCATGCCACCTTCAGGTGACTCACACATTTCTGCAGCAGGTACACTATCCCAGTGCACTACTTTACAGACAGGATCGGGGCACTCATGGAATGTCAGCCGCCGCAACAAACTACACGCTTTAAAGATCTGAAGGCGGAAGTGACGTTAATGTAAACAATACGTTGTCGAGATTGAAGCAAGAGAGGAGTAGGTAATGTAAATGCATGATTGAATGAAGCAAGTGTGTAGTGCCTGGCACGGGCCTGTCGTTGCCATAGGGCTACCACCCTTGTAGAGGCACTGGATTTCCAGGACGTTTCTGTCACCCCACCCCCTGCACATACCTTTTGGTGAAAGGCGTGACTGTGCTGTTGTAGGAAGTGATGTCAGAGGCACCTCTGGGGCAGGGAACGGGCAATTATGGGCCAATGCTTACGTAAGAGCACTTCTGTTTTGGGGGGGTCTCACGGGGGTGAAGCTGTCCCTCTGCGGGGTTGCTGTGCGCAGCGCGGGACAGGCATGTCGTGATGACGCGTTTCATATTATTACGTAGGGTGATTCAAGTCGGCCCCACTCTTTTAAAGTCCAGACTCAGACCCACCCGTGGTGGGAAAAGAGCTGGGCAGAGTCCTAGCTGCCGCCTCTGTCTTACAGACCAGTGCAACAGCTGTCGATTCCAAAGCGCTTCGATACCGTGAGACACAAAGCACTGTAGGAACAGAGAGAGCCAAAGGGCTGGTTTAAAACCACTCCTCATGGCCTTTACACCAATAAGATGCACGTTTGTGTTTACATTTAGATTGCATTTATATAGAACTTACTACCCCTTTCGAGCTTCACAGCACTATAGTTGACCTGATTTCCTGCATTTACACCAATTCATAACACGCTAGGTTGGGTCAAAACGGTCTTGGACTTTTTTACCGTTATAGGTGTGGAATTAAAAAACAAAGCATGCAATGGTGGAGTCAAAGGAAAAAAAAACAGGGCTAAGCAAAAGTGTCGAAAGACACCACTGATTTGAAGGCATAAATAGGAGGCATTACAGCAAAAGTACCTTATTTCTTTAAAAAATAAAACCTCTTAATATATAGGAAAAAAACACAAATTCAATATGGTACTGGCGCGTTAATGGAGAGGCAAAAAGAGAGCGAGTGAGTGGGCGAGGAGAGAGGCGCGTGAAAGTGATCGCAATCACGAGCTGTAAGGGTGCCCGCGAGCGATGCACTTAATGAGCCATGACGAGAGAGGAAAGCCAGATGGCGCCTGTACTCGTAACTGTGCGCGTAACCGCATGCTCTAGGCCACACAAAAAGCTGTGGTCGGCTTTTTGAAGCCCACTTACTAAAAGTCTCGCCAGAGTAGCGCATGCGCTGGCCCAGGCGAGACCTAAAAAGCAGCTGCTGAGACGGGTCCCTATCGGGCTCTCCATTTTTGCTCTCACCATCAGGGTGGAAATAAAATCTAACTCTACAGCAGTGCCACCCTTCACTGCCTTTGAGGTAACTTCAAAGAGACTCGCGATAGTTCTTTCACAGCCTTATCATTTCAGACCTGAAGCATTTTCAATATTATATACAAAAAATCCATAGTTGTTGCTTATTTATCGTTTGCACCAAACAACCAATGATAAAGCCAATAGTCCTGGCTTGATGTATTTGTAATGTTACTTGTATTATATATAGGAATGCTAAGACAGAGCAGTAAAATACCAGTCGAGTGGCACACTATGCTAAGCACAGATTTTTAGGATAGGTGTTTAAAGCCACGCCCTAATTACATCAGCCACACCCCTTTGAGAGACCGCCCAGCTTTTTCCATCCCACTTAAAGCCCTGAGTTAATGGTTACACGCTGAGGAACAAAGACACGTGATACAAAGCTCTGTGTGTGACGTGATCATGTGCAAGTTCCTGGGCTGCGGTAGGCCGCTACAGGAGGGATTTTATAGCAGGAAGAATTCCTCTTCTCATCCATCTTTGATGACGCCAGCTACCTGCAGGGCAGGGTCCCAGGGCATCAGATGAGCCCCCACAAGGCATCCAGGACCCCTCAACCAGGATGGAGAGCAGAGGAAGGCTCTGTGGCTCTGAAATGCCACCTTTGGATGCCCGTCACTGCCAAGGCCACCCGAGCTCACCACAGATGTATACAAAGAAAGACTCCAAGAGGCACCAGCAGCAACATTAACACTACAACTATGGACAGTACTTGCCCAGACCCGCCCAACAGCCACTGCACCAGTCCTGAATGGATACAGAAGGCTGGTGATGAGCAACACACACGCACACACACACACATGCACGCACACACACTAGGCCTTCATTCATTCATCATTCCGTCAATGCTAATTCCCCACTAATCCTGTTTGGGTTCCGGAGTAGCGTGCTCCCTGCCGAAAAGCACTTCGACACCTCATCAGGGTTAGCAAGCGCTATATAAATCAAACTCTTCCCTCCACTATCCTTTTTCAATTCAAAATACAAACTCACATGTCCACCACTCAAATTAATTTAATATCTCCCGATACTAATTCACCACTAATGCCGCAAAAGGGCTGTGACGCCTCGTCAGGGGTAGTAAGCGCTATATAAATGCAATTGTAATTACAATTGTTCGCCATTCAGTAAATTCAAGTCATTTTTCAAAGATCGGAAGGTGTCCCGTGCTTAGCATCCCTCCAGCGCTGTGAGGAAAATGTCAGTGTTGGAAGGGCAGAAAACTGCGCAGCAGCAGATTTAGCAGGGGTTGCTGCCAGATGACGTCATTGGTGACGTCCATTTTGAAAATGGCTGATCTTCGGCGGCTCAGTGTGGCTGTGGTGCAGAAGCGAGCCAGCAAATCCTAGTGGGGCATCTGTACCTGAGCTGAGCCCCCCCTCCTCAGTGCACACCCCTGTGTGTAAGCAGGCACACGGGGTCAGGCGTGTAAGATGTGTGACGTAGTGTGAAGCGCGAATGTAACGCGAAACACTTACCAGTGGATTTACGCCCTCACCCCTTGATGCAGCCGGTTTTTCTTAGCATTGGAATTTCGTTCAGAAGATCTATACTTCCTCAACGACCCACGGGTTTTGTTTCGCCCGGGACACGGGGCCCCTGCGTAAATGAACGCGAGGTTGGCGTAAACTCGTTTTGAGCTGACGCCGCCCGAGGGTTAACTTTGGGTGCAGAAGGGCTTTACGTGCAACAGTTGATTGTTGCTAGTTGCTTCTCTGCTGTTCTTTACATTGCACAAGTGCAAACATTTTGTAAACCTGGGCCTCTGCGTCAGTGCGAGGTCGCTGCAGGACTGTACAGAGCAGTGCCCTTTGACCCTTTCAAAGACAATCTTCGCTCCCCTTGAGCCCCTCACAACATGGCACCCCTCTAGAATTCAATAGTTCAAGCATTGTTTTTCCAGGCGGCAGGGCCACCGCCATTTCGCATTTCCGCCCTTGTGCCCTTTTCTGCGTTCATTGTGAGTTTCCGCCCTCGCCGCCCAGCCCGCGCTCAGCTACAAGGTTTTCAAAAACGGGTCCCTGGTCCAGGGTCACGAGTGACTGTGCACAGGTGGGGGCACACAACACACTGCATAACACTCTGTTGGTTCATTCAGCCACTGACCACTGGATTTAACCAAAGGGTGATCAGGTTGACGTCATCTGAAGGACTGCTGGCATGCCTTAAAAATG
This sequence comes from Triturus cristatus, assembly GCF_964204655.1. NCBI lineage: Eukaryota > Metazoa > Chordata > Amphibia > Caudata > Salamandridae > Triturus > Triturus cristatus. Next base: position 1,256,392,469 of record NC_140592.1, on the reverse strand, counting down.
CTTTCATCTGCGGGAAACAAAGACGTTCAATATATGTGTCATTTATTCTCGTGAACGTGCTTTATTGCAAATTCGTGTTTACGTCACATAGATTGTTCTCAGCGCAGTAGTCAATCGGGAATGGCCAGCGTAGAAACATCTAAAAAGTTTTGCATCTCTGCTTTCTAAAGTCTTATAGCGTCTCGAGAGGCGCAGAGGCGCTATAGAATTAAGACAAGGAGGCTGATATGGATGACGAATTTGAAAATATGTCCTGTGCACAGTATAAAGAAACACCCTTCACAAGTGTGAACTTGAATGTTTGTTTTCTGCGATATTTTTTTTATGGGGTCAGTGCTTATAAAAATGTGTTTCTGTACTTCGATTAACGATAAAATTATTCTGTGTGGACAAACATCATTTTGACCTGCCGAATCCATTCAATGTTTTTTTTTCTTGGCAAACAAACCTATTCTTTGGCGTTAGAAACCGTTTTGTATCGATGAGTGTTAAAATACCAAAATCGCTAGATATTATTTATGCAAGAATGCGGCTATAAGCTGTTTTTATGTGCATATCACATCACGCATTTTGCCTGGTTTTTGTTTCCTTGCTGTATAATTCAGCCCCCGTCCCCATGTTTCAGTGCCCTGCATCTATGCGCGCTAGAAAGCGCTATGTCGAACCGCGGTTCCGTTTATACTACTATCGGACTCTCGGAAATTTTAGCTATGTGGCAGCATAGTCCAGATAATTGTTAATCAATCCTGCAACGTCAATGACATCCCCTTTTGAACAGCAAGAAATAACCGAAAAAATATTAGCCCGAATACATAGATATACCGATGCAACTAATGGCCAGCAGATGGCGCCCTTTGCACAGTAATCCCGCGTTCGCTCCCAGGCTCTGCTGCTCCGGGCCTCCAGTGCCGTCGGGCTGCAGCCGAGGGCAGGCCGGCCAGGGGCCCTTACAACGGGCAGGGGGTGGGCATAGGGGCGGGGTTGATAATAAATGAATGAATGAATCCCAACGGGTCCCACGGAATCGTTCAGTCTGAGACTGATGACGTACACGCCCTTACGTCACGGTAGTTGATTCTGTCATTTATTGATTTTCAGCCCGGGCGGCAGATGCAATGTTTAAAAACAAATCATTGTTGAGATCAAAGCTCTGTGGAAGTCCAGGCAACTCTAACAATACATTAACATTACAGATGCTAACACTGTATTAACATTACAGATACTATCAATGTCTTAATATTACAGATACTAACAATGTAATAATATTACAGATTACACGGTGTCTGAGACTTCCAGGGACCCTCCTCTGCTAGAAACATTGAGTGCATGCCCTAGAAACAGGGTAATGGTGGGTGGGTTTTAAACAGGTCCTGGGACCTCTTCTGTAGGACCAACCAGCAGGCTACTGACCTCTGACCTTTAATGCCATGAACCTTGGCCCCCTGGCAGCCTTGTTCTGTGCAGGGCCCCCCGGTACCCGGTGCCCTCCGCTGCTTTGAAAGGTCGCGTTATAGAGTAAACAGATCTTCGAAACGAAAAACCAAGAGATTCCATCGAGACAGACGTAGGACTATACTTACAGTCTCTTCCGTGTAGGCCCTGGGTCTAAGTGAGGCGGAGTGACGTCACCACATGCTTTTCTTTGGCTCCACCCCATTATAAGTTATAGTCAGGTGGAGCCGTATGGGGTAATTTCCCTCCGCCCAGTTCATACTCAGGGCCTATGTGGAAGAGGGCTGTAAGTAGAGTGACAGTAAAACCACACGTGATTTTATCCTCACCCCCGTACTACCCACGCACCTTGTACAATCAGGCCGATTCCACAATAACACGGAAGCTGCGACAGGTTTAGCGCTGTGGCGGTTCTACTTCTTGGATTTTTTAGTCACACCTGATTGGCAGGTCACAAAAGGCTGCTTTTAAAACGGCACATGCCACAAAACTCAGGTATGCTGTGCGGCATGTGACATGCTACATACCTGTGGCAGCAAAGCCTTCTCTTCGAATGAAGTTGGTAGAAGGAAGCGCTTGTTTCGGGAAGAGATGCCCCTCTCTTGAAGGCGCTACACGACGAATCACAAAAGCGGCTCTGATTTATTTGCAGCATTTCATCAAGTGCCAAACCCGGACATGTGTTTACTTTGGAGAAAGGTATCGAGACACCGGGGACATACGTCCAAAAACTGGCAAACACGGGCCGCCTATTGCGCTAGAAATAAGGCTCCCCGATTCCCGTTTTTTATTCATGTTTACAGCTAAATACAGACAGAAAAACATTTATTTTCCTATCTGTATTTATTTTTAAATGTGACTAAAGATGGAACTTGGGTTGCTTTTTGAGTAATTCTAAATGCCGTCAATCACAACTGGCAGGCCAATGGTGCAGATTAAAAGGTAAGGTGATAAGAACAAAAAGTACCTTTAGTAAAGAGCCTTTAACAGTAGTAGACATACACAACCATGATACTGGCATTTGCCTGTTTTCTTATAAATGCATATGTGATTATCTGAGTGTGTTTATCAATGAAGCGTGCAAAGAGGCCAGGCGTGAGTGCATATTTATCGGTTAAATAAATGTAGATATATATACTAATTTGACCTTCATTTGTTCACAAAATCTAAAATAAATATGGCTAAATACAGATAAAATTAGCAAAAAAAATAAATATGGCTGAATGCAGACGGAAATGTCAAAAAATAAATACCATAAAACCGGGACCCCTCGTTATAAAGACAACAGACATAAAACTACAGATTATTTATCGCCTGACAAATATTGTATCCGAGGACAATTTGCAAAAACATCGCTCCATAGTAGTTAAAAACAGAAAATCGAGCTGCAGCGGGCATAGCTTTCTGAAAGAAATTAAGGACACCATATTTAGGCCAGGAGATGTCGGAATGCGATGTCCTGACACACATGTGAAGTCACGACTGAATTTGTATTCGTTTTTGCAGATAGGTGACGTCATTACATAACTTTGTCTCACAAGAGGCACACACGCAGACATTGATGTGTTGTGCACACAGGTACATGCTTAGGGGGCGGGGCATTCAGAGTGACAGGCTTAGGGGGCGGGCCTTCAGAGTGACAGGCTGTGCTGAAGTGCATTGGAAGAGGGTCGAGGGGCTTCGGCAGCGCTGTCAGTGAAGACAGACGAGTCTTGGTCGAGCAGTCCAGGGCCAGCCCCCCCCCCCCCCCCCCCCCCCCACCCCCCCCCCCCACCCCCGCCCGTGAATGCCCCAGGTGTCCGCTAATTAAAAGAGGAGAAAGCCACCACTTCCTGTCCAGCCGACCTGTTCTTTGAACCCCGGGCTGAGACGAATGAAAGACCCCAACAGGAAACACCCATTCACATAATCAACATTTACCAAGTGAGCTGGAAAAGCCCCCTCGTCCCCCTGGGGGGCTAAACCGCACTCCCACCCCCAAATCCTTCATGGCCTGCACTAAGCGTGTCAACAGACAGCCCCTCGCAGAAGCCGAGGCAGGGCAAGCGCTATAAACCCGCAGGCCCAGTCCTGGGCGTCGTTTCACCCGGTGCCCACCGGAGCGATGCCTCACATGTCAGTAACAGTGGCCGGTTAGCAATGAAGAACAACCGGGAATCGTGTCACAGGAAGCTGATGCCCTGTGTTATTCCTCATTCCTACCCAAGGATCTCGAACAGATCCCGAGGTGTGTCCGCTGTTCTCGTATCTACCCCGAGTTAAGAGTCTTTCTCTTAGAGACCCTGGAAGGATGAAAGGGTGTGTTGGCCTCGCAGGGGGTGTTAGTAGGAGGTGCTCACACCCGTAAGCTGTCGCCCTCTCTTACCATTTAAACGATTGCTTTGTCCATCGGGTGTAATTTCTTTCCCCCTGTGTTTTTAGGGTGTCTGCTGACAAGCGGGTTCTGCGCTCAGGGGGGCGGGGGTAGGGTGGGGGGCAGGTATGCCTGGCATGAACAGCTCTCCGTCCCTTTCACAAGCACTTGTCTGAGAGGTGACTGACGCTGCCCCAGAGGAGCCCGTCAGCCATTTACCAACCCAGGGTTAGTCCTTCTAGTCTCCTTGAAGCACCCCCCTGTTTAAGCGTTTCAGTGTTACTGTTGCCCCCATTTCAGAGGCAATGGCGTCACGCGCGACTGACTCTGCCCCAGCCCCACAGCCTGTACATGCCAGATGCTGCTCTTCAGGGCGCTAGTTTGGCCTGTCATTGGCCACTGCAGCTCGACCTGCCTCCGAAGATGCTGGCTAGTGGTTTCTATATAGGGCCGCCGGCCTCTGTCCAGATGTGGGCAGGGGGGCGAGGGTACAGGAGCCGGGCCCTTGGTAAGACGAGCGCCCAGAGCTGCAGTGAGGCAGTCGAGGCGCCGGGGGATGTTTTCAGCTCTAGGGAGGTAGGAAATAGCCAATTAATAGCTGTGCCCGTGGAAAGATGGGCGCCCAGACCTGCAGTGCGTCCCTGGAGCTGAAAACATCCCCCGAGGCCCCTCCAAGGAGTTCGGAAATAGCCAATTAATAGCTGGGCCTGGAGCAGATAGGGTGCTCATTACAGCCCCTGACGCCCCCAGGCCGGACACCTGTGCGGGGCTGTCAGCGCACTGAGGGCTGGGCTGGGAGCTAGCAGGCCCACAGCCAAGGTGCATTGTGGGAAGGCATACTTTACGGAAGCCGGTGGGCCTGGTCCTCGAACCCAACACTTACCCTCAAATATTCACGCTAGCAGCCTCAGAGTCACCGCGGAACTGACACATTGAGCCAAGCGCTCCGAAGCGGCCGAATGGTGACACTCGGCGCTTTATAAACCTACCATATGAAAAAATAATTATACACCGATTGAAACAGGAAAACTGAATTTGCATCATGGTTGCTGCCTTCTTCGTAGGGTATCGAGCAAATAACAGAGAATTGCTCCAACCGGGGCCTCGAGACTTTACATAATGTTTACCAGCAGCAGGGCCCACAGTGGGGCAGAGGGGCTGTGCTCTGGGGGCTGCTGACGTCGCAAGCAGTGCTCAGATCTCCCCCTGCCTAAGTACGAATCTGACCTCGTGTAGTGTAACTGGTGCTCACGTATGTGCGCGAGGAGGTAAAAGGAGTTGATAAACGGGTAGAAAGGCAAATAGATAAATGACGATCGCTCCTAAAATCTTTTATACCCTTGCTATGATTCCTATTCAGTTTCCATTACAGTTCTATAAAGATATTGATAGACTTCGCTCCAAATTTCTCTGGAACAATAAATCAATTCGTATTGGTTATAAAAAATTAAAAAATACCCAAGTGCAATGCTGCATTTGGCTTTCCTGACTTTTTTCTCTATCACAAGGCATTTATACTGAAACAAAGTTCCATATGGTTTACTCCTTCCTCTTTAAATAACCATCCTACGTGGCTTCATATAGAGCAGTCTCTGGTGGATCCCTTTCCATTGACCACCTTGCTAACAATGTCTAACAGGTCACAATATTTGCAAAAATCGGTTATTATCAAATCCACTAAACTCATTTTTAATGACCTGGATTCAATTTTTTTACCCCCTATGGTTTATACTGAAGATATGTCATTATGGCATGGTAATGTTATTAAACTGAATAGAAATGTTAAGTTCTGGAATTCCTGGATTAAAGCTGGTATCTTTTATCTTAAAGATATTTATTTCGACAATGTTTTTATTTCTTTTGAAGCTTTGCAAATGAAATGTAGTTTACCTCAATCTGATTTTATTAAATTTGAGTCTTTATGTAATTCAATTTTAGATTCCTTCCCTCATGGTATTCCGTTTAATGTTAAAGCAGATTTAGCCATATATATTCAAACTATCTATACTTCATCCCATACTGTTTCTATTTTATATAAAAAATTATCTAATTCTATAGGAAACAATTTAAATATAATTTCAACATTTTGGAATGCAGAGCTTTCACTTTCTTTGTCCAACGATACTTGGAAGATTATTTGGCTTAATAGTATTTCAGGCTGGCTGCCTGTTTCGCTTTACCAAACCAATTCTTATATTTTATTCAATTGTTTATGGACTCCAGTACGCTTATTTCGTGCTAAACTTCTGCAAGATGACATTTGTTGGCATTGTAAATTACTTCCTGGATCATTACAACATATACTTTTTGATTGTCCATTAATTTTTAAATTTTGGTCTGATGTTTGGGATATTGTACAACAAATATTTCATATCCATGATGTTATTTCTTACAAAATGTTAATATGTAAATCTGTTGCTCTTTTGCATAACTTAACTGAATTAGAAGGTAAACTGTTTAATTTCCTAATATCAGCTGCTTTAAAGTCCATTACATTTTGCTGGAAGGATATTTCGTCATTATCAGTTCATGCTTGGTGGTCATGGGTCATTTTTACAAGAAGAGGTGCTCAATTATCCCTGAACGGGATCAATCATAACTCTAATTTGTTTTGCTCTTTTTGGTTACCTATAGATGTATATTTATCTCTATAATTGTATATTTGTACTTGATATACCGTTTTATTGTCATTATACTTACTTGTTATATGATGAATGTAGCTCTACTTCCTCATAGTTGACATTGTAATTATTCATGGCTCCCCTTTTCGTTTATCCTCCCCCCTTTAATTGATTCTTTACACATCCTTACCTATTGTAATTTATGATTGCTTTTGAAAATCTCTTATTTTATATAGGTATTTTCGCTTATGGCCAATGTTTTTTTGTATTGTCTGTATATGTTTATTATTATGAAAATTCAATAAAACATTTTGAACTTAAGAAAGGCAAATAGAATCCCATTCAGTGGCTGTTTTGTACAAAGGGAAAACAGAATACGTGTTTAAATTGTGGCCTACCCGCTTAAATGAATAAAATAGTCCCTACATCATTCAGTAGGCTGCGTGGTGAGGGACACAGATTCGCGCCTACTAAACGACGAGGGCGCCAGCAGCGTCTTGGGGCATTTGGCCATGACTCGTTTTAATTCTTCCCTTTTTGCTGATACTGCACAGCATGGACAAAAAGTATTCTGTCTTTTACTCACGCTGTACAACAACACTGCCACAAGGCATAGGTCTAAATAGATGCATTGCCTTTGCCAATGCTTGTTTAAATAGGGAAGCAAAACGACATGCTGTTTTAGCGACCGTGGACGTAAGATTGTGCAAACTCATTCTACTGGGGCCTCCCTGCAAATCTAGCACAGAGATTTGGGTCTTACAGACTCAGCACGTCTGTGTCTAGCAGGTGCAGTGGCACCAGGGCCCAGAGGCCTGACGGCCACACTGACCCTCGATTAATGATGTGGTTTACTACCTAACCAACACCTGGGGGCATTTTCATGGCCTGCACTGGCCACCCCGGGCCCTTACTGCGCACAGCATGTCCCCCGCTCTTTCAGTCTTTTCATTGGCTGCCAGGTCATGCGCGCATCCATTTTAGGGTTTTGTGCACAGTACAGAAACCCTTATAAGGTAACGAATCCGGCCTCAACAAATAACTTATAAAAAACATAAGCCACTCAGTCTCTGTCTGCCAAGTTACTCTACAAAAGGTTGTAACAAGTAGGGTGGGATGTGGGTGCTTCTCGGCCTGTGCAGCACCAGACATTTATGGAACATGATAGCGCCAAGAGACGCCCTAGTGTAGGAGCGCTATAAAAAGTCCACACAACACATCTTTGTGCCCAGCGCTCTAAGGACACGTGGGTCACCGACTCGAAGCGCTATGCACAGCGGTGCATTTTATGTTTGCACGAGTTAAAGCCCTTTTAGAGTATTTCACTTTCGAGACTTTTATATCACCTTTCTTCACAGTTACTTTATTCTCAGTATTCACGTGAATGAATGACCGTTTTTGGTGTTACTTGCCTGCTTTTTAAGAGGACCTCCCCTCCCCCCCCCAACCCTCCCGCAGTTGATTCTCCATTCCAGACGCCCGTCCTTCCACCCCCACGCACGTGTTTACATTCGTTCATTTTCCTGGCCTCGTGCCTTCGGATAGGTTCTTTAACAATTGTAGATTCCGGAGTTTTGCACACAAGGCTTTGCACAGGTGCAAACTCACCGACGGTGACACAAACCAGCGCAAACTCTTCATAAACGATTTACTTTCCAGTCAGTGAATGCTGCCTGTGGCCCAGCGGCTTGAAGCGCGCCGGGCCCGGGGGGGGGGGGGGGGGGGGATAGATTTGCAGATTTCTCACTTTCTCCCTCACAACTCAACGCAGCGTCTTTGCTCGCTGCTCTCATGGCGTAAACTGTTAGTCCCTCTCTTCTTGATGGCCCAACCCCGTTCCTACATCCCAGACCAGGGGTGAGTGAATGCTACGCTTGCAGTTGGATTTGGGGTGCACAGACATGTTATGTTCACACCCCATTATTGTGGGGAGCCAGGGGAGGGGTGATTCGGGCCCTGCGAGTTAGGGTCCCCGTAAAGCTGGTAGCGCTCAGAAACGTGTAACTTTCTGACTATTCGCCAAACCTCTGCAGGCCGCTCCCCACCTTGGAAGTGAGTGGACATTGCGTCATTGCCTCCGATTAAGGGCTTCGGGGAATGTGTTTCCAGAGCAGCAAAGTAGAGGTGACGTCACATTCTGAAGACCGCGGGAACGGAGAATGCTTTGCTTGCTCAGCGGAAAGAAAACAATACTACTACGTTTGTATTGACGTTTAAGCACAGAAATGCACCACTCAGAACTCCGGGGAGTCTGAGTCCAGCAGAGAGCCACGACTTCCTCTGGAAATCTTGACATTCCTAAGAGGTCAGAAATGTGCGCCGTATGGCTTTTATCTTCACTTTTGTCACTTGGACTAGAGAAAGCCAGGCGACACACCTGGCCACAACTGGTACTGCAACACCCTCCCTTCTAAAATAACATGGGTAGGGACTTAAAACTAAACCTGTAGGAAATAATGTTAATTTAAGTTAAATAAATGAGAATAGTTACTAATATAAATACGTATCACTTAAAGTTTAAAAAAATCTAAAAATAAGTAATTTATTATTTAATTATAACATGTTTCAATAAACTTTTGTAAATTTACAAATTATACCAACATAAATCTGTCAACAATATACTTACATTACTTTTAATTATTTCTATGCATCACTTTTAATAATTATTAATGCATAATAAAAAAGCTAACTTTTTTACTTTAAATGGGAATTTATTTCTGAAGAAAAACTTCTATTTCATAATTACAATTAACTTAATTAACTATTGACTTCAATATCAAGTTGAGTGTTGCAGCATTTTTTATACACTTCATTTAAAATAAATATATACATTCATTTACATTGATTTTAAAAAAAGTTTTTTTTTTTGTTTGTTAAATAAACAGTTTTTATCTTTCCCTATACTCTGCCATTTGGAGACTGCACTATCAAGGTAGACATTTCCCTATGGTATAGGAACAATTTAAAAAGTTTATAAATATTTATACGAAATAGGTAAAATACTTTATCTTAAATATCAATGGCAATTAATATGATACATTTATTTTAAATGTAGGACAAAATAAAATAGATGCTACAACACTACTAACATTTGAATTAAACCCCTGAGTTAGTTTCAAGATATTAAATTAAATCATTTTTTTCTGAAGTTTCAATTCAAATATAAATTCCCACCTAAGGTAAAAAAAATAATAAATTGTTTTGTTATGCATTAATAATTATTAAAAGTGATGTGTAGAGTTAATTCAATAAATGTAATTATATTTTAATACAAAATTATGCTACATCATTTCATGAATCAAAAGGATTGTTAAAATATTTTATAATTAAATAATGAATATGTTTTATTTTTAGATATTTTATGAACACTAAATATATGTTTTTTAATGTTACGTTTTAAAAAAAATAATGTAATCTATGAAAACAAAATCTTATGTGGTTTTATTTTGAGTGCATTCCACCACTATTTTCTATTGGGAGGGTGTTGTAATACCAGCAGTTGGCTGTGTGTGGTGCTAGACTTCTGTTTCTTTTCAGCAGCAGTAATATACTCTCATAAATTTGCCTCCACCCCATTTTTCAGGGGGTGGAGATGTGTAAGTCTAAACTTTTGAGCAATTTCACACTCGGATTTTGTAAATAGCCAAAAGTAAGGACGTTTCTAAAAAATTTAAAGGAAAATGTTCTGTTAACATTCAGGGGTTGTCAATCTTGCACGTGCGAGCCGGTCCCCTCTGCTTCCTCATGTGTCCTCTTCCCACTTCCGGCAAAGTTAGGGTTATTAATAATGACGTGTACAATGGCCATAAATTATTTGTGAACTACAAGTTTCTGTGTTCCATATTCTGCAGATTAAAGGGACTGCACCAAGAAACGTTTCACTCAAATGATCTGTCCTAATACAAGGGGTTCTTTGGCAGGAGTAGGACTTTCCCAGAATCCTTTGTAGGATGCTGACATCCCATAGGATCGCATCTCCTCATAGACCTAAACCTCCTGTAATCACATAATCCGCGTGTTTAGAGCATCCTTCTCTGCGGAGGCCTGCACAGGTGGGGTCAGCCTCTAGTGGAATGTCCTCGTTAATGCTTGGGGGCGTGGCTTCTAGTGGAATGTCCTCGTTAATGCTTGGGGCGTGGCCTCTAGTGGAATGTCCTCGTTAATGCTTGGGGCGTGGCCTCTAGTGGAATGTCCTCGTTAATGCTTGGGGTGTGGGTGGCCTCTAGTGGAATGTTCTCCGTTAATGCTTGGGGCGTGGCCTCTAGTGGAATGTCCTCGTTAATGCTTGGGGGTGTGGCCTCTAGTGGAATGTCCTCGTTAATGCTTGGGGGTGTGGCCTCTAGTGGAATTTCCTCGTTAATGCTTGGGGCGTGGCCTCTAGTGGAATGTCCTCATTAATGCTTGGGGACGTGGCCTCTAGTGGAATGTCCTAGTTAATGCTTGGGGTGTGGCTTCTAATGGAATGTTCTTATTAATGCTTGGGGTTTGGGAGACACTCTCCTCAGAGAGAGAGAGAGAGTAACAGTTATTTATTTAGTACATTTTCAGTATTTATTTGAGTTTGGGTTGTTTAAGAGTTTTTAAAATCTGGATATGCTTTTTGAAATGGACCCTGCCTCCAACATCGGGCTCTTTCTCAAAGATATATTTTATGCTTCTGGTGTCTCGGACTCCTTGCCACCTTCTCTTGTACTTCAACGAAAAAAAAGCTAACCTTGGCTTTGCATGCTCACGTTTGTTTTGCGAAAATGGGACTGTCGGATAATAAATTGTTGTTATTTTTGTGTTCAGAAGTTTTGAATTCGTTTTGAAATTGTTTGCGTTTTATTTCTGTGGCACGTCTCTATGTGACAATGCAAAAAGGAGTTTTCAGATTTGTTTTATTTGACACCACTTTGGTTTTTATTATTGCATTTTACTTTAAACACTCAGAGTGAATTCTCTTTTTCCCAGCCTCACTCATCCAGTTCGATGTTTTCTTGTTACCAGTTCTTTTGATTTTGTTCTTCACCAGTCGATTTTGTATCTTTGTTTGTGCCTCTCGCACAATTCACCCCTTTTATCTGCTGTACTTTGGCTTGAAAACTGAACATTTGCAAATAAAGAAATTTTTGCACCAAAAGTTTTAAAACGAGGCAACAGTGTAGTTTTTTTTTTCATTTTGGGATGCTTGCGTTCATCATTAGCACATTTAGGGATTATTGACACAATCCACCTAACACCAATAAGTGCCTGGATGTCAGGCTTCTCTGAGCCCCGGGCACCGCAGAATTACGGCTTTATCCTGAAGCTCAGCATTTCTTTCAAGCCAAGGTGCCCCTTCCTGAGCGAGAACAATCCTGCGCGCAACGCAGGCACCCTTGCACCATGGCGCCAGGGGGCCTTCGTGGAGCTCGGCAACCGATTGCGCACAAGTGCTCGGAAAACGCAGGAATGTTCCATATTTTGATAAATACGATGCATTCCTGCCCTTTCCCTGGAACACAGCACAGCAAGGTGACTTGCTGTGCTGCGTTTTAAAAATAAATAACTCTGGGGCATATCAGCAAGGGCTTTAAAAGCCAGAAAAGCGGAGATAAAACCAACGCCCTATCAGCAAGAGGGTGCTAACATGCGTATTCGCATGTTAGCACCCTTTTACACTACGCCTACCGTTGTATCTCTAATGTACTAGGAAGTGCTGGCCCATTCCCATCACACTGCACCAGCTCCGCTAGGAAGTGCTGGTCCATTCCCTTCACGCTACAACAGCTCTGCTGAGAAGTGCCGGTCCATTCCCTTCACACTACAGCAGATCTGCTGAGAAGCGCTGGTCCATTCCCTTCACGCTACAGCAGCTCTGCTGAGAAGTGCTGGTCCATTCCCTTCACACTACAGCAGCTCTGCTGAGAAGTGCCGGTCCATTCCCTTCACGCTACAGCAGCTCTGCTGAGAAGTGCCGTTCCATTCCCTTCACGCTATAGCAGCTCAGCTGAGAAGTGCCGGTCCATTCCCTTCACACTACAGCAGATCTGCTGAGAAGTGCCGGTCCATTCCCTTCACGCTACAGCAGCTCTGCTGAGAAGTGCCGGTCCATTCCCTTCACACTACAGCAGATCTGCTGAGAAGTGTCGGTCCATTCCCTTCACGCGACAGCAGCTCTGCTGAGAAGTGCCGGTCCATTCCCTTCACGCTACAGCAGATCTGCTGAGAAGCGCTGGTCCATTCCCTTCACGCTATAGCAGCTCTGCTGAGAAGTGCCGGTCCATTCCCTTCACGCTATAGCAGCTCAGCTGAGAAGTGCCGGTCCATTCCCTTCACACTACAGCAGATCTGCTGAGAAGTGCCGGTCCATTTCCTTCACACTACAGCAGATCTGCTGAGAAGCGCTGGTCCATTCCCTTCACACTACAGCAGCTCTGCTGAGAAGTGCTGGTCCATTCCCTTCACACTACAGCAGCTCTGCTGAGAAGTGCCGGTCCATTCCCTTCACGCTACAGCAGCTCTGCTGAGAAGTGCCGGTCCATTCCCTTCACGCTACAGCAGATCTGCTGAGAAGCGCTGGTCCATTCCCTTCACGCTACAGCAGCTCTGCTGAGAAGTGCCGGTCCATTCCCTTCACGCTATAGCAGCTCAGCTGAGAAGTGCCGGTCCATTCCCTTCACACTACAGCAGATCTGCTGAGAAGTGCCGGTCCATTCCCTTCACACTACAGCAGATGTGCTGAGAAGCGCTGGTCCATTCCCTTCACGCTACAGCAGCTCTGCTGAGAAGTGCTGGTCCATTCCCTTCACACTACAGCAGCTCTGCTGAGAAGTGCCGGTCCATTCCCTTCACGCTACAGCAGCTTTGCTGAGAAGTGCCGGTCCATTCCCTTCACATTGTAGCAGCTCTGCTAGGAAGTGTTGGTACATTCCCTTCATACTGCAGCGGCTCTACTAGGAAGTGAAGGTCATTCCCTTCACACTGTAACAGCCCTGCTGGGAAGTGCTGGTTCGTACTCGTCACAGTGCAGCAGCTCTCCTGGGAAGTGCTGGCGTCCCATCTAAAGTGGCAGTGTGTGGGTACCGAGTTGTACCCGCTGAGACTTCTAGTCATTACTTTATATGGTATCGTCAATGTTGTTCACGTGTGAAGCACCTGGAATAAAGGCGCTAAAATAAGCGAACAATTCAATAGATAAGTATAGCCTGAAATGATGGACTCTACCCCTGTCCCTCCGGCCTTTCAAAGACATCGCCCAGCAGTGACAGGTGAGTCCACTGCTCCCCCACCTCTTCTATTGGGATACCTTGCGTCTTTTTTGCCCCACCGTTGCGTCACTTTTTGTGACACAGCGGTGGAGTAAAAACGGGGTCCATTTACAATATTACACATCTAGGGAGATGCGCCACGCTGTAAAGCCCTGCGACACAATATACCTGCGTCAGGTATAATGTATGCAGGGTGTGCGTTCCCGTGTAATAATGACGCAATGTGCCACTTCTAGGACGCCACTGCGTCAAAACCCTACGCCTGCTTTAAGCAGGCGTAGGGAGTGAGGCCGCACAAGGATAGGCCTCCCAGTGCATTGCTGCAGTTGCGTCGTGCTTGCGACACGACTCCAGCAATGTGTGACTTTTGCACCAACAGATGCGTTTGCGTGGGGGCACCCTGTTCCCCCACTGGCATTCTTCCGTGCCACCGGCAAAGCCCATGTACCTAGGTACTGAATCGAGACATACCCCACCTGTAGCGTGTCCACTATCCAGGACCCTAGTGCAAGGAAGGGCAGGCCCTGGCTGCTGTTTGGATTATAAAATACAGCAATAATAAGGGTTCAGTGCACCCCTCAAGCCTCTGGGCCCCGGTGCCACTGCACCTGCTGCACCACAAGAAGCTACGCCCCTGATCCCAGCACCGGGGCAGTGTGGGAGCCACGCTCATTAGCATATGCGCCCTCCACGGTGTGTTGACGTCCACAACAGTGGGGCTGGTGTTAGCAGAGCGCACCTGTCAAAACAAAAGCAGAAGCCGGGGACACCCCACCCTGCAGCCCCCCAGGTGAGGGAACTGGGCCCAGCGGCCGAGGGTGCAGGAATCTGCAACCCGAGCCTGGCAGAGCCGGGCCCTGGCAGCGGAGCCCTCTAGGCACCCAAGACCCTTTGTTGGACATGATTAAACCCTCTTTGTTTCATTACATACACCATTGCAAAAACAAACAGTGCTGGGGAGATAAGGGCTGATCCCCCCCGGGCCCCTCCCGGCCCTGCTGCTCGCTCATTGAAGCTGTCAGGCCTGAGTGGAGGGGGCGGGGAGGGCTTTACCTGGCCCATCAGATCACGGTGCAGGTGCACCGAGGGCTCTCAGCGCTAACAAAGGGCACTGAGAGATAAGGCCAGAGGTGTGAAGCACTCATGTCACTGACTGATGTGCCGATAGAGACGCCTCAGTGCGCCTCAGCTGTCTTCATTCACAGCCCTGCCCTCCCCAGAGCGGAGCCCGCAGCAGGAGTGGGCTGTGGGAGGCCACAGGCCCTGCACTACAGCCCACCTGACTGCCTACAGCTCCCACACAGAACCCGCTGTCACCCCACACAGAACCCGAGGTTACCCCACACAGAGCTGACTGTCATCCAAAGCTCCCACGCAGAGCCCGCTGTCAGGCTACAGACCCCACACTACAGCCCACCTGACTGCCTAAAGCTCCCACACAGAACCCACTGTCACCCCACACAGAACCCGATGTTACCCCACACAGAGCCTACTGTCAGCCTACAGACCCCCACTACAGCCCACATGACTGCCTACAGCTCCCACACAAAACCCGCTGTCACCCCACACAGAACCCGCTGTTACCCCACACAGAGCCTACTGTCAGCCTACAGCCCCCCCCTACAGCCCACCTGACTGCCTAAAGCTCCCACACAGAACCCGCTGTTACCCCACACAGAGCTGGCTGTCATCCAAAGCTCCCACGCAGAGCCCGTTGTCAGGCTACAGGACCCCCACTACAGCCCACCTGACTGCCTAAAGCTCCCACACAAAACCCGCTGTCACCCCACACAGAACCCGCTGTTACCCCACACAGAACCCACTGTATCCCAACACAAAACCCGCTGTCACCCCACACAGAACCCGATGTTACCCCACACAGAGCCGGCTGTCACCCAAAGCTCCCACGCAGAGCCCGCTGTCACCCCACACAGAACCCACTGTATCCCCACACAAAACCCGCTGTCACCCCACACAGAACCCGATGTTACCCCACACAGAGCCGGCTGTCACCCAAAGCTCCCACGCAGAGCCCGTTGTCAGCCTACAGGCCCCACACTACAGCCCACCTGACTGCCTACAGCTCCCACGCAGAGCCCGCTGTCACCTCACACAGAACCCACTGTCTCCCCACACAAAACCCGCTGTCACCCCACACAGAACCAGATGTTACCCCACACAGAGCCGGCTGTCACCCAAAGCTTCCACGCAGAGCCCGTTGTCAGCCTACAGGCCCCACACTACAGCCCACCTGACTGCCTACAGCTCCCACGCAGAGCCCGCTGTCAGCCTACAGGCCCCACACTACAGCCCACCTGACTGCCTACAGCTCCCATGCAGAGCCCGCTGTCAGCCTACAAGCCCCACACTACAGCCCACCTGACTGCCTACAGCTCTCACACAGAACCCACTGTCTCCCCACACAAAACCCGCTGTCACCCCACACAGAACCCGCTGTCACCCCACATAGAACCCGCTGTCACCCCACACAGAACCCGCTGTCACCCCACATAGAACCCGCTGTTACCCCACACACAGCCGGCTGTCACCCAAAGCTCCCAGCAAGAGCCCGCTGTCAGCCCACAGGCCGCACACTGCAGTCCAGCTGACTCCCTACAGCTCCCACGCAGAACCCGCTGTCAGCCTACAAGCCCCACACTGCAGCCCAGCTGACTCCCTACAGCTCCCACGCAGAACCCGCTGTCAGCCTACAAGCCCCACACTGCAGACCAGCTGACTGCAAGCACATTGCACGAACGGTGCTCGGAGTGGAACAAAAGTGCAATTGTTGATAAGTGCCTCGAATCGTGCAATTGACCGACAGAGGCGCTCTGCTACTGCTCTCATAACGGCATAGTGGTACTTTCAGAAGGGTTGACGCTGTTCTGTTAAACATGAGGTAGGACCCCTGATAAGTGCTGACACTTTATTATTCATGTACAGCAGTGCTGCTCTGAAGTGTCAGTTCTGTCATGGAAACTAAACTGGCCCTATTGCTGGGTCAGAGTATTCCACATTAAATGGATAGAACAGTGTCCCTGCTGAGAAGTGCTGGTATTGTATTAAAGGTATAGCATCTCTGATGGGAAGTGCTGGTATTGTATTAAAGGTATAGCATCCCCGCTGAGAAGTGCTGATATTGTAGGGTATAGCATCCCTGCTGGGAAGTGCTGGTATTGTATTAAAGGTATAGCATTCCCGCTGAGAAGTGCTGGTATTGTGCTATTAAAGGTATAGACTTCAAGCTGAAAAGTCCTGGTTTTGTACTACTAAAGATATAGTATCCCTGCTGAGAAGTGCTGGTATTTTACTATTAAAGGTATGGTATCCCTGCTGGGAAGTGCTGGCATTGTACTATTGAAGGTAGAAACTCCCTGCTGGTATGTGCGGGTATTGTGCTATTAAAGGTATAGCATACCTGCTGAGAAGTGCTGGCTTTGTACTATTAACAGTATCACATCCCTGCTGAGAAGTGCTGGTATTGTGCTATTAAAGGTACAGACTCCCTGCTTAAACGTGCTGGTGTTGTAATATTAAAGGCAGATATTCTGCTGGTATGTGCTCGTATTGTACTATTAAAAGGTATAGTTTCATTGTTGGGACGTGCTGGTATTGTACTAGTAAAGGTATAGCATTCCACTATTAAAGGTATAGCATTCCTGCTGGAAAGTGCTGGTGTTGTACTATTAAAGGTATTGCATCCCTGCTGGGAAGTACTGGTGTTGTACTATTAAAGGTATAGCATTCCACTATTAAAGGTATAGCATTCCTGCTGGAAAGTGCTGGTGTTGTACTATTAAAGGTATTGCATCCCTGCTGGGAAGTACTGGTGTTGTACTATTAAAGGTATAGAATCCCTGCTGGGAAGTACTGGTACTCTACTATTAAAGGTATAGCATCCCTACTGCGAAGTGCTGGTTTGGTACTATTAAATATATAGCATCCCTGCTGGGAAGTGCTGGCTTCAAACTATTAAAGGTATAGCATCCCTGCTGGGAAGTGCTGGTATTGTACTATTAAAGGTATGGCATTCCACTATTAAAGGTATAGCATTCCTGCTGGAAAGTGCTGGTGTTGTACTATTAAAGGTATAGCATCCCTACTGCGAAGTGCTGGTTTGGTACTATTAAATATATAGCATCCCTGCTGGGAAGTGCTGGCTTCAAACTATTAAAGGTATAGCATCCCTGCTGGGAAGTGCTGGTATTGTACTATTAAAGGTATAGCATCCCTGCTGGGAAGTGCTGGTTTGTACTATTAAAGGTATAGCAGCCCTGCTGGGAAGTGCTGGTACTGTACTATTTATTAAAGGTATAGCACCCCCACTGTGAAGTGCTGGTTTGTACTATTACAGGTATACCAACCCTGCTGGGAAGTGCTCGTATTGTACTATTAAAGGTATAGCATCCCTGCTGGGAAGTGCTCGTACTGTACTATTAAAGGTATAGCATCCCTGCTGGGAAGTGCTCGTACTGTACTATTAAAGGTATAGCATCCCTGCTGGGAAGTGCTGGTTTTGTACTATTAATATAGCATCCCTGCTGGGAAGTGCTGGTATTGTACCATTAAAGGTATAGCATCCCTGCTGGGAAGTGCTCGTACTGTACCATTAAAGGTATAGCATCCCTGCTGGGAAGTGCTGGCTTCATACTATTAAAGGTAGAGCATCACTGCTGGGAAGTGCTGGTATTGTACTATGAGAGGTATAGCATCCCTGCTGGGAAGTGCTGGTATTGTACTATGAGAGGTATAGTATCCCTGCTGGGAAGTGCTGGTATTGTACTATCAAAGGTATAGCATCCCTGCTGGGAAGTGCTGGAATTGTACTATTAGAGGTATAGCATCCCTGCTGGGAAGTGCTGTTATTGTACTATTAGAGGTAGAGCCTCCCGGGTGATAAGTGATGGTATTGTATATAGCAGCACAGCTGACACTACAGCACTGTCTCATTATAGCATAGCAACCCTTTTTTGACAAGCTGCAGAACTGTCCCTTTAAAGATATAGGAACCCTTCCAGCAAGCAGCAGTACTGTCCCATAAAAGACATAGTAGCACTACTGACAGTAGCCTTTCTGACAAGCCACTGTACTGTCCCATAAAAGACATAGTAGCCCTTCTGACTGTAGTCCTTTTAACAAGCCGCAGTACTTCCCCATTAAAGACATCGTAGCCCTTCTGACAGTAGCCCGTCTGACAAGCCACACTACTGTCCCATGAAACACATAGCCGCCCTCCTTACATGCAGCAGTAATGTCCTATGTTATGTTATGAAAACATAGAGTGCACATCATCGAGTTCTGAGCTGTTTCTCCTCTCCCAGCCTATATGCACAGTCCCGACATGTATCGGACTCCATCCAAGCCAGAATGTATGCACGATTAAGGGTTCCTCTCTCTCTTGTACTTGCATATATATCTATACCAATTTGTATACATTTATTTTTATGTATATAATTTTTTGATTGTTTAATAACTACCTCTCGTTATAATTGTAAAGCGCTCTGTCACTTGTACGGGTCCTGTTCGCGCTATATAAAACTCTGAAAATAAATATATAAATACAACCAGGAGGGAAAGTAGAAAAGACTCAGGCTAATCAAAAGCTTGCTTAAACCGCCACGCCTTCAAAAGGTTCCTGAGCACAGGAGGATAGGCTCTATCCTGACTGAGGGAGTGAGTTCCATAAGATGGGGCCGGGACAGAGAAGCTCCTGCCCCATGCTGTCTATCGCTTGAACTGAGGGATCATCAGCTTTCCATGAAAGGCCTAGTCGCCCTCCTGACAAGACGCAGTGCTGCTCCATGAAAGGCATAGCAGGCTTTCTAACAAGCAGCAGTATTGTCACATGACGCAGGATCCCTCCTGACATGCCACAGTACAGTATTGGTACCGTTCAAGGCATAGTACCCTGCCTGACACACCACAGTACTGTCCCATGAAAGACGTAGCACCCTCCTCACATGCCTCAGTACTGTCCATTGATAAGTGTAGCAGGCTTTCTGACACACCGCAGTACTGTCCCGTGAAAGATTTAGCAGCCCTCCTGATACGCCACAGTACTGTCCCATGATAGGTGTAGCAGGCTTTGTGGTATGCTGCAGTACTGTCCTCTGATAGGCGCAGCAGGCTTTGTGACACACAGCAGTACTATCCCATGATATGTGAAACCTTTGTTTTTTTCAGTGAATTTCTAAAGTTTTAATTTTTAAAAAAATTCTATTTCCTAACTATAACGTCCCTGTAACTTTGTTTAGAAATATACATATATATCTATTTACTAAAAAAAACACAAAGGTTACAGGAATGTTATAATTAAGAAATAGAATTGAATTTTTTTTTTTAAACTTAGAAATTCACTTAAAAAACAAAAGGTTACAGGGACGCTATAGTTAGGCTCAGATTCACGCACACAAAGCGTAAAAACTTAGCAGCTATAGTCGCCTGCTACAAAACAAGTGCCTACGGAGATATGGCATCAGTTATGGCAACAGTGGCCTATCGAGGAAATAGCCTGCTTGATCATCACAAGTGTATCACTGCTGGGCAAAAGGGGCCACATAATTGAACTGGTTGCGCGTAACCATTTTGGACTAACATCTACTAAAGGTAATGATTAATATGAGCACGGACACTGTCAACAAACAACATGCGACATAATTACCAATGGCGGATATTGTGGACATTCTCTCATGCTAAAAAGATCTGCAGTTTTCTGTCTCATGTCATTGGCTGCCTTTCGTCCAATGGGAGTGAACTGTGCAACATTAAAAAGAAAGATTCATGCTGTGCTACCTGTTTACTTCACGTGCATTGAAAAAGGCATGTATGCTGAAACATGTCTGCTTGGAGAATAAAAAAAAATATATGTATATATACACAGATATATAAATTATCTACTGGCGGTCGCCAGTAGATAATTATAGTTAGGACCGAGTTTCCATAGGAAATCTGAAAATTCTATTTTGAATAACTTTGGCGCCGGTTGACGAATCCTCGTGAAATTTTCAAAACTAATGGGGCGCTCCGTTCAGCTCCTACCCATAAAGTCTCGGGGTGATTCGTCAAGCGGGGGCCGAGAAAAAAGGGGGGTCCCAAAACGCGTTTTCCCCATGCATTTTTCCATAGGACCTTTAGTCGAAGGTACAGCCCGAACGGCTGAACAGAATTACTTGAAATTTGGCAGAGAGGTAGTCCTTAGGTCAGGGAAGTGCCTTTTGCAGGTCTGGTGTCCATCTGTTCAGTAGTTCCTGAGAAAATAGCATTTAAAAGCATATAAATATCTATAAGCGCGCCACGTTCGCGCACCGTGCGCGCACCGTGCGAGCACCCTAACGTGCGCGAGCGTAATTCTGATTTGTGGTTACATGTTAGTCAACGTTTGAATCGGTCGAAATCAGGAAGTGTCGGCCGCCATTTTGTTTGTTTTCAGTGCGAGAGTGAAAAAGGAAGGTGGCGAACGTGAAAAGGGGGCAGGGTAGAGAGTTCCTGACCCCCTAGCCTTTGTCAAGGGGTCCCTGAAGGACCCCGAAGGCAGAAACATTTTTTAAAATTTTTTTTTAAAAAACTCGCGGGGGGGCGCGCACCGTGCGCGCACGGTGAAAAACCAAAAAAAAACAAACAAATTTTTAATACGTAGTTTATTGTAAAATAAATATATAAAAAAAATAATAATACATAAATAAATTAGCATTTAAAAAAACGTACAAATTCACTGAAAAAACCATAGGTTTCACACACGTTATAGTTAGGAATTAGCATTTAAAAAACCTTGCAAATTCTCTTAAAAACCATAGGTTTCACACATGTTATAGTTAGGTGGATATTTCACTCGTAAAAAACCACTGAAATTCCCCCGTTATAGTTAGTTCAGATATCTATAACTCGCGCGACCGCCACTCTATCACAAGGATGATGTCATTATTGATGTCATGAGTGATGCCACTGACCATGTCATGAGTGATGTAATATGTGATGTCATGAGCAGTGGATTGCGGGCGCGCGAGTTATAGTTATCTGAACTAACTATAACGGGGGAATTTCATTGGTCTTTTACGAGTGAAATATCCACCTAACTATAACATGTGTGAAACCTATGGTTTTTTAAGTGAATATATATATATATATGTATATATATATATGTATATATATATATATATATATATATATATATATATCACACCGTCAATCCTCAGCTTCACGCCATAGACGGAGACGGAGCACAAGTAGGTGCCAAAGTGTATAATTTATTAGCCTGTTCGGTCCTGACGCGTTTCGGTTAAAAAAGAACCTTGATCACATGACAAGAGTACAAAGCGTCATTACGTTTTTAAAGTGACAGTGCAATGAAGGTATGTATAAACATAGTAAAAAGACTGTACAAAGACTGCGGCAGCTTACAGCATTTCTAATTAAAAGATAATTAAAATCACTGGTCATATTAATGTGTCAACATGTTGCGAAATATATATGGATAACTGCCAAAACATTAATGAATTCAATATTGTAAATAATGAAATTTACACCAACAACATTTAATAATGTGACGCTGCCAGCTCTGTCATACATATTCAACTTCTCATGATGTTTTACTCCTTCAATGTAGTGAAATCTATATATAAGATAAGAGAAAGTGCAGTAGCGAATAAAGTGCAAGTGCTATATAGTGAATGGTCAGATAAATTTTTCTTTGATTTCCTAAGATTCACCTCAAGATACATCAATTTGTTGAGTCTTAGTCAGAGTGTTGGAGTTTTGGTACCATTGTTGTGTATTTGTATAAATACATTACCAAGTGCTGTAAACGTGCGGTGTCTAGAGTCACAGTGTTATTATTTTAGAGAAGTCACAGTGTTGTTGTATTGGAGGAGTACATAGGATTGTTCATCACTACTAGTATTAAATAACATGGTATAATAGATAATAAATTACAATCTAATAAATTAATTCCATTAAATATCCTAAAATTCCAATGTAATAAAATTTAATACCATAAAAAAGTTAGAATAAATATTATTATAAATAATGTACGCAGTGCTGTACTTCTCATATCAACTATTGAAAAAATAGAGATACTGTTGCTGACTTGGACACTTCGATATATGTGTACAACTCTATAGTGACCGCATCTACTGAAAAATATACATTTTATCATTATATTATGTAAGAACTTGCTGAAAAAAGGCCCCTAGATTAACAGTGCCTTCATAGTTGTTACATACTATATCTTAGGGTTGTTAGGTAGATTGAATTATTTGAATTTTTAAAGGCAAGTATACAGGTCCGTATACAGGTCCTCCGTAATATTCAAACCATTAGGTTGTTTGGTATCAAGCTCAAGAATATATTGCGTTTCCAATCGTCTCAGGGCACTTTCTCTATTGCCGCCTCGTCTACTGGGTGGTATAGCATCGATAACAAAGTATTTAAGTTCTTTGTTATTAGATGAGTGATGATCTTTGAAGTGGCGTGCAACTGGATAAGTATTGTCTTGGTTGTTAATTGCCCTGAGATGTTGCAAAATGCGCTTGTGGGCTGGAAGTTTGGTACTGCCCACATATGACAGATTGCATGGGCATGTAAGTACATAATTTGCATGATAAGTTTTACAAGTCAGCAATTTGCGTATGATGCGTTTTCTATCGCTAAATGGTGTTTTATATTCTGTCATATTAATGCCTTGTTGGCATGCCTTGCAAGTTTTGCAACAAAAAAATCCTTTATGTTTAGAGGTTTCGATTGTTTCTGGGTTTGTTGTAACTAATTGGTCTCTCATGGACGGACCGCTGCTGTATGTTACCAACACCCTGGGCGGTAGTTCAGGTCCAATGACTGGATCATTTACTATCAATGGCCAATTCTTCTGTAGAATTGATTTGATTTGGTTGTGTTGACTACTATACTGTAGGACAACCCTCAATGTATTTTGTTTTGTTGTTGTATTCTCAGTGTCTAATACAGTGTGATTCTCCAGTATGTTTATTTTCTTTACTTTAAGTAATTCAGCTCTCGATTGAAGCATAGATTTGTTAATTGCAGCTTCAATGATTGTATGGGAATAGCCTCTCGCCAAAAACCTTAATCTACATTCTTCCTGGGCTTGTTTCAAATCAGTATCATTACTGTGGAGTCTTCTCATCCGCAGCATCTCACCATATGGAATACTGTTGATGAGGTGCTGCAGATGTGCGCTCCCTGCATGGAGAGTTGAATTCCCTGAAGTGGGTTTCCTAAAGAGTTTTGTCTCTATTTTTTCATTGTTAATGTATATCTGAGTGTCAAGGAAGGTTACAGACTTCTCGCTAATAGTGGCGGTGAAGTGTAGATTAAGGTCGTTATTATTGATGTCTGTTACAAATTGTAAAGCCGACTCTTTTGTCCCTTTCCATATGACAAACAAATCATCAATATATCGTAGCCACGATATCACCTCATTGTTGTTTTGCAGTAGCTTATTGAGGACCAGCTCCTCCCACTTGCCCATATGGAGGCATGCGTAGCTTGGAGAGAAGCTGGCCCCCATAGCCACTCCTCTGATTTGACGGTAAAGAACATTATTAAACATGAATATGTTATTGTTAAGACAAAAACGTATCATATCAAGTAGCATTTTTTGGTGTTTCTCACAATGATCCTGCTCTTTGTTCAGGTAATGTTCAATCGCTGTAATGCCATCATCATGTCTTATGCTGGTGTATAATGAAGACACATCCAAGGCCATCATAATATAGGTCTGTTCCCATTCAATGTCTTGTAGTTTGTTGAGGAAATCGCTAGTATCACGTATATATGATGGTAGTGATTTAACACGAGGCTGGAGAAAATGATCAACATATTGTGATGTATGTTCAAGAAGATTATTACGTGCCGATATGATAGGTCGCCCTGGGGGCTTTAGAGGATCCTTATGTGTCTTAGGAATAAAGTAAATCGATGGTATTACTGGATGTTCATTTTTTAGAAATTTGTATTCCTGAGACGTTATTAGGTCCTGTTTTAGCCATATATGTAGCATCTGTTGATATTGCGCATATATATATATATATTCCAAATGAAAGCGGCCAAAGCTGAGGAGCCACACACGTGGGTGTTTGAAGCCTTCTTTATTGGTGAGTAGCAGGGAAAAAATCGCATCGCTCCCACAGCGAAAATCACACCAAACATGTTTCGGGCTTCCTAGCCCTTGGTCACTGTATCAAATGGAGCCACAGCTGCAACAGTCTTACGCAGCACTAGCAGCGCTCAATTATAGTTCCGCCCAGTGGGCGTGCTCTGCAAAAGCATTGTGGTCTCTGTAGTATGCAGATTTAAAATCCATATTGGAATGCTGCGATGACTCTTGGTTACTTTATTTCCTGAAGTAGGTTGCATGTATGAAGCAAGGCTGGGTCCCTGCTCGTATCTCTCATCAACACGGCCACGCCGTTCCATGGACGCGGTAATCTTCACCAGCGTACTGGAGCTGCACTTCTGCAGCGGGGCACCTCGCGACCCAGGCAGGGCCGCCATATGTTCCAAATGAAAGCGCCCACAGTTGAGGAGCCACACACGTGCGTGTTTCAAGCCTTCTTTATTGGTGAGTAGCAGGGAAAAGTACAGCATCGCTCCCACAGCGAAAATCACAACAAACATGTTTCGGGCTTCCTAGCCCTTGGTCACTGGTATCAGATGGAGCCCCAGCTGCAGCAGTCTTACGCAGCACCAGCAGCACTAGCAGCGCTCAATTATAGTTCCGCTCAATGGGCGTGCTCTGCAAAAG
The DNA here is from genome assembly GCF_964204655.1 of Triturus cristatus. NCBI lineage: Eukaryota > Metazoa > Chordata > Amphibia > Caudata > Salamandridae > Triturus > Triturus cristatus. Next base: position 1,256,367,056 of record NC_140592.1, on the reverse strand, counting down.
CATTGTGGTCTCTGTAGTATGCAGATTTAAAATCTGCATACTTTGGGCGCTTTCATTTGGAATATATATATATATATATATATATATATATACACGCACACACACACAGACGCACACACACATTTACAAGCCTATTGTGTGTATATGTTTATATGTGCACATATTTACAAAGCTACACAAACACAGGACAGGCCTGGTATAAAACTAAGACTAAAAGCTTTAGTCCTGGTTTTTGCCTCTCAAAATCAGGTATCTCTAGTATATAGTGTGAACAACAAATTATGTGTTGGACAAAAGAAAGTGGTTAATGAAGTGAGTTGGCAGAATTTCATTATGAATGAATTGGAGATTAAATATACATAAAAATGTTATCAACATACTGGAAAAGGTAGAAGGGTTTAAACATTACATCATGCTGAAGGAAGGTGCCACATATATCATTAACACAGGGGGTCAAGTTGAATATGTGGCGAGCAATCTGTGTGTGAAAGATATAATTGAACTAATTGAATCATCAGATTGGTTGTCTCTGGTGGTAATTTCCCTTACTTCCACAGGGGAATTAAGGTTGTGTATTGATTTGAGGAGTTTTAATGAGTGTATATAGACTGACAGTCATTCGTTGCCCAGTATTTATGAACTTATATTATCTGCGACAACTGTGATTTTCACATTACCTCTGACCAATGAATATCATCAGGAAGAATCAAATAAATTCACAACCTTTGTAACGCCTGAAAGCTCATACCATTACAACCTTTCAGATAAGCTAGCACAACTGAGCTTCAGAGAATTAGGCACGTATTGGTGAGTGATCAAAAGGGGTGCTTGGCATCACAAGAGGACAATCCTGTTTTTGTAAGGTTTGTTAGGCTGTTAGGAATTCAAAAAACTGCAGAAAATATTATTAATGACAGTGGTCAGCTACCTTTTATATGCCCCCCCCCCCAAGTTCTGCCTTGCAGCCTGTGAATGGGACCCTTGTCTCTCATGATAGTTGCCCTCTGCCATGCTGCTAGAGTCACAGAAGCTCAGATGTAATGAGTGAGGGTCTGGCTCCGTGCCCATGGCAGGGGCCCTTGGAGGTACTTCGGAGATATGACAGCATGAGTGTAGGGGTCCTCCAGCACTGCAAAGGCTGCAATGGTTCTGTACAACATTAGTTTTGAACATTAACAGGTTTGAGGACAGAGAAGCAGCCACCACCCCTGAGTGTTCTACACTGTAGGAAAGAATAAAAGCAGAGAATACATCAAAATATATTTTTGTCTGCAAATTAAGGCACCCCTTAAAAAAAGGACTTATATAAGTAGCGGCAGTACCAACTTCTCAAATAAATTGGATAGTTCATTATTTTACAATTTGTGTTTTTACACTGGTTATCACTAAAAGTTGGGGTTTCTTAAATCATAAATGGGGAAAATCTTTTATCAAGGGTGATTGCTTCTTATAATGTCAAAAGGGACCATAATGGTGATGAAATTAAAATGTTTTGCTATTTTGTTTGCGCTTTGTTCTCGTGTTAAGTTAGCATTCGCGGCACCATTTTATCTTCAACCACCATTTTAAATCATGTCGTCAGCTACGTATTACCTGACTCGAGAAGCAGGCTCTGGAAATGTTCATTTCTCCAAGGTTAGGCCTTGCTCTGCTGATGAATACACTGTTCTTATTAACGCTTTCCTATCCCATAGATAGAGGCTTTCTCCCACTAACCTAGCGATAGACACGAACAGAACGACCTTGGCATAAAGATAATGTGTGCCTGGTCTCAGAGTCGAGGTCTCATCTGACTGTACTTCTTTGTTTTAGCTGCACCTGCTAGTAGATTTCCATTATGGGTGGGACATTCTTGGTTCAGAAACGTACGAAATGTATCTCTATGTATGCTGAAGTCAGTCCCTCTGCAGCAATCCTAGGAGGCTGGTCAGACTGGACTCCGCTCGAGTGTACCTGACTAAAATATGCTTGGTTTGTATTCTCTACAGTCTGACCGACTCTTTATTTGTGTGGAACTCTGAGAGGTGGTCGCGAGTGACTCGGGTGGTCCTAATCGGGTCACTTCATTCAGTTTGCACCCGAACAGGGCCTCCCTCGGGTGACCCATCCTCGCCCACGGACGAGTGTGGAGGTCATGGCTATCGTCGGGTCAGACCAGGGATCCCTGCATGAGAGAGTCCTGAACTCGCAGCTGCCCCGTCTGTCTGGCCAGGCGGTGCCTCGCCCAGCGGTCATGCAGACTGGGGTCCTGAATGGTGATACCTTGGATTTGACCTTTTGGTCTGAAGAGTTGGCAGTGGAGAATAAATTAGTTTGACCTGTGTGCACCAGGTGAGTTTGTTTTGGTTCTTTGTGGATATGGTATCATTTTGGTTTGTCTTTGGTAGGGTCTGAGGACCGATTTTGGTTTGCATTTGGTACAGTCTGAGGACCGCTTTGGATACAAAGTGTTTGCGGACACTTTGTTCTGCTAATGCTTGACTGGGAGAAAGTCAGCCAGGCCTCCGGAAGGCACTCCGAATTTTGATATGTATGTAAAACATGGCCTTGGCCCTATTATGTGTAGTACATTATGGCACAAATATACGAGGGACAATGCCGAGTTGCAGTGGCCGTTGGCGGGCACTTTTGATGAACAAAAAATTGGGTTTTTACAGGAGAAGTTGTTTGAGAGAAGAAGCATGCAGTCTATGTTTTCTTTCAACAGAACATGGCAAAAAGAGGCTGTAGGACTTTGCCTTTTTGGCTAAGGTTCCCTAAACTTTTTGCTCCCCCCCAGACCGTTTTCCTGACATAGAGTTGTCAATTCAGATGCTTTGGGTACTTTGCCACTGCTGATCAGTGTCAAAGTACAAGTGTTCCCTGTGTAAAGTACAATGGTAATTGGTTGGCCATGATTGGTATGTTTGCATTACTAGTAAAAGTCCCTAGTGATGTGCACTGTGTGTGCAAGGGCTAGTAATGCAAAGGCACGCAGAGAAGGGAACTCAGGCCTTCAGTGTAGGGCCTGCACGCAGAGTGGTAAGTTAGCATGTTGTCCTGACCAGTGTAACCACTTGTCAGGCCTTACTTTCCCTTTTGCGTACACAGTGGGCACCCCTGTGGTAGTTCCCGGGTAACCCCTGGGCAGGGTGCAGTGTAAGTAAAAGGCAGGACATATACTGAGGCGTGTGTTATGTCCTGACAGTGAAAAACACTCCATTTTGTTTTTCACTGGTGAAAGGCCATTCAGCCCATAGGACAGAATGGGGGGGAGGCTGGGTATTGAGTTTGTTAGCCTAGTGTCTTATAAGTTTAAAATGGAGAGGTGAAGTTTAGTATGTATGAACTCACGGTGTCATGACACATCTTTCTATGAAAGTGGTTTGTCACTTTGTGTTCAGAAACCTCTCTTTTAGAAACTGGCTGAGTTTTGTGCTTTAAGCATTTCTGTGTGTCTCTGCTGAATGTGGATTGACTGTCTGAATCTGAGAGGTACAAGGAGCTGGGAGAGGTCTTGACCCAGGGAGGGGTTGAGATGGCACCAGGCTGCCCTGCATCTGGAGGGTAGGGGGAGGAAAAGCCCGGGAGGTGAAAAGGCCTGGGCTGGTGCTATAAACCAATTGACCCATCTCCTGCTGAGTGATTAAGGATCTAGACCCCCAGTATCAAAGGGAGAAAGGTGACACTGTGAGGGAGATACCCAGAACTGATTTAGTCAGGGGTCAGGGACCCCTGAGCATAACAAATTCAAAGACATTTAGGGGTATAACTATGAGAGCTGAGGCCCCTGAACGTTGGAATAGAAATGGATTGAGACTGAAAAGGCTTAGACCCATTTCGTGGTCAAGAGGAACCTCTTCTAAGGAAGGAACAACTGAATAGACTGCTAGGAAGGACCAATCCTTGCTTTGTGATCTGGGACTGGTCTGCAATTTGCTGTTCTAACCAAGGAAGAGGCTGTTGGGACTGTGCTGTGTGCGCTGAGTACCCCTGCTTGAAGAAAACTGTGCTTTGTGCTGTGTCTTGAAACCCCAAGGGCCCGAGGTGAGCTGGCTCCCTGTTTGGAAACACAGAAACATAAAAGTTTCCGAAGAAGTTTCAAGCAACGCGGTGGGCACGTGTTGTGGCAGCTTGAGACCCTAGGAAGGTGTGCCCTGTGATCTTGGACACACGGAGGAGAAGTGAGACTCGGACGTGCTGGGTGTGTCGTGGTGCACAGGAAGCGTTGGTGAAGAGCGCCTAGTCCACGTGATCACCGAAGGAGAAGTGAGTCTAAGATGCGCTGGGTGTGTGTCGTGGTGCACCGCAGGCGTTGGTGAAGAGCGCCTGGTCAGCATGTGCATCGGTGGTGGAGTGAGACTCGAACCCGCAGGGTGCATGTCGTGGTGCACCACAGGCATTGGTAAGGAGCGCCTGGTTGGCGCGTGCATCGAAGGAGAAGTGAGTTTCGGACATGCAGGGTGCATGTCGTGGTGCACCGGAGGCGCTGGTGGAGAGCACCTGGTCGGCAAGTGAATCGAAGGAGGAGTGAGTCTCAGACGTGCAGGGTGCGTGTCGGGCTGCACCGGAGGCATTGGTGAGGAGCGCCTGGTCATCGAGTGCACCGGAGGAGAAGTGAGGCTCAAACACGGTGAGCGTGTCGAAGTGCGGCCGGAGGCGTTGGTGAAGAGCGCCTGGATATCGGAGTTGGAGTAAGTTTCAGTGAAGCAGTGTGCTTGCTTTGGTGCAACCTGGGACTGTGGAGGTGATCGGCAGATCATCGTGTGCACCGGAAGAAAGTGAGTCTCTGCAGCGCAGTTTGCGTGTCTTAGTGCCAACTGAGACAGGGGGAAGGAGTTCCTGGTGAACGTGCACTCGGAGTCAACATAAGGACTCATCAGTGTTGTGTGTGTTGCTTTGTGCCCGAAGAGACCCGGAGGGTGCTGTGGTGAATGTGCACCCGGAGTAACGTAGTCTTAGGGGCGTGGGGTACGTGTGCCCTGAGGCCGCCTGAGACCTTCCTAACAGTCGTGGTCCAGACTGACAGCCCCGGAGAAGCTGAGCTGCCAGGCTGAGCCGCTGCGGCCCATTGAGGAAGTTCTATACGGCAGGCCCAGTCCATTGAAGGAGGAGAGGAGAGTGGGGTCGTGCCTCCAGGTATCGTGGAACACTGCCTGGGCGGGTTGCGGGCTCGGATGGACACTCTCTCGGCCTCTTAGTCCTTCTGGCGACGTGAGCCTTTGCTTCGGCTCAGGGTGAGGCCCGTACTGACTGAAGGAGTAGCAGTACTAGGGCCAGAGTGAGAAGCTGGGATTTCTATCATCGTTGATCCGTGTGGGGGCAACTGTTAGTGAAGAGGCTGACTGTCGTAATACACATTGCCAATATTGCTGCTAACGAACTGCCGAACTGTCTTATGATGTCCAACATGATTTCTGCATAATGAAGTACACGATTGTCCCTAGCAAAGTGCAGGATTGCAGCGGCCCGCATTGCATTATTTCTTCATTGCAAAGTACATGATTGAAGCTACGCATTGCATTATTCCTTAAGTGCAAAGTACATGATTGTAGTGTGGCGCATTGCAGTATTTCTTAATTGCAAAGTACGTGATTGGGGTGTGACGCATTGCATTATTCCTTCACTGCGCAGTACATGATTGTAGTGGTATGCATTGCATTATTTCTCCCATTGTAAGGTACCGGGGTGTATCGCTACGCATTGTATTATTTCTCCTTTGCTCAGCACAGGACTGTATCGTTAGCAGTGCACTATTGTCTGTCCATTGAAGCTTGTGTGATTCTAGTATTACGACCAGCATAGCATTTTAAAAGCATTTTAAAAGCGGTGGCTGGGAGTTGAACCTACCAGCCAGCCGGGACAAATATTACCCTGTATTATATGTTTATTCTTGTATCGTGTGGTCTGATCCTATATCTTTTTATATAACGTTTTTTTATCAAACTCGTGTGGAGTCCATTTGTGGTGTCCCCAGTGGGTTGCTGTGAGCGTGGTTGCACATACTATACACTTGTGCCTTGGCGATAGGCCTAGCTGCTCGTGCCAAGCTACTAAGGGGATGAGCAGGGCTATCTCAAACGGTGTCCTTACTTGGCCTAACTTTGAGTGGGGAGTCCCGTGTCTCGCATTTTGTGACAGTATAGCAGGCCTGGGACTCCAGCTTCCAACAGAGGTTAAACAGAGGCAAATGAAAGCAGAGAAAGAGACCCTGAAGGGGAGAATGCAAACATTGACTCAGAAAGATGTAGCACATGATAGAGAGAAGCAGGAGATAGGAATTAAAAGTGAAGATAAGAGGTTTAAACTGCATATTGATAAATATTATGTAGCCCGAGAAGAAAATGATGCTTTTGTGGAAGAATTGATAGATGCTCAACCCCCACCTCCATATGCCCCGCAGAGGCTATATCCCGCTCTTACCCACAGGCCCAGCTACCCAGTCCTTCTGTCTCCGCTGTTTCTGCTTCTGTTACTGTTGATCAGACTGCCTTGGCCACGTCACCTCCTGTCCTTTCTTTGTCTTCGCCGTCTGTGGCAACTACGACTGTTAGCATTCCTGCAACACCTATTGCTTCGGCATCCCTTTCACCAGCTCTTACACCCACAACCCAGCCAGCAGCGACGTTAATGCCCACTACCTCTGTTATCACTGTGTTCCTCCATTCCCCGACATTACAGAGTGGTGAGACACCAGTACATGGCCCTGAGGATAGAGACTGGACGAAATTTAAGGAACGCCTGGGATGAACGTTGGTGCGACCTGATATTGGGGAGGAAGAGAAACAGGTAGTGGCTAATCAGGCAGCGCAGTGGGCCCGAAACCCCATTTATGGTGTGGAGGATGTGTGGAGTGTGATGAAAGATTATGAGCCTTTTGTACAGCAGAATGCCCTCAAGCACATGTCGCCTACTTTGATTGGACTTTGGGAGCAGTGTTTCAATGATGCAGCGCCACAGATTACAAATGATATTAAGGATCACGTATACGTTGCTGATATGGCGTCTGGTCAAGTTTTTGGTAATGTGACGACGTTGGTTGCTTATCGGAGTAGGCTGCTTGAGAAGAGCCCGACAACAGTATCTCAGTTTCCGATGAGGGAGGTCCACCCCATTTATCACCCTGAAATACCAGAGCTGCGGGATCAGCGCGGTGTTGTCACTAGATCGCGTGTGGTGGCCCGTTTCCAAGAAATGTGGGTTTATACTCCATGGAAAAGGAGTGAGCTTTTGTCCCTGAAAAGTCAGTGACCTGACCCTAGAACAAATCCTACTGCATATTACAAAGAACTGACTGAGGCAGCTTCTTCGACAGTAATAATGCTTGCGGATATCGAAATGTTCTTTGGTTTGTTAGTTCCGGTTGATATTTGGAGACATGTACACACACAGGATCATGTTGTGGATTTGGGTGGTACCTGGGATCAAATTAAAGTATGGGACCAGGAGAGGAAGCCTGGTGAGAAGCCTAAAGCAGAGCTACTTGCCTTGCCAGGCCGCATTATCACGTATATGCATTCTCTGATCCCACCCAGAAAGGTTGATTGGGATAAGCTCTCGGCTTGTCGTCAGAAGAAAGATGAGAATGCGTCTGTTTTTTTACTCGGTTTGAAGGTGTGTTTCTAGATTATAGTGGGCAGGACTTGTCGGTTGAAGGTGGTGTACGTTTGTTTGTCAATAGATTTTTTTCTAACTTGCTCCCCAAGATTGTGACTCGATTACAGGCTTCTGAGAGCACCTGGTCCACATCTTCTCCTTCTGTTATCTTGAATATGACGCATAATTATGAGCATAGGGAAAATGAGGATAAGGAGAAGACGGAAAAGAAGCACAAGGATTTGAAGACAAAGGTGTTGTTGCAGCAGGCTTCTCGAGGGAATGGTAGAGGATGTGGTGGTTTAGCCCGACAGCTTCCCCATACTAGCAGGAATACTACGCCAATGTGCATATTGTAAGGAGGAGGGACACTGGTGCAGCGAATGTCCTGTACTTCTGCAGAAGGTGGCAGTCCCAAGAGAACGAGGGTCTCGTGGATGGGGTCATGTAGATGGTCGCAGGAACAGGGCTCAGAACGCTGCGACATCCCAGGGTCGTACTGATCAGAACTACTTTGACGACCCTCGGGGCAAACAGTATTATCATGATGACTACGATACGGATGATGTGACCAGCATGTCTTACAGCTAGGACAGCCTGGGAGAGGGTGAGGGACCAGTTTTGATACCTGTAGACTAGCGAGGTCCATATGTTAGTGCGGATGTACATGGTTCGACTAAGGAGTTTTTGGTGGGTACAGGTGCAACAAACAGCTCTATTTCTCGTTCCTTGGTCCCTGGGTTGACTCTGTCTGGCCATAATAATGTTTCAGTAGGATTTTCTTGTGTACCGTTTGTGAGCCCCATTTCGAAACCTCTTGCGTTGACTATTGGTCTTTTCACTGTGAATTCGCCATTCCCGTTGACGTCCAATTGTGGAGAGTATTTGATGGGTCTGGACTTGTTGAAGAAATTACATGCTACAATTTACTGCTCCCCAGCCAGCGTCTATATGATGATGGGGCCTGATGTGGTGTGCGTTAAGCAGTGTCTGTCCAAGGATGAGCCCCTCCCTGCTGACTACAAAGACGTGCAACCCACACTGTGGGCAACGGCGACACAGATGTGGGTTTGTTGCAGATATCGCCTGTTTTGATTCGTGTCAAGGAAGGTGCTATTTTACCCCATATTCCTCAGTATAAGATACTGCAGGCAGGTGAGCGAACTTTGATTAAGATTGTGCAGGATTTGATTGAGAAAGGAGTGGTTGAGGAGATGCCTGCGAATGTTTGTAATAGCCCTATTCTTCCGATTCTTAAAGGGACAACATCGGGTCCCTCTGAGTATCAAGAGGATGTTTATCGCTTTGTGATTGATTTGCGTGAAATTAATAAAATAGTGATTCCCCAGTTTCTGCTGGTCCCTGACATTACGACTCTCTTGACCATGATTCCTTCTTCTGCTAAATTATTTTCTGTCATTGACTTGAAAAATGCATTCTTCAGTATTCCTATTCATCCTGATAGCAGATATCTGTTCGGGTTCATCCTTGCCGGTAGAAGCTTTAGATTGTGTAGTGCTCCTCAAGGCTATACACAGAGTCAGAGTATTTATAGTCAGGCATTGAAAGGTCAGCTGGATTCCTTGTCACTCCCTCCAGGTTAATGTATTGCTTCAGCATGTTGATGACTTGCTCATCGTCTTGGATACAGAACAAGGTTGCAGAGACAGTACAGTTAAATTGCTGCTACATTTAGCTCAACATGGCCCAAAAAGTATCCCTTTCCAAATTTCAGTATTGTCGACAGGAGGTCACCTACTTAGGTCACCTACTGTCGAAGGAGGGTAGGAGATTGACCCCTGAGCACACAGTACCATTGTTAAAATGTCTGTACCGCAAACTCGGAAAGACGTGCGTGCTTTCATAGGTATCACTTCCTATTGCAGGCAGTGGATGCCTGGCTATTTGTTGCTTATTAAGCCCCTGCTTGCGTTAACACTAAAGGATTTGCATGAACCCTTGCCTTGGACGCCATAGTGTCAGCAGTCTTTTGAGCAATTAAAAACTGCGCTTTGCTCAGCTCCAGTGCTTGGTACCCCTAATTACTCTAACTGCTTCGTATTGTATGTCCATGAGCTGGGTGGTTGTGCGCTTTCTGTTTTAACACAAACATTTGGAGATAAGCAACGTCCGTGTGCTTATTTCTCTGCTGTGCTTGACCCTGTTGCCCGAGCCCTCCCGAGCTGTCTAGGAGCGGTCGCGGCTGTAGCCGTCTCAATAAGACAATCGGCGGGACTCATATTCAATACTGACCTCACAGTTATGGTACCCCATGCTGTGGATACACTTTTTTAAAAAGACATGGGCACAGCACCTCACCAGTGCACGTCTGACCGGTTACAAGCTAACACTCTTTCAAAAGCATATTACAATCAAACACTGCGCCACTCTGAATCCAGCCACGCTACTACCCCTCCCTTCTGAGAATGAGGAAATTGACATACATGATTGTATCTTCCGGACGGAAGAAGAGATGAAAGGACGGGTAGACATGACTGATGTTCCCTTATCTGATCCCCAAGGGGAACTATATGTTGTTTTAAATTACCAGATGGCACCACAACAGCTGCATATGCGATTACTACGCTGCGCACTGTAGTTGAGACATCACGAGTTCCCTATCAGTCGGCTCAAGCTGCAGAGTTAGTGGCCCTAATACGAGCCTGTGAATTGAGTGAGGGACCGGTTGTCAATATTTATACTGACAGCCAGTATACCTTCGGGGTCGCGCATAATTTTGGACAACTCTGGGCAGAGAGAGAGTTCCTTACTTCCCTTGGGATGAGAATACAGCACGGCCCTCTCATATATAGGCTTTTGTCTGCTTTGACCCTCCCTGAAAAATTGGCGATAGTAAAGTGCAGCGCCCATAAGAGAGTTACTGGCGAGATAGGTAAGGGGAACGCTTTTGCAGATCAGACAGCTAAGGAAACAGGCCGAACTAAGATGAAAAGAATGTTTGTAGCAGGTCCTGCCAGGTGGGTGTCCGAGTTCTCCATGTTTGAGGATACACTTGACAACGTGAAGGAAATACAGAGTGAGGCCACGGTGGAGGAATTAGCAGTGTGGCAAGAAAGTACAGCAAACTTAAAAGATGAGGGATGTTGGATTGACAAATCTGGGAAGCAGAGATGGATTTTGCTAGATGCATATGTTCTTCCGGTAGTCACTATGGCTCATGGGTCAGCTCATATCAGTGCTAAGGGTATTTGCAAGTTGTTAGACTCCCATATGGCAGAATGATAAGAACATTCCAAAGACAGCTTCGCATTTAGTGAAATACTGCATGGTGTGCATGATGCACAATCCTGGTAAGGGTACCCCTACACCACCTGTTAATTTTGCACCCCCACATTCCCTTTAGATGTCCTTCAAATGGACTATATCGAAATAGACAGAGTCAATAATTTGAAGTATGTGTTGGTGGTTGTGCGCTCAGTAATTGGTTTGAGGCCTATACCACTAAAGAAAATACAGCCATTGCAACTGCAAAGATACTCCTGAAGGAGTTCTTTCCTCACTTTGGCTTGCCCCGTTTGATCTGGAGTGATAACGGAAGTCATTTCAATGCCAAGGTTATTCAGTTAGTTTGTGGAGGACAACACATCAGGCAGAAGTTTCATGCTGTGAATCACCGCCAGTCAGCAGGTTTGGTTGAGAAGTACAATGGTACTCTCAAATTAAAATTGGCCAAGATTCAGGAGACCACAGGGTTGCAGTGGTCAGATACTTTACCATTAGCTCTTTTGTCCACAACAACAGCACATCCTAGGACAGTACTGTCACCCTACGAGGTCGTGTTCAGACGCCCGGCAAAGGTCTGGGGTGTCCCCCGCCCGTGTAGGTTCTCAGAGATTGAGTAACCTTTATTGACTGATTACCTGTGTTAGTTAACTGAAAATTTGCGTTGTATTCAGTCGCAGATCTAAGAGTCTCTTCTGCCCATACCAAAGGGGCCCGGGCATAACATCCAGCAGGGGATTGGGTGTTGCTAATTTTCAGCAGAAGAAGAGCTTGGAGCCAGAGTTAGTCCTCCTTGTTACCAGGACTGCTGTGAAAGTCGCTGGCCGAAAGAATTAGATTCAGTTCAGTCACTGCCGCAGAGTACCCTTGCCCTTCCCCTGTGACCAATGGGTGAGGGATGGTATTGGGGATGCTGAGGGAGAAAAGATACCTCAGTTCGTCCCCTTCAGTGACGTGCAGCTTATATGGACCCAAACGGATGCTGAGAACGACGATGTACTAAATACAGCAGTACCCACTGAGATCCAAGCAACAAAAGAGCCCCTCTTAGTTGACCATTCTGTGCCTGGAGTCACCAGGTACAATTTGCGCTCTCGTTGAAGAACAGTGCACCAAAGGAGAAGTCAGACTAGTTAGGGATGGACTGTGCAAGTCAGGGTGTACTTTGTCAATAGCACCAACGGTGTTAGTTTAGGGTGAGGTGATATTGGTGCATTGTTCTGACATTGGACAGGATAGATCGAACGTGCTCCCTTGGAGGGGGTACATTATCCTGTGCGATTCCTCGAGAGCTAGGACTGCACAGCTCCACCGCCGGTGCTCAAGAGCACCAACGTTGATGAACAATAGGAGCATGTACCAGTGAGGCTCAAATGGACACTGGGAACAATTGCCTTTGTTATTACTTTTTACTGCATTCCCCTTTTTGCTTCGTATTGTATCCATTTGGTCGGCGTATTACTGAGGAGGAACAGCCATTTGCACCACTGCATCCAGAACGGGGTTGGTCCACAAAGAGTAAAATAGTTTTTGCATTAATGGTTGGGATTGCCCTAGTAGTAATACTTGGAATATCTTGGTTTCTAGAGGAGAAGTATCCTGTACATTCCTTTGTTGGTACAACGCCCGTTCCCCCTGAACACCTTTTTGTTACTTTGGCTCCTCACAAAGGGGGGCACCGAAAGACTTACACAGATAATGTTTCTATACAAATGTTGCATCAAGCTCATGACATGTCCAATACAATAAATTGTTGGGTTTGTGGATTGCTCCCCTCAGTTACTCATAAAAGTGATACTTTGTTGTCCATGCCTTTTTTATATCTGTAGGAGAGTAGGATCTGCACTTGTGTTGCCCCCACTTTTTTTTCTGATGTTTACACTGGTTTCTGGCTATAGTCTGGCTGGGTCCCTGCTAATCAGGGCCCCAGTCTAACTGATCTCTCTAAACAACTTGGTGTGCATATTAGATGCACTAGTGATTGGATACTGTGGTACCTTATGAGCCCCTAGTATATGGTACCTTAGGTACCTAGGGCATTGGTACTCCACAGGCCTACCAGGGGCTGCAGCATGTATTATGCCACCCCTGGGAAGCATTCACAATCTGACACCACAGGCCTGCTACTGCAGCCTGTGTGAGGTAGTGTTAGCACTCCTCACTGAGGTATAGGTTCCTATATCTCACCATACACACACATATAAACCTATCAGTCACCCCTATGGTAGGCCCTGTCAATCCCAAGGGCAGGGTGCTTGGTTTACTATGTGAGGGGGTGCTTCTGCCTGAACAGGACCCCTCTGCGGCTGGCAGAGTCTATTCTCTGCTGCTGTTTGTGGATGCGGTTAAACCATATACTCTTAAGTGCATTATAACCTCGCGGTAAATGCTAACTTTGGAATGACTGCATCAAAACATGTCGTGTTTGGTGTCAAACAACTTGGAATCCTACCCCTACACCAGTAACTGGTGTGGGAGTAGGATCCCACCCTTCTAGAGGGGACGACATGTACCCACTGTACTACACGGCAGAAATCTTCTAGAGCCCTGACATCACAAAATGGATGCCACCAGCACAGACACCGGGCTGCCCTCCTGCTGCTGACCGAAACTCGCAGTGGAGGGAGCTCAACAAAGGGTTTCCTGTCACAGGGAGGTGTCACCACCTCCCAGACAGGATTTAGTGTATTGGAGCTGGGTGGGTGCACTCTTAGAGTGCTTTGAAGTCCTGCACTGGGGGAGCAGTAGGCTCCTCTGTGCATATGCCAGCTCAAACCGGTTCAGGGGCTACCTGCCCCTGCTCTGGCGCGAAACTGGACAAAGGGAAGTGGGTGTAACCTCCCACTACCCTGACCCTCCTAGAGGAGTGGTCATAGAGCTAGTCCCTCCCATCTTTTCACTATAAGATACCAAAGCTTGCCAATGCAACTTAGATTACACCTTGACGACGCTCTACAAAGAAGAATCCTGGCCCTTCGACATTCCACTATCTCTGGAAGACTGAAGAATCTCCCTTGGAGTCAAGGAGTGACTCCCCTGCTTGGCAGGCACCAAAACTCTTCTACAACAGTTGCAAACTTTACCGCTCCCGCCGGAGCCCGAAGTCCCTGCGTCCCCTGAAGCAGATTTCCTGACCTCTTGACGGCCATTTTGAGTCCCCAGCGAAGCTGTGGCGTCTGGACCCCACGAGTGACGAGGAACAGCAATACCAGGGAACCGTGCACTGATTTCAAGTGCAAGCCCTAATCTACGTCCAACGAAGTTGTGCTTTGAACCATTTGTTGTCCAAGTCCCTAGCAGGTCTAACACTGAAATTCAGCGGCCTACCCCGTCCCGAGTGACCGTGGGCTGTTGTTAAACTTTTCCTGCAAAGGCGTCTTTGCGGTTGCTTGCCCATTGGCTAGTAACTCACCTGAAGACTTCCACATCAACTTCAAGGGCTCGCCTGGTTGCACTGGGCCTGCCCTCACTTACACTTGCTGGGTAAGTCCATCAGACCTTGCTGGTCTGCACCATTGCCAATCATCACTCCACACAAGACTTGCGGTTGCCAAAGCTTGTTGGATCCAATGCGGGTGCCAACACCGTCGACAGCTGCAGACGTCATGGGACCTCCGGAACCCAGCTGCTGGTCATCGTCGAACCTTCCTGGACCTCGTGAGCAAAGAGACAAAACACCATCATCGACCTGAAGAGACGCGACAGCTGTGGTCATCCATCTTGCTGGCCACCGGTCACTGGCAAGTGACTCTGAAGTCTGTCCCCTCAATTTCTAGGTCTTCTGCAACTCCAATACATCTTCGTATTCGAACGGACACCTTTCCAGTCGTCACAAGCAGCAAGTCATCAGTGTTCTCCATTGAAAACAGCATCGCGACCCGACACCAAAGGACACTCCGGTGCCCAAGTGTGTGTTGGCTCTCGAAATACTTACCCTGTAAGTTGCTTGCCTGTTGACTTTTGCGAAGTGCCCTAAAACTGTAATTTACAAACCGCGACATTTGCCATTGAAACGTATTGAAAACCCGCGTGTGTGTTTAGACACTGCACGCGTCTCCTGTGGGCTGGCTACTTACCTGCTAACACTGCAGAAGTGAAGCCCCAGCGATTCCCAAGGCCCTAGGCCTCTTCATTTTGCAATTCGAGTTTGTTACACCATTTTTTTAGTATATGGTCTGGTACGCCCCTAGGGCTACAGCCATATTTGTGCTTAATTTATTGAGAACTGTTGATCTTTTGAATGTTTACCTGGCTCTAATCTCATAAAGAGATTAGTAGAGTATATTTAGAAATAAATACATATATATTTGATATATATACCTGTGTGGTGTCTTTTCATTTGGTAATTCAGGAGATTATAAGGTAAAACAAGCTGCTTTACATTCCTCAGAGACTTAGCCTGAAGGCTGCTCTCCACAGCTACCACTAGGATAGCTTTCTTTAAAGGTTGTCTTAAACCTATCTACCACAAGAGTCAAATTGGACTGGTGCAAGGTGGCCACTATAACTCGTGACCAGCATATGCCAGGCCAACTTCTCACATTGGTGGGCAGCGTGTGGGATTCCAGCTTGCCATTGTTTTACCAGAAAATCTCTATTTGAATTACTAACTGAAAACCACTTAAGGTACTCAAGGTACATATAAAGTCAAGCTAGTATCAATAAGTTCTACTGAACTTAGAGCTGTTTGTGAAGGGACAAGCACACCCTTGCTACAGCTCAAGCTAGGTCCAGTAGGCCTCAACTAGTGTAGGTAGTACAACGCTGCACAACACTAGTATGTCTCACCAGGGCGGAGCCAGTGGGTCCACCCCATCTCAGTACAAAGATATAGCCTACACTGAACTGAAGGCCTTATGCTTTGAAAGACAACTGTGGGTGGGCAGGAGTCCCTCATCACAACACCTGATAGATCTGTTAGTAGCAGATGACCCGAGACAAGCTCTAGGAGCAAGTGGGTCTGCATCAGGGGGTGGGTCAAACATAGTCTCTGGGTCTGATGATGAAAATCAAGATGACCTGGACTCTGTGGGTGGAGGGCCAGACCCAGAAGGGTCTGAAGGGAATAGAGGAATTCTCCCTAAGAGAACTGACAGAGTGGGAGACAGGCCTAGGTCCCTCTCAAGGGACTCTGACAGGTCATATCACTCTGGAAGAGAATCTGTTCACCAGAGGAACTCCAACTTTCCCAGGGAGTCCTCCTCTGAAAGAAGGTTCAAGATGCTCCAGTATGAGGAAGCTAGGCTTGCCCTCAGAACCAAGCAATTGGCCTTAGATAGGGAAGCCTTCGAGCTCCAAAGAGCTTCTAAGAAGGAGGGGTTAGATACCCCTGGTGGCAGCAACAGTGTCCCTAGAGGCAGAGATTACATTCCAGACCATAGGAACCTGTCCAAGGTTGTTCCTCCCTACCAGGGTGGGGATGATATCCACAAATGGATAACTGCTATGGAGAGGGCCTGTAAAGTTCAACAGGTCCCCCAGAAACAGTGGGCAGCAATCTTGTGGCTCTCCTTTTCAGACAAAGGGAGAGACAAGCTCCTCACTGTTAGAGAAGAGGATGCTAATGATTATGAAGCCCTGAAGAGTGCTTTGATAGATGGGTTTGGCTTAACCACTGAACAGTACAGGTTGAAGTTCAGAGACACCCAGAAAGCACAGACTCAGGATTGGACTGACTTTGTTGATTGTGCAACCAAGGCTCTAGAAGGTTGGCTGGTGGGTAGTAGAGGAACTGATTTTAAGGGATTGTATAATCTTATAATGAGAGAACAGATCCTTAATAATTGCCAGAACCAGTTGTTGCATCAGTACCTGGTGGACTCTGATCTGACCTCTCCCCAAGAATTGGGAAAGAAGGCAGACAAATGGGTCAGACCCAGGGAGAGGCAGAAAAACCAGAACCAAGGTGGTGACACTAAGAAGCAAGATCCTAAAGGCTTAGATAAGGGTGGGGATAAATCTAAAGATCAGAAGTCTTCACAAGGGCCCCAAAAATCCGCAACTGGTGGGGAGTCACAATCTGCAAAGGGAAAAGGCCAAAAGAAGCCCTGGTGCAAATTCTGTAAACAGAAAGGGCACTGGACTTCTGACTGTACAAAGTCCAAAGACCAAACCACCACCACTCCAGCCCCTAAGGCAACTGTTCCCCTTAGTGCAGCCAGTGGTGGAGGTAATACTCAGAATAAGGGTGTAGTAGGGTTGACCCTGGGTTCTGATGTGGACTCTGGCCTAGTCAGAGTACCAACACAGGCAATGCTAGTTTGTGAGGGAGACCTTGATATGTCCTTCCTAGTGAGCCCCAGTAATCTGGGCAAATACAAACAGCAGCCTATCATAAATGGCAAACAGGCTTTGGCATTTAGGGACACAGGTGCTAGTATCACCATGCTGGCAGAGGACCTAGTGGACCCTACACAGATCATCCTGGGTGAAATGTACCAGGTAACCAATGCAAGCAACACCAGAACCAACCATAGCCTGGCAGTTGTGAATTTCTCCTGGGGAGGGGTAACTGGCCTCAAAAAGGTAGTAGTCAGTGCAGACCTCCCTGTCGAATGTTTGTTGGGCAATGATCTCGAGACTTCAGCCTAGTGTGAAGTAGAATTGTGGACTCATGCTGACTGAGATGTTGGGCATACCTGTGGTAGCAAGAGCCCTCATTGGAGTTTTCTCCAGAGTGGGTTTCCCAAAGGAGGTCATCTCTGACAGAGGTTCTAACTTTATGTTAGGATATCTAACTGCAATGTGGAAGGAGTGTGGTGTAAACTACAAATTCACTACTCCCTATCACCCACAATGCAATGGGTTAGTTGAGAGATTCAACAAAACCCTAAAGGGAATGATTAAAGGACTCCCAGAGAAGCTTAGGCGAAAATGGGACCTTTTACTTCCCTGCCTTCTGTTTGCATACAGGGAGGTTCCTCAGAAGGGGGTTGGCTACAGCCCTTTTGAACTTCTGTTTGGGCACCCTGTTAGAGGACCATTATGTCTGGTGAAGGAGGGATGGGAGTTACCTCTCAAACCTCCCAAACAAGATGTAGTGGACTATGTACTTGGTCTCCGCTCCAGGATGGCAGAGTACATGAAGAAGGCCAGTAAAAACCTTGAGGCAAGCCAAGAACTCCAAAAAGCTTGGCATGACCAAAAGGCTGTCTTGACTGTTTACCAGCCAGTCCAGAAAGTGTGGGTGTTGGAGCCTGTGGCCCCAGCAGCTCTCCAGGACAAATGGAGTGGCCCCCATACCATTGTTGAAAAGAAGGGAGAGGTCACCTACTTGGTAGATCTTGGCACTCCCAGGAGCCCCCTTAGGGTGCTCCATGTCAACAGACTTAAGGCATATGTGGACAGGGCTGACATGAGCTTGCTCATGGCAACTGATGAGGACCAGGAGGAGGAGAGTGACCCTCTCCCTGACCAGCCCTCACAGAACCCTGAAGATGGGTCAGTTGATGGTGTTGCTTTGGCAAGCAGCCTCACTGAACATCAACAAACTGAATGTAGACAAGTGCTACAGCAGTTTAGACATATGTTTAGCCTGACCCCAAGTCAGACTTCCTGGTGCTCCCATGAGGTGGACACTGGAGACAGTCTGCCTGTAAAGAGTAAAATCTACAGGCAACCTGACCATGTCAGGGACTGTATCAGGACTGAAGTCCAGAAAATGTTGGAGCTAGGTGTTATTGAGCCCTCAGATAGCCCTTGGGCTAGCCCAGTAGTATTTGTCCCAAAACCTCACACCCAGGGCGGTAAGAAAGAGATGAGGTTTTGTGTTGACTACAGGGGCCTCAATGCAGTCACCAGGACTGATGCCTACCCAATACCAAGGGCAGATGAACTAATAGACACTTTGGCCTCAGCCAAGTATCTCAGTACATTTGACTTTACAGCAGGCTATTGGCAAATCAAGTTAGCTGATGATCCAAGGCAAAAACAGCATTTTCGACCCCTGGTGGGCACTATCACTTTGTGGTAATGCCCTTTGGTTTGAAGAATGCACCTGCCACATTTCAGAGGTTGGTGAATAAAGTTCTAACTGGTATGGAAACCTATTGCTCAGCATACCTTGATGATATTGCTGTCTTTAGTTCCACCAGGCAGGATCACCTGGTCCACCTCAGGAATGTACTGGAGGCCCTGCAGAAAGCAGGCCTCACTATCAAGGCCACTAAGTGCCAGATAGGGCAGAGTCAGGTTGTGTACCTGGGCCACCTTGTAGGTGGAGGCCAGGTTCAACCATTGCAGAGCAAAATCCAGACCATAATGGACTGGGTAGCTCCAACCACCCAGACACAGGTGAGAGCCTTCTTGGGCCTGACTGGGTATTACAGGAGGTTTGTTAAGGGATATGGATCTATAGTGACCCCCTTAAATGATCTTACCTCCAAGAAAATGCCAAAAAAGGTTCAGTGGACAGCTAGCTGTCAAAAGGCATTTGATAACCTCAAGCAGGCAATGTGCACTGCCCCCATCTTACAGAGTCCAGATTACAAAAAGAAGTTCATTGTCCAAACAGATGCTTCAGAGCTGGGTGTGGGAGCTGTACTGTCTCAACCTAATGATGAAGGTCAAGACCAGCCAGTAGCTTTTATAAGCAGAAGGCTGACCCCTAGAGAGAAACGTTGGTCAGCTATTGAGAGGGAGGCCTTTGCTGTGGTTTGGGCCCTGAAGAAGCTGAGGCCATACTTGTTTGGCACTCACTTCATAGTTCAGACTGACCATAAGCCCCTCCTATGGCTCAAACTGATGAAAGGTGAAAATCCTAAACTGCTCAGGTGGTCCATTTCCCTACAGGGGATGGACAATACAGTGGAACATAGCCCTGGGATCCAACATGCTAATGCAGATGGACTCTCGAGGTATTTCCACTTAGAACATGAAGACTCAACTGGTCAAGGTTAGTTTAATGTCCCTGCGTTTGGGGGGGGGGGTTATGTAGGAGAGTAGGATCTGCACTTGTGTTGCCCCCACTTTTTTTCTGATGTATACACTGGTTTCTGGCTATAGTCTGGCTGGGTCCCTGCTAATCAGGGCCCCAGTCTAACTGATCTCTCTAAACAACTTGGTGTGCATATTAGATGCACTAGTGATTGGATACTGTGGTACCTTACGAGCCCCTAGTATATGGTACCTTAGGTACCTAGGGCATTGGTACTTCACAGGCCTACCAGGGGCTGCAGCATGTATTATGCCACCCCTGGGAAGCATTCACAATCTGACACCACAGGCCTGCTATTGCAGCCTGTGTGAGGTAGTGTTAGCACTCCTCACTGAGGTATAGGTTCCTATATCTCACCATACACATATAAACCTATCAGTCACCCCTATGGTAGGCCCTGTAAATCCCAAGGGCAGGGTGCTTGGTTTACTATGTGAGGGGGTGCTTCTGCCTGAGCAGGACCCCTCTGCAGCTGGCAGAGTCTATTCTCTGCTGCTGTTTGTGGATGCGGTTAAACCATATACTCTTAAGTGCATTATAACCTCGCGGTAAATGCTAACTTTGGAATGACTGCATCAAAACATGTCGTGTTTGTTGTCAAACAACTTGGCATCCTACCTCCACACCAGTAACTGGTGTGGGAGTAGGATCCCACCCTTCTAGAGGGAACGACATGTACCCACTGTACTACACGGTAGAAATCTTCTAGAGCCCTGGCATCACAAAATGGATGCCACCAGCACAGACACCGGGCTGCTCTCCTGCTGCTGACCGAAACTCGCAGTGGAGGGAGCTCAACAAAGGGTTTCCTGTCACAGGGAGGTGTCACCACCTCCCAGACAGGATTTAGTGTATTGGAGCTGGGTGGGTGCACTCTTAGAGTGCTTTGAAGTCCTGCACTGGGGGAGCAGTAGGCTCCTCTGTGCATATGCCAGCTCAAACCGGTTCAGGGGCTACCTGCCCCTGCTCTGGCACGAAACTGGACAAAGGGAAGTGGGTGTAACCACCCACTACCCTGACCCTCCTAGAGGAGTGGTCATAGAGCTAGTCCCTCCCATCTTTTCACTATAAGATACCAAAGCTTGCCAATGCAACTTAGATTACACCTGGACAACGCTCTACAAAGAAGAATCCTGGCCCTTCGACGTTCCACTATCTCTGGAAGACTGAAGAATCTCCCTTGGAGTCAAGGAGTGACTCCCCTGCTTGGCAGGCACCAAAACTCTTCTACAACGGTTGCAAACTTTACCACTCCCGCCGGAGCCCGAAGTCCCTGCATTCCCTGAAGCAGATTTCCTGACCTCTTGACGGCCATTTTGAGTCCCCAGCAAAGCTGTGGCGTCTGGACCCCACGAGTGACAAGGAACAGCAATACCAGGGAACCGTGCACTGATTTTGAGTGCAAGCCCTAATCTACGTCCAATGAAGTTGTGCTTTGGACCATTTGTTGTCCTAGTCCCTAGCAGGTCTAGTACCGAAATTCAGCGTCCTACCCCGTTTTGAGTGACCGTGGGCTGTTGTTAAACTTTTCCTGCAAAGGCGTCTTTGCGGTTGCTTGCCCATTGGCTAGTAACTCACCTGAAGACTTCCACATCAACTTCAAGGGCTCGTCTGGTTGCTCTGGGCCGGCCCTCACTTACCCGTGCTGGGTAAGTCCATCAGACCTTGCTGGTCTGCACCATTGCCAATCTTCACTCCACACAAGACTTGCGGTTGCCAAGGCTTGTTGGCTTCAATCCGCGTGCCGACACCGTCAACAGCTGCAGACGTCATGGTACCTCCCGAATCCAGCTGCTGATCATTGTCGAGCCTTCCTGGACCTCGTGAGTGAAGAGACAAAACACCATCATCGACCCGAAGAGACGCGACAGCTGTGGTCATCCATCTTGCTGGCCACCGGTCACTGGCAAGTGACTCTGAACTCTGTCCCCTCAATTTCTAGGTCTTCTGCAACTCCAATCCATCTTCGGATTCGAACGGACACCTCTCCAGTCGTCACAAGCAGCAAATCTTCAGTGTTCTCCATTGAAAACAGCATCACGACTCGACACCAAAGGACACCTATGCACCCGGCTTCCCTGGGTGAGGTAACTCGTGCACTCCGGTGCCCAAGTGTGTGTTGGCTCTCGAAATACTTACCCTGTAAGTTGCTTGCCTGTTGACTTTTGCGAAGTGCCCTAAAACTGTAATTTACAAACCGCGACATTTGCCATTGAAATGTATAGAAAACCCGCGTGTGTGTTTAGACACTGCACGCGTCTCCTGTGGGCTGGCTACTTACCTGCTAACACTGCAGAAGTGAAGCCCCAGCGATTCCCAAGGCCCTAGGCCTCTTCATTTTGCAAGGCGAGTTTGTTACACCATTTTTTTAGTATATGGTCTGGTACGCCCCTATGGCTACAGCCATATTTGTGCTTAATTTATTGAGAACTGTTGATCTTTTGAATGTTTACCTGGCTCTAATCTCATAAAGAGATTAGTAGAGTATATTTAGAAATAAATACATATATATTTGATATATATACCTGTGTGGTGTCTTTTCTTTTGGTAATTCAGGAAATTATAAGGTAAAACAAGCTGCTTTACATTCCTCAGAGACTTAGCCTGAAGGCTGCTCTCCACAGCTACCACTAGGATAGCTTTCTTTAAAGGTTGTCTTAAACCTATCTACCACAAGAGTCGAATTGGACTGGTGCAAGGTGGCCACTATAACTAGTGACTAGCATATGGCAGGCCAACTTCTCACAATATCTAGGAAGTTGTGAGGGATGGTTTGCATTGTTTGTCATGGTCGCTACCATTTCCACCACTCTGCTCAGGTTATGACACCTGATTATTCTCCCAATGTGACTGATTATATACATTTTCATCATGAGTTCACTCCTATAGGTAAGGCAGGACTAAACATCTCTGGTACTTTGTCCCCAAACTACTGTATTAGCAAGGTGAAGAACAATACATGGCTTCGAATGGAAATGTCTGATTTCCAGATGTTTAATACCTCCGAGTATTTCCAATCTTTCCAAGATCATAATGTCACTAAGGACAAACCAATACCGGTGTCTGTAGTTAGCTCAGCAGTTGCTTTCTGTGTCCAGGGGAGGGGGGAGATAGAGGTGGGGGAAACTAAATGCAATTTCACCTACCCACTCAGCACGATTAATAGTCCTCCTTTGATCTTACCCCCTACGTCTATGTTGTCTGTGGATTCCAAGCTTATGTCTGGCTTCCTAGGGGATGGTCCGGCAGATGTTACCTCTCTTTTCTTCTTCCCTTGCTGTATGTTACTTCGCCATTTACCATAAGGATCATCAGCTGCAGGGTAAGAGTATATATTTGCCCGAGTCAGAAGGGTCATTGACACGAAGGATATAGATCAGATGGATACCACCCTACAAAAGTTTGAGGATGCTATGAAGGGTATCATACTCTTTTGGGGCCCCATGTCCAATAGCCTTAAAATTCGTCGGTTAACAAGGGTTGTTGAAGGGGTTATTAATACAACAGCTGGTATACTGACAGACATCACTGCTGAGCTTCAGGCTACGCAGTTAGTTACCTTGCAGAACCGGATGGTGTTAGGCGTCATAATTGCAGATAGGGGTGTGGCCTGTTGAGTCATTGGCAGTAGCTGTTGTGTGTACATACCTGACCACGCCCCCAATGTGTATGCTGCTATACAGAAATTGCATAGACTCTCATCTGACATACACCAAGAAAATGGTACTTGGACTCTCTCTGGGTGGTTCTGGGATATGTTCACATCATGGGGTTGGAAAATCCTTATCTTTCTAGCTGTGATTGCTGGTATTTTCATCACAAGCTGTCTTTGAATACACTGTCTCCCGACCTGCTGCACTTATTGTATTAGTGTTCACACCCCTAAGCCGAAAAAGCCAACTCATGACACTAGTGCTGCCATCATGTTGCAAAAGGACATCAATGACATGATGCAGATTGATGAGGGCATTTGTGGTTCCACATCATCCCTTGCTACTTCTATCACCGACACCGAGCATAAAGATTGCTCCAAGTGTTGATGTCCTTTGCTTCTCAGAATACTACACCTTTTTTCTTTCACAATATCATATGGTTTAGCGAATGCTAAAAGGAGGGTCTGATGAAATGAAAATGTTTTGCTATTTTGTTTGTGCTTTTTTCTCGTGCTAATGTTAGCATTTGCGGCACCATTTTATGTTAAGCCGCCATTTTTAACCAAGTCGTCAGGAATGAGCGCCCCCCACTGTTCTGTTTCATCACAGGTGTCCACACAAACCTCTGACTTCCTGGGCTCTTACTGTCTTCTGCAAATAGGCATGAATGTGGGAAGCCTTGCAGTGGAGTCCCTCTTCCCATATCCTGCAGCATGTACTGATGAACTGGGCAGAATGCTCTAGGCAGCAGGAACCTAGTGCCTAGTGAGGGTTCACAGGTGATTAGCTACACTCTACATATCCTGATTGACTGATTGGCAGGAGACAGATGTCCGATGGGGGCACTTGGGCTCCCTGGATCCATGGAGTCCCCATTACAGCAGCTACACTGGGCCCAGATTCCTGACTCTGGCCAGTCGTGAGCGGTATGCACCAGAAGTGCAGACATCTCCGCACCCATAGCCTGGACAGAGCAGCAGGCAGGGTCGTGTCTCACCGGTCTATCTCACAACTCTGCGCCCCAACAGGTTTTACAAGGAGACCTGATTTCCAAGACACATGTTTGATACCAAGGTCCACCCAGCTGGAGCTCAGAAAGTGCAGCAGCCAGCCCAGTTTAGGTCAGGTCCAGGATCTCAGACTGTGTCACCGGCCTTAAGTCAGCATTCCATTTCGTAGACCTGCCTTGGTGGACCACCCAGAAGCAAGCATCATACCAACAAAAGCACGAGAGACAGGTGGGTCATGTTGGCAACAGCATTCAGAACATCCTCGCCCATGGAGAGGCTCTGTAGCGCTCTAGGCTCAGTAGCCAATGATCCAGAATCCCACGCGGTCCTGCTCTTCCAGATCGCACAAGGACTTCAGGAAAGACAGGGTGTAGCAGACACACCTAAGCAGCTTCACCGGCCTGATGCAGTGCCACAGAGGTAGCAGCCAAGCGGGAACAGTAAGATACTTCACAGCAACTTGGAGCATGAATAGAAGCCTGCCTTTGGGATAGATGACCCTGCCAGTGTGACCTTCATCCTCTCGCCTTTTCAGCACTACACGACTCAAGCAGAATGAGCTTCTCATCTTCACACCAGCACCTTCACAGCCCTTGAGGACTCCAGCAGCATAAACTTCTCATCTTCAAATAAAGACCTTCTCAATAGTTTCAGAGCCTTTCCCAGAAGTGTGTTTTCAGTGTTTTAGCATCTCCAGAGCAAGAACTTAAATAAACATATTAACAGCGTTTTTATGGTCCCAGCTTCCCTCATCAGCATCTTCTTCATACTCGAGATTCTAAAAGTGTTAACTTTCCATTCCCCCAGCAGTGCTTTTTCAGTGCTACTGTTGATTCTGACCATCCTCTGGTAATTGCGCCTTCTCTGCTACAGGACATGTGCATTATGATCATCCTTCGGGTAAAGTCTTCTCTGCTGCAGGACATGTGCAATATATGATTATCCTCCAATAAGGCCTTCTCTAATACCGGATGTTTGTGTTATGACCATTGTCCCGTAACTTCTTCTCTACAGGATATGTACATTATGATCATCCTCTGCTAATGCCTTCTCTGCTGCAGGACATGTGCATTGTGATCATCCTCTGGGAATGCCTTCACAGTACTACAGCACATGTGTATTATAACCAGACCACGTTATTTCCTTATCTTCTACAGGGCCTGGCCATTATGGGTAATATGGGTTCGATATTGTTCTGCTCACACCACTCAGAATTGTTGTGTCTTCTGTTCTCATGGTGAGGTGAGCAGGGAGAATGTGTGATCTCAGAAAAGATAGAAGAAGTCGGGCAAAGACCTATGTTTAGCAAGACCAAGAATTTATTTTGAATGGATGCCCCAAAGAGAGAATTTTGAGCTTCAAGCTTCATGGTTTTCCAAAAAAGAAAGATTTGCCCCTGGAAAATAATGTTGTTGTATCAGGAGATGCGCTGGGGTCACCTTGGAGTAAGCGGAAGATCATACCGAGAAGGTGCAGTTGAGGTGCATGGGAATGCTGAGCATGAAGTGTATGGTCTGTCAATATTTCTGGTGGCCTGCTTTGGACTTGTTGTGGATAAGACATATCATAAGTATGTGTCGTGAGCAAAGCGGCTGCCAAGACTTGTAAGCTCGCTGCCGCGGCTGCTGATTTTCCTTCGGGCCATGGCAGAAGTGAGCTCTCGCCAGTTCACTACCCTGACACGTCATAGGTCATGTCCTTTGGTTTTAAGATTATTCTACGCAGTGGCTTGAGGTCACGTTGTAGGGAAAGTAGACACAGACGTGGTCATTGAGTTCATGGAGGATGTTTTCTGCAGGGAGAGAATTCTACCTGAGTTAGTCTTCAACAACGGTGTTCAATTTGTTTTCGAGAAAGAGTATTTTTTTATCGAGTCCGGAATTGTGCTGAGGGAGGTTGCTTTGCATCATCCGCATGGGAATGGACAGGTAGAAAACCTCAATCAGGCCGTCAAGGAAGCCATTCAGCTGGCTGAGAAATGGAAATTTTGTTGAAACAAAGCACTCCAGAAAATACTTTTAGCCTACCTGAAAACCCCACTCTGGGACAGGATAAATGCCTTTTGGCTTATGGCGGAGGATGGATGTAAAGATGGTGTGTACAAACCGTGTCACACACTTCAAGGTGCATAACTCATGCCCCTAAGGTTCAACAATTGAAGTCAACTTCTTATTACCAATTCTCTGTAATTTGTTGAAATTAATTTCGTTTTTTTAGTACACAAAAATTATCCTAAATGATAACATATAAGCAAACAATTGATCATAAACATTTCTGATACGTCTCATGTAATGATCATGTTACAATCTTCACATTGCATTGCTTTACAATAAAATAATCATCGTTGTGTATCCAATGCCGTGTTCCCAATGCATTTCGGGGAATCCCTTCATCAGGGGAACTCTACAAATGACAAATAATGAGTATGTTCAATCATGATGAAAAACAAGAAGTTTCAGAACAGGACAGGCTTCCCCATCACCTGCAAATGTGTGCGATCGTGTGCTGCTACGCTAATGAGAAGTCGACTTCAATTGTTGAACCTAAGGGGCATGAGTTGTGCACCTTGAAGTGTGTGACAAGGTTTGTACACACCATCTTTGAGTGTGTTATCCTGACAGGAGAGGGTCAGGTTTCAAGGTAGCACACGACAGAAATACACTGTTTACTTGTAGATTAACACGCATTGAATATCCATTGATAGGAGGACAAAAGCGGCCACAGTCTGTGGGGGTTATTGTGAAGGTGTTTTACAAGTTATGATGGAAGAGGTGAGAAGAGTTTCAAGACTGTCAGAGAACAGCAGGGGGATGGTGGACCACACGGATCATACATGGGGGTAAAAAGTAGGCGTTTGCAGGTTGGACATGAGGTCAGAGTGACGAAACTTTGGATGGAGGTAAAAGGAAGCCATGACAGTTTGATACCATTATGGTCGTGGAAGTCTTGAAGATCGCTGTGATAGGGTGTGACATTCACGAAGAGTGCATGACATTTCATGTCAGCATCCTAATTAAAATATGCATCTGTTTTGTGTTCCAGGGAGAATTAAAGGTCATATAATGTCACTTCCTGTGATGTCATTCAGGTCAAAGGGTGTGAGCTTATGAAGTGCTGGCTCAGGACTCACTAACACAGAATGATGGCCCTCTTCTAGTTGTGGCCTCTTGCAGGACCAGGTGGTTTCAAACGTTTGGCTGTGGCTGATTTTGATTTCTTAGAAGGAGACCAAGTGCAGCTGGTGCTTAAATAACTGAAAGGAATGAGGGGTTTTGGCTCCGCAAATATTAGGGGCCTTTGATTTTGTTGCACCTGAAAACCAACTGTGTGTTAAGGTAGAGCACGTCCAGATAGCAACTTAGATTTCAGATTATATGTGCCCAACGAAATTCAAGCTGTGTGTTGATTTAGTTGTTCATTACACACTTACTCCACAAAACTGAAACCAAAATAGCTCTTTCACTAAAAGATCAAAAATTCAGTACTGGATGCTGGAGTATTAGATGGTGTGGTTGTGCAACCTCACCGTTTAAACTCGCCAAAACCATCTTGGGTCCAGTCTGGCTCATGAGTAAAACTTCTTGCTCAACCCTGGGTAGCTATGGCTTCTAGCAGCAAGGCTTAAACAAAGGGACAAGTGTAAAGCATTTAGATGTACCAAACAAACAGAATAAGAAGGTCACACAACATGAAAGAAATCCAACAACAATTTATAAAAATAGATTATATTATTATGAATTTTTAGGCACCAAAATAAACAAAATCCACCAAATAGTTCAGGGGATATAGATTGTTAAGTAAAACGTAAATCCCAGCTTTTTATTCCAATGTCCAGACAAGCAAGGAGGGGGCCAATAAGGAGTATTTGGATAGTTGACAGGTCACCAAAGAAGTCTCACATCCAGTTCCACACTGTATGCAAGGACTGTCATAGACTTCAATGGAGTGGTCCTGATGCAGGATGCTGAAAGATGCTCTGGGCGCTGTGTGGTCGACTGGGTCCTTCCTGGGGTTGTTCCTCAGTTCACAGGTGAAGTGGGGGTGACTTGGGCCACCAGGGTCGGCTTCTCTCGAAGTCCTCTTTGAGCCAGCAGAAGCCTGGCAACAAGCTACTGGTCTCTGGTTAGAATAGGTCCACAGTAGGTCCAGCGATATCCTTTGCTAAGGGCTAGGGCACTTCTTTGGTGATCAACTAGTATTTGATGACCCTCTTTGGTCTGGCAGACTCACTGAAACGTTTGAGCATCAAGGGGCGGTCTTCTTGGCTACACATTGGCGGTCATTGGCAAGTTTGTAAAAGCGGCAACTGACAAGCCTGAACAGGCACCTTAAGCTTTTATGGTCCTGGTGCTGGAACAAGGAGTTATCCGAATGACTCTTAGAGTTTCGATCTGGAGCTCTGGAGTGACCTTTCCAGGAGCCAGGCACCACAGGAACAGTCCTCTCTTCACTCGCCCAAGTAGTAGCAGGTGCAATCTAGAGGTTGGTGCAGCCTATCTTGTCAGGTCTAGGGATCAACAGGGCAGTTCTTCAATGGTCCTTTCTCTAGTCTAGATGTGATCTGAGTTTCAGGGTGCCAGGGGTGTCATATTTATGTCCAGAAGGTGCCCTTGAGGGGCCCACCCTATGATGACTTCCGGCTAACTGCGGCATTTTAGCAATTACAGTGTGCACAGTTTTGCCCACTCCCAAGGTATCTGAATCACTCGCTCGGTGTGAGGAGTTTGATAACCCACCCTAGAAGTGTGGCTACATGAGGACTAAATGCCCATGGTAAAAACGGTTTGGCAATTGGCTCCCCCTTTCTGTTCCCGCCACCAGCCCATCTACCTGAACAATGGGGCAGCCCCTCTTGAGTGGGGTTTCTATTTGCCTATCAAAAGGCAGATTCTTGTTGAAGTTCCCTTTTTGGGCCAACATCCATTGTGGCTTCCTGCGAGGTGGAGGTAATATCTCCCTCTGTGGCAGGCCCCTATTGCCCCTGAACCTGTCTTCCCTAGAGGACAGAAGGCCAGCGCATGTAGATAGCCCCCGGAAAAACTGGGCAACAGAGTGGCAACTTTCTAAAAGCCACCTTTCCTTAAAAGTGGCATTTAATTTGACTTTGGCATCAAGTTGGTTTTAATGCCACAATTAATTAGATACCTTGAGGTACCCATTTCGATGGTCTTGTTCAGAAGTTAGCACAGCTGAGGTGTTAGTGTGCAACTGTGTACTAGCCAATTGGGCCACTGGATTATCAACAGTAAAATTAACAATTTCGTTTTTTCTGTTAGGACATATGAAAATAAATAGTCTACTTAATAATATACCGCTCCCGGCATTAGGGCTTGATAGGCCTTCCTTAGGGAAGACTTATACGTATAGTTAAGGGATGTGGAGACTTTGCCATTGGTTAAAATGGCAAAGTCAAGCTAGTAGTGGCAGGCCGGGAGCCATTTTTTCCTTTGTCACACTCAGGGTGGCACCATCATTGCTGCAGACGTGGGAGGACACTTTAACTTACAGGCCATGGCTAACATTGGGACCATATACCAGTGACTTATAAGTAAGTTAACTTATGCCAATTGAGGGCAATCAATTCAACATACATTTTGCATGGGGTTAGAACACTGGCACTGAGGCCTGCTTAGCGAAACCTAAAAAAGGAACATTTGACAGATCAAGCAAGTTCTTTCACAGTTTTAAGAGTGTGCAGATGTAGCTTTGTGAATTGAGCTCCAGTGTGGATTTAAAAACAATGGGGCCTCATTTAGAGTTTGGTGTGCAGATAATGGTGCAAACCTCGTCCACCCACCTCTCAGTATCTGGACTCCATTTAGAAGCTGGGAAACGTCTGGGTTTCCGATGGTGGAGGCTCAGCGGACTTCACCAGAAGGAACTCTTCAGCTCATGGTGCATCCGCCGCTGTGTCATTAAGTCATAGTCACACCCTATTTAGGGTGGAATGGCTGTCACTAGATTTCTAAACCTACGACTCATGGTGTCCCCAGGCAGGGTAAACAAACAATACCCCTCATACACAGGAACTAAAACACAAGCAGTCAGGACCACTGATTCTTTGTTTTACTGAAGCAGACTCCCGCTTTGACGAGCCGGGCAACACAAGTCAACTCCTTGGCAAACTGCTCTGCCTTCAGTGCAACTACTGCACCGACGGGTTCCATGTAGACAGAGAGGTCCCTGCCAGACAGGCACGGATTAATATATATGGCGGCCAGTCCTCTGCCAGAGGAGCAAAGCTCATGACTTTACTTGAGTTGGCATGCTGGTGGGTGCCGGACACATTTTTAAAATGATCTTGTCATGATTTTCATAATTTATTTACGCACCTAAACAGTGAGAATGCACTTGTTCAATTTCAGAGCCCACTAAGTACCAGATATTATATTATTCGTCTAAGTCCAACCTTTGTATGGTCTAACGGTATGATGTTATTGACCAACCTCGGGAGATAGGAGCTTATCCCATTCATGGGATCAACTAAATCAGGGACACAAATGGTTCACGTCCTTCCTGCACATTGGGTGAAGCTCTGTGTGCGATTGTGAGAGAACTGAGTATGTCAATAAGGGACAGTCTGACCCTAGGGTAGTCCAAGGAACTTTCTAAGAATGAGCAGCACATACGGACACAACTCAACCATTAACCATCAAGGAAGAACTTGTCACTGTGATACACAAAGAGGCCAGCAGGCCAAAGCCAGTCACCTAAAACTAGACCCTAATATACTGACTACCAATCTCCATATTACAAGCAGCCATTAAGTGACCCAAACTACTCTGCACCACTGCGGTGATGATTCATTATTGTGAGCTGTGGACTGAACTTGCCTGCCATTTTGGGTGCTACTTGCGGTTGCCTTATATCTATCCCATTGTCCGCATGCGGATGTCTGAATTTACTCTCTATGCCTAAATCAGGTTGAAACGTCGACACCACTTGTTCTATGGCCTGGATTATGTTTTATTAGCCCTCCTTTTTTTTTGCATGGTGCATTTTGAGTAGACGAGCATCATCTCGTGAAACGGACATGGAAGAATAAGAGAAAGCTGTGCTATAAACAGGCCCACGCACACTGGTTTACTGTTCTTAATATTAGTCCAACTAGAGTCCATTGTGTAAAATGATGAAATCATTGACTCCATATACTCTTCCCTGGAATTTCCTTTTTCTTATTCACCTTGCACACAAGCACTTTTTCCTTGCACCCTTTTAGAGCAACAGTTGCTTGATATAGCAACAGCATTTATGTGTATTACCTATTTGATATTTCGCAAAATAATTGAATATAAAGGAGATTTTTCCTGAAAATAAGTATCTGTGGGCCAGATGTATCAAGCGTTTTCCTGTTCGCAAACTGGCTGATTCACAGAATCGGCCCGTTTGCAAACCGGAAAAAGCCTTTTGGGTTGTACCATCCCAAAAGGCATACGCAAAATAGGGAATTGAAAGTTTTGCGATTATCTATTTTGCGAATGCACGCAATTTGCGATTCTCTAAATGCAATGCAGGAAGGGCTTTTCAAATTGAAACCCTGCTCTAAGGAATCTCAATTTACCACCAACTTTAAGTTGGTGGTAAATTGCAAGTCCTTAGAAAAATGCACATTTCTGCAGTTTTCTTAGTGCACACATGCATATTTCGGGGGTGCAGTAGGGTGTCCTTTTGGCACACTTGACATTGCTTGCGCAATTTGTGGGTACTCGCAAATTGCGCATGCAATTCCCATTCATTCTTTTTGGTATCGTATTTTAGATTTAGACCATTGGTTTTCTACATGTAGCATTCACTACCTAGTTATCTAGCACTCCACCATTGATGACATCGTCATACAAGCTATGTGAGTAGGGTAGGGAACTGTTAACCTGTCCTGAAGAAGAAGCATCATGCTTCGAAACATGTTGACACACACAGGAGGTCTTGTACATTGACACAATATACCTCCGTCTCACACCTTTTTAACAATACCGACACCATGGAATATTAACGTTTTCTACTCCACAGGAGCTAGGTATTTTTTAGCATTCACTTTTCACTCACTCCTGACCCTTCCACTCACTAATTCTCACACCACACACAGTGAATAATATCAGTGCTCCCACATATCCGCTGGTAGTAGCACGCCGCGTCCCATAGAGGGAATCGAGGATCCCTATGATGAAGCATGACACCAAGGGCCCTTTTGGTGTTTGAGGGGTATTTAAGAAATACTATGTGCTTCTTACCAATGTAGGCAATGCACATGACTCTGAATTTAAGTAATCCTCTACCATAATCTTTCATGGGTGGATCCTATTGTTTATGAATAAATTACAAGGGGAGGTCGAATCCACCCCAGTGTTCGTGTAAGACACCACATCTCCATTCCCTCTTTTGTTATTTACAGTGTCATAGGTTACCCCATTAGTTTGTAATGGTTGACTCCCATCCCATCACACTAGCAGAGAGTGACATAAATGATGATGAACAGGAGTAAGTCCACGTTGTGCCGGCGGTTGATCCACACCATACTACACCCCAGTTGACCCCCACGTGCTTCGCTGACATTCAAGACCAACTTGTCACTAGTCTCATAGACACTGGGGCCTCCATAATCTCATGGCTGCTGATGTATACAGCAGCTTACCTAGCCCGTCTGTTCTATGTACCACCAAGATCAAAGCGTATGCATTCAGAAACCATTTGCCCGAACAACTTGAAGGGATGTTCCACACTGAGGCCGCCCGCAACACCACCTCTATGAGAGCCAAGGTCTATGTGTCACATGAAGGAACATGATTCCTCCTAAGCTGCCAAGCTGCCCAGGAGCTCAAGCTACTGCAGTTTGCCTTCAGTGTACATGACAGTGATCTCAACAGACTTGTACAGGAATTTTCATCCCTCTTTAACGGTATTGAATGTCTGAAGGGCAAAGCCATCCTCCTGCATATTGATGAGACGATTCCTCTGGTAGAAAAGTAGAAAGAGAACTGAAACTTCATGAGATGACTGGCATCATAGAGAAGGTGACAGGCCCAACCCAGTGAGTCTATCTCATTGTGGTTACCAAAAAAACACTGGGCATCTACAATTATAGCTATCAAAAGTGAGCGCCACCTGACACCAACCCTTGATGACATCATTGGAGAGCTCTCTGGGTCAAGGTGGTACTCCAAGATGGGCTTTTGATCTGGCTATCATTTGGTACCACTACACCCTGACTCATGCCCCATAACCACATTCTCCACAAATATAGGTCTTTGGTGGTACACCTTTTTAAATTTCGGCACCGAAGTGCAGCTGAAGTTTCTTAGCACATGATCAAGGAGGTATTAAATGGCCTCCCTGGGGTGCTGAGCATGAGTGAATATATCTTGGTGCATGCCCAACACTATACATCCATTTCACTTGCCTCCATGCATTGTTCACCAGGCTGAAAGAGCATGGTTTGACTCTCCACGAGAGAAGTGTGAATTTTTGAAAAACAACATCAGTTTATTCGGCTACCGCTGAAAGACATTCGAGATGCCCAGCTCCTACATCTGTGCCAGGTATCCATAGTTCCCTTGGCATGCTGAATGTTAGAAATGGAGTCTCGAGTTGGCAGTGGTTTACACCCTGTACAAGTAGGGCCCCTCACTCTAGTCTCACACAGCTAAAATAAGCCCTGCTCACCCCCTTTGTGGTAAATATTTCGTTACCGGTACTATTTTTTTTGCGGTAAAGTCTATTAAGAATAACTCAGTAAATATAAGAGGCAGAATCCTTGGTATTAGAGGTTTTAAAAGGCTTTATTCCTATACAAAGGAATACAATTCGAATTGTAGGCATTCTATTCCATCACCACGAAAGTTCAGGAAGGAAGGGCATATATTATTGACAGATAGGCAGTTTTATAGAAAATACATTACAGTGAAACAGATGCAAGAGGCGTAACAGCTGATAGTACAGATAAACTGTGCATACGTAGCTAATAGAGGCGTATACATGGGCGTAATTTAATAAACGTCATCATACATGATGTCACAAGTGGGTGGATCCATAAGAGAATCCTGCAATGTCAGCAGAAATATTTGGCAGAGATGCGCGCGCAGTTGCATGACGTGTGATTGACGTGCAACTAGAGGGTGAAGGGGACTTGACATTTAGCTCTACATGTGGAGACAGAAGTCTGGGGTTATGTCAACCTAATCCCAAATCATATCTAGTATCCTATGTTTAAAGAACTGTGTTATCCAAAAAGAGAGGTCTCTTAGGATAGAATCTTATTCTATACTGACTATACTGACTGTTAGTGCGTGTACAAGCGTCTAAGTGTCTACACTAGATGCGAGGGGGTAGGAATATTCCATGGTAACAGGGCTATGAATTACTTGCATGAAGACAGCGAGGCCTGGCCCTTTGCGCGGTAGCTGGAGGAATGTTTACCTAAACTACTAGACAGGAATGCATCGGATGAGGAGCGGAGGAGATAATCTTGAAGGTGAAATACAGTTTTTGGCAGGCGACGGGCTGGATCAGGCACCGTTAGCCGCGCAGGGAGTAGGACAAAGTTCATGGTCACAGATGCAGGCTCAGACTGGAGCTTTCAGAGGCAGGAGGCAGGAAAAGGCTTGATGACAGAATTCGGGCCTACTCGCCTGAATCTGTAATATGTGGAAAGTGAACCACATAAAGTCGTTGGCCTTTCATACTTAGGAATGGAATATCTGACCCATTCATGGCGGATCTGAAAGAGGACATGTTGACGGTGGACGCACATATATTTGCGTCTTCAAAACTGGAGCAGGAGGGAACATACATGTACTTATAGCATGCACATGGAGCCGTTGGGGTCTACGATAGGGGACATAACTGATCACAAAATTCATATTTCCTCATTCCCTCCTTGTCCCCTACGGACCCTCAGGAGATATCGATCTTCATCAAGCCATCGATCTGTTCATATAGCATCATTTGTTCTTCTTTCTTCTTCCGGGATTTTGAACGAAAACTTGGATGTGGGATACACGAGGTGGCACACAGACCACAAATCGCTGGCCCACATTGTAGACATAAGCAGCAACTGAATAGTATGAGAAAGCCAATACCTAGGAAGGATAGGATTCTCCATCCCCAGGCTGACAACACGCCCCAGAACCAACCGGACCAAGTCCAGGTGCCTGGACTCTGGTGTATCTGGCTTACAATCTTATGAAGGCGGGTTATGGCTTTATATACTGACGGCGAATTTTCTGGTATGAAAATGCAGCAACTTGATCCGATGACCCTACAAGCTCCGCCCCTATCGGCCAGGATGACGTCAAGGACAAGACGATTTTGAAGAACAACAATCCGCATAGCAGACTGCTCTTCTGTTAAATTGCCTAAGGCGGAAATAGTTTCGTTCACTACTGCTTCAAGGGTTCTGGTTAATCTACGTATCAGTTTACTATTAGTGACTGTACCTATATAGGGAAAGAAACCTTTATTGAAATCTGTATATTTTTCCCATGCTGTTTCAGTGTAATCGACAATTGGGAGATCTCTCTGCTGTCTCTTGTGTACTAAATGGGTATTTCTATGATAATCAGGAGGAGCTAGGAAAACAGGTGGCAGAAGGAATGCTATGTAACAGGTACCATCCCAATCTAAAGGTAGACGTATATATGCGGTCTGGCCACATATAAAGTAGGAATGACGGGAAGCTCTAAATGTAGACTTGCCTTGATCACTGAATTTTATTACAGTGGTACATTTACTATGGCCCATGTGTATGGAACCATTCTTTCTTATACATAATTCCCCTTTTACTGGGAATACTGACATGGCGGGCAAGATTGGTGTAGCTTCAGATTCAACGTTCAGGATCATGAGGTTAAGTGTAAAATTACCTAATCCATATACTTCATTTTCTAGATCAGTTCCTGTTCCTTTGGGAAGTCCCTCCTTGTTAGGGTAGCAGACTTTAAGCAATACTAAGTTCAGGTTTCCCCATACCCAGTTGTCTTGATAAACTGCGGAATTTGAATCTAGGGAATTAATCAAACTAAACCATGCTCCACAGGAGCCATTGTGTGTGAACGGATAGGGAAAGAGGGGCAAAACTCCCTTATAGTTCTGATAGGGAGGGAGTCGGCCACATATCCAACAATTTGTGGCATTGCTGGTTTGATGGGAATGATGTAACATACTAATGAATGTGTTGTTGCGCAGCGCAAATCTATAGGACAACTCATGCGGAGGTAATTCGCTAAAAGAATGTTCTGCAGTTACATTGTAAGCATGTTTAGGAATAGGGTAACACATGTGCAATAGGATGCTGACAATGATGATCAGAAGACTTAGAAAAAACAAAATTATTAATGTTACTGTGCAGTGACTACGAAATGATTTACAATACGCATGCTTCTTGAGCTGCATCTGATGATTTCTTTCTCTATTCCGGTCTAGAGGATACATGTCAGAGACAAATTCAACCGATTCACCTTGGAGAGGACTTAAACAATCAAATTGTCTGACTTACTAGACCTCAATTTTAGTTTATAAAGTTCTGGTTTTGTTAATTCAGCCAAGGGGAGCTTTGAGTCTGTCTGTGAGGGAATACAGGGTTGAGTATCTACACCGGATGGTAGTCCATAAAATTTCTTGATATGACTCGAGTGCAACCACCCTTTCCGTCCCTCGATTTTCACGGCTGTCCTTGTGGTGAGTAGAACCAACTTCGGTGACTTCCACCTAGGATCCAGTTGGGTCTTCCGGTCAAAATTCCTGACCAGCACCAGGTCCCCAGGAACCACGTCATGGGGCTTCACCTCAGTATTATCGGGAAAAGCTGCGGATACCTGTGAACGACAAGATTGTAGTGCAGACATCAAGGAAGCCAGGTAATCTGTCAGCATATTACAGTCAACATCAGTGATTTTGCGAGGTATAGGCGTCCCCCACATATTTGGTGGTCTACCGAAGATCACCTCATACGGGGATAGCCCTGTTCGAGAATGTGCTACCATTCTCATGTAAAAGAGCGCAACTGGTAAGGCTACTATCCAATCGACTCCTTTCTCTCTACATATTTTGGACAATCTAATTTTCAGAGTTTGATTATGGCGTTCCACGAGACCTGCCGCCTCGGGATGTCGGACACAGTGGAATCTCCATTGGTAGCCTAATAGAAGGGAAACGTGTTTCATTAATTCGGATGAGAACGGCTGGCCGTTATCTGAGTAGACAACACGTGGTAAACCGTACCGTGGGAAGAATTCTCGAACTAACTGTTTGGCAGTAGTCGGGGCAGTGTAATCTGAAACCGGGTATGCTTCTGTCCAACGGGAAAGAGCACAGACAACTACGAGAACATATTTGAATCCTCGACATCGTTCCATCTGGATATAATCCATCTGGAGGACTTCAAAAGCATGATCGGGAGTTTGAAATCCACCCTGTTCTACGGGGATGCTTTTACCTGGATTAAACTGACAACATATCATACAGGTACGAACTTTTTGTTTAGCTGCTGCTCGTAAATGTTTGTTGAACCAAATGTGCTGAATACTGTCTAGCATAGCTTTTTCTCCTAGGTGCGCTGGACTATGTATTGTGTTAATGATGACTTGGACCATTGAGTCGGGAAGAAACCATATAGATTTTTCCTTCGTCATCCATCCTTGATCTGTTTGGATCCCTCCTAGTTCAGTCCATTTCTTTATTTCTTCTGGTGTAGCATGTGTCTGTATGTCAATTACATCAAGAGCGGGATCCTTAACTGTCATGCAATGTGTTGGTGTCGGAACTATTGTCTTTGTCATGTCAGTTGTGTGAGTCTGATTCTGAGCAGTCTGTTTAGCTGTTCTGTCAGCTAGGTCATTACCCTGAGAAATGATATCGGTAACCTTTGTATGGGCTTTGCATTTCATAATCGATATTGTAGTAGGTAGATGAATCGCGTCTAATAGGGCTTGAATGAGGGGTCCGTGTTGGATGTGGGCACCGTGAGAAGTTAAGTAACCTCTCTCTCGCCACAGTACGCCGAAGTCATGGACGACTCCGAATGCATAACGTGAATCTGTGTATATGTTGACTTTTTTATTTGTGGCTTGAATACAGGCTTGTGTCAGAGCGATGAGCTCTGCTGCTTGAGCTGACAAAGTGTTAATACAGTTTGTTTCAATGACTTCAGTGTCTGTTGTGACTGCGTAAGCGGCCACTAACTCTCCTGTACTTGTTCTCATGCATGAACCATCTACATATAATGTCAAGTCTGGATCTGACAAAGGGATATCTGTCAAGTCTTGTCTGGGTTTTGTCGTGATAGTGATAACTTCGACACAATCATGTGCCAATGGATCTGTTCCGCCTACTGGTAACAGTGTGGCAGGATTTAACGTATTACAACGTCTGATTTCTATGTGTGGCTGAAACAATGTCAATTCGTAACCGGTGAGTCTCGCTATAGTCAAGTGTTGTGTTTGTGTGCGGTTCAAGAGAACCTCTACTGCGTGTGGTACTTGTACTGTCAATTGATGTCCTAGCACTATGGCATCGCTTTGTCTGATTGCTAAAGCTGTTGCTGCCACCGATTTCAGGCACGCTGGAAGTGCCTGAGCTACTGGATCTAATGTA
Organism: Triturus cristatus; assembly: GCF_964204655.1. Classification (NCBI taxonomy): domain Eukaryota; kingdom Metazoa; phylum Chordata; class Amphibia; order Caudata; family Salamandridae; genus Triturus; species Triturus cristatus. The sequence continues at coordinate 1,256,328,057 of NC_140592.1, read as the reverse complement.
CTAGAGAAATAAGCACATGGTTTGTGTGATCCTGCTTGTTCCTGAGTGAGTACTGACAAAGCAGTACCTTCGCGTTCTGTAACAAAGAGTGTAAACTGTTTATTGTAACATGGTGTTGCTAGGACAGGTGCTTGGCATAAAGCTTTCTTTAAGCTTTCAAAGGCGTGTGTATGTTCTTGAGTCCAAGGGAGGACAGTCGACGTGGCTGCCTCCTGTGTTGTCAACTGGATGAGTGGTTTTGCTAGAAATGCATATTGAGGGATCCACTGCCTACAGTATGAAGTGAGGCCTATAAAAGCCCGCACCTCCTTTTGTGTCTTAGGTGGTAGCATGTTAGTAATTAACTGGATGCGATCGGATGTAAGCTGCCTTCCCTCCTTGGACAGCGAGTGCCCAAGGTAAACAACTCGCTGGACACAGAATTGCAGCTTGGAAGGGGACACCTTGTGCCCCTTGTCGGCCAGAAATTTCAAAACCGTCAGTGACGCTTTTTCACATTCAGGTTCGCTTCGGGCGGTGATCAGCAGATCATCGACATATTGAAGCAAGGCAGTGTTAACTGGCATGTGTATACTGTCAAGTTCTCGTTTCAGTGCTTGGCTATAGATGCTGGGGCTTTCTGTAAATCCTTGAGGTGCGCGTGTGAATTTAAAACTTCGTCCATTTAAACTGAATCCGAACAAATATTGACTTTCCGGATCGATTGGGACACTAAAGAAAGCATTTTTGAGATCAATTACAGTGAAGAACGTTGCTTCTGAGTCAATAGCTGTTAGTAATGAAGAGATATCTGGGACCACAGGGTATTGTGGTACAATACATTTATTTAATTCGCGCAGATCAATAACTAATCGATATACTGGTGGTGCTTTTGGATCCGTTCTTTTAAGAATCGGAATTATCGGGGAATTACATACATTGGAGTCAGTTTCGACAACCACTCCTTGTGCAATGAGCTCGTCAATGATTTGCAGTAAAGCCACTACAGCATCTGGTGGTAACTTATATTGTCGCATTCGTGGTAGTACTATTCCTGTTTTCAGTGTGACTCGATATGGTGTAATGTTCATGCAACCAACATCAGTGGGGCCTTGTGCCCATAAATGTGAAGGTAAATTCTGCAGTCGGTGATCCATGTCTCTGGATACGTAGTGACCTTTAAAGTCACGTAAAAATAGTCGTACTCCTTCCGGAGAACAACATATTATGGCTCCTAGAGCTTTCAATGTTTTTATACCTAACAAGTTTTCTGGACATGATTTAGTAAGCAATAAATCTGTAGTACGTGTCAATGGACCGACTGTAAGTGGAAGCGGTTGTGTTACGTGATTAATTATAGGTTTTCCTGAGAATCCAAGGGAAATATTCTGTGAGCCTGAGAGGGGTGCCCCTGGAACTTCACTGCGTCTTATAGTTGTTCTGCTTGCCCCTGTATCAAGTAAAAACTTTCTGTCTTCCCCTAATAGTTCACTATGTACATAAGGTCCCTCTTGGTCTACAGGAACCTCAATAAGGGGTAAGCCAACTTCCCTCTCTAGGCTATCTCATGAGTATCGCTGATAATCGGGATAATCTGTTTGTGCGTACTGATACATCTGTTGTGTTGTTGCTTGGGTTGCAGCAATAGGCTGCGCTTGTGGTGGTGCTACGATCTGTTGTGGAGCTGCCTGTTGCGGAGCTAGTTGTTGCGGAGCTAACCTAGGTTGTGCATGCTGAGGGATTTGTTGTTGATTCTGATCCTGTCTAGGTGGACGTGGTCTTTCATTGGTTCTACCTGTGGCAATATTATGTTTCAGGACTGGACAATCATGTATATAATGACCTGGTTGTTTACAATAGTTGCATGTCCCTTTCGCAGGACCTGCGGAATCACCCTTTTGATGACTATCGGCTGGAACTGACTGTGCAACAAGCATTTTCATTTTTGTATCTTTCATACGTCTTTGTTCGTGTTCTTGTTCTTCTCTAATTCTATTGTGATGATATTGTAACATCTGTAACATCTGTGATGGGGTATTACCTTGCCAGGTACTTTCGAATTTCAATACTCTATTCTTGACTTGTAGCAGAGAATTTTCAACTAATTTTGTCACAAACAGATGTGGATATGACTCACTACTGGCTTTTATGCCACTATTTATACCAAAACATTTTTCAAATCGGGAATAAAAATCACTAGTGTCTTCATCTGGTTTTTGTTTACAGGCTGAGATTGCACCCCAGTCTTCCTTTTTCGTAGTTAATAAACGTGGCAATACCTGTATTAGTAATCCTGCCAGTGCTGTAGTCTTTTCCCCAAGCCCTGCTCCTGCAGCTCGGGCCTTTTCTTCGTTTTCTAATGCTGTCCAATCTATCTTTTGGTCTCCCACCTCCCATTCCTTTTCTTTGAGTTTCTCATAAACACCGGCGGGTAATAGGACTTTTAATATTTTCATAATATCGGTGTAGGTATACTCTCCCATGAGTAACATGTCTTTTATCTCACGGTGGAAACCTGCTGGATCCTTGTCATGGCTGGGTACTACTTTCTTCATTTCTAATAATTCTAGTTTAGTTATAGGCGTGTACACAAACACGCGTGTAAAATTATCACCGGCACCTCTTATTGGGTGCACTTCGCGTAACGGATTCTGTCTATCTATGTGATACATTTTTCTTCCCACGATGGGAACTGGAACGTGTTCTGGACATACAAAATTTAAATATTGGTTTCGGGATTCTAGAATTTCCTTAATCAAATCAGTACCTGACCCTCTCCATGTATTCGTGAGTAGTTCTGTCAATATGTCAGGTAAGGGTCCTGGATCGTAGTGTTGGCTTTTATATAAAATAAGGAGGTGTTGAATCATGTATATACTAGCTAAGCGCTGTTCATATGGATCTAGATTCAGAAACGTGTGTGCAAGTACATCATCATTGTATTCGCCGGGACTGTCAGCCCATTGTACTGCTGACCTGGCTAATTCTTGTTCGTCCATGGAATCGAGCATGTAGTACCCCCTTCGATCTCGGAGTAATTTATCAGCGGCTTGGAATAAGTGTTCAGGGGATTTTGTATTTAACATAGGGTTTGGAAAATGTCTATTATATTCCGGACGTATTGGACGTATCGCGTCATTAAAACCTCTGGTATTATTATGGGGTCTTCCTCTACCTACGTAAGCTATCGTATCTAATTGCTCTGATTCTTGCTCCTCCTCTTCTTCTGATTCTACTCTATCGGTTTCTCGTCTTTCTTTATGTATTCGTTCTACTTCCTTGCGGATCTTTCGACACATGGCGATTATACACGCCTGTCTATCATGTTTCTCTTCTGATATGTTCTGACCCCATTTGGCAAGTCTTTGCATGGATTCGTGATCTGCCCCAGGTCTGTCTTGATTCCTGATTACACAATTTATGAAAAAACGTAGTAGTTGTCTTTGGACATCCACTTTCTGGTATTCCATAGCTTCGTTAATACTTTCTGGACCTTGCCCTGTTTGGACAAAGCGATATATATTGTCTAGGTATTCACCCATTCCTGGTATCGTCATTAAATATAATGTAGCTCGTCTTATACGTAGTGATGATATGAGCAATTTATCCTGTCTACCTGGTACTGGGTCATATCTACAATCCACAAGCTGTTCTTTAAACATGTCTGATGTCGCTAATTGGGGTGTACGTTGGAGTGCTAAATCTCTAAGGGTCTGTTTATTTCACGGCGGTGTGGCAAACATGTCTGTCGTACCTCCTGCAGCTCCATCTGAGGTGCTAGGCACGAAAGGATTCGTTGGGCGTAGGATAGAGATTGTAGATGCGGGAAAAACTGTAGAAACGGACGGGACTCGCATAGGAGTTTGTTGCTGCGGGGGCACAGAAGGATGCTCTTGGTGTTGAACACCAACGGCAAGCGGTATGGGTGGTATGGCATTAGCATACTCGGGAGCTGCGTCATCTAAATAGGAGGAAAGGAAAACGTCCTTTGCTGGTTTGGGATGTGCTTTAGGATGTGCTTTTATCGGGAGTAATGGAGGAGTTAAATCTTTTGGTATTTCCGGAGTGGCCTTAGGTAATCCTTCGGCCAGAAGAGGATACATACCATTCATAAGAGCGTTTCTTTGTCTATCTACTTGTTCTGATTTTACTCGGGTACCTTCCTCAAGTAATAGATTTTCTCGGGTTTTATTTGAATTCTCTCTACCTTTCTCTTCCTGTCTGAGTGCTTTTTCTGTACGTCTATATGATTCTTTACGCCATAATTCAATGGCATCTTTCTGTGACTGTCTGGCTTTCTTTTTCCATAATTCTTCTTCTACTCTCATGATGCAATCTGCATCCCAGGTCCCCGCTGCGGGCCATCTCTGACTCTCTGGTAATTCTTTGGTGTAGTCCACCCATAAATCAAGAAATAATACGGCATCTAGGCCATGTTTATGATATATAAAGTACCCTGGAGTGTCCCTAGGTGGGATGGGAACAGCTTCTTCGAGTACACCTTTTCTAGTTTTGATCTGTCTTAGTTTCGAAAAGAGCGGCATTTTTAGACCGTATTACTAGAACACACTTTATACAGGAAAACACAATAATGAACAGTCATTCACACCACAATATATAGAACGTATTTAAAACATTTAACACTTAACAGTTTTACGAACAATGATAACTAATAGAAAACTAGTTACTGACATTATACTGACACTAGATAATACTTATTTATACTTATTTATATGCAAAACATACTATATATACTGCTAAACAGTACAGATACACTGCTAAAACAGTGCAGACCGGATTTGTGTACCCAAACCCGTCTTGACCGGCACAGACTATGTGCACGTTACATGCCTCCCCGGTAATGGTACTCACCGGGTAGCTCGGAACGGAAGGCCTCGGAACGGAACTGAAACTGGACTAGACTGGACTCGACTGGACTGGACTCGGAACTTCGGAACCTGGCGGGTCTCTGTATACCTCGGATCTTGCTCTCTCAGCTAGGCTCTGGTCGGGATACTTCGCACTTCTCACCGCCTCGTATGGGTGTTGATCGCAGCCTCAGTCGTCCCCGCTTGGCCGGAGGGAGATACAGGAAATCCTGCAGATACGCGTTTTTGTCCGTTCAGCTGTGGCAGGAGACCGGGCCTGCAACGCACCGCCAGCGCGTGAGATGAGAAAGTGTCCCTGTTCGGGCGCCAATTTATGTGGTAAATATTTCGTTACCGGTACTATTTTTTTTGCGGTAAAGTCTATTAAGAATAACTCAGTAAATATAAGAGGCAGAATCCGTGGTATTAGAGGTTTTAAAAGGCTTTATTCCTATACAAAGGAATACAATTCGAATTGTAGGCATTCTATTCCATCACCACGAAAGTTCAGGAAGGAAGGGCATATATTATTGACAGATAGGCAGTTTTATAGAAAATACATTACAGTGAAACAGATGCAAGAGGCGTAACAGCTGATAGTACAGATAAACTGTGCATACGTAGCTAATAGAGGCGTATACATGGGCGTAATTTAATAAACGTCATCATACATGATGTCACAAGTGGGTGGATCCATAAGAGAATCCTGCAATGTCAGCAGAAATATTTGGCAGAGATGCGCGCGCAGCCGCATGACGTGTGATTGACGTGCAACTAGAGGGTGAAGGGGACTTGACATTTAGCTCTACATGTGGAGACAGAAGTCTGGGGTTATGTCAACCTAATCCCAAATCATATCTAGTATCCTATGTTTAAAGAACTGTGTTATCCAAAAAGAGAGGTCTCTTAGGATAGAATCTTATTCTATACTGACTATACTGACTGTTAGTGCGTGTACAAGCGTCTAAGTGTCTACACTAGATGCGAGGGGGTAGGAATATTCCATGGTAACAGGGCTATGAATTACTTGCATGAAGACAGCGAGGCCTGGCCCTTTGCGCGGTAGCTGGAGGAATGTTTACCTAAACTACTAGACAGGAATGCATCGGATGAGGAGCGGAGGAGATAATCTTGAAGGTGAAATACAGTTTTTGGCAGGCGACGGGCTGGATCAGGCACCGTTAGCCGCGCAGGGAGTAGGACAAAGTTCATGGTCACAGATGCAGGCTCAGACTGGAGCTTTCAGAGGCAGGAGGCAGGAAAAGGCTTGATGACAGAATTCGGGCCTACTCGCCTGAATCTGTAATATGTGGAAAGTGAACCACATAAAGTCGTTGGCCTTTCATAATGAGGAATGGAATATCTGACCCATTCATGGCGGATCTGAAAGAGGACATGTTGACGGTGGACGCACATATATTTGCGTCTTCAAAACTGGAGCAGGAGGGAACATACATGTACTTATAGCATGCACATGGAGCCGTTGGGGTCTACGATAGGGGACATAACTGATCACAAAATTCATATTTCCTCACCTTGGTGGCTTGGCACGAGCAGCCAGGCTTATCTCAGAGGCAATGTGTAAAGTATTTGTGCACACACACACACACACATACATGCACGACACGCATGCGCACACACACACACACACACACACACACACACACACACAGTAACACAGTAAAAACACTATAAAAGGAGTCCACACTAGTTTGGAAAAATAGCCAATACTTATCTGAATAAAAAAGACCAAAACAACCAAAATCCAACATACACAAGTCAAAATATCACCTGTAAAAGATTGAGCAAGTTTAGTCTACAGAGATCAATGAATTATTTTTTTTTAGCACAAATTACCTTAGATGGCGCAGGGGACTTGAGGTGCTGGAAAAGCAAAGTGATGTGTCGGTTACGTACTGTGTAGGGGAGGTGATGTGTGGGTTTCTAACTGGCTGGGGAGGTGATGCATCAGTTTCTGGACAAGCCGCTTCCTTTCCTTACTGCGGTGCGGTGTCGGTGAAGAGTTTGCATAGAAGGATGATGCGTCGAAAATCTAGATGTTCTGCATCGATGCGCCAGGAGCAATGAAGACGCTGTGTCAATACTTCAGCTGTGAGCAGGTGCTGCGTCGGAGTCCGAGTGGGTGCCATGAACGTCGATGATTTGGTGCTCTGGATTCATGCTGCAGAACACTTCTGACGTGCTGCGACTGCGAGCTGGGGCCTGCGGTGAAAGCTGTGGTCATTGCTTCCAGCGGGAACCACGCTTCGGTGCAGGCAGCAGCGATGCATCGTGAAAAGTGGCGCTGGGAGCCGATGTGTGGATTTTCTCCTTGAGATCAGCAGGTTACACTTCCAAGGCCTAGGAACTGAATTTGGCACCACTTGGCAAGACAGGACTCTCAGCAGAAGAGCCCAGGAACTGGGAGGTAAAATCTTTGATGGCCCTCAGACTTCTTAACAGGAGGCAAGTTCAACTCAATCCCTTGGAGAACCTTGGAAGGAGGATGTAGAAAGCAAAGTCTAGTCCTTTCACTCCCAGGACAGAAGTGACAAGCAGCAGGCCAGCACAACAAAGCAACAGGCAGAGTGGCAGTCCCTTCTATAGCATCCGGCTCTTCTTCCTGGCAGAATGTCCTCAGTCCAGAAGTGTTCTGATTTTGGGGTGTCGGAGGTCCAGAACTTATACCCCTTTCTGCCTTTGAAGTAGGCAAACTTCAAAGGAAAGTATTTGTAGTGCACAAGACATTGCCTTTACCTGACCTGGCTCCACATGCACTACAGGGGGGTGGAGACAGCTTTGTGTGAGGCTAGGCACAGCCCAATTCAGGTGTCAATGACAATTTGTTCCATCAATCTAGCTCAGGGAGGCCCATCAGCCTGGTGATGGCCCATGAGGATATGCAATGCACATCCCAGCTCCCTTTGTGTGACTGTCTAGAGCAGGGGTCTTCAAACTGTGGGGCGCGACCCCCAGGGGGGGCCGTGGAGCGATGCAAAGGGGGTCGCGCCTTCCGAGTCACACTTCTGCCCAGGCCCAAGGGCTTCAACGCCCCTCTTCCCCCGTCCTGTGTCTCAGCCAGGGCTGCTGCAGTGCAACTCGAGCTGATGGGGGCTCAGCTGGGCAGTGTCTGGAGTCTTATCTCCGGGCACGCTGGAGTTTTTCACAGGTCTTTAAAGACTATTTGCATATTTACATGCCTTTGTAAACTGGTTACAGAGGCTTAGTGTTTTTTCCTGGTTCCAGTACCCCCTGCGCCCCCACTGTGCCTATTCCTTACATTCACTGCCGTAGTGTGAGAATACATTTCATGTAAAGGAATATAAAGTAGGGTTGCCAAAAGAAAAATGCCTGCCGTGTTTTGTTTAAAGAGCCTGCAAGGACCTAGTCTTGACGCTAAATTGACTTATAAATAAAAAAGTATGTATGCATTCATTATGTTACTTTTCTGTCTTTGTTCTCTTTAATTATCAGTCATAGATCATTAAGGCAGCCTTAGAACACAATTAAAAGTGCTTTCTATTTATATTTGCTGTTCGAAGTATGCACAGATAAGTGCTGAAAATACAGCTTTAGGTGACTGCTTATTTTTGTACCGACTGGGCCATCAAAATAATCTGCTGGCAACCCTAACCATAGGACTTTAAGTTTGTTGCAGGATCAGCACATTATTTATTTCCTTCACACTCGATCCCCGATTATTGCCGCAATAGTTTAACTTATATCTGAAACACTACGCCGCCGTCAATATCATGCTGAGTTACTTCATGTGTCTGGGAATGCATCCTGCATTCAGACAACTCACTCCTCATTCTCGCCCTTCACTTTCACGCTCACCCTGTACTCACAGCGATCACAATGCACTCACACTGATCACCATGCACTCACACCATTCACCCGCTTACCCTGCACTCACACTGATCACCATGCACTCACACCATTCACCCGCTCACCCTGCACTCACAGTGATCACTCTGCACTCACAATGCACTTGCGCTGTTCACCCTGTACCTCACCCTGCAGTCACACGAGTACACTACTCATCCTGCACTCATGTAACACTTCACTCACCTGTCCCCCTCACTGCTCAATATGCAACTCACTCAAACAAGCCCATAAGTAATCACACATTCATTCACCCCATTCTGAACTTGCATCCGCACCCAAATACATACGCCACCTCACTCACCCTGCAGTCACTCCTCTTACCTGACTCTCACACTGTTGCATCGCTCATCATGCACTCACATGGACACTCTTGTCACCTACACAGTGCAGAGGGTTAATGTGCCTGCTACAAAGAATATGTACCATGCAGATCACAGAAATGAGTGTGAGTAAACTATGAGTAGCGCTATAAAAAAATAAAACATGTTTGTCAGAAAGGTGCTATAGAGAGATGAGGTGCATTGTTGGTGAGTGACAGTGAAGGAATTCATGGAGGAGGAGGAAACGGGGGTGGGGCACCAAAAAAGACTATTGCAACATGTGCGATCAGTGTTAGGACCAGCCCTGGCTGGGAGTGTTAGGCCAACCCCCCTCCCACTCCGACCCTCCGAAGTTCTGGTCTAGTGACTCCCCTGCTTCTGCCTATTATTATTATTTACATTTGTAGTCCGCTACTGTTACCAAAAGATGTCCTGGGGCTAATAACCATCTGCTGCCTGAAGACAAATGAGAAACACACAGAAGGAGAACCAGCCAAATGGGGTAACCTACAGAGCATAGAGAAAGGTTTTTATATCTTCCTAAAGGATAATAGATTCTTGGTGCAGCAAAGCAAAGGAAGGTGCACGTTCCATAACTGCGCGGCCTGCACCAAAACAGCGCGACAGACAACTCATGCCTTCTTGAATTAGGGAACAATAAGCAGAGTGGCACAGACCAAGAGGAGCATACGGGTCTGACCTGTATGCTTGGTGAGGAGAGATGAGAGGATGAGAGAGGACAGCAAGGGAGTGAGAGAATTTGATTGAAGAGGTCATGGATGAGGAGAAATGTGAATTGCTGAAGAGAAGTGTGGACACGCAAGAAGTGAGTGTGAGCCAAAGGTGAGTGCTTCTGTTAGAACAAAGGGGAGATGTGAAAGATGAATGGGGGGACTGGAGAGGTGTAAGATACAAATAGACAAAAATGTGAATGGAGAGAGGAGGTGAATGAGAAGTGCTGAGGTGCACGGGAGATTACAGGGCCAAAGAGGAAATTAGATAAAGGCAAAAGACTGTTAAAAATGAGGGCAGTGAAAAGACAGAATGGCAAGAGGTGATTAAAGGTGAAGTGAGAGGTAGAATGGGGAGAGTTCAGAAGTTGTAAAAAGGGGTGAAAGAAAATGGCCTGCAAAGTGAGAGTGGGATCCAAGATTAGGAGAGGAGAGAGGGATGGAAGGGAGGGGGTGAGAGGAAAGCTGCATGGGTAAACTGCCTAACTCTGCACAAAACCGCCAGGGTTTTAAGGGACTCCTGCTTCTCCCGGCCAGGGCCAGGTGAGCTTCTAATATGGCAGCACGTATTCCTGCAGAGTGGAAGGCCCTTCACAAAGGAGGACTAGAAATCTTTCTGATGTTAATTGCTGTATTTTGGTTATAAACAGGTACTGATGGGGTGAAATCTTTCCTCAGTGTTACTGTTGTAAAAAATGTCAAAATAATGAAGCAATGCTATCCCAAAATACGTGGCATCACATAACCTCATTTACATTTTCTTCCCACACAATTTAGTCAAGCTTGTCGCGTAATTTTGTCCTCACCTGCCTCATAATTCCAGTAGCCCTGCCTACAGGTTTAGAAATGATTGTCAGAAGGGGGTCCTTCCGCCTCAAAATGTTGACAGGGGGGTCTTGGCATCCAATAGTTTGAAGATCTCTGGTCTAGAGTGAATGCACAAGAGACTAACTGTCAGCATAACCCAGACATGGATCTACAGACAGGCAGAGGCACAGAATGGTTAAGCAAGAAAATGCCCACTTTCTAAAAGGGGGGTTTAAAAACCAACTTCAGCAAAAGACATGTTTTAAAATTGTGAGTTTAGAGACCCAAAACTCCAAACGGTATCTGCTCACAATGAGAATTTACACTTAAAAGATATTTCAAGGCAATCCCCATGTTGCCCTGTGGGAGAGACAGTCCTTGCAATAGTGAAAAATGAAATTAGCAGTATTTCACTATTAGGACATGTAAAACACACCAGTACATGCCCTGCCTTTCAAATATACTGCACCCTGCCCATGGGGCTGCCTTGTTCCTACCTGTAGGATGCTGGTTTAGTATATGGTGCTCACTTACGTAAGTGCAGCACCCTCCACTAATCCAGACAACCCTTATGGTGATTGTAGCGGTCTTAGACAACCTTAGAAAGCTCTCTAAGTGGTAGCTGTGGAGAGCAGTTTTTAGGCTTAGTCCAGAAAGAGGGTAAAACAGCCTGTTTTACCAGTACTTAATCTTATGGTGTGGGTTGAGTGTAAAAGAACCACACAGTGTAGTTATAAAAAGAAGTCTTTATTATAGACACTCACTAACACAGTGCAATATCTCCTACCCGAGATATAAACACAATGCACACAAATACTTTGGAAATAGAACACTCAAGGAGCACAAATACACAGTGATCTCAAGGGGGAGACCAAACCATATACTAAAATAGTGGAATGCGAACCATGACTTCAGTCGAGACTGGACCCAGAAGACGTAGAAGATTTGGGGAGCCAAGGAACCACCCAAGGTGAGTATCTAGGAACCCCATGGAGGCCGTGTGCAGTGTGGGAACACAACCGCGTACTCAATGCAAGTCAACATGTAAGTCACGGTTGCAGTTTTAAAGAAGAAGGACCCTTCCCAGCAGACCCTGAAGACACCCCATGGAAGATGGAAGGTTGGTGAGTCACTCACCCGTGGATACCCCAGGAGCCCGGATACCTACACCAGGGAAGCCGGGTGCATAGGTGTGAAGTGACGTCGGAAACTGCCGTAGACCACCATGGAGGAACTTCAGGAAAAGATGCTGCTGGCAAAGAAGGTGAAAGAGTCCGGTGTAAACCAAAGGTGAATTCAAGATGAGAGGTACCTGCAAGCACAGGGGACAGAGTCTATGCCACTTAGGAGCGACCAGGAGGCACGGAAGAAGAATGCCCTCCGATGTCAGAGATGCAGGAGAGTTGACGGTGCCATTGAAGTTGCAGCTGTGCGGACCAGGCGACGCTGTAGAAGAGCCATACATGAGCTGTCCCATGTCGGATGTCAAGAGTCAAGGAATTAGTGTCCGGCAGGGGCATCAACAAGCCTTGGCAACCAACGTAGTTCTCGAAGAAGGTGCAGTGTCGGTACCAGCAAGGTCCAAGTGACTCACCATGAGCAGGTAAGTCAGAGCAGGCCCCGAGCAAGCAGGGGATCCAACTGAAGCCACAGAAGACCCTCAGGAGGACCCATGGGCTGAAGACACAGGAGTCACAAGATGACCTCAAGCAGCTCACCAAAGTATGAAGGCACATGGTCCAAAGGATACGGTGCAGGCAAAGATCTTGGCTGCAAGAGATGCTTGAGGCTGGAGATTCTTGGAGCCTAAAGATCTCTGGAGGAGAGAGTCAACAAGCCTTGGCAATGGCAAGTCAATAAGGTGCACAGGGGGTACTGTCCCAGCCATTTCGACAAGGGATACTGGCTTCAAACTTGCTGTGAAGACAGTGCAGGCCTCGAGGGAGTTGCAGAATGACCACCTGTTTTGCTGAACCTTTCCGTGCCGGTAGGAGCTCAGGAACAGCAGACGGGTCAACTTTGTTGTGGTGGCTGTAGATGCAGGGGAGTGACTCCTTGACTCCAAGGGAGATTCCTTTGTGTGTCTTGGATGTCCATAGGCCTTGTGAAGAATCTGTATGGAGCACAGGCACAGATGTTGCAGAAGACTGGCAGGACGACAAGACCAGGAGCAGGAGGAGTCTTCCCAGTTGCATTCTCGGTTCCTAAAGTGAAGTTGAGCGATGTGCAATGTGCCCAGATGGTTGAAGCTGAAGTGGTTTCAGATCAGAATTCTGTCCCACAATGAACCTAGGGACCCACCTACAGGTAACCCCTTAGGTACTCTAAGGGAAGGGTTGGGACGATTCAAGGGTCCCTGCCAGAGGAGGGGCTGGACAGTGGGGAGGATACTCACATGTCCTTTGTCCAGTTTCACGCCAGAGGGGGAGACAATGGATACCTGAACTGGTTTCAACTGGAGTATACAAGGAGGGCACCAATTGAGCCCTTTCAAAGCTGTCTAGTGGCACTGGCAAGCGCCTGCTCCCTGTAACAATATACTAAGTCCTGTTTGAGTGGTGGTCACACCTCCCTGTGACAGGAAACCGATTGTCCTGCCTTCACCTGCTCGACCTTGGCTCAGCAGCAGGAGGGGAGAATCATGTCTCTGGTCAGCAGCAGTCATCGTAGTCTGGGCAGGTCTAAAAGACTGGTACCGGGAGCACTGAGGGCCTCCCAGGGGAACTTTACCGTGCATGGAATCATACCCCCACACCGTTTACGGTGTGGGGGTATGATTCCAGCATGAATCATGCCTCACAAACCATTTACAGTGTGGGGGTTTGATTCCAACATGTTTGATGCCAACATGACAGGGTTCATTACAGCCAGTTTAGAGATAGCCATTGCATAATGACACATGGCCACTCTATGTATAGTAATGGCTGATGCACTTTTAACCTGTGAGAATGGACTACGAGGGTCATAGGGGTGTCCTGCTCATGCAGGGGCACCCTCAAACTTATAACCGAGCACCCTGCCTTCAGGACTGAAAGGCCTGCCTTAGAGGTGACTTATAGGTTTTAAGTGCAGTGACCTCAGAAACAAGGAAACTTACAGCTGTCGTAAGTGGTGCTAGCAGCAGCTTACACACGCTGCAGTGGCAGGCCTGTAGTCACAATTTGAGAGGTCTCCCGTGGGTGACATCATACATGGGGGACCCCTGGTGTACCTATGCCCTGGGTACCTTGGGACCATATACTAGGGACTTCCATGGTTACATCAGTGACCAATCTGGGAGGTACCTAAGTACTCACCGTGTCCAATTTAGGGAAGAACAACAGAGACTGGGGTCCTGATTAGCAGAATCCCAGTCAGACGAGTCAGAAAAAATAGCAACACCAGGCAAAAAGTGGGGGTAACTATGCAGAAGAATCCTACCTTCCTACACTACCTTAGGGGTGACTTGCCTGTAGTAAAAGGAAAGGTTTGGGCCTGGCAAGTGGGTGCACTTGTCTGGCTGAAATGGCAGTTTCAAATTGCACTCACAGACACTGCAGTGGCAGGTCTGAGACATGTATGCTGGACTACTCGTGTGGGTGGCACAGTCAGTGGTGCAGGCCCTCTAGTAGAATTTCATCTACAGGTCTGGGGCACACTTGGTGCACTTTAGTAGGGACTTAAGAGTAAATCAAATATGCCAATCATGGAGCAACCAATCACTAATACATTTTGAGTCAGAAAGCATATACACTTTAGCACTGGTTAGCAATGGTAAAGTGCCCAGAGTCCTAAAGGCAACATAAACAGGTCAGAAAAAATAGGTGGAAGATGGTAAAGTTTGGGGATAACCCTGCAAAAAGGGCCAGGTTCAACAGTGACTTACTGCGGGCATTTCATGATGAATTTGCCAGACGTCACAGGCCCCCTTCGTGAGCTAACCGAGTCCACCAGTCCATGGGTTCGGGGAAAGGAGCAAGAGCAGGCGTTTAGAAACACAGAGGAAGCATTGTCTGCGGACACAATGCTGGTATACTTGGACCCCGAGAAGAACTCTCAGCTTGTGGTGGATGCAAGCCCCAAAGGGCTAAAAGCAATTCTGGCCCAACGTAAAGAGTGCAGGGAGTGGACCCCGGTTGCATATGCGAGCGGGATGCACACGCCGACTGAGCAAAGATACTCTAAAAATAGAGCAAGAAGCCATTGCAATTCATTTGTGCTGCCGGCACTTCTACATATATTTGTCTGGACATCCTTTTGCTATCTTCACGGACCACAAACCATAGATTCCGTTGTTACAGGGGTTCTCCTCCAAGCCACCCCGGAGGATTGAGAAATGGATTCTGCAATTGTAGGAGGTCAACTTTGTGGACAAGAATCGGCCGGGCACGCTCAACCCTGCAGATTTCTTGTCACATTATGATCGCCCAGTTACCCCTTCTGAAGCTAGGGAAGCACAAGACACCAAGGAATATGTCCACCTTGTGGTCAACAGGTCCAAGCCCATCCCATGTCCCTCTTGGACATTGTGGAAGCCACCAAGAAAAATGAGGGCTAACAAATTGCCTTGCAGGAAACTGTCAGCCCCTCTGTTGCTCTTCTGTGCTTCGCACTGAAGAAGCCAAGTCAACACTCCAATGATTGCACCATGTTCGACAAGAGCTATTTGTCACAGCGGAAGGCTGCCTCATGCAGGGACCAAGAATAGTCCTCTGCAGCAGTCTGAGAAAGCGCGCTGTCCTCCTAGCTCATGGAGCCCATCAGTGGGTGGTCAAATCCAAAAACAGGCTGTGGAGCAAGGTCTGGTTTCCAGGCCTCGATCAGCAGGTGGAGAAGGTCGTCAGAGATTGCCCCACCTGTCAATTGATCAGCCATCCGGAGTCTCAAATGTCATTCATCACATAAGAAGGACCTACTCTTCCATGGCAATGAGTCAGTGCAGATTTTGGAAGTCTCCCTATTGGTTCCCACATGCTCAGACTGGTGAATGACTTTTCTCGATATCTTGAAGTAGCAATCATGCCGACAACCTCTGCGTCAGAAGTCATCCCCAATTTTGAAAAAATGATGGCCACTCACTGGTTCGTTGGAGAAATTTGCACTGACAACAGCCCACCTTTCAGCGAACATGAGTAGGCGGTGTATCTACGCTCTAGAAACACGAAACACCGTGGCACAACACCCCAATGACCCGAAGTAATGGGGAAGTGGAACGATGTGCATGGACATTAACAAAGGCTTCCCAAGTGCTGTGGCAGAGGCCAAGAATGTGGAAAGTGCCATTTACAATTCCCTGCCAGAATATCGGCTTACCCCTCCTTCCACCATTGGTATGGCCCGAACATGTTGTGTCTTGGGCGAACTTTAACAAACACCATTCCCCATCATCCCCTGTGGGGTGACCAACCAAGTCCCCCAAACCGCGTTGACTTCCAAAGGACCCGCAACAATGAGAATGCTTTGTGACGACGGCACGCATGACACTACACTCTCCGTATTGGAGATAGGGTCCTGGTTAAAGATTGACGTCCAGGCAGAAAGTTCTCCCTACCTTTTGAAGCTGCCCCATGGGCAATCACAGACATTAAAGGCACAATGGTAACCTCAGGAGGAGGGACAGAGCCTGTCATTTCTCAGTTCAAAAGAGCCCTGTGTCTATATGATAGCACAACATTAGATGGTTGGTGACACTGGAATGTGCACCTGTGCGCAGTCAACCCAGCCATGAGGAGTGCCCCAGCCTCCGGAGGGTCGTCCCTCACCCAACCAGCTCTAGCACCACCAGCTATGGTGCCGTCTCCAAGAGAGCAGAACATAAAGCCACTCAGGCTCTCTGGACCAATGAAGCACTAAGGAGTATATCCAGAGGAGCGGCAGAGGGTGGTATCACCTGAGGTCCACCCCCGATCCCTCTCAACGTTACACAGGCTTTGTTGGATGACTGAAACAGTGCAAGTCAGTGCTGCCTCTCCAGGAGTCGAGCACATGTCGATACCAGTCTGCAGTTTTAGCTCTTCGAGCCTATTGACCCTGTGTTACGCGTGTTCTGTTTCTGTTTTGTTTGTTTTTCAATTCTATGGTGAAGGAAGGATGTAGAGTTGCGTCAGTGTGCAAGCAAAACCATGTGGGATGCCAGAAGGAGGGGGACAACTGGATGCACAAAAATGGCTCCAGCTTAATAGCAGTAACACTTAGGTAATTGTTTTTGGAGCTAAGGTGAGACAAGGTGTGGTAAACTAGCTGGTAATGGGATGCAGTCCAGCATATACTGTGGAACCCTAACATATAGAAGGCTAAAGTGTTGCGTTAGTGTGCCAGCAATACCATGTGGGATGCCCGAGGGAGAGGGATTTCAGGTGTTCCCCTGGGGCATGCTGCCAATGGTTTGTCCTAAAGTATGCGTCAGGGAGTTAATAAAAGCAACCTGCAAAGACGGATGTGGTCATTTCAGCGACCGTGAGTTAAACAGTACACGCTGTACTCGTCTTTAATTACTAGTGCGCTATGGACACACTACAAATTCTATGACCTGACCCTATCCTCGCAACTTATGAGTGGGATGGTCACTACCGAGAGATAAAGAGAGCGTGTGGTGGAGGAGACGCCAAGAGAAGAAACTCATTTTGCTACAAAAACCCTGAATGGAGGTAGGGTGACCAACTGGCAAGGGAGGAAATTCAGGACGGTGAGTGTAAAAATTCAGGACATAGGGTCAAAATTCAGGACACAAATTCAGGACAGGAGGTCAAAATTCAGGACAAAACATCAGGACAAAAGATACGTTTTACAGACACATCAGAGTAGGTTGCGGAATGGTATATAAGTAAGCCCATCCATATCCAAACATATTCAACCATTTGCAAACCTATCCATCATGTATCCTTTCATCCATCATTTCACTCATCCATCCCTCCATCCACCCTTTCACTCATCCATCAAACGACCCTTTCAACCTATCCATCCGTACACTCATCCACCCACTCTTCCACCCATCCATTCATTTACCCTTTCACCCATCCTTTCACTTACTCATCCATCCACCCAGTCACTCATCCTTCTACCCATTCACCCTTTCAGTCATCCATCCATCCTCCCTTTCTCTCTCCACCGACCCTTTTACTTAACCATCCTTCCTTTCATCCATCCACCCACCCATCCATCTACTCATCCACTCATGAACCATCCTTTGACCCTATTCCAAATCCAACCTTTCTCTCATCCATCCAACCTTTCACTCCTTCACTCATATATCCATCCTTTTGCCCATCTATCCTCCCTTTCATTCACTCATCCATCCTTACATCCACCCTTTCACTCATCTGTCCATCTATTCGCTCTTTCACTTATCAATTCATCAATCCATCCATCATTACACTCATCCATCCACCCATTCACTTGCCCATCCTCCACCCTTTCCCTCATCCATCCATGCTTTCACTTATCCATTCACCCTTTTACCCATCTATTTACCCTTCCACCCATACATACATCTATTTACCTTTTCTCTCATCCATCCTTCCACTTACTCATCCATCCATTTATCCTTTCTCATTATCCATCCATTCATCCATTTACCCTTTCACTAATCCATCTAGCCATCCAACCATCCCTTCACTTACTCACTCGCCCACCTTTTCATATTAATTATGAGCTGAGCCTTTGTCTGCAGAGTTGCAGACATAAGAGGCCCATCAAGAATGTTATCCTTGCTGTAGTTCCTAAAGCAAGGGGTGGGGTGGGGGAGGGTTCGCTATGCCCCTGCACATAGGAAATCTGAAAAAGTGGAAGTCATGAGTCATGCATGATGCACAGTGCCAGGCCATGAGGTGACTGTGACATGGTGGTGTTTCCAGGGCTTTAGTGGAATTAAAAAAAAAACTGGGGGATCTCTCCAAAGTGGGTGTTCGATGAAATTAAGGGCGTGGCTCAAAACACCTAAGCTAAAAATCTGTGCTTAGTATAGTGTGCCGCCTGACTGGTATTTTGCCTCTTCTGTCATTGTATCAAGATATATAACACAACAAGTAACGTTACACCTACAACACGCGAGAACTGTTGGCTTTGTCAATGGTTGTTAGTTGCATAAAATAAAAAAGCAGCAACCATGGCTTCGTGGAATATAATATTGAAAATGCATCAGTTCTAAAATGATGAGATTGTGAAAGAACTCTAGCCCCTTCTTTTTAACTTGTTTCACCGTCTTCCATCTGACAGACTGCCCTGTCCAGAGGCTGGGCGTGGCCCACCACATGCTTTGCAGCCCAGACTGGCCCATTGTCATTCTGTATTTGGCAATCAGCGGCAGACAGAATGACAAAGGGCAGGGTGGGGCTGCTCTTGGGCTCCGAGGAGGAGTGCAAGGCAGCCCCATCAAGGAGTTGAGGCTTCATGCAGGGGAACAGTGCTGATCACTGCAATGCCTAAAATTACGGACAAAAGGTGTCCGTAAAAGGGATCATTACGGACAATGGACGTGAGACCCAAATTACGGACGATCCATGAAATTTACGGACGGTTGGTCACCCTAAATGGAGGTAAATATTGAATACAATCAACTATTTACCACTGGCAACGAGTGTTATAGAACGAACCAGAAAAAAACAAAGAATTTAGATTTTTCTCTTTGTATCGTAGAACATTTTAGAGAACATTTTTACTAACACCTCAACACCAAGGTATGGAATAATATCTCTTATGATACAAGTAGAAGCTCTCGATGTTAACAGTGCACTTATACATTTAAAAGTGTTTTTAAAAAAAAATACAGCACCTTAATTACGATTAACAAGACTCTGTTATATAAGCTTGAGAGAATCACATTGAGGTAATTAAGACAAAGTTGGAAGTTTGAGCTTCTGTGAATTGCTCATTGAGTCACATCCAACTAGAGATGTGTGAAACGCGCCTCCCGCCTCAAGGGAAAAGGTAAATGGTTCCGTTATCTGTTGAAGGTGCGTGCCAAGGGTATCGAAGGTGCGTGCCAAGGGTATCCTGGAGCAGTGGAAACATTAATGATGCAGCCCGCAGGAACTCACTATGGGCATCTTCATTACGCCATGATGATAAACTGAGGTGCTGCATGAGACGGATGTGGGCAACAACACCCTGACGTCACTCGCACCTGCAGCACACTGGAGCTCAAGCGGGGAATGAGTGAGGCACAATATGGTCTGGTACGGCCTATCGCCCCCTTCTCCCCCCATTGAGACAAAACCAATATAACCTTTTGTTTGGAATAGGGGGTCGTTGACCCCCGATCGTATTTATTAACAAACAAACAAGATTATATATACATACAATAACGCAGAAATGCCAAGACAGGATTCGGTACATTTGTTTCATTCCTAGCTTTAACAAAACTCTAATACATAAATGTTCCTATCCTAGTCTAAACACAATGGTAATCACATTGCTGCGTATTCCTTCGGGCCTACGGCAAGGTCAAACGCTGGCCCCTCCCCCTTTAACCCAGATTGTCCCGCACACACCAACCGGAGTGCGCATGCGTAGGGGGCCCAGCTGACCCGGAAGTACTTACCCCCCAGGCAACCCCATACGTTCAAGACTTACTCCATAAAGGGGCCATGCAGACAGCGCAGCTTACTTACGCCCGCGTGCGGGGTGGCCAACCAGCCAATGGAAAGCGTAACCCCCCCTTTGTCCCCGCACCGTTCCAACCAACCGGTTGTAACTGCCCCTGGAGTCTGGTGAGAGCCACATGTCCCTCCCCTCTGGGCGCCCCACTTCATAAGGCGCCCCAAAAGATTAGTCAATTTAGCCTGTCCAACCTATGACCTTACCGCCCGCCACGGAATACCGCCTAAAACACGACAAAAAGGCATTTATACACCGCATACTTTATCAAATAGCACCCTGTGGGAAAAAACACATCAAAACACTTTTACTTCAACAAACTCATATTTCAGGGATGGTGGGTGGGGAAAAAGAATTAGTTGTCCTCCCGATGGATGAGGCACACACGACTGGTGTGCTGCCGGGGGGAGCAAGAGACCGCCCTTCGCGCTCCCCCCAGCTTTAAAGGATCTGGAGAGTCTCCCACACCCCGGAAGCGATCCGATCACTTCCGGGGCGCGGGAGAGCCTCATCTGACCCGAAGCGATTCAATCGCTTCCGGGACACGAGCGGGATACGGGGGCACGGCCGACCGCCATAATGGCGGCGGGGCCGATGCTGGCCCCTCCTTCCTCTATGGTCTGGTAAGGCCTATCGCCCCCTTCTCCCCCCATTGAGACAAAACCAATATAACCTTTTGTTTGGAATAGGGGGTCGTTGACCCCCGATCGTATTTATTAACAAACAAACAAGATTATATATACATACAATAACGCAGAAATGCCAAGACAGGATTCGGTACATTTGTTTCATTCCTAGCTTTAACAAAACTCTAATACATAAATGTTCCTATCCTAGTCTAAACACAATGGTAATCACATTTCTGCGTATTCCTTCGGGCCTACGGCAAGGTCAAACGATGGCCCCTCCCCCTTTAACCCAGATTGTCCCGCACACACCAACCGGAGTGCGCATGCGCAGGGGGCCCAGCTGACCCGGAAGTACTTACCCCCAGGCAACCCCCATACGTTCAAGACTTACTCCATAAAGGGGCCATGCAGACAGCGCAGCTTACTTACGCCCGCGTGCGGGGTGGCGAACCAGCCAATGGAAAGCGTAACCCCCCCTTTGTCCCCGCACCGTTCCAACCAACCGGTTGTAACTGCCCCTGGAGTCTGGTGAGAGCCACATGTCCCTCCCCTCTGGGCGCCCCACTTCATAAGGCGCCCCAAAAGATTAGTCAATTTAGCCTGTCCAACCTATGACCTTACCGCCCGCCACGGAATACCGCCTAAAACACGACAAAAAGGCATTTATACACCGCATACTTTATCAAATAGCACCCTGTGGGAAAAAACACATCAAAACACTTTTACTTCAACAAACTTATATTTCAGGGATGGTGGGTGGGGAAAAAGAATTAGTTGTCCTCCCGATGGAGGAGGCACACGCGACTGGTGTGCTGCCGGGGGGAGCAAGAGACCGCCCTTCGCGCTCCCCCCAGCTTTAAAGGATCTGGAGAGTCTCCCACACCCCGGAAGCGATCCGATCACTTCCGGGGCGCGGGAGAGCCTCATCTGACCCGGAAGCGATTCAATCGCTTCCGGGACACGAGCGGGATACGGGGGCACGGCCGACCGCCATAATGGCGGCGGGGCCGATGCTGGCCCCGCCTTCCTCTATGGTCTGGTAAGGCCTATCGCCCCCTTCTCCCCCCATTGAGACAAAACCAATATAACCTTTTGTTTGGAATAGGGGGTCGTTGACCCCCGATCGTATTTATTAACAAACAAACAAGATTATATATACATACAATAACGCAGAAATGCCAAGACAGGATTCGGTACATTTGTTTCATTCCTAGCTTTAACAAAACTCTAATACATAAATGTTCCTATCCTAGTCTAAACACAATGGTAATCACATTTCTGCGTATTCCTTCGGGCCTACGGCAAGGTCAAACGATGGCCCCTCCCCCTTTAACCCAGATTGTCCCGCACACACCAACCGGAGTGCGCATGCGCAGGGGGCCCAGCTGACCCGGAAGTACTTACCCCCAGGCAACCCCCATACGTTCAAGACTTACTCCATAAAGGGGCCATGCAGACAGCGCAGCTTACTTACGCCCGCGTGCGGGGTGGCCAACCAGCCAATGGAAAGCGTAACCCCCCCCTTTGTCCCCGCACCGTTCCAACCAACCGGTTGTAACTGCCCCTGGAGTCTGGTGAGAGCCACATGTCCCTCCCCTCTGGGCGCCCCACTTCATAAGGCGCCCCAAAAGATTAGTCAATTTAGCCTGTCCAACCTATGACCTTACCACACAGGCCTGCATAGTAGACCGACTATCAGGCCCCCCCCAAAACCCAAGGTCATACTTACCAGTGAGCTCCCTCAAGCCACGCTAAAATGTTGCCCAAGAATATCTCATTGCCCAGACGTGACAGGTGCACCCCATCCTGGACATAGCATGAGTCCCCCCTAATGCACCCTTGGGCAATTACCTGCAATCTGGGGGTCCTAAACAGTTTGTCTATCTTATTATTAATCCTCTGGGCCGAGTGATTGAGCGCCTTCACCGATACCCCTCCCCGCCACTGAAGCCTTGGTATCATGTGTGACCACACAATGACCGAGCCAGGGCAGCGCCTGGCCAGCCATGCCGCCTCTGACAGCACCGTTTCCAGTAGGACCCTCCTATTCAGGTGCACCAAGTCGTTACCCCCCAGGTGTAAAATGATAGCATCGGGAGGGGTGTCCAAAGAAGTGAGCATGTGACCTATCCGTTCCCTGAACCTGTCAAAACGCAGCCCCCCATGTCCAAAAAAGGAGCCCCTGACACCTAACTGCTGTGCGCGCGCTGACCCATTACCTGCCCTGAAAAAACTCCCTACACGAGAAACATATGAATGACCAAAAACACACACTTGACGTTCCAATTATACATCCGGGGAAACCGCTGTTGTCTTGCCTGTGTCCCGCTCTCAGCGAGGCGTCGCTGTCTCTCTTCCTGCGTGGCAGGCCGAGGGAACTGGCGGTAGAACAAGAAAAATACACCGTCAGTACTATTGTCGCCAGAAGTCATAACATATCAACTCGCACGTAGCGCCTGAAACAGTTGGAGGCCCACCGCCCAATCCTCCGCACATCCTCTTCCCCAAGACCCCGTGCGACCGCCTCGGTGGCGGCACCTATTCTGAAAGAATGTGTCCCAAAACTACTGGGGTCCAGTCCCGCCTCGCCTATTGCCTTATCTATGACTCGTTTAAATTGGAACTTCGTCAATGGATCCCCCCGCATGCGTTAATAGTGGCCCCACCCTATCACTCGGTCTGTAGGGCAGGAAAGCCTCCATATAAAAAACCGGGCAGCAGGGGTTGCCCGGTGCCCGTCTGAGAAACACCACTTGCCCCCTCCCTTCCTGATCTGTCTTTGATCGCCGAATTATAACCTGCAACGCCCCGTTATGGAAGTGTATGTCACTAAGCTGCAAGCCACCCCCCAAGTCCCTTTTGTTCTTAGCCACCAATTCCCCTATGCGAAAGGCCCCATAAAAGGCCAAGCTAAAGGCTGCCCTGAATAATAAACCTTCCGTTACACTGGCGCAAATCTGCTCTAACGCTGCCAGGACTGATGCCAAGGTAGTCAACCCTATCGGGCGCCTAGTGTCAGGCGCAGAACCCTGTAACCGCTGCCAACCCTTCAATGCCTTGCGCACTACGAATGCTTGAGTAGGATCCCGCCTGCCGCCCATCTGTGCAAAAAATGAAATGGCAGCCATGTGTCTCCTAGCCAACCCCACTGACTTCCCTTCATCCCGCAGGGCTTGCAAGTACGAGCACGCCCCGGCCGAATCGGCCCAATGCGTCCCACCCTGGACTTTCAAGAAATTACAGTATGCCCCAAACGCCCCTTCATATGCCTTTCTTGTTCCTGGCGCTAGGCTTGCTGCCACCAAGTCCGGTAAGTGGGGGCACCAATATGCCAGAGCTGTTCGGGGAAGGGCGTTGGGCGTGGTGCTGCTCCCGGGAGATGAGTTCTGAAAACCTGCATCTTGAAACGAGACAGAGCGTCAGCAGCGTGGTTCAACACCCCTGGGACATGTTTCGCCCTAAACTGAAGATTCAACTGCAGGCATCTCAAAACTATCTCCTTAATTAAACGCAAGATCATCCTACATTTTGCTGACTGGTTGTTTATGCATTCCACCACTGCCATGTTGTCAGACCAGAAAACCACTGCTTTGTTGCGCAGTTGCTCAGGCCAGACGCACAATGCCACCCAAATGGGGAACAATTCCAGGAAACCAATGTTAGTGGTGAGACCATTGTCTACCCACCACGTCGGCCAACGCTGTGCCACCCACTGCGTGCCCAGAATGGTGCCAAACCCCTCACTGCCCGCGGAGTCCGTCATTAAACCCAACTCTGTGCAGGAAGTGACTGGTCCGGGCGACAGGACAGAGCCATTGAAATCCCGCAGGAATGCCAACCAAATACGCATGTCCTGCTTGACCTCACTGCTCAATCTGGTGTGGTGGTGTTTTTGCTTAAGGCCTGACATTGCCTGAGCAATGGATCTTGAAAAGGGGCGCGCCATTGGTATAATGCGTAATGCAAAATTTAACTGCCCTACCACCTGTTGTAGCTGGTGCAACGCTACCCTTTTAGCTTCCAGACATTGCCTCAGCGCATCCCCAAACCTCATCACTTTGTCAGCGGGAAGCCGTGAGCAACCCGCGACTGAGTCCAGCTCGATACCTAGGAACTCTATAACCGGGGCTGGTCCCACGGTTTTTCCTTGAGCTAGCGGTACACCAAAACTCTTCATCAGCGCACAGAAGTGCTCAAGCGCCTGCCTACACCCCGTGGTCCCTGATGGTCCCAGAAAGAGGAAGTCATCTAGGTAATGCAGCACATGCCTATGCCCTGTCACTTGTCTGAAAGCCCACTCTAAGAAAGTACTAAACATTTCAAAATAGGCGCACGACACCGAACACCCCATTGGCATGCACATGTCCATGAAAAACTTGCCCTCGAACTGGAACCCCAGGAGGTGAAAATCGCTCGGGTGAACGGGCAGCAGCCTGAAAGCAGACTCTATGTCAGATTTCGCCATCAATGCCCCTGGGCCCAGGCCCTTCAACATCTCAATTGCCTGGTCAATAGAAGCATAACGCACAGAGCAGAAAGTCTCCTCAATGGAATCATTCACTGACTGCCCCCTTGGTGCTGATAAATTGTGAATTAGCCTGAATTCCCCTGGTTCCTTCTTAGGAACTACCCCCAGGGGGGAACACACAAAGTTACGCACGGGAATCTTGTCAAAAGGCCCCGCCACTCTGCCCAATCTGCACTCTTTCTCAATCTTGGCAGCCGCCACCCCAGCATTCTGACTGACTGACAATTGGTTCTTACAAAACGAGGGACCTACAAAATCTGCCACTGGGATTCTAAACCCCTCACTGAACCCCCTCATTAACGTCCTTGCTGCGGTCTTACACTTATATCTGTTTAACCAGGGTATCATTGCGTGGAGGAGAATAGGTGACCTAGCTCCTTCAATCTGACTTCTTGGCCCCCCTATCCCTCTGCTTTTTAAGGCATTTCGCCTCGCCGTGCCCTGAGTTACCACAGAAACTGCATGTGTGCCTAAATCTGCATGTCCCTGGTGCTCTACCACAGGTGCGCCTGTTGAAATCCCAGCAGCATCCCTTCTTCCCTGCCCCCCCACCTGGTGAAGCTCAGGGGAACGACCGAAAGGGCTGCGGCTTCGGCGGGTCACTCACAGCCTCTGCTGTAAGACCGCCCACATGATCCAACCAAGAAATCCCCTCTACCTGATTCCATTTTAGCGTTGGATCAGATGACCTGATGCGCCTAAATTTTTTATCATAATCTAACCACCCTGAGCCTCCCTTAGTCCCCTGCGCCGTGCTGATCCTAGACATATAACAGGCCATTGCGGGCGCTTCCTCTGGAAAACGCTCCGTCCTCACCGCCATGTAAATATTGTATATAAAGGGGGGACAAGGGCACCCAAAGGAATTGGACAGGGACCTTGGGTTGATACGTATTACAGGAAACAGTGGTCCCTGAAAGCAAAATGGTAGAACAAAAAATGAATATAGTCAAAATTGAAACTATATTATAGCCAATGTCCAGCCGGGCATGGCAACTTTAATAAGTAGAGGTTGTTAACAGTGATCCAGAAAATGTAAGTAGAATCTTGGTGGGACACAAGCCTGTATCCTAGGACTTACATATCATGTTGACAACAAATAGTAGAACACATTCAGGCAATTACATTGATGTTTCTTTTTAGAGATAATGAGTAGCGAAACATCTGGTATTCAAATTGCCACCTTCACAATATATTACATATAGAAATATTTAAAGTGTAGGGTGGATAACAGAGTCGACGGCGTTTCGATCCTTATAAGAGGGATTCAGGATCATCATCAGGACTATTTAGTTAAATTGCCCATATTTAGAATGCCTCATGTTGCCATGGAGGCAACGAAGCAGGCGCCGAGTCACGGTCTGGCAACGTTACGTAAAAAATATTAAATAAAAAGGTAGGAACAATGCCTACGGACAACTACTGTGTTGACAGTTGATCCGGCATCGTCCGAACACGCTGTCCCCTGCATGGCCACGGAACCCATCTCTTCTAGTGCATTAAGACTTTACCGTGCCCTCCATTTCGGAAGTAGTTGTCCGTAGGCATTGTTCCTACCTTTCCGGCGCTGCTAGGAGCCAAGCGGGTTAGAGCCTGTGCTCACCTGCCTTGCTGGACTAGCCAGTATTTGAGGCTCCGGTAGCGTGGGTGCTGTGGCCGGTCGTGAATTCCTCCAACAAAATCCACGGTAACAGTACTGACAGGTTAGGTAGTGATGCCACCTAAAGCTAAGCGCGGCGAGCGGCGCCAGGCACCCGGGTATCGCAAGCGTGTTAGACGCCCTGATGCAGAAGATAGGGGAAATGGATAACACCATGGCGCAGCTGGCAGAGAGGCTGGACGCACAGGAGGGTCCATCAGGGAGGTCACACAGGGACGCATTACCCCCCAGAGAGGCTTTCCCTCCCCTGCCAAAGAAGAGTAGGGTGAAAAAAGCGCTGCAGGTGGTTCCTGGGAATGGGGGCACCCCAATTTTGCCGGCGGTACCCGCAGCTCCCAACACACCGGGAGGCGAACCTGCTCCTTTAGAACCAGTGGGGGGGTCTGTTCCTTTGGTCCCGCAAACGCCCGGTATCATACCACCGGCACCTGTGGATCCGGTGCCAGCACCGGCGGTGCCGGTGGTCCCTGCGGTGCCCGGTCTTTCACCTCCAGTCCCTGCAAATCATATCCCCGCACCGGCGCTGCCAGGGCCAGGGGTGCCTTATGTTCCGTTACCTGTTCTGCCCGCAACCGGGGGGGTACCAACGCTTCCCGCCGATTTTGTCTCCAGCTTAGCAGCCATACTTCCCTGGCTCGGGGGCATGGGATTGAATGTGAGTGCAGCGGGTATGGTCGGGGCGGACGCGTTGGAAAAGGCGAGGCAGCTTATCGATCAAACCAAGCCTAAAGAAGTGCCAGCAGTCGGGGCCCCCAAGGACTCCGCGGGACCTGCGCATGGTAAGCAACAGATGTTGCCATTGTTGGGTATGGGCGAGGCGCGCACATCTTATGAATCTCTCTCACGCCATTTGTCGCAGGAGGTGAAGGAGAGGATATGGAAGGGGACATACATTGACATATTTTCACTCCTGATAGATGAGGTTGAGAGGGAGGAGATGAGGAGGAAGAAGGATTATATGCCTGCGCGTGAATGGGCGACTGAGATGTTGAGGTACAGGGTGGAAGAGAACATCAGGCATTGGATGCTGGCCTACAATATTTACATATTACAGGAAACATTGGTCCCTGAAAGCAAAATGGTAGAACAAAAAATGAATATAGTCAAAATTGAAACTATATTATAGCCAATGTCCAGCCGGGCATGGCAACTTTAATAAGTAGAGGTTGTTAACAGTGATCCAGAAAATGTAAGTAGAATCTTGGTGGGACACAAGCCTGTATCCTAGGACTTACATATCATGTTGACAACAAATAGTAGAACACATTCAGGCAATTACATTGATGTTTCTTTTTAGAGATAATGAGTAGCGAAACATCTGGTATTCAAATTGCCACCTTCACAATATATTACATATAGAAATATTTAAAGTGTAGGGTGGACAACAGAGTCAACGGCGTTTCGATCCTTATAATAGGGATTCAGGATCATCATCAGGACTATTTAGTTAGATTGCCCATATTTAGAATGCCTCATGTTGCCATGGAGGCAACGAAGCAGGCGCCGAGTCACGGTCTGGCAACGTTACGTAAAAAATATTAAATAAAAAGGTAGGAACAATGCCTACGGACAACTACTTCCGAAATGGAGGGCACGGTAAAGTCTTAATGCACTAGAAGAGATGGGTTCCGTGGCCATGCAGGGGACAGCGTGTTCGGACGATGCCGGATCAACTGTCAACACAGTAGTTGTCCGTAGGCATTGTTCCTACCTTTTTATTTAATATTTTTTACGTAACGTTGCCAGACCGTGACTCGGCGCCTGCTTCGTTGCCTCCATGGCAACATGAGGCATTCTAAATATGGGCAATTTAACTAAATAGTCCTGATGATGATCCTGAATCCCTCTTATAAGGATCGAAACGCCGTCAACTCTGTTGTCCACCCTACACTTTAAATATTTCTATATGTAATATATTGTGAAGGTGGCAATTTGAATACCAGATGTTTCGCTACTCATTATCTCTAAAAAGAAACATCAATGTAATTGCCTGAATGTGTTCTACTATTTGTTGTCAACATGATATGTAAGTCCTAGGATACAGGCTTGTGTCCCACCAAGATTCTACTTACATTTTCTGGATCACTGTTAACAACCTCTACTTATTAAAGTTGCCATGCCCGGCTGGACATTGGCTATAATATAGTTTCAATTTTGACTATATTCATTTTTTGTTCTACCATTTTGCTTTCAGGGACCACTGTTTCCTGTAATATGTAAATATTGTAGGCCAGCATCCAATGCCTGATGTTCTCTTCCACCCTGTACCTCAACATCTCAGTCGCCCATTCACGCGCAGGCATATAATCCTTCTTCCTCCTCATCTCCTCCCTCTCAACCTCATCTATCAGGAGTGAAAATATGTCAATGTATGTCCCCTTCCATATCCTCTCCTTCACCTCCTGCGACAAATGGCGTGAGAGAGATTCATAAGATGTGCGCGCCTCGCCCATGCCCAACAATGGCAACATCTGTTGCTTACCATGCGCAGGTCCCGCGGAGTCCTTGGGGGCCCCGACCGCTGGCACTTCTTTAGGCTTGGTTTGATCGATAAGCTGCCTCGCCTTTTCCAACGCGTCCGCCCCGACCATACCCGCTGCACTCACATTCAATCCCATGCCCCCGAACCAGGAAAGTATGGCTGCTAAGCTGGAGACAAAATCGGCGGGAAGCGTTGGTACCCCCCCGGTTGCGGGCAGAACAGGTAACGGAACATAAGGCACCCCTGGCCCTGGCAGCGCCGGTGCGGGGATGTGATTTGCAGGGACTGGAGGTGAAAGACCGGGCACCGCAGGGACCACCGGCACCGCCGGTGCTGGCACCGGATCCACAGGTGCCGGTGGTATGACACCGGGCGTTTGCGGGACCAAAGGAACAGACCCCCCCACTGGTTCTAAAGGAGCAGGTTCGCCTCCCGGTGTGTTGGGAGCTGCGGGTACCGCCGGCAAAATTGGGGTGCCCCCATTCCCAGGAACCACCTGCAGCGCTTTTTTCACCCTACTCTTCTTTGGCAGGGGAGGGAAAGCCTCTCTGGGGGGTAATGCGTCCCTGTGTGACCTCCCTGATGGACCCTCCTGTGCGTCCAGCCTCTCTGCCAGCTGCGCCATGGTGTTATCCATTTCCCCTATCTTCTGCATCAGGGCGTCTAACACGCTTGCGATACCCGGGCACCGGGCGCCGCTCGCCGCGCTTAGCTTTAGGTGGCATCACTACCTAACCTGTCAGTATTGTTACCGTGGATTTTGTTGGAGGAATTCACGACCGGCCACAGCACCCACGCTACCGGAGCCTCAAATACTGGCTAGTCCAGCAAGGCAGGTGAGCACAGGCTCTAACCCGCTTGGCTCCCAGCAGCGCCAGAATGCAGGCCCCAGTCGAGTCCTCAGGCACCCTCTGAGTCGTCGAAGGCCCCTCACAAGCGTTGCTGTAAGCCCTCCAAGTACTCGTGATGATTGATGCCAAACGCTGCAACCTGCTACACAAAACTCCCCCAGGGCGCGTCGATTTCCAGCGCTTGTTGTCGCCACAGCAACGGCCCCTTCCGCGACGTGTGCACCGCTCCTGAAATAGAAATCAAGAACAAGGTAAAATGAGGCCCCCGCGGGCGGGAGCGCTGCAGAGCAGATCTGATCTCTTCGGTGCCCGGAGCTCATCAATTTCACGAGCGCGTCGGTCAAAAGCGCGCCCCAGTCCCGCTGCTCTCCGGCCGCTCAAGACAAGGTGCGGGGCTGCAAAAGAGAAGGCAGAGATGAAAACCGCTCCGTATCCTCCCACCTCGCGAACTCCAGGAAAGCGTGGACCGAAAACCGTAATCGACGACAGGCAAGGTTCTCCTTCGCAACGCCGCACTAAAAAGGGGGAAAAAGAAAAAGAATTAGTTGTCCTCCCGATGGAGGAGGCACACGCGACTGGTGTGCTGCCGGGGGGAGCAAGAGACCGCCCTTCGCGCTCCCCCCAGCTTTAAAGGATCTGGAGAGTCTCCCACGCCCCGGAAGTGATCCGATCACTTCCGGGGCGCGGGAGAGCCTCATCTGACCCGGAAGCGATTCAATCGCTTCCGGCGCACGAGCGGGATACGGGGGCACGGCCGACCGCCATAATGGCGGCGGGGCCGATGCTGGCCCCGCCTTCCTCGGGGGTCCATTGTGTGGAGGGGGCTTGATTGAGGGCTATAACAATATAAGGGCCTATGCTGGCAGGAACAAACAACGCCAGACACATTCGCTATAGTTAGTGGGTGACGACAACCAGCCGCGCCAGAAAGCTGAAGTCAATACATTCTATTGCAGTGGCCAGATGTCTCACTACATCCCTCCAGCCACGGTCCGTGCAGGTATTAGCGGTTTGGTGGTGGGGCTGCGTGGGGGGGGGGATTTCGAGGGACGATACAGAGGAAAAATTAAATATTTATTTAATTTTCCCTCTGCATCATCCCTCGAAATACCCCCGTATGGCCCCACCCCCCCACCGCTGTTACCTGCACAGACTACGGCTGGATCCCTCATAACCTTTAAGAAAGGGAAAATAATAAATCATCAAAGAGTTGAACAAGAGTTCACTTGCAGTCCTTTTTATTATCCTCCTAGACTTTAACAAACATAATCTCTGGCTTGGTTGGGGGTTCTCTCTCAGACGATAAGGGTGGCTACGCTGAGATACACCCTCACTTCTTCTCTCGGTGTCTCCCTCTCATCCTCATTTTTGTTAGGCCCTGTCTCCATCTCTTCCTTTGACGTTGGGTCTCCTTCCCCTTCCTCATTTCCTGTTAGGGGCTCCGACCATGAGATCTCTGGGACTTCGCTGCCCATCACCTCCTCCGGTGACAAGACTTTCTTGAACCATGACAAGTTCCTCGATAGTTGTCGACCTCCTCCCCTGGCTGTGACCATTGTCCCTCTCACGCCGACGACAGCCCAAATTTCGCGCAAAAATGGTGTTTTGAACTTTGAGCCAGGATTCTGGTTCTTTACGACCACACAATCTCCCACCTTCAGGTCCACCTTCGGGGCGCTCAGTCGTCGGCTGGCTCTCTCATTGTTCTCTCTACATTTTGGCTTGAGCCAAGTCGGCATTCAATGTTCCCGGCAGCCACCTGTCGCTCACCGGTACAACATCTCTCACCGCTCTCGTCATCATGAGCTCACTTGGCGAGTACCCAGTCATGCTATGAGGCCAATACGCCCTTAGGAACTGGTGCAGACATCCTTCCAGTGTGACCTGCTGGTCAACACTGAGCTCCCCCCTGCATCACCACACACAGGCTCTTGCCTTCATCTGTTAGTCTCCTCACTCCATTCAGGAGGTTCCTCCAGTTGTGTCATCGCAGTGCCTCCTTGATATCTGTCAGGCAGCTGTCTTCCTTGGTGACTTCTGCCAACGATAGTGCCCTCGGGCATGCCAGCTCCGTTACTAGCTTTATAAAGCTCTCTGCTCCTCCATCTACCTCCCGCTGAAAAAGGGTCGGCCACCATGAAGTGTTGTGAGAGATAGTCAGCTGGATTGTTGACTCCCAGCTGATATACATACCACTTCGAAGTTAAACTGCTGGAGCTGGACAGCCCATCTGCCTATCCTTGGGGGTCCATTTCTTACTGTTCCTCCAAACAATGGCACCAACCGCGTGTGGTCCATGACCACTCGGAACCTGTATCCACATAGATAGATGTCAAAATGTTGACAAGCCCACCTAATTGCCAGTGCCTCTCTCTCGACTTGGGCATACCTTGTTTTGATGGCCGTCAGTGCCTTGCTGGCATAGGCAATGGGTAACCATTCTTGCCGTTCTGTTTGTTGCAGCAGTACAGCTCCCAGTCCTATGGGACTAGCATCCACGATAAGCTCTGTGGGGCTCCCTGGCTTCAAATAGGCCACCGTTGCTCCTTTCAGGAGTGCTCTTTTCACCTCTTGGAAAGCCTGAGATGCCGCACTTGTCCACACCCATTTCATGTCTTTTTCACAAGTGCGCTGAGTGGTTCCGCGATGGTCGCCAGGGGTGGAATGAATCTTCTGCAATAGTTTGCCATCCCCAGAAAACTCCTAATTTCTGTTGGGTTTTGGGGAATAGTGGCTGCGCGGATGGCTTCTACTTCGGCGGAGTCCACCTGGAGGTCATCAATGGAGAATCTGTAGCCAAAAAATTCTACTTGTCTCTATGCAGGGTCAGGCCTTGTCCCACCCTCCTTTTTAGCATTGCTCTCAGCCTTTAGTCATGTTCTTCCAATGTCTGCGAGTATATCAGCACATCATCACTCACATTGATAACCCCTATTAAACCAGAGAGGGCCTCACAATTGGCTTATTGGAATACTTTGGCTGCCAATGACACTCCAAAGCTCAAACGCTTAAATCTGCGTAACCCCACATGGGTTGACAAGGTTGTGATGTAACGGCTGGCCTCATCCAACACCGACTTTTGGTAACCCGAGTTATGATCCACCTTTGAAAACCACCTCGCCCCGTTGATGTCCGCGACAAACTTGTCAATGGTAGGTGTAATGTGTCTCTCCCTCTGGATAGCCTTGTTGGGGAGACGCATGTCCACACACAACCTGACCGCTCCTGGTTGTTTTGGTTTGGGAGCAATGACCAACAGGGATACCCTTGGTGTCGGTCCTGACACCTTTTCGATGACACCGGCCTTCTCAAGCCTGTCCAGCTCTGCCACCAAAAGCGATGACAGGTGGAACGGCACTCTCCTGTGGTGCAGTGCCACCGGTTTGAAAGCTTTGTCCATGTGCAGTTTCACCTTTACTCCTTTGAATGCACACCAACTCTTCAAACAGCTCTGGGAACTCCGCAATGATGTCTGCTGCATGAGACTGGTGAACCTGGCGCTAACATAACCAGTGTGAGGTCCTCTGCTGAATGGCAGCCCAGCAATGTCCCTGCACTATCCTTGGTCACATGGAACTTGGCCTTTGCCGAGATTTTGCCTTGCCAGACCTCCACCTCGATCACCCCCTGCGGAGGAATGGGGGTGGCACCTCTGTTCAAAAATATCCTCGCCATCGTGGGCATTAATGGTGGGGGAGGGCTCAGCTGGCTGTAGTGCTTAGCATCCAGTACGTTCACAGACACTCCAGTGTCAATAAGAGCAGTTACTTGGTTGTCACCGATTTTTACCTTGCACATTGGTGGGGGCCTCTTCTTCTTATTGCACCGCCCCGTGAAAGATATCACAAATGCGTAATCATCGTCGTCATCCATGACCTGAAAGCGCTG
The DNA here is from genome assembly GCF_964204655.1 of Triturus cristatus. Classification (NCBI taxonomy): domain Eukaryota; kingdom Metazoa; phylum Chordata; class Amphibia; order Caudata; family Salamandridae; genus Triturus; species Triturus cristatus. The sequence continues at coordinate 1,256,293,853 of NC_140592.1, read as the reverse complement.
GCACAGAGCATCCAAGCCTTCTGCGCCTTCTACTTCCCTCCTCATCTGTTTGACCTTTTCCAACCTTTTTCTGCGCCCTCCTTTTCCTGCCACCGTTTTCAAACTCATGCACACTTTTGCAAAATGGCCCGTCTTGCCACATTTCAGGCACGACTTCCCATAGGTCGGGCAGCCTCTCAGTAGGTGGCTCTACATCCCCCATGACTACTCTGGTGGGCATTCGGGTAACCTCCGCCTCATCCGCCTCCTTTCTGGACAGCATCCACTATTTCCTCCTTAATCATCACAGGGTGTGACTGAGGCCTCTCTGCTGATCGCCGTGCTAGCACCAACTCCATTTCCCCCACTCTGACGTCTGCCAGCTCGTGTGACCTACCCAAAATCATTATTTCATCCAGCAAGATGATGGGTTGACGTAGGATAAGTTTCCTCAGATCAGACGACCTGCACCCTTGTAGGAGCTGGGCCCTTATTTCCAGTTGTTGATTCCTGTGCATGAGCCCGCCAACCTCTGGAGCTGGGCAGAGAACATGTCCACGGTCTCTCACTCTTGTTGCTTTGCCTGTCGCAGCTTGAAGTGTTCGAAATAAGGGTTCAGCTGCGGGTTGAAATGTCTGTTGAGCGCAGCCACAGCCGCCTTATAGTCATTCCGATCTCCGGTATTGGGCAGGTCTTGAAACAGTTCATATAACTCATCTCCGCCCATGTGGAGCATTGTCGACAGCTTGACCGCCCCATAGGTCTCTCAAACTGCCCCCAAAAAAATTCCAGGCATGCAATCGAATTTTTCCAGCGGGGTGCAGCCGTGGCTGGCTGAAGGGGGGGCAGCGTTCTAACGCGGAGCGCAAATGATGCTCCACCATACTGCCACCTGCGCCTTCTCCCACTTGCACTGACATGCTCTCCTGCGTTTTGTTTTGTCACCAGGGATATAATCGGTTCACCTTACTCGCTACACCTCCTTGATCCCCTCTCTGTTGGGGTCCTTTTACAACTTCCGGTGCTTGACCCTTCTGTCTTCCCCCACACCTCCTGTCCCACTTCTGACTTCTGTGCTGTGCCTTGCCTTCGCCTGTACTTGTTGTGCCCTCGCCTTGCTTCTGCTTTCTCTTTTTAGGTCTCGCCTGACCCAGCGCATGCGCTGGTCTGGCGAGACTTATTGAGAGGGCTCCAAAAAGTGCTACCAGGCCAGCCTAGAGCTACAGTGCATGTGCGCGGGCGCGCGCGCCGCGCTTTACCGCAATTACTTTCACTTTCGCGGCCGCACGGCCGCTTTGATGTTTGATCGTGATCCCGATCGTGATCACTTTAACTTTCGCGGCGGCACGGCCGCTGTGCATAGCCAATAGGTCTTGCTTTTGGGACCTTATAAGTATTTAGTTATGCAACTGTTGCATGGCTAAACACTTATAAGGTCCCAAAGGCGAGACCTATTGGCTATGCCAATGCTTGTTGTTTTTGATGTTGCTCCCCCCGGGCGCCTGTGTCCACTGCTCTGCTCATTCCCTGTGTGAGTACTGAGGGGCGTGTGGCCCCTTCCTCCCAGGGCCTACCTGCCCCTACGTGGTCTTCTACGCAGGCCGCGCCTCGCGCAACCTGCGGTTCCGTGGCTCTGCGCCCTCTACACCTCTCCACTGCACCTCCACCACACGGTTGCATGCCAGCGCACCGCAGGAGGGGTGGAGAGGTCTTCTCAGTGGCAGCAGCAGCACGCCCGCCCTTCCCCCCGTGGCGCCGCGCCGCTTACATAGCTCTCTGCTGCAGGCCAATGCTTCTCCTGGCTGCCTCCCTGACCTGGGGAGTGACCCGTAACTCCCGCACTCGCAGCCTTCTCACCTCTGCAGCAACCGTGCTGCCGACAGTCGCACTTCCAGGCACGCCGCACCTCCGATGCCGTCTGCTACGCAGTTTGTTCACAGCCTCACACAACGGTAGGACACTTTCCACTTTTCTTGCTGCCTACCACCTTATAGGGTGACCAATTGGTGCAAATTCAGGACGGTGAGTGTGAAAATTCAGGACAAAGGGTCAAAATTCAGGACACAAATTCAGGACAGGAGGTCAAAATTCAGGACAAAACTTGAGGACAATAGGTAAGTTTTACAGATACATCAGAGGAGGTCGCGCAATAGTATATAAGTAAACCCAGCCATATCCAAACATATTCAACCATTTGCAAACCTATCAATTATGTATCCTTCCATCTATCATTTCACTCATCCATCCCTTCATCCATCTTTTCACTCATCTATCCATTATCCATCCATCCACCCATTCACCCTATCCATCTGTACACTCATCCATCCACTCTTCTACCCATCCATTCACTCATCCATCCAGCCATTTACCCTTCCACCCATCCAGCCATCCTTTCACTTACTCATCCATCCATCCACCCAGTCACTCATCCTTCCACCCATCCACCCTTTCAGTCAGCCATTCATCCTCCCTTTCTCTCCCTCTCCCCATCGACCCTTTCACTTAGCCATCCTTCCTTCCATCCACCCACCCATCCATCTACTCATCCACTCATGAATCCATCCATTGACCCTATCACTCATCCATCCTCTCTCATCCATTTATCCTTTCACTCCTTCACTCATCTATTCATCCTTTTGTCCATCTACCCTCCCTTTCACTCACTCATCCATCCTTTCACTCATCCGTCCATCAATCCACCCTTGCACTTATCAATTCATTAATCCATCCATCATTTCACTCATCCATTCACCCACTCATCATCCACTTTTTCATTCATCCATCCTTTCACTCATCCATTCACCCTTTTACCCATCCAGCTACCCTTCCACCCATACATCCAGCTATTTACCTTTTCTCTCATCCATCCTTCCACTTACCCAATCCATCCATCCTCTCTCATTATCCATCTATTCAATCGTTCATTCATCCATTCACCCTTTCACGAATTCATCCAGCCATCCACCCATCCCTTCACTTACTCACTCGCCCACCGTTTCATATTAATTTTGGGCTGAGCCTTTTTGAGAAGAGGCCCATCAAGAACGTCACCCTCGCTGCAGGAGTCATTCCAGGACTGGGACAGAAGCCACCCAGGGCGGAGACAGGATCCACCACAGGGGGGACAGGAGCCATCACAGGCGGGGGGACAGGAGCCACCACATAGGGGGACAGGAGCAGTCACTGGGGGGGGGGAGCCATCACAGGAGGGGGAACAGGATCCACCAGGGTGGGCACAGGGGTGGGCATGCAGTATTCTAGTATCATCTTGGTCTCTTCCAGGGTGGGATAGGGCTCCTCACCCCCTCCTGGATAAGACAACGAGAAGACAGTCTCTTACCAAAATGTTAGTTTTGCCATACCCCACTGTGATGTACAGTACTCCAAGAGAACTTATTTAACTGATTGGCCTCCATACTTTGTTAATCAGTGTGGGTGCGTTTGTGCCATTTCTTTATTTTATTACATTATAGACTGCATGTTTGAAGAACCGAGGTTTGCTTACAATTTAGTGACAGTAATTAAGCTCTGTGAAGAGAACCACGTGCTGCCTCGGGGTAATCAGGGCCGGTTCTAGGATGTTTGGGGCCCTGGGCTGAGCGGGAATGTGTGAGGCCCCTCTAAATTGCAAAGACATGACACATCAATCAATCAATCAATACATTTGTAGAGCGTGCTACTCACCCGCAAGGGTCTCAAGGCGCTGAAGGGAGGGGGGGCTGCTATTGCTCGAATAACCAGGTCTTGAGGTGTTAACTGAAGGTGAGATGGTCCTGGGTCAGTCGTAGGTGCCTCTGGTGGTGGTTCTGCGAATCCGTGGGACGGTGGCGAGGGCGAGGCTGGTGGAGCAGAGCTAGCGGGTGGGGGTGTAGAACGAGAGGTGTGTTTTGAAGTATTCGGGGCCCATGTTGTGGAGCGCTTTGTGTGCGTGGGTGAGGAGCCTGAACATGATCCTTTTGCTGACGGGGACCCAGTGCAGGCTTCTCAGGTGGGCGGATATGTGGCTGTGGCGAGGGATGTCGAGGATGAGTCGTGTGGAGGCGTTCTGTATGCGCTGAAGACGTTTCTGAAGTTTGGCTGTGGTTCCTGCGTATAGGGCGTTCCCGTAGTCCAGTCGGCTGGTGAAGAGGGCCTGGGTGACCGTCCTTCTGGTTTCAGTGGGGATCCACCTGAAGATCTTTCAGAGCATGCGCAGGGTGTTGAAACATGAGGACGAGACTGCATTGACTTGCTTGGTCATCGTGAGTGAGGAGTCCAGGATGAATCCTAGGTTGCGTGCATGGTCCGTGGGTGTCGGTGCGGTGCCCAGCGTCGTGGGCCACCAGGAGTCGTCCCAGGCGGATGGGGATTGTCCGAGGATGAGGACCTCCGTCTTGTCCAAGTTGAGCTTCAGACGGCTGTGCTTCATCCATTCAGCGACATCTTTCATTCCGTCCTGGAGGTTGGTTTTGGCGGTGAATGGGTCTTTGGTGAGGGAGAGTATCAGTTGGGTGTCGTCGGCGTAGGAGGTGATGTTGATGTTGTGTTTGCGTGCGATGGTGGCGAGGGGGCTCATGTAGATATTGAAGAGGGTTGGGCTGAGTGAGGAGCCTTGGGGTACGCCGCAGATGATCTTGGTGGCCGCGGAGCGGAAGGGAGGGAGGCGGACTTTCTGGGTTCTGTCGGAGAGGAACGATGTGATCCAGTCCAGGGCCTTTCCTTGGATCCCAATGTTGTAGAGGCGGGTTATTAGGGTGCGGTGGCAGACGGTATCAAAGGCTGCAGAGAGGTCCAGGAGGATGAGAGCGGCTATCTCTCCGTTGGCCACAGGGTCCTGATGTCATCGGTGGCTGCGCTGAGGGCGGTCTCGGTGCTGTGGTTGGCTCGAAATCCGGACTGGGATGGGTCGAGCGAGTGGTTTGCTTCGAGGAATGCAGTCAGCTGTTTATTGACGGTCTTCTCGATGACTTTAGCCATGAAGGGGAGAAGAGAGATGGGGCAGAAGTTCTTGAGGTCTTTGGGGTCCGCTGTGGGTTTCTTCAGAAGGGTGTTGATTTCTGCGTGTTTCCAGCTTTCATGGAAGGTGGCTGACGTGAAGGAGCTGTTTATGACGTTCCGGAGGTGGGGTGCGATGATGGTGTCGGCTTTGTTGAAGATATGATGAGGGCATGGGTCGGAGGGGTAGCCAGAGTGGATGGTGTTCATGACGTGGGTGGTGTCTTCAGTGCTGATGGGGGTCCATGCACTGAGGGTGGTGGTGGGGGTCGTTGGTTTGGTGGCTGGAGGCGGAGTCTGGGGTCCGAAACTGTCGTGTATATCTGCGATCTTGCGATGGAAGATTGTGGCGAGGGAGTTGCAGAGGTCTTGCGACGGTGTGATGTCGGTGTTGCTGGCGCTGGGGTTGGAGAGCTCTTTGACGATGCTGAAGAGTTCCTTGCTGTTGTGGGAGTTGTTGTCCAGCCGCTCCTTGAACGATGTCCTTTTGGTGGTGCGGATCATCTGGTGGTATTCTCGGGTGGCGCTCTTGAGGGCTGTCATGTTTTCTGATGTCCATTTGTAGCGCCAAGCTTTTTCGAGGGTTCGGCATGATTTCTTTGCAATTTTGAGGGTGTCTGTGAACCATGAGGTTTTTCGGTTGCCAGTCTTGCCTGGTGGTTTCTTCAGTGGAGCGAGGTCGTCGGCGCAGTTGGTGATCCACTGTGTGAGATTGTGTGCTGCGTCGTTGGTGTCAGGGGTGTCGACAGGTGGGTTCTGGCTCAGCGATGTGGTCAGCTGGTCTGTGGTGACTTTGCTCCAGCATCTGAGGGGGATCTGTAGCGTGTGGTGGTGGGATGTAGTCTTCTTGAAGGTGAAGTGGATGCAGCTGTGGTCGGTCCAGTGTAGTCCGGTGGAGTGGCTGAAGGAGACGTGGTTGCTGGTGGAGAAGATGGGGTAGAGCGTGTGGCCAGCGAGGTGGGTGGGCGTGTCCACCAGTTGCTTGAGTCCGAGGTTGTCGAGGTTGTCGAGCAGGGTGGTGGTGTTGTTGTCGTTGTTTTTCTCCAGGTGGAAGTTCAGGTCCCCTAGGAGGATGTACTCTGGTGAGGCTAGGGCGTGCGGGCTGATGAAGTCGGCGATGGTTTCGCTGAATTGTGTCCGTGGGCCCGGCGGTCTGTAGATGACCGTTCCTCTGAGGGTGGTCTGGGGGTCGGTGTGGATCTGGAAGAGTAGGTGTTCGGCGGCGGTGAGTGTGTCTTCGGCATTGGTCGTGACGCTGATGGTGTTCCTGTAGATGATGGCGATTCCTCCTCCAGTTTTGTTGACGCGGTCCTTCCGGGTGATTTTGTAGCCGTCCGGGATGGCTATGGCGATGTCGGGGGCCGAGGAGGCGTTCATCCAGGTTTCCGTGAGGAAGGTGACGTCTGGTGCTGTTGTATCAAGGAGTTCCCAGAGTTCGACGGCGTGTTTGTGGACGGAGCGGGTGTTGAGGAGGATGCACTTGAGGTGGTTGTTGTTATTGTTGCTGTGTTCGGTGGGCGGGGTGCAGGTTCGGAGGCAGGTGAATTTGCAGGCTTGGCACGTGAAGGGTCCGTGGGTGCGCTTTGGGGTGGCGCATTCAGGGCTGTTTGCATCTGAATAGATGCCCCTGCTCCTGAAGCTGCAGCCCCTCCCTCTCAGTCACCTTCAAGCACCTCTTAACAGCTCATCAAGGGCGGAAGGTGTGAGGGTAGCCATCCCGCTGTGCCTCTCCAATGCTGCTGGGTATCTGAGCTTTGGTACTGCATCGGAGTCTGTTACACCCGACCTCAACAGCATCGGAGTCAAGAAGGGAGGTAGGTGGAAGCTGTGCCGGCTTTAGGGTGGTGCGACCGGTGTCCGGTTAAAATTACGGACAAATGGCGTCCGTTAAAGAATCCTTCACGGACAACGGACACAAGGCCGAAATTACGGACTGTCCGTGAAATTTACGGACGGTTGGTCACCCTACCACCTTAGTGACAGCGGCCAAACACGTCACAGGTTCGGTCCTGCCTTGTCGCCAATGTGGAGGGGGCTTTATTGGGGGCTATAACGATAAACGGGGGGCCTATGCTGGCATCGACAAACGACACCAGACACAGTCGCTATAGTTAGTGGGTGATGACAACCAGGGGCGTAACACAGGTCTCTGCAGCCCCTCAAGCGGTTGTCCCCTGTTTTATTTATAGCCTACGGCCCATGCCCAGGCCAAAAAGCTGCAGTTGACACATTCTATTGCAGCGGCCGGATGGCTCACTACACCAGGCAGCCTCCACGTGTGGCGGACATGAGGCACGCTGCACTCCAAGCCTCGCTTCTGCCCCCGGAGAGCACTATACCTCAGGGTTTGCTCCCAGTATCATCTGGTGAAGGAGAGCATTATTTATTTATTTATCTTTTTTATATAGCACGAACTTGATCCGAAGGTGCCAGAGCGCTTTATATTAAAACCATTGGATGCTGTTCAAGAAATGATGATTAAAAAGGACTTGTCTATTATAACAAATGTTTATCCTGAAATGTAAATACATACATGACGATTACCTGAAGCTTGTTTTCATGTTTAATAAAAAGATTTTTTTTAAAAAGGACTTTTCCAATGAAAGAGAAACCCACACTAAAGTGGTGAGAAATGTATTTTACTTAAGGTATTTAATGAGACAACAAGATGGTCATCCGGAAGGAAACTGATTACCGTGAACGAAAGAACAAGACGTCACCCGGTCGCCACCAATCAACATGAACACAGTGACTTTGCAACAAGTTTGGTCTCAGCAGAAATATACAGGGGTGCACGTTCTAGCAGTGAGGGATAATGTGGGCATTGAGTTACATGCCAACAATAATGGGCGTTAAATCAAGAATTGGTCTAATCATGTTAGCAATATGAGGTCTTCCTTACTTAGGGGCATATCAACAAGGGCCTTATCTCTCCTTTTTTGGCTTTAAAAGCCAAAAAAGGAGAGATAAAACTAGCGCCCTATCAACAACAGGGTGCTAACATGCAAATTTGCATGTTAGCACCCTTTTACTCTACGCTTCCCCTTGCATCTCTAATGAGATGCAAAGGGGGCGTTCCAGAGTAAAATAATAGGAGAAATGTCGCTAAGCGACATTTCTCGTATTATCAAGAATGTCGCTAACCCTGTTAGAGACAAAAAAAGCAGCGCTAACCGCGGTTAACGCTGCTTTTTTACGTCTGGTATTTTTCTGACTTAGCCATGATATCCTATGGAAGGAGGATATCATGGCTAAGTTTGCCTGTCCCTATCAACAAGGTAACGTGTGATTATCGCTGGGTTTCCAGCGATAATCTCACGTTAGCCTGTTAGCGTGAGGATTTTTATCGCTAATGAGATAAGCGTTGCTAATAGCATGCTATCTCAGCGATAAAAATCACGCTAGCCGGCGATAATTATCCTAGCGCTAAGTGCGCTTAGAGATAATTATCGCCGGTTGTTGTTGATATGCCCCCATACTCTTTAACTTAAATCAGCACACATAGCTCAGAAAACCAACAATTCAATTAAATCAATTAACAAATTAACTGAGATTATAACTACTGGCTTCACTTTGTATTTTATATTCATCTCTGCAGACTTGATCATCTTACGACTCATATTCTATACATGTTATTCACAAGTTTAACAAATGGCGAGATATAGACGCAAAATGTCACTGCTCCACCTTTCTTTCTCACCTCACCTGAGAACCTGTATTTAAAGGGTGTGAAGTGGGAGAAGGTATTTGTTCCTAATATGGGTGCTTGTGAAACCTTATTGGATGCAGAAAGGAAAACGTCTTATAGTGTTACACTGCTTAGGTCCAGGGACACCTTCCAGAACTCAGTGACGAAGAATCAGCTGGGTTTTATTAATATGAAATGTGCATTAACAAGCTTCATCTACACGATATGCCCAAAGTGAGCACAATAGTTGAACGGTACCCTTTTGGTAAGAGAGTGCAGAGATAGCAAAAGTATAAAGAACTCTGGGGCATATCAACAACAACCAGCGATAATTATCGCTAAGCGCACTTAGCGCTAGGATAATTATCGCCGGCTAACGTGGATTTTTATGGCTGAGATACCGTGCTATTAGCAACGCTTATCTCCTCAGCGATAAAAATCCTAGCGCTAACTGCCTAACGTGAGATTATCGCTGGAAACCCAGCGATAATCTCACAAAATGTGGCGTTAGCTTGATGATAGGGCCTCACATCCTTAGCCATGATAGCCACCTTCCATAGGATATCATGGCTAAGTCAGTCCTGAAGCAGGCGTAAGGAAAGTAGCGATAACAGGGGTTATCGCTACTTTTCCTGAAGCTATGCTTCATAGCGTGGGGCTTGATGATAGGAGAAATGTCTCTTAGCGACATTTCTCCTGTTATGTCAGGTCAGGAACGTCCACTTTGCATCTCATTAGAGATGCAAAGCTGGGCGTTAGGAATCCCGCTGCTAAAGCAAGGTTTCACGCGTTAGCGTGACTTTGCTAATTAGGCGATAAAATTATCGCTGCTTTTCGGCCGAAAACAGCCGCAAAAGCGGCGATAATTTACTATCGCCGCCTTGTAAATATGCCCCTCTCTCACAGATCAAAGTAAACTAGCTTCCTTATGTGTGTCTGGTGCAATGTTAGAAGAAAGATGAAGTGATCCGTTTATGTTACAGTGTGGTATAGATAAAAGTATAGGATGAAGTGTGGCAAAGATATGATCCTCAGTTAAGGGAAGAGTTAATAACAGAGAAGAAAACTAAGCACTCATCTGCGGGTGTAGAAGAAATTCAAAAGACAATGGACAACCTAACAGCATGAAAAGTGTAAAAATGAAGAACAACATAGGCAACAGTAGACAAGATCATACAAACAATGTTACAGGTGTGGTAATGTTGACTACTTAGCAAATAATAAAGATTGCCGAGCCTGGAAAATAACAAGTACGCGTTGTAATAGAAAGGGGCAGTACTAATTAAGAATTCCAAAGAGAAGGTGAGATAAATAGAGATATAGAGTGAAGGTTCATCAGGGGACTTAGATTATGGAGAAACTGTTTTTACAGATACAAGATGGAGGCAAGAGTAGTCCTACAGACATTCTGGAAGTATGAGGAGATGATTTGCACAGCTTTTTGGCTCAGGAGCCAAGATAACTTTAATTTCTAAAGTCTTCTTTCATGAAAAGTTGAAAGAAACAAATTAATTACTCAACAGCCATAAGACCTTTAGCATAAGGAGGCAAACCAATAAAACGTCAACTGAAGGAAGATTCACTGCAGGAAACATTTAGCTGTCTACAAAAGGAGACAGCATTATTAGTTAGGCACACCAAAAAGAAATGGTACTAATACTAGACTCCCAACAGCAATTCAACTATCAAACTGAAAGTGATAGTAAAGAGCAATGAAATTGGAAATTTAGATAGAATGATTGCCAAAATACTGAAAGAATTCCATGAGGTGTTTGATAATCGATTAGGATGTCTTAACAGAGGTACTACCTATGGGTGTGTGTAGCTTGTGTAATTCAGTGTAGCATAATTACACTGAATTATCTACAAATTTAGCAAGATTAAGGTTGAATAATGCTTGAAAAGTAATTCTGCATTTAGCACTATTTCTTCGCACAAAAATGCCCTTTCATGTCCAAAATGGACAAAAGAATGCATTTTGAGCTAAGAAACAGTGCTAAACGCAACAGAACACGAATAGGTAGCGCAAGTGGCCTCTCGCACTCGCAAAATGTGCTCTTGTTTTAGGAATATCCCCAACTTACTAATGACACTTAGCGCTATTTTCTTAGCACAAAATGCACCCTTTCGTCCAAAATAGATGTGAGAGTTTATTTTGCGCTAAGAAACAACACTAATTGCAGCAGAATACAAATAGTGAGTGGCCACTCGCGCTCTCAAAATGTGCTCTTGTGTTAGGATTTTCTCCCCAGCATTACTCTTGATTACGCACTGAAGTGCATTTGTGTAATTATCGGTAATTCTGCATCAAAGAGTAACATGGAATTACTGAAATTACTCTGGTGTCATTAAAATTCCGCCCATGCCTAGTTATACCCACAAGATTGTGTTTACGATTCGTAGCAGTTCAGTAACAAGTAAAGTAAAACAAGTTAGTGGTGACGGATGCCATGAGAGTAGAATTGGAAAGGTTGGGAAAACTTGACATTAATCAAGAGGGGGCAACAACTGATTGGTTGGCGCCAGTGGTCGTGGCATGCAAGCCAATAGGTGAGTTGAGGTTAGGCATCAACCTTCGAGGTTTGAACAAATGTGTGAAAGTAGGTAAATATTCCTTAACAAGCATTTCAAAAATGTTATCCTCATTGAAAGATTATAGAAAATTCTTCCTGTTGGGTGTAACATCAGTATGTCCCTAAATCAAATTGTATGAAAAATCTATGGACTTAACCGTCTTCAGTACCTCCTCTGGTTGATTTAGATTCCTGATATCGATGCATTTTATTTTGCAGCAGTAATCATTCAAGTGCTTCGGAGTATTCACCACTATCTTCAGTGCCTCTTCTAGATTTGTTTGGGCAACACTTAGTGGCTACCCAAAAACTTAAAAGCTGGGTTTCTGGTTTGATGCTAATATGACATTGAATGCCTAAATCCTTTTTCATCTGGCCAAAGGTAAGCTGATTCTACTACACATAAAGCACCTGTAGTGGGCACAGTGGTGAACTCCAGGTTACATTACTGGAACATCATCTAGCCAGACATGCTTCTTTCCAATAATAGAGGCTCCGAAGAGTGCAGGATTCTGCTGTTTGTCTGATTGCTGGCCAGAAGAGGCAATCTCTTTCAAGCCAAGCAGTCTCTACACTGGCTGACTGTGAAATATCACACCTGCTTTGAGGTAGGAGTAGTTAAGTGTTTTCATAAACTACACCTCCATCCTTGGCTTTCTCTTATGGAACTGTCTTCCCTCAGATATCAGGCTCATGTGTTCCTGATCCACCTTTAGAAAGCCCTTAAAACCAATTTATTCTAGGTTTGGTTTAAGGCTCACGCCAAGAGACATACTGCTCATAGTATTCAAGTTACAAATGCTCTCATTCATTAACAGAACAGGGGTGCTAAAAACACACCTCCTAATTTAGTCCATAGATGTATATATTTTGTAATGCATTTGTGGAGAAGTTGCAAAGACTCTGAAGCACCTTTGTTATTGCCAAACTTGTTCAGCTTACACCACGGTTTATTCTTACCAACTACATCAAAAGACGCATTCTCAAATCTTAGTACTGTGAATTGTTTCTGATGTTGATCTTCACTCACTCTGTAGCGCGGCGGCCACGTTAGGAGTTCTGGTGTGGATCCGAGGTGCTCTGCTGCTCCTGTGGAGAAGATTCCAGTCTTGACAATGGGACCAATAAAGCCGGAAGCACTCCTGTGGGATAGCAGTGATGAACACTGACGTATCCTCAAATCTGCGGATGACCAATAGGGGCAAGCAGCTCTCCATAAGCACAACACTAACAATGGCATAAGTACAGTAAAGGGATGACTGTTGTATTAATAGAAAATGTGAAAACACACTACAAATGGAATAATAAATGTATATGCAACTCTAACATATCAAAGCATGCCTCTTCGTTGTGTGCGTGTGAGCGACACAACGCCAGGTGTATTTGGATGGGAGGAGTTTAAGGAAAGGTAATAAGAGATAATGTCCAGGCAGTGTCCTCCAGAGGGTCTGAGTGATAAACTCCTGGCTGGCTTGCCCTTTCCTGATCATGTATTGTTTTTAGGAGGGGTTGCATATCAGAATGTCATCAGCAAAGATACTGTCTGACAATATTGTGTCCTAAATATCATTTAAAAAATACCATCCCAGTTTGTGTAGATTTTCTATTATGAACTTCAATGGAGTGACATTTTAGTAAACAATATTTAGGACACAATAGTTCTCTCAGATAATATTTTGTTAATGATCATCTACCTTATTGACTCAGTAGTACTTAAGCACTAAAATGTATGAGATTTTTTGTTGACGTCTGTCTTTCTCTATAGTGCTTAGAAGTGGGTATATTTTAATATGACTTCCATGCAGTACATTTTAAGTAATCTAGAGTAACAACCTCTAATGGTCGATCAACGAAACCTCATGACCCCACTCCTTTGAAGCCCTCCTAAAATTCAGTCCAACACAACAGGTGATCTTATTGTATTGTTTTGTATCATTGTATTTGTTATAGCAGACACTATCTCTATGAAGTACTTACCCAAATGGATAGCAAAAGACACTGTTTAGGGAGTATGCTTGGGAGGGTGTTGGTTTTGTTTGAGCCTCTATGTGAAGTATTGTCAGGTCAAGTTTGTGACCACAGAGGTGTGTTTATGGTGTTATGGGACGGAGCAGTTGGTGGTCTTATAGGTGAGGGTATGTGAGAAATAGAAGCACAAATTATAATCATGATAAACACTATCCAGTTCAGCCGCAGGGGCAGTGGCATGCAGTGTGCCCAATCACTAAGAAAGGGGCTAATCGCGGAAGGCCCAGGATTCCTTACAGCCACATGCGCCAGGCAGAGATGCTGTTGAATGAGTAAATGGATGCCAAAAGGCCAAGAATGGGAATTGATGACAAAAGCAGTAACCATGCACCATTTTAATTAATTAATTAATTTTATACTGTATACTGCTGGACAAATAAACCCCATGAAAGAGAATGCTCTGGAGAGCATTCAAGGCTGGTACCCTGCGCAGGAACTACACACACTTGAAAAGGTCCAGGTTCAACCTACTCCTGCTGGTCTGAAGGAAGCCAAAAGCTGAGCACGGACTCACAGCTCTAGCCACTCTCAGGTGTTGAGATCTGCTTTTCTAGAAAAGTTGAGTTTCTTCTTGTTTCATACCGATATGTCCCAAAAAGGCTTAGGTATTTTTATGGGCAAGTTTCTTATAAATGTAGATTGTAAGATTGGCCGCGCCCCAAGGGCCTCCTGCTCTTCTCTTTCATGCCAAGATGTGTGATTAGTTATATTTCACAAGCTTCACTAAAGGCCATGTAATGTCATATAATAAAATATATATAAACAATCTTTTTTTACATAAAAAATACAAACACAAAACATGAAAGCAAGATTAACATAAGTCAATGTATGTTCCTTTAATACATGTCTAGATATTATGGCTGTATATATGGATGCGTTTGTTTCTTGGACTTTCTTCTGGGATTCTAGGCCTTTTTGAGATGATGAGAGATTCCACCGACCACAAATATATATAGGTAGGAAGCCTCATCTTTTGTCTAATTGACAAGAAAGGTACATGGCACAAAGAAAATATGACACCAGTTGATAGAAATTGTTCTTATTTTTATTAATGTTTAGACACCAAAATGAACAAAATCCATTGGATGGGCCAGAGATATAAATTACTAAGCAAATAATAAATCACTGCTTTTCACTCAAATCGCAAACAAGCATTGGCAACTATTACGGTAAGGGTTACTAAAAAAACTTTTTTAAAACTTGAGTAAAGTTGTATTTGACTACACTGATTCACTTTGGGTGACCAGTTCTGACAGGGAGCGAGTCACATGGGCCAGTGAGGCTTAGCAGGACAGTTGCCTTGCAGTCAAAGTAGTCTCCAGTCTGGTTCCAGGCTCTATGGGCGAACCGTTATAGACATCAATGGAGTGGTCCTGATGCAAGGGATTTAGGATGTTGACGACACTGAAGGATGTCGAAGATGCTGATTCAGTGACGGGGAACTTCCTGGGATCATCTCTCAGTCCTCAAACACGGTGGTGTACTTTGACCACAGGAGCAATGTTCCTCGAAGTGCGGATGAAGTCCAGTCAAAAACCAGTTGCCACTAGTCCACTTGTCTTCAGTTACAGCAAAACCATTGGTTCCCTTTAGCTGAGGATAGTGCCTGTCTTGGGCAACCAAACTGCAACCGACAACTTTTCCGGGTCCAGCAGGCTTGGGCGAAACGTTTGAGCACTGAGACTCGGTCGCCTTGTCAGCTACGGTCAGTGTAGATATGATCTGTGATCTGGGTGGCAGGGGTGCCACTTTTATGGCCAGAACTTGCACTCACATAATGCAGTGGCTGCAAACCAATGAGCTACCAGGTCCCCCTCCACCTGATGAAAACTTCTTGTCAAGTGTGGCACAATGCAATTTAGCTTGCCAACTTTCAAGGTGCCAGAAATGCTCTTTTCGTGTTTGGAGCTTGGTAGCCCAACCTCTAGTGGTCTACACACCACTGGGAAAACTGGTTTGCAACTTTTCCTTCTCTCTGTCCCCGAAGCCTACCTGTCTACCAGAACAAAAGAGCAGCCCCACCCAGGTGTATTCACCATTTGCCCTTCCAAGACAGCTTTCCCTTTGAAGCTTGCTTTTTGGACTCACACCCTGGTTGGCCTTCCTGCCAGTAAGAGATAACACCTCACTGGAAAACTTTGGCAACAGAGTGGCTACTTCCTAAAGTATCTATTTACTTAATAGTTACATTAAAGTTGACTTGGGCATGAAGTCGGATTCAATGTAACGATTCTTTTGATAGCTTGAAGTACCCACTTTGTAGTCCCATTCAGAAGTTAGCACAGCTGAGTTGTCAGTGTGTAACCTGGCACTCTCCAATGGGGCAACCAGCCTTTCCACAGCAAAAGCGACAATTAGGGCTTTTACTGTTAGGACATATAAAAACATATGTCCCACTTTTTAATATACAGCTGCCTGCCTTAGGACTCGATAGGCCTGCCTTAGAGGTGTCTTGTAAATATTAAAATGGAAGGTCTGGACTTTGTCATCAGTTTTAATGAGGAAGTTGAATATGCAGTTTGCAGTGGCAGGTTTTACTTTGTCACCCTAGTGGTGGCACAATACGTGCTGCAGTCCATGAGACACTTTAATTTACAGGTCCTGGGTAACCCTGGTACCACATACTTGGGACCTACAGTAAGCTAATCAATGGCATTTGGGTGTAAGCCAATTAAACCTACACTTTTAAGGACTCAGAACACATGCACTGAGGCCAGGCCAGCAGGGCCCAGGGCATCAAAACATTACACAAGCAACTAATAGTCAAAAAGTGGGGGTGACCCTGCAAAAAAACATTTCCTCACATGAATGATGTCCCTCAGGTCTCAACCCAGATGGCATTCAATGTCATTATGTGTTTTTGGGCCACCAGTAGGACAGCCGGCGCAGACATGCACCTGCCATCCTTCCTAGACCTGTTAGTGCCATTGGGAAGTACGAGAATCCCTGATGTACTGAGGGATTCACTGAGTTGTACCAAACTCACTTAAGCAATGGTTAAAACCACTTACAGCGCCGGCCGGCACAGGTAAGCGTGGTGGGGCAGGGCAGGTTGCGCCAGGGGGAGGCTGACAGATGATGGAATAGATATTATTTATTTTTTTATTTAATAATACCTGTTTCGTCATCTGTCGACTTACGCCTGCCCCCACCGCCGCTGACCACTGATTCTGTGGCTTGTCGATATCCTTTGCGTTCTGATTCACACCTCTTCTTTCTGTCACATTGCCAATATTCTGTTGTTTTCTCAACAATTGTTGCTCCTGTCTCCTCTTCTTGTCAGTCTGATGATGCTGTTCCATAAACATGCCTCAGTTCTTCAACACACCGTGTACTTTCTTGACTCTAATCAGTGCCTTCAACAGCTCTCTGCTTCACTGCAACTATGATTTCTTTTCATGATGCTTTTATACCTATTTGTACCCACTGGGCGTGGATCGATATTCTGTGCCCTAACGTATTCTTGCAACAACAACAAAAATGATATTAAAACGAGCTACAACCCCAAGCTTCCAGTATGTCTGCATTTGAGCATGTGGATTGTCTGAGACTCTGCAGCTATTCAACACTGCATCCGATTAGTTAATAAAGCCAATTAATTAAGGAAGGAGGGTCTATGCAGATGGGCTCTTTTGTTCGTTAATGGTCTATGCAAAGCCCTGGCACTTCCTCAGAGCTCCACCTGCTGGTACCCATCACCGAGGTCGTACTTTGCACGTTTTGTCCGTGGGCCAGCTGTGAGTAAATACTCTGGGCGTTGGACCAGGGTCTGATCAACGGCCAAGTGAGGATTTGCTGTAAGCTCGTCACCAGCGGCGTCGACAGCTCTCCCTCCTGGTCACTGGCAGCGAGGCGTTGTGCGCCACCCCCTTGCTATGTCACATTGTAGCAGTCGGACAATCCCTGGCATGCCCGGGTCTTCCAAACACGAGACACTGGATGTGCCTTGGGACATGCTCCTCGAGACCCTCACGGATGATTTGCTGTGCTTTATAAATGTTTGATTGATTGATTGACATGCTGGCTCTCCGGGCATCTCCAGCTCTAACCTGCACATGGCCAACATCTCATGCATGACACACGTAGCTTGAGGCTGGCAGCCATGACTCATGCAAGGCTAACATGAGCAATCTTTAGCTGACAAGATTCATACAATACAGGCAAGATTCAGACGTGGCTCTTACATGCGCGACCACTTCTGAGCTCATCTGTACAGCTATTTTAATGCAAATCTAGGACTATTATCCAAGACACTTGATTTAGGAGAGAAAGTAGGCAGAGGAGCACCCCCTTCCTTTTCCCTTTTACAGGGATCTTGGTGGAGAAGGGGATGCACACATATCAACAATGCAACACCCTGTGTGTCAAAGGCTACTCTTTGCATGTGCGCAAACAATACATGTCTGGGATGGGACTTGTTGCCTTGAATAATACCTTGTGTGCTGTGCGCAGCACTGCATTGAAATTTTATCATTCTTTTAGACTAAAATCTCACAAGTTCACAGGCCTGGCAAAGTCCCATCTCTTTTCCGTTCCATTCCCTCACTCATTCAACAAGTATCGCCTTGAGGCGCTTGACACTAGCACTCCAGACACACCACCACAACCCTGCACTGCAGCCTGCATCAAACACTTCATGACAGCTTCCACCCCGGACCTCACTTCAGTGAATCATTCCTGGAACTCACTCACGTAAAGAACGCTAAATTCACCAACAGCAGACACACAGATTTGGGTTAATTACTCAATTCCACCAGTTCTTTGGAACTCACGAGACCTTTGGCTGGACTGGATATACCATTGTATTATTGTCTATTCTGTGCTTCCAAAATCTTGCAGAAAAAGTGCAAACAAAACTGAATCAGGCAGCCAAACTGCGCCTGGACTTCCAAAAGCAAAACCACAAAAACAATTTCAAGTTTAAAGTTCTCTCTACTTTATATAAAGCTTATTGGATGAAAGTCCCGGTTACAGGCAAAATCCAGCCCCCTCCTCAACCCCCCAGTCAAGCACCTCCGATCAGCCATGTCACACTGGATTAGCTAAGAAACCTCCAACAGACTAAAACCAGGAGTGTAGGCTAACAGCTGTGGAATGCTGTGAAATTGGCCCTGGTGGCAGAACTCTACTGTGCTTCATGAAACTTTTATAAACTTATTTTAAAATGGGTTTTAGCTAGACCCCTGACTTGGTACTGGCAAGTGACGAATATCGGAGAGGGGGCACCTGCTGCTACAATTTCATGGAATGTCAACTCTGTCTGTACAGTGCTTTGAAGTACCTGTGAGGCGATGTGCAGCACTATACAATTCCAAATGAATAAATGGCTCACAGTGTGGCTCCCCCTGCCTCACAGCTGATGCAGCAGCGGCCTGGAGGCCCATCGGTCTAACCGGGCAGCAAGGGCTGAAGAAGAGAAGACACTTCTCGCGAGATCCTTTTGCCTTCTGTGCCCTCCACGGTGAAAGGGAGAGCTCGAGCTAACTGCTGTCCTAAAAGGGACTAAACTACAACACCTGCAGAAAACATAGGCACTTGGAAAGGTAGGAACCCCTCCTTTTCGTGTCTATGCACAGTATGTCTCTGAGGCCTAGTAATTCATGGGTCCTCCATGAAGCCAGGACCTCGGTTAGATCTGCAACCCTGCAGATGGAGGGCTCTGGGGTCATGAACGTGATCCAAATGGGTGGTGTAGGAATATATGGCTCCCACTTCAGCAAAGTGGATTGAACCCCCAAACTCGTAATAGCATTACAGAGATAGTAAGTCCAGAATTTCAAAGTTCGATGTAGAACAGCAGCCCTAGCCCAGCTGGCAGGGCCAAAGCTTGGGCAGATGACGAAGTGCAGGGGATGCTTGTTGGTCAATTCCACACAGGCCCATCGATGCCCTGAAGGGGCCACCCTAGCACAATCTCTGCGCTGTTGCCTTTTGTACGCTAGGTGCACACTGCATACCATGAACCATTGGTGAACCAGCGGGAGCTGAACGGATTGTCATTCATGAGAGGAATCACACGAAGGACATATCGAAATCACTCTCATTGTTTACCATCCCCCAACCCTGTGCACAAGTAAAACATAAAAAAAGAACTTGCCTTCTGCCACTCTACCACACCACGCTCTACATTTACTCCACCGCCCTGCCTAAATTAGAAAAATAAATATCTTCCTGTCAGCCGGGCACCTGGCTAGCACTGTGCGGACAGCGGCTGTGTGGCAAGCGCTGAATCAGCTTGGAAATGTTTTTCCTGTGAGCAGGAAAACAGGACAGTTTTAGGAGGCAACGCCTCACATGAGCAAGGAGGCGAACCACACCGGAAGTAAACACATCCCTTAGCGTCACCATATGGTGGCAGTGTGAGCTAGCAGGTCTATAGGCCAACATATCCTGACGGGGTGTATAGAATCAGTCTGTCACCATCCCAATGTTTATGTTATTCAACAAACGAACAGTTCCTAATGAAAAGTGGAAACGATGCAACACTTGGAATCCAATAGGAACAGCAGATAGACCCCCGTTGGTGATAGCTGCCATCTACGCTCAAGCACAGTTATCACAAAAGCAGCAGAAGCTCACTGTCCCCATTAGGCCAGGTGCATGCCTGGCCTTAAGATGGCCGCTCGGTACAATCCCCCCAGAGCATCTCACGAAACAAACCATCAGAAGCGATTCCAAGATGGTGAGCTTTTCCATCCCTGGACGCAGCAGTGCCGGCACTGCCTGCCCTTCTCACATCTGAAATGGTATCAGAGACCCAGGCTATCATACGGCTAGTTATGGCTATTCCACTTTAATGAAACCACCATGGGATGGGCAATACCTGAAGACTACTTTCCGGAGTCATGGGAATACGTAGGCCCGCCCGGGCAAGTCTGACGTCTACGCGCTCTTTCAAGGTGTCCTCGTCACGGGAAGAAACGGCAGACACAAGTTAAAATCTCTTATAATGGATTATTAGTGTGATTATCAGTGTTACCGCAGCAAGAACACAATTATAATAGTTTTAATCATAGTTATTATTATTACCAGTAGTAGTAGTAGTATTACCATCAAATAATAATACAAGCAAAGGTAATAGAACAATAATAACCACAATAACAAGTGTGATAGTATTATTATTAATAATATTAATTAGTGTTATTGTTAATATTAACAGTCACATCATTAGCATGATAAGTATTATCATCAATATAATTATATATATATTTATTATTATTATTCCTAGTAGTTGTATTTGTATTTGTAAAAACAGTGTCAATATCAATATTATTATTGTTAGCATGTTAATTATTATTATTATTATTATTAACATTTTCATTATTAGCACCATTAGCATTATCAGCCTTTATTAATATTAGAACTACGAGTAATTGGAACCTGCTAATAGTGATTATCAATATACACCTGTCGTTATAATTATAATATTAGAGTCATCATTTCCATTATTATAATTATACATATTCCTATTAACAGAGCTTGTTGTTGTTGTTTTGGTGGTGGTGTTTTTGTGGTAGTGTTTTGTTGTTGTTGTTTTGGTGGTGTTTTTGTTGTTGCTCTGGTGGTGGTGTTTTTTGTTGTTGTTTTGGTGGTGATATTTTGTATGGTGGTGTTTTGTTGTTGTTTTTGCTGTTTTGGTGGCGTTTTTGTTGTTCTGGTGGTTTTTTTTGTTGTTGATGTTTTGGCGGTGGTGTTTTTGTGGTGGTGGTGGTGTTTTGTCTTTGTTGTTGTTTTTGTTGTTTTGGTGGTGTTTTTGCTGTTGATGTTGCAGTTATTGTAATTTTTGGTAGCAGCATTAACAATGATTTCAGGTAATAAATCAAGCATGGAAGAAGTACACACACAACCCACAAAAAGATAATCACCAAAGACAATAAGAAAGGCACTTGCCACTTTGATACTAATTGTCCAAGCTTTTTAATTAATTAGGAATAAATACCAAGCAAAACACCTCCCCAGACAGAAAGTTGCAACTATGTGCACAGACCCTGATTGCTTTGGCCCTCTGCATGCACCAGATAAAGCATTAATGAAAGTGAAGCCAGCTGACTGCTGGATCCTGGGAGTAAAGCTCAGGGGACAGCACTTACAAATGCAGAAATATACATAAATGTGAGAGGGTAAAACAACTGTCAGTCACGCTCATGTCCTGCCCACCGGTAACAAAGTTCATGCACTTGTGAAGCAGTAATATATCTTAGAAATATCCACGACCAACACTCATGCAGAATATAACTAGAAAGGATCTGAAGAACGACCAGTCTATGACGCAAGAACTTCAGAAGCAGCAGTCGTGCCAGCTCTGGTTTAGGTAGTACTGATCTACCAGGAGGCAGAGCGCCTCTCACTGTGCAGAATGCAAGAAACACCCATTTGAACACCAACCCACCACTGCTTGATGTAGCCCTCTGTCATGGGCAGACGGGCTAGATATTACACTTACAGCCACTCCCTTCAGCACCGGTCCAGGGCTGCAGAAGAGCTTCTCACATAGACCATCTGGTTTTAGGGCTGGCACCTCAGTGGAACAAGGCGGTACACAACGAGAAGCATGAGAAGGTGTCCACCTCCTATGGCTATTGCTGCCTACCTCTCCCCCCTGCCAATGCCGCACCTGACTATTGCGCAACAGGACGAACTAGGTGCCCCCCTGGAACCTGATGAGCTCCGGGAAGCCATCTTTAACCTGTCAAATGGTAAAACGCCGGGTCCGGATGGACTGCCGGCCGAGATGTACAAGGCCGGTTCGGATATTCTCATTCCGGAGCTGCTGAAGATGTACACCGCAGCAGCAGAGACTGCCGCCCTGCCCCCCACATTAAATGAAGCCACGCTGGTCTCTATTCTCAAACCGGGCAAAGATGGCACACGGGTGGGCTCTTATCGCCCATTGGCACTCCTGAACACAGATTATAAAATCTTGGCTTCTACCTTGGCTAGACGACTGGCCCCCCATGTGCCCACCTTAGTACACCGTGACCAGAACGGCTTCGTCCCCACGCGCCACACTTCCTTTAACATACGCCGCTTCTTCCGGGTGCAGGAGTACGCTACACGGCAGTGGCCGCGAGCGGGATGCCTCATATTGGATCTAGAGAAGGCTTTCGATTCTGTGGAGTGGCCGTACCTGCGGGCGGTTACAGAGAAATATCGACTGGGGGGGGGATACCAGACTATGATTGGCCTGCTCTACGGCAGACCGACGGTCCGGGTTCGCACGGGTCGCCTCATCTCAGACACCATCCGGGTCTGCAGGGGCACCCGCCAGGGCTGCCCGTTGTCGCCACTGCTGTTCTCACTGGCCATGGAGCCATTGGCCACGACCCTCAGAGCACACGGGCTGGAGTGGGGAATCCCGCTGGCGGATGGAATACACGCTGTGTCACTGTATGCAGACGATTTGCTACTGTACGTCAGGGACATAACCGCCATCCCTGCCTCCCTCGCTGGCGATTTCCGCACTTTTGAAGAGATATCGGGCCTCAGGGTTAACTGGGCCAAGTCGGGGGCGTACCCCTTTAACCCTGATGTACAGGAATGTGACATCCGGCTGGGGGGAGACAGACTACAGTGGCATCCCACCACTTTCCGATACCTCGGGATCCAAATCTACCGCACACCGGCGGATGTCTTGGAAGGGAACATTTGCCGAGCGATCGCTTCTATCCGAGCGCAAATTAGCTTTTGGAATACCCTACCCCTGAACGTGCCCAGCCGTGTGGCGCTAGCCAAAATGATTGTGCTACCTCGCCTCCTCTACTACTTCGCGAACATGCCTCTGTATGTGCCCGTCAGGCTCTTTAGAGACCTAGAGGCACTGCTCCGTTCGCTCATCTGGAACAAGGGACGGCCACGAGTGGCGCTGACTAAATTATATATGCCCACAGACTCGGGGGGTCTGGCGGTTCCTAATCTGGAGCTGTACTACCTCGCAGCGCAGATGCAATGGGTGGCGGGATGGCTGAGCGGCAAACACCTCGAAGACACGGCCACACATATGGCTACATGGACACAAACGCGCGTTAATGCGCTGTTCCATCCGATAACCCGCGCACCCTGCCCCTCCCAGATCCACCTGGCAGTGGCGCGCAGATGCTTTCTGAGGAGCCTTCGTCTCACGCGCGCTACGAAACCTTATGCCCCTAGCATACCACTTTTGGGCATGCCCAGCCCGACGGGGCAGCTCACGGAGACTCGCTTAGCTGGCTGGGACCAAGCGGGGGTGGACACGCTGAGCGATCTATATGCTGATGGCGCACTGCTCACGTTCGCCAACCTGTCTGAAGACTCGACCCTCCCGGCGGGGCAGTTCCTCCTACATGCTTCCATTCTGCGCACACTCACGGCTTCCTGGGGTGACATGACAGATGAGCCTCCGACACACACCTTTATGCAATACCTACACGTTATGGGCCATGGCGCGCACATCGTACACTGGCTGGCGCAGGCGCTACAGACGCTCTCGCAGCCATCCACAATAGCATTAAGGGAGCGCTGGGCGGCGGACAGGGGAAGAGACTGGACGGACAAGGAATGGGTGATGATACTGGCCGGCCCAACAAACATCCCACGCAACCCCCGCTTTAAGCTTATACAGTACTACATTCTGCAGCGCGCATACCTCACCCCTGATAAAATTAACAGATATTTCGCGAGGACAGACGCAACCTGCCCGCGCTGCTCCTTGCCGGGAGCGGACCTTTTACACATGCTATGGCACTGCCCGGAGATACAGGCCTACTGGGGCGCGGTGCTGTCACTGCTCGCGCACGGTGCAGATGGGCGGCTCCCGCACACATGGGAAACTTGCATTCTAGGACTCTACAGGCGCACAAAAGACAATAAGGTGCAGGCACGCTTTTGGGACATGGGTCTTATCACGGCCAAACGCATGATTACCAAGCACTGGAAAGCAGCAGTTTCCCCGCAAGTACGCCACTGGAAAGCCTCCTTTGTTAATTGGGCGCAAGCGGAGAGCGCGGTGCTCCTTCGCGAGGAAACGGCAGGGCTCCGGAAGTTCCCCATCGCACACCTCTGGGACACTCTCCTTGGGACATTCCAGGGGGCTTGCCGGGATAGGGGGATAACCTGAATCCCTGAGATATGTTGCCCTGAAGGCCCTCTGTCTCTTTTGTTCCCCTCTCCTGACTTGCGACCCCCCACGCACATCGCGCGGTCCTGCCGAGCCCAACCTGACAGCCAATGACCCTCCTGCTCTGCCGCAGACCGATCTCCACCCCCCCTCCCTCTTCACTCCCCCTCAGCCCTGTTTGAGTTTATGACCTTAACCCTAGCACATACTCTTGCTATGCATACACGGGATAGATAAGGACTATGATGCTGCATACCAGGCTCGCCAACTCTATGCGCTGCCATATGTGTAGCTGTGAGCTATACTGGGTTATCCTTGCCGCGCTGCGGCCCGCACTCTGAGCGCGTTGCTGGCGTTTGTCCACCCGGAGGCCTCTACATTCTGGGGACATGGTGACGTCCGCTGGGTCACTGACTTGGGGCCTGGGTGGCAGCCGGCATAGCTGTGGAGTGGGCTAGATCACAGCGCCATCCTCTACCGTTGATAGCCTGCACCTGAGACACCTCTAAAACTAAAAAGCACATACGTAACATTCCGCGCCTGCTCCCTTCACAACGCACACACCCCCCCTTCCGCGCGCATGTCATCCTGAATAATGCCGCCGGACCTCCGGGTTGCCGGCTAAATGGCTGTGTTCTTATCTCTGGAAATGTACACTTTATTTGACTGCTTTGCCATATGGACGGGGAATGTGCGTTGTAAGATGGCATAAATGTGCACAATAAAGGTTTTAAAAAAAAAAAAAAATGAGAAGGTGTCCACCCTGAGACAACGTTTAACCCACTCCAGATCTCAGGAGTAACCTGTCCGCCTGTACACACTTCACACTCCACATCTGAGAAGTAACCTATCTGTGGGTACACACTTCACACTCCACATCGGAGAAGTAACCTGTCTGCGAGTACACACTTTGCACTCCAGATGTGAGGAGTAAGCCACCCGCAGGTACACACTCCAGATGTGAGGAGTAACCCTTCTGGCAGGTACACACTTCACACTCCACGTCTGAGAAGTAACCCGTCCATGGGTACACACTTCACACTCCAGATGTGAGGGGTAAGCCGCCCACAGGTAAATAACTCCTCCGTGGGTACACACTCCAGTGGGAGAGGAGTAACCCATTTGTATGGATACACTATGGTGGGACAGGAATACCCCATTGGCAGGGACCCCTTCAGTGGGCGAAAAGTAACCTATTGGCAGTGACACACTCCAGTGAGACAAGAGTGACCCATTTAGGGACAAACTCAAGTGAGGTTGGAAAAGTCAAAGCTCATCCAATCAAAGAGACTGAATTATTTTTCTGCTTAGCAGACACTGTAATCTGTGTTTCAACCCATGAGTAGATCGAGCAGTACATGAACCTGTGGTGTCAGCACTCTAAGGGGCATATTTACAACAGAATGGAGAAGCGTGGTGATAAGCAAACATTGCTAACGCCACGCTTCTCCATTCTGAAAATGCAGGGATGCACCGTATTCACAAGAATGCGGCGCACCCCTGCGTTTCCCCTAGCGCTGGCGCTGAGTTCAGCTGCCAAGTGCCAACAGAGGCACCCTTGCACAATAGTGCAAGGGTGTCTGCGTTGGGGGAAATGGAAGACCTTACTGCACATAAACAATCATTCATGGCGTTTTGAAACTTCAATGTGTGCTGCTTAATGCACATGGAATTTGCAAAACTTCATTTTTTGGGGGGGATTATCTATGTGCAAGAACGGTCACCTTCCTGCACATACACAATCAATGGCAATTTGCTGTTTCTATTTGTGCTGCACAAGGCAGTACACATGGAAAGAGCAAAAACGAGGCGAAATAAAGATTTTCTATTTGTTGTGCCAGGGTAAGACCAGGTTTTCCCTGGTCTTAATTTTGGCTCTGCCTCCTATTTACACCACTCTTGTAAATAGGAGGCAGCATCAAAATCAATGGGTGTTGCGGTGGAACGCCCACTGCAACACCCATTGCCCGCCCCTTTCACGCTAAGTGCTGTGCGAATAGGGGCCTTATATATAAGGCAGGGTTAAGCCACATTAAGTCTGCCGTTTGGTTGCTGATGGCGTGACGCGTGTGAGACTACGACACATCTCTCACCTACTTGATTCCACAAGGGGGTGCCTTTCAATTAAATAACTCGGATAGAGACTATTGCCCTTCCGATATAGCCAACAGTGTGCACTGTTTGGGGCCTTTTTCCAACATTTGAAAAGGATAGAGATAATTGCTCTTTTGACATAGTTAATATACCTATAGGAGCCCATTTGTAAGGCCCTTTCGGTGTTTTTAAACTTTGACTCGTCTGGTTCAAATTGAATATTGAACTAGCTTGAAGGGACTTTTTTAACAATCAACCTCACGTCCTGAAGATGGTCTGATAGACAAATCTGCCACAACAGACAGAAACGTCGGCTGATACATCTATTTCCTTACCATTTGTTGCTTTTTAGGAATTATTTTCAGTCTTTTCAGATTCATTTCCTTCTCCATTTTCATTTGGAATAGATGTTTACACTTATGATTTGAAGGTTGATCTATACATCCACTATCATGGTGTTTTTGCCACTGCCTTGTAAATAAGGCGCAGCCCCTATCGCCACCACAAGGTCGATATAAGTGATGTTGTGGTGGCGATAGGGGCTTATAAATATGCCCCTAAATTCAGCGTGCCAACTCCAGGTTCATAATTCCCAAGTTTTCAGCTTGCTTATGAGTGACTTTTCACAAGATTCAGTGTACGTATGAGTGACATTCTGCTGCAAATGTGTGACATTTCGAGTGACAGTTTCTCACGAGTAAAACCAAGCGATGAAGCGCATGTAAATAGATAAATATCAGAAATGACCCCCTTCTGAACACTCAGGAGCTCTAAAAGAGTCCTTGAAACTGCTGCGGAGCCCCTGAAGTGGAAGGCCACCAGCCAACTTTGTGTTTCCAACGTGACCTTACCGTAGCGATTTCCAGAGAGTGCCTGGCCTTGTGATGCCTGCCATGACTGCTGCCTGACCCTTTCAGGGAGACCAATGAGATCCTTATTCTGCAGTGACTGTGCTGTACTAGACAAACCTCCCGGCAAGTGCAGAGAAGGAGGGAAAGAGACAGGTACAATCACCCAGTCATCATCAGCATTGCAACCTGCCAGTATTTCATCAGCCTGGTGGGTATTTGCTGCCAACACATAAAAAATAGGGAAAACCATCAGAAAGCATATTTTTCCAGTTGAAATTTATACTGATTTTTTTTTTTTAGAAACTTTTAAATTGAGGTTTTTGTTAAGAGTGTTACACATTCATATGAGACAAGAAAAAACAACTTTCAAAATGTGGTTACACCTCATCAATTCTAAGAGCTTGCTCTACACAGTAGCACATGGCTGATGCTGGGTCTGAGTGGCAAAGGTAAGGCAGTTCTTGTACAGAGTTGCAGCATGCATTGTGTTAATTAAGTGGGCCAGGGTTGAGCCCATGGTGAAATGGAACCAATTTCTAAGTTATTGTTGATGTAAACCTCCGTGAACTGTAGTGGAGGGGTAACTTAACTGCAGCATGAGCTAAAACGGTGGTATTAGTCACAGGGGAACACTTTACACGCAGGGGTGGGGGCGCAGAGCAATGCTGTCCATAGCTTCCACTTGGCTCTCTGGACCTGTTACTTTTGTGGTCATTTTTTGTCAGTGGTTTTTGGTAAGGTATGGTGACTGACAGCGGTGGCTCTCCAAGATATGGGGTCTGGAGCCAGGAGTTCTGTCGCAGGGCAGCGGGACAGCACAGTGTTGGAATCTCAGGGGGGGGGGGGGGCATCCTCGCGCACCAGTTCTTGGAACTGTGTGAGCATGGTGGCCCAGGCCGCCACAACAGGTATTTTGTGGAGGTGCCGAGCCTCCTCATGGTGCAGATTGGCACTCTCGGCTTCCACCTGTGGATGAGCACCTTGTGCTATAGTGTGACTGCAGGAGGACGGACGGCCCTCCAGTGTAGTGTGAGGGCCCGCTTGGCTAATAATAAGGCCAGGTTTGCAAATCGTACTCGTATCTTGCGATCTCACCTCATTTTGTAGATGTCCAGGGCAGTTGCTGCCCATGTGTTCAGGTCGTGAGTTTGGTGACAATGGCAACGGTGTCATGAATTGTGTGTCAGTAGTGTAATAGGGTGGGACATGACCAGAGCATACGTTGTAGATCAGCAGTGGTGGAATGACACTTGGGGCATGTGCGGTTTGCCTCTGGGAATATTTGATTCAGTTTGAATGGTGTTAGGTAGGCTCTCTGGAGTATTGTTTATAGTATGTTTTTAAATCTTGCATTTCGGGAGACCCTCTGCAGGGACTCCAGTGCTGCGTTCCACTCTGAGTTGTGTAATGGGCGTCCTCGTCTACACTGTGCCATAGAAGGGGTCATACAGCCAGCAACTGGCCCCTTGAAAAAATACACATAGCAATAAATGCAAGATGGAAACACAATGACAGAATTTTTGAGTTGTCCACACTTTTCCTAAATGAGTTTTAAAGCAAACCATCTCAGAAGAAATGCTATTTTTGAAAAAACATGGAGGATTTGGCTGCCGGAAAGGGCCTTTGGGGGCCCCTGGAATGGCCCCCTCACCCCCCTGTCCCTCCACTAGTGGCCCTTCACATCACTGTACCATGTGCGGTTGCATCCTAATTGCTGAGTCGGAACCGCTAACCTGAGGTCGGTCGTTTCCACATCCGCAGCGATGTTGGTCGGAGGCAACTCGGACCGACATCGTAATCAGGCCGAAGATATTTTTTGTACATTACACAAGTTGAACACATATTTGAAAGTCTTCTAATGTGATAATGAAGGAAAACGAGGCTCAGTGAAATATAATATTTGTCAAGGATCACACAATTTGGTGAAGCAAGGAAGACCGGAAGAATCCAGGGTTTCTTCTTCCACATTGTGCAGTTAAAGGGGTAGTTCTTTTTCTCGCCCATTTACCCTCACAAGTTATGGCTTAGAATTGAATCAGTGGTGCATGAGGTTTGAGCATGGGTGGGAGACAGAAGACACTTGAAAGCTTGGCTCATTTTGGGCTCGGGGGTCCAAGAGGAACCTCGAGCTGAGCCAGAGCCAGAGGTTCGTCCACCTCTAGAGGTATATTTCTTTTGTGAGCAGTGATGGCCTAGTTCTACAAAAACCACGCACAGCTTCCATTTTTGCGCACCAACTCCATTTTGAGGAGCCCTTGACGCAGGACAGGCTCTGACACTCTTATATGTGTCCTACAGAGCGAGTGCCCACAACAGTATCCCCACCCTTACCTTTCCTCCCACAACCTCTCAGACCAGTGGCCCATGAGGGCTGGAGAAGGGCTGGGCGCATGCGCAGTATCCCCGCGAGGAGGAGTCAGGGGAGAACAAGGAGGACATTCGACGCCCTATATCTTGTCGAGCCGCAGCACAGGTGGGGTCACGTGTAGCCTTCCGCCGGGCCGCCTGTCACGCCGGCTCCCTCCGCGCTGACACGACGCCGCCGCGCGCCGGGGACCATATGCTGCGCCGCACACTGCGAACGGCGAGGCACGGCGCGCGGCGGTTGCCACGGCAACGCATTAATTCGTTTTGTCAGTGTTGGCACAGATCATTTCATTCCGAAGAAAACAAGTATAATAGTTTACCACATCTATAATATTTACAGTCTTTCTGTTGGAAAACACTGACAAAATGAACATAGATGAACGAGGCCCGCTTGAAAGAGGCAGGGAGAGGCCCCAGAGCGCGCCCTCGCGGCTCTGCCATGGGGGCTGGGGGGGCTGCACGGAAGGGAAGGTGCAGGGGAAAGGGGCAGCTCTCGGGGTCCCAGGATTATTTTTAATCTCATCGGTATATGCATGTTTGATGTGCTTTGGTATTTTTTACAGTTGCATTGCAGAGCATCACTCAGATGGGGTGGCGACAGCACAAATAAAGCACAGCTTGTGCCGCGTTATCTGCAAACTAACAAAGGGGAAAGTGCAGCGAGCGCGTCAAAATACATCTGAGACGTTATAGCAACTCGATGTGGTTTTATCTAAAGCACCAAGGCCTGTTTAGCGAATTCATGCAACGCAAGCCACCTTTGGAAGGGAAAAAGCATACAAAAAAGTAAGTCCAATGGATGTGTTGAGAATAGCCCTACGCGCATTGGAGTTGCCCTCTGGGGCATATTGGCGCTACGTAAAACTCTCAAAGGGATACATTTAATAAATAAATCGGTATGTGACTGCGGTCCTAGGTCACCAGAGGCTGATGAGATTTGGCAACTGGTTGGTGTCTCTGGAAGGCCGCAAGGGCAGGAGCCGAGTCAGTCTCTTGTCACATTCGGCCTTAAACCTGATTGCCGATATCTGGCAAGCGACTGACTCCGCTCCAGCTGTAACACACCTCACCTTTGCATCAGCGTGATGGACATCTAACAGTTCTCTTCTGAAAGAGACAGACAGGTCTCAAGATAGAGGGCACCGAAAATATTTCAGCCCACACAGTTTGCACATTTCCTACATTTCGTCCCCCATATTGTGACTGTTGTGGCCTGGAGTCTGATAGGCGGATGGCTAATATGTCAGTTGTGGAAACAGGAGGCCTCTGGCCCACCTTAAAAAACTTGAGCAAAAATTGGGAGCTCTCTATGGGGCATATCAACAACAACCGGGGATAATTATCGCTGAGCGCACTTAGCGCTCGGATAATTATCGCCGGCTAGCGCTGATTTTTATCGCTGAGATAGCGTGCTATTAGCAATGCTTATCTCATCAGCGATAAAAATCCTAGCCCTAACTGGCTAACGTGAGATTATCGCTGGAAACCCAGCGATAATCTCACGTAGTGTGGCGTTAGCTTGTTGATAGGGACTAACAAACTTAGCCATGATATCCACCTTCCATAGGATATCATGGCTAAGTCAGTCCTGAAGCAGGTGTAAGGAAAATAGCGATAACAGGGGTTATCGCTACTTTTCCTGACGCTATGCTTCGTAGCGTGGGGCTTGATATTAGGAGAAATGTCGCTTAGCGACACTCCTGTCATGCCAGGTCAGGAGCGCCCACGTTGCATCTCATTAGAGATGCAAAGCTGGGCGTTAGGAATCCTGACGCTAAAGCAAGGTTTCACGCGTTAGCGTGACCTTGCTGATTAGGCGATAAAATTATCGCCGCTTTTCGGCCGAAAACGGCCGCAAAAGCGGCGATAATTTTTTATCGCCTGCTTGTTGATATGCCCCTATGTGAGTCACTCTGGTACAGATTCCTAAAATATTAGTGCATCAAAAATTAATTTGCCAAGGCATACTGCCACAATTACTCCTATTGTGAATCAGAAATGGCAGGATTTTGCCCTCACAAATGAATTTACTTTCAATTTATTTTACAGAGTCAACGATGCAGCGAGCGCAAAGTAAATGTTTTCCTAAATTTTATTTTCCCTTGTCGTCTATCGACTCCCCCTGCCGTGCCCCACTCCACTGCTCTCACCTGCACTGGCAGTCACTGGCTAGCAACAAGCGTAAAGGCGATGAGTGATGGGAGAGATCGCTGGGCTGTGGATGGTTGATGCATTGCGATGCAGTGCTCTTCAAAGAGGTGATCCCTAAATTGGAGCAGCATTGGGCGACCCTGATGGATACAGCGATGTTGTTCCATATCCAGGGTGCATCGATGGAGAAGGCCTTCTGCCTTTTTTTTTTAATTTTTTACACTTCTTAGTCTGCAGTCTGATTTTTTGTTTGATCTGTTTATTAAGTTTTTCTTAGTCTAAGTCTGAAGCTGCCCTGGACGTGGGTGCGGAGAACCACCAGAGATGGGGAGCTTGTCTGCTAGATATGCAAGTGTTTGTCGCAATGGCTTTTGTAAATGATGCCGCTGATTTTGAAGATAGTGTCGGCCGGCAAGAAGAGCCAATGAAGTTCCATCAAGATAAGGGTGATGTAATCATATCTCCTCTAACCTCGGCTGAGACGTGCTGCGATGTACAAGATGCCCTTAAGTGGTGCTGGTGTGGAGTCTAGGAAGTCAAGAGCAAGGCGTTAATATCATCCACATACAAGATAATGAGGGTTTGAAGAAGAGCCCTGAAGTTGCTTTCTGAAAGAATCTGTTTCACTTTCATTGGAAGAGAGAGCTGGTACCGGGCCAACTTTGATTTTTGGCACTGTGTTGCTTAAAGTTGAGTTTGGCATCTGGAGTGAAAGCTCGTGGCTTGGCGTTTGGTGAAAGTTCGGGTTCAGATTCATCAAGGTTGGTGTCATGTAGTCTGTTGTATAGTTTTGAGTTTGGTGCTCTTGGCAAATAACAGGGATTCTATCCTGGTTGGGTTGAGCTTCGGATGTGGGCTGGACATCCACGTCTGGGTGGTGTGCAGGCTTGTTTGAGGCACTGGACGTCAGAAGCAGAGGAGACTTTCGAGCAGAGTTGTGTATCATCAGCATCTTGGTGAGTCTAGATGCTGTTATCTGTGAGTCGAGCATCAGGTAACTGGAAGAGGTTGAAGATGACAGGGAACAGTATGCAACCCTGGGGGACTCTGCGAATAATAAGAATCTTTTGGGACCTGGATGGGGAAACAGCTTTTACAACGCTGTCTCCACAACGCTGTACCTTTACAATGCGGTCGTTACAACAACCGCGTTGTTACCACGCGTACCATTACATCGCAAGTCATTTCAACGATTTGCTGTAGGGGGCGTGCTGGTGTTGGATTAATAATCCAACACCTTCCCTGCTGTTGCGCAAACTGGAATAAGAAAAGTAAATAATCCTATTCCTAAATTCAGTGCGCTCCTACAACAAGTCGATGTAATGACTTGCGACGTACTGGTTCACGTTGTTATGGCATGTGCTGTATTCGCATACATTGCAAAGACACATATTCCCTGGAGGTGCCCAGGTGCACAAGCTGATGTTGGCCGGGAAGTTACGAGGAGAACCAGTGAAGGTCTCTGAATCCCCAGAGCAGTGCACTCCAGCATTCCCGACTTAAAACGTCCACTGAACAGTTGGATGAGGGAATAAGAATTTTGAATAATAAGGGCAAAAAAAGGTTAAAAAAGTGATGTAAAACCAGTAATCATAATCAGAGCATTTGTTTCAGGATAGTTGAAAATATTTGAATAAAAAACAATAATTGGCAAACTAACATGTTGGGCTACAAAATCCACACACTTGTAAACACAGACAAGTTGCAAAAAAAGGATTGCTTTTTGTATAGAGTGTATATAGGAGCTAAAGAATTGAATGTGACAAACAGTGTGATAGTTGAGAGAACTTTTGAATGGTGAAAGAGTCCGTCGTACCTTTGCTTGATGTGAGAGGATCCTGATACACTGAGTGCAGCCGACGTCCTCTCTATGCATATTTAAAATATATGGGGTCATATTTGCTACAGTGGAGGGGCAGGACAGCGCAGTAAGTTACCTTGCTGCGCTGCCCTGCGTGAACGGGTAGAGCAGGAATGCACTGTATTTGTCGAATATGGTGCATTTGTGTCCTTTCCCCCTGAGTTGGCACCTTTTGAGCAGTCTAGCGCCAACACAGGCACCCTTGCACTATGGTGCAAGGGTGCCTGCATTAGAGGCAGCATTGCTTTTGTGCAGGAAAGGGCACCTTCCTGTACAAAACAATCCTTAGAGGGGTTTCCCTTTTCTATGTGTGCTGCAGACTTGCGTCACACATGTAAATGTAATGTAAATTGATACTTGTATAGCGCACTACTCACCCGCAAAGGTCTCAAGGCGCTTGTACAAATACCGCTGTGGAACCCATCCTGGCTTTCCCTGTGAGGCGTCCACTCCTGGGCACCCCCAAGGTGGAGGCCAGGCATCCTTAGCATTGTGGGGGCCGTTGTGGAGATTAAGCAAGCTATTGCCCAGAGTTGCACTCCATGATTGGAATAAGCACCGAGGCGAGAATGATCAGGTCCGTGGAATTTTTGAGCCCAAGACCCGGAATTGAACCCTGGTCCCAGGCCAGACCTCTGCATCAGGGTCTGCCGCTCTAACCATTGAGCCACACTTCTCCACATGTACCACTTGCAGGGTGGAAATGTGATGCAAGCCTCTCATAAATGTGCCCCTGGGTTACCCTTTAGCTGGGAGACAGCTGCACGGTCAAGCCAGACCTAAAAACAAGGCGCAGCTTCACTGCACAAGTTCACTTTGAGACGAGTGAGATAAACAGATATACAGAAGTCATGCAAGATGGCAGGTTGGGTGAATGAGCTAAACACTGACCTTTGACCAAATGTGATGTTTCTGGAGTTACAAATTCCACCCTTCCAAGCAGTGGTGGTTCGTTTGCGGCGGTGCAGGGGTGTTGACCCCCTGTCGCAAGCCACTACCAGGCTCCCGGGGTCATTCGGTAATTGAAATTAGCCCAGTATTTCCTCAATTCATTTTATTTTCTTAATGGGGCTGGGATACGGTGCTCTCAGGAGGTGAGATGGGCAGCTGTGGCTGGGACTGAGCTGCGCATGTCAGATTGGCCGCTATTGTCGCTCTGGCCAGCCTGACATGCGCAGGTCAGGCTTCCCCATTGAAGGCTCCCGTGTAGCTGCATCAGCAAAGGCGCAACTCCATCGGTCTTTAATGGACCGTTGGGCTTCCATGCCCCAGCCAATCCTAGCACTACTCTTATACTGATTAGAATTATGGGCAGCATAAGAGCAGCGCTGCGATTGGCTGGGGAGCTGCCGCCAGTAACATATACCATGATGTAACAAAGCTTGAAGCGGAGCTTTCCTCGTTTAGCCCGACCCGGTTTCGCTTGCCTCGCGAAGTCCTGTTTGTGTCACTAGGAGCAGGTCGCAGACACGCAGCATTGTGAAGAGGGTGCATTTTTAATCTGAAAAAACCAGCATCGTGCTCTGTCCTCCCTTCCCAGAGTGGAGGTGGCAGAAAAGGCTGCACCTAGTGCTGCTCCTGCACTGACTGCTGTGCCCAGCAGCTTCCATCTCCCGGCAAGAGCTCAGCTCTTCCCCCTTGGGGAGCACTAGGGAGATCTGCTAGTCTCGGGGGGTGACGACGAGACCTCGGAGGTGGTCACGCTGACGAAGATTTTTGCCATTGTATGTGAGTCCGCGCGTCCTCTCTGCACACCTGTGCTTCAAAGCGCTGTGTCCTTTGTACCTGGAGTTTCACAGCCAGGCGCGGTGCGTTCATTGGGGCGTAGCCCCCCCCGCCCGCAGCTCCCTCGACGTCTCTGAACTTAAGTAAACTGAATCAGTTTACTTAAGTTCAAAGACGCCAAGGGAGAACTGACAATCATGTCAGTCAGCATGGCGTCGGACCGCACTACCCCTTCAGAGTCTGAAGGGGGTGGGCGGTCCGTGTCATGTTGACTGACATGATTGTCAGATCAGGGGCAACAGCCAGGCAGTAGCACAAGTGCGCATGAGTGGGGAAGGTCGGCGAATTTTTCCGCCGTGCCCAGTCATGCGCACTTGTGTTTGCACTGGCTTGCGCATGCCCATTAGGAGAGCGAGGGTTGAGCAAAGACTCAAACCTCGGTCTCCTAATGGGCAGGCGGGCGAGTAGTAACCGTGCCCTAAGCCAATCCTGGCGCTGCTGGAGCAGCGCCAGGATTGGCTGAAAGGGGTTGCCAGTCCACTCTAGTGCCGTTCGTGAAGGTGCCAAGGGGAGCAGAGGTGGCGCGGACCGGCTGTGAGGTAAGTTTTAGTTTTATATTTAATTCGGAAAGTCCCCGGCCCCCACCCCCGCGCGACAACCCCCTCCACCCCCAGTATTGCGATGCATGCGAGCCGCTACTGTTGGTTCTCACTTCTCAGCAAAAGATCTTGTTCCGGAATATTTGACAATCAATACAGACTCACGTTAGAAAGAGGAAACGATTCTGAATATGCTGTACCTTTGTCCTGTGCTTATCAATGTACCTAAGTGATCGATTCGAGACCCTCTTACTCTACAGAGTCCATATACATGCTCTCATGCATTGTTTATAAGGTGACCATCTGCACTTAAACTTATGGAAACCCTTGAGGTGAAACTAAATGAAAGGATTATGAATTAGGAAACTAATCAGACCTGGTTGATTAATTTTCTTTTATTTTTTATAAAAGATGCAAACTTACTGTGATGCTTCTGGTGGTTAACCATATTTTACATTTTGCAAGTAGAGGGTCATACAGCAAATAGCTGGAATCAAAATGGTTTATCTTCTATTGTTACATGATCGTATTCTAAAAATCAATACCGACAGTAAAATAGATGGTTTTGTCTGTATTTATCTGTCAAATCATTTAAAGTGAAAAACCGTGAGCCTTATTTTTATATAAATAAATACAAAGTTGTTCAATGTCAGGGGCATGGCGTTGTAGCAGTGTTCTTTGATGTTTTGAGGCATTATACATAAATGTGAACGTTGCTGTCGTCAAAATTCACAATATATGAAAACGTATGCAAAAGAGTATTTGCACTTGCTTTTTGGGTGTATTTGTTGTTTCTTCTGCCACGTGTCGCTTTACAGGCGTGAACTCATTTCCTCCTGTAGCTAGCCTCCTGCTTTTGCTTCCCTTTTCTCTGAGGAGCCAGTCACCACAGTGCCTGAATCCTCTTTTTTGTATCAAGCGCTTCGGATGGGCCATTGCTACATCTTGCCTGCGTGCATTGCATCCCGCGCAGCGTGGCTATTTGGGCTGCTTGTAAGCGACAGTGTATTTGTGGTATGTGTGCAGTTCCCAGTTTTTGCAGATAAGGTTTGAGGGGGCGGAGGCACCAGATCCGTGATGTGAGCAGAAACGGGTACGGCACAGTGGAGTGGCAGTTGTGATGGCATTGACTTGCTAGCTCTGTCCACTCTACCCTCTAGAATTTAAATATTTCAGTGTTGTGACATGCATGCAGAGCACGGTGCGGGTCCGTGGCCGTAATGAGGACGTTCTTACTCAGTTTCCTTTTTGATTCTGCAGAGTTCAAACAGGAAACCAAGTGAGTGTGAGATTAAAAAGAGTGAGCGGAAGGGGGAGCTCTGCAGAGAAGGAGAGATCGGGACTGTTGCTTCGGAAGGAGAGCTAGAGAGCTGAGGCTGTCACGGGGCGGTGCAAGGGAAGAGACTGTCTCAAGGGGGAGAGTGCGGGTCTGTCTCTGGGTTCTTTCAAGGGGAGAAGGAAGTACACCTCTGGACTGCACGCTGTCACCAGGGCTGAGTTGCTTCTCAAATTTGCTTGATGATGCACCATTTACCTACTCTTTTTTCAAAATTTTCTTGGGGAGAAAGCCCACCCGAACCCCTCTTAAGATGTCCGGGCTCGCTCGCTGCGCTCGCTCACCACGGTGCACTACGACAGAGAGTTTATGCCTCACCACTTTCAAATGTCACCAGCCACCACTGTTCACAGCACTGTGCCTTCTGCACCATGGGCATCAAAGTACTCTGTCTTCGTGGCTTGCCGGTTAGTTTGCCCTCTCCGACCTCTTGCTGCCTCTATTTGTGGGCTGAACACTGTTTTACACCTCACCTTTCTGAAAGAGGGGCCTGGCAACGCATAAGCCTCGTGCATGTCCTGTCGCTAAACAGTGTGAAAGCCCCGCCCTATCTTATTGGTTGTTCTTAAGATAAATTATTGGAGCAGACCACGCCCCAGCAGCCCTTAGAAGTTAACGCTTATGTACTCAGTGTAATGCTTCTATAGTCTAGTACATGTTTGTAAAGTTTTAAACAACAGGTTTTGTATAGTTTTAGAAAGGTTTCTATAGTATTTTAGGTCGTGTTGGCACCAGAACTGCGCCCCATTTCGGTGCATGCTGCCAGTTTTGGGGCATGTTGTTCAGTTTTTACCATACTCACGGCCCCATAGTTATGGGACTGAATTATGCAGCAGAATTTAGCAAATTATGATTCAAGGTAATGGAATTATATAGCACTTACATTAAATAACTCTGCAAATGCTGTGATAGATACATACTGATGATGTTAAATATTTCGTTACCAATGCCAATAGGAATGACATTGCCAGGAATACAGTCTTGTTTGTTTTATTTGTTAACTTAATGCTGTTTGGTTGAGTCCTGTTTTTCTCTGCAAAAATAATGTGAAATCATGAGTCGACGAATGGGTGGGCTAGTTATAGTTTTTGCTTTCTCACTAAATTATTTATTAAAATGTTCTTCAAAATGCACAATTTTCCACTTTTTTCATGTTTTTCTTTGTTTATGTCAACCGGACGTAGTCACTTCTCTTGCTCAGTACGTGAACGTGACCCTCAACTTTTACGCCCACCACTTCGAAATGTCACCAGCCGCCACGGCTTCAGAGGCCAGTAAAGAACAGCCCCACCACTTCGAAATGTCACCAGCCGCCACGGCTTCAGAGGCCAGTAAAGGACAAACTGTAAACGGAATAATACTTCTGTTCTTTACGGGGCTCAAAGCGGCAGACATGCAGTGCTGTGTCACAATACATGATTAGGTATTCAAGCTTTGTGTGAAGACAAAAGACACCCATTGAGAACTCCAGAGAATATATGTGTATAGAATAAACAATGCGAGTCAATGAAAGTGTGAGCCAGGTATACTGCATCCTGTCCCCAGGTTAGACGAGGAAAATAACATAATGCGCGTTATATTTATCGCATGTATGTTTGTAGGCCCAAGTATATAATTACACGAATAATGACCATCTATATAGCCCGAAACACAAACTGCATTGCTTGTTACCTAATAATAGGCTTAATTACTACCAACCTGAACGACTCTCATTTTAAAATTATTACCACTGAGTTGGATAATAATAATAATAATGACAATTATTCACCGTTCAACAAGACTGTGGTAACAAGCGTCATGTAAAAACCACACAGGCACGAATGTACGCGTACAGGAGCTTATCTATGTTTGTATTGCGTGCGTTACTTTTCACATAGGTGTGGCTTGATCATTGGATTTTCTTTAACTCAGGGATTTTCACCAAAGGTCCAGGAGTGCCAGGTCCATGCCCTGTTTTCAGTACCACTATTAACTATGTGAATGAGTTTTATTTAGATTAATTCTATATAAATGTATCTTAGGTGGATATCCTGAGAAGCCGCCTTCCTCCCTTCCCTCCAGGAGGCGCAATGGCAGCTGGTTGAGAATGGGAGTGGTTGAAAATATATTTAATGAAAACTCTTACCTTTTCTTCCGCTTCTCTACTCTTCCTGACTCCAGTCCGGAAGAAGCTGCAGGAAGCCCCTGGCACACATGCTCCCCTGAGCCAATGCTGCATTATGATTGGTCTGAACGCTGTGCCAGCCCAACGCCCTAAAGCCGTAGATGGCCC
This sequence comes from Triturus cristatus, assembly GCF_964204655.1. NCBI lineage: Eukaryota > Metazoa > Chordata > Amphibia > Caudata > Salamandridae > Triturus > Triturus cristatus. Next base: position 1,256,254,263 of record NC_140592.1, on the reverse strand, counting down.
CATGCGCAATTGCCCTTACCTCACAACGACGACGACGAGGCAGCTCTTCAAGGCTGAGGTGTGGCGGAGGTCCTAAAGAGGAAGCAGAAGGGTCTCTTTGTCTCCTCCAACTACGCTGATTGCCACACAGGTGCCATTACCACTGTTACCACACATATGCCCTTACCGTTCATACCTTTACAATGCAATTCGTGGTAAACACATGTGAGGTAAAGGCATATGCGTTGTAAAACAATGCATGGTAAAGGCTATGCGCGGTTATGGTACGCACGTTGTAATAACCACATCGCAAATGCTATGCGTGGTAACAGTCATTTGAAAATGTCTGTTTCACCCTGCTGTCCCTGCCCCCGCACTGCCTGCTGTTCCTACCCCTGCACTGCCTGCTGTCCCTGCCTCTGTGTGGCCTGCCTTCCTTGCCCCTGCGCTGCCTGCTGTCCCTGCCCCCGCACTGCCTGCTGTTCCTGCCCCTACGCTGCCTGCTGTCCCTGCCTCTGTGCGGCCTGCCTTCCCTGCCCCTGCGCTGCCTGCTGTCCCTGCCCCCGCACTGCCTGCTGTTCCTACCCCTGCACTGCCTGCTGTCCCTGCCTCTATGCGGCCTGCCTTCCTTGCCCCTGCGCTGCCTGCTGTCCCTGCTCCAGCACTGCCTGCTGTTCCTGCCCCTACGCTGCCTGCTGTCCTTGCCCCAGCACTGCCTGCTGTCCCTGCTTTTGCACTGCTTGTTCCAGTTCCTTGCCCAGCGCCCAGGACTACTAGGACCACCTACCAGGACCACTAATAGAGGCCACCGCACAGCCAGGCAGTGGAAAAGCGCAGCAGATAAGCGCAGCGGATACGTGCAGCAGATACGTGCAGCAGATACATGCAGCAGATACGCGCAGCGGGGGGGTCCACCGACACACTGCCAGTTGGACAACGCCCAGTGCCAGGACCCCTGGCCCTGCCGCCAACCAACAGTACACCGCAAGGAACTCCTGGATCCCGAATGCCGAAACAACAGCTGTGCCTCCTGCTCCCCACGATCCACCAAAGAACCCTGCACATGCCGATACTGCCACTTCTCCTGCAACACAACCTATGAAAGATCCCATACCACTTCTGTCCACAAGACCAAGAACACCCTGCAAATGCTCCATTGCATCCTGCTCAACACCAGCTCACGCTGCAAACATGCCACAGAAATCTGGGACACCATCACCACCCTCTCCATTGACATTACATTTATCACCGAAACGTGGCTCAACATCTCCTCAAACCCTGACATCATCACCACCGCTTTGGAAGGCTACAAGATGATACACTGAGACCGCACCAATAAACAAGGTGGAGACATCGCCATCATCTTCGAGAACACCATCAGATGCACCATCACCAATGACAACCTCATGCCTCCCGTGGAACACCTCAACTTCCTACTGCAACTGATGCGACTAAGAGGCACCCTCGTCTACAGCCCCTGAGCAACATTCTGCAATAGCATCCTCAACCTCATTGCCCCCCTAGCAATCAACTCTCACCACTACGTTCCACTCAGCGACCTCAACTTTCACATCGACGACCCCAGCGACGGCAATTCCTTTAGCCTCCTGGAGAACCTGAACAGCATCTTGCTCATGCAACTGGCCACTGAACTCACGCAAAGAGCCAAACACACACTCAACCCTGCGACAGAATCAAACTCAGCCACACCATAGAACACACCTGGACTGACCACACCATCGTACACTTCACCATCACTGATGCCCAGCACACCATCACCAGGCATTGGATCTCTTCCCACCGCAGCTGGAGCAAGGTCACCAAAACTCAGTGGTTACAGGCCCTCACCACCTCCCAACCCGAGGCCTCAACAGATATCGACCAGGGTGTTCTTCAGAAGAATTGCCTGCACTTCCATCCACTCTGGGGTGCCCACTGACCCTTTCCCCCACCACTTCTACAACTTCACAATGAGCCCTACCAGCACACAACTCACCAGCATCCTCAACACCTCCATCTCCACAGCAATCTTCCCGGACAGATGGAAACACGCAGACCTCAGACCCCTCCTAAAGAAAGCCTCTGTCTACCCCAGCAATCTCTCCTCTCCGCCACCTGACCAAACTACTTGAAAAAGCCATCAACCAGTAGCTCACCAAACTCCTGGAACAAAACCACCTACTGGACTCCTCACAATCAGGATTCCGTGCCAACCACAGCATTGAGACCACGCTGATTGCCACAATAGACGATATCAGAACACTCCTCAACCGTGAAGAAACCATGGCCCTGATCCTCCGCGATCTCTCCGCGGTGTTCAACACCATTTCCCACAACACCCTCATCAACAGACACTACAGCATAGGCTTACAGCAAGACTCCCTCAAGTGGATTTCCTCTTTCATTACAGGACGCACACAGAGCATCCCACTGCTGCCCATAACATCTGTACCCAAAGTCATCATATGCGGCGTACCACAAGGATCAGTCCTCAGCCCCACGCTGTTCAACATCTACATGACCCCCCCTTTTCAGACGTCGGCAGATCCCACGGACTCAACATAATCTCCTAAACAGAAGACACTCAACTGATCCTCTCGCTCATCGAGGACCTCTACAGCGCCAAAACTAACTTCTGCAACGCCATGACCAACGTAGCCAAATGGATGTGAGACAACTGCCTCCAACTCAACTCTGAGAAACCTCCATCCGGGACCACAGCTGGTGGCCTGCAGAACTCAAACCTACACCCACACCGACGGACCATGCATGCAACCTCGGTATCATCCTCGACAGCCAACTGGACATGAAATAACAAGTCAACACATTCACCTCCTCCTGCTTCCACACACTCCGCATGCTCCGCAATATCTTCAGATAAATCCCACCCAACACCAGAAAGACCGTCATGCAGGTCCTCGTCACCAGCGGCCTCGAGTATGCCAATGATCTCTATGCCGGCATTTCTAGCCAGCTTCTCAGAAGACTCCAGACCATAGAGAACGCTGCATTCAGACTCATCCTTGACCTCCCCAAATGAGCCCACATCAGCCCCCACCTGAGAGATCTCCACTGGCTCCCCATCCAGAAGAGATGCCAGTTCAAGACACTCATGAACGTCTAGAAAGCCCTCCCAGATCTAGGACTGGCCTACATCAACTATAGACTAAACTTCCTCCAACCCTCTAGACACCTGCACTTATCCTAACTCACCCTCACACACACAGCCACATCCGTCGCAGGCTCAGCAGTGGCCGCTCCTTCTCCTTCATCGCTGCTAAGACCTAGAATTATCTTCCCCTCCAACTCCGTGCAGCCCTCTCGCTAGCAGACTTCAGAAAGAGACTCAAGACCTAGCTCTTCGATGGAGACACAGTGCCCAGATACTCCTAGGCGTGACAGTGTTGTGCTTTACAAATGCTGATTGATTTATTGATCAAGGATGTCGGCCCCCCGTAACCCCGTTACGGTTGAAGCCCCTTCTTTAAACAAAGTTGTTAACTCTACAGCTACAGAAACTAGCTAAAGCCTTAGTCATGCCTCCTTTTAATCAATGACCCGCTTGTTTAAATTACAGGGGTTGCAAAAAATCCTGTACAAGCTGGGGGTGATGACAGGGGCAGCAGTTACTACCCCCAGTTACTAATAGATGACAGCCCGCGCCGCAGAGATCGGTGCTGCTCGTCTGCTGGAGAGCCAGGCTTTGTTCCTCTGTGCCAGCCTCTGGCATTCCTAGCAGAGCGCTAATTATTTTGCATTTGCATTTAAATGCCAGCAGACATTTTCGAGTCTGTTCTTCTTGGCTGTTATCTGCTGGCCTGCCAGGCAGCTCCAACCATCATTGAAGGCTGCGGCTACACTCAGTAAAGCAGGACAGAACACATCACAGGTGCGTCCAACCGGTGATAGCAATACAGGCAGCACAGAACACATCACAGGTGCGTCCAACCGGTGATAGCAATACAGGCAGCACAGAACACATCACAGGTGCGTCCAACCGGTGATAGCAATACAGGCAGCACAGAACACATCACAGGTGTGTCCAACCGGTGATAGCAATACAGGCAGCACAGAACACATCACAGGTGCGTCCAACCGGTGATAGCAATACAGGCAGCACAGAACACATCACAGGTGTGTCCAACCGGTGATAGCAATACAGGCAGCACGGAACACATCAGAGGTGCGTCCAACCGGTGATAGCAACACAGGCAGCACAGAACACATCACAGGTGCGTCCAACCGGTGATAGCAATACAGGCAGCACGGAACACATCAGAGGTGTGTCCAACCGGTGATAGCAATACAGGCAGCACAGAACACATCACAGGTGCGTCCAACCGGTGATAGCAATACAGGCAGCACAGAACACATCACAGGTGCGTCCAACCGGTGATAGCAATACAGGCAGCACAGAACACATCACAGGTGCGTCCAACCGGTGATAGCAATACAGGCAGCACAGAACACATCACAGGTGCGTCGGTGACACCACTACATGCAGCACAGAACATATCACAGGTGTGTCCAACCGGTGATAGCAATACATCCAGCACAGAACACATCACAGGTGTGTCCAACCGGTGATATCAATACAGGCAGCACAGAACACATCACAGGTGCGTCCAACCGGTGACACCACTACATGCAGCACAGAACATATCACAGGTGTGTCCAACCGGTGATAGCAATACAGCCAGCACAGAACACATCACAGGTGCGTCCAACCGGTAATAGCAATACAGCCAGCACAGAACACATCACAGGTGCGTCCAACCGGTGATAGCAATACAGCCAGCACAGAACACATCACAGGTGCGTCCAACCGGTGATAGCAATACAGCCAGCACAGAACACATCACAGGTGCGTCCAACTGGTGATAGCAATACATGCAGCACAGAACACATCACAGGTGCGTCCAACCAGTAACCCCGTACAGGTAGCACAGAACAAATCACAGGTGCGTCCAACCGGTGACACCTCTGCAGGCAGCACAGAGCACATCACAGGTGCGTCCAACCAGTGACACCTCTACATGCAGCACAGAACACATCACAGGTGCGTCCAACCAGTGACACCTCTACATACAGCACAGAACACATCACAGGTGCGTCCAAACGGTGATAGCAATACAGGCAGCACAGAACACATCACAGGTGCGTCCAACCGGTGATAGCAATACAGGCAGCACAGAACACATCACAGGTGCGTCCAACCGGTGATAGCAATACAGGCAGCACAGAACTCATCACAGGTGCGTCGGTGACACCACTACATGCAGCACAGAACATATCACAGGTGTGTCCAACCGGTGATAGCAATACATCCAGCACAGAACACATCACAGGTGCGTCCAACCGGTGATATCAATACAGGCAGCACAGAACACATCACAGGTGCGTCCAACCGGTGACACCACTACATGCAGCACAGAACATATCACAGGTGTGTCCAACCGGTGATAGCAATACAGCCAGCACAGAACACATCACAGGTGCGTCCAACCGGTAATAGCAATACAGCCAGCACAGAACACATCACAGGTGCGTCCAACCGGTGATAGCAATACAGCCAGCACTGAACACATCACAGGTGCGTCCAACTGGTGATAGCAATACATGCAGCACAGAACACATCACAGGTGCGTCCAACCAGTAACCCCGTACAGGTAGCACAGAACACATCACAGGTGCGTCCAACCGGTGACACCTCTGCAGGCAGCACAGAGCACATCACAGGTGCGTCCAACCAGTGACACCTCTACATGCAGCACAGAACACATCACAGGTGCGTCCAACCAGTGACACCTCTACATACAGCACAGAACACATCACAGGTGCGTCCAAACGGTGATAGCAATACAGGCAGCACAGAACACATCACAGGTGCGTCCAACCGGTGATAGCAATACAGGCAGCACAGAACACATCACAGGTGCGTCCAACCGGTGGTAGCAATACAGGCAGCACAGAACACATCACAGGTGCGTCTAACCGGTGACACCACTACATGCAGCACAGAACATATCACAGGTGTGTCCAACCGGTGATAGCAATACAGCCAGCACAGAACACATCACAGGTGCGTCCAACCGGTGATAGCAATACAGCCAGCACAGAATACATCACAGGTGCGTCCAACTGGTGATAGCAATACAGCCAGCACAGAAACATCACAGGTGTGTCCAACTGGTGATAGCAATACATGCAGCACAGAACACATCACAGGTGCGTCCAACCGGTGATAGCAATACAGGCAGCACAGAACACATCACAGGTGCGTCTAACCGGTGACACCACTACATGCAGCACAGAACATATCACAGGTGTGTCCAACCGGTGATAGCAATACTGCCAGCACAGAACACATCACAGGTGCGTCCAACCGGTGATAGCAATACAGCCAGCACAGAATACATCACAGGTGCGTCCAACTGGTGATAGCAATACAGCCAGCACAGAAACATCACAGGTGTGTCCAACTGGTGATAGCAATACATGCAGCACAGAACACTTCACAGGTGCGTCCAACCAGTAACCCCGTACAGGTAGCACAGAACACATCACAGGTGCGGCCAACCGGTGACACCTCTGCAGGCAGCACAGAGCACATCAGAGGTGCGTCCAACCAGTGACACCTCTACATCCAGCACAGAACACATCACAGGCGCGTCCAACCAGTGACACCTCTACATACAGCACAGAACACATCACAGGTGCGTCCAAACGGTGAAGCAATACAGGCAGCACAGAACACATCACAGGTGCGTCCAACCGGTGATAGTAATACAGGCAGCACAGAACACATCACAGGTGCGTCTAACAGGAGACACGAATACAGGCAGCACAGAACACATCCCAGGTGCGTCTAACCAGTGATAGCACTACAGGCAGCACAGAACACATCACAGGTGTGTCCAACCGGTGATAGCAATATAGGCAGCACAGAACACATCACAGGTGCGTCTAACCAGTGATAGTACTACAGGCAGCACAGAACACATCACAGGTGTGTCCAACCGGTGATAGCAATACAGGCAGCACAGAACACATCACATGTGCGTCCAACCGGGGATAGCAATATAGGCAGCACAGTACACATCACAGGTGCGTCCAACCGGTGATAGCAATACAGGCAACACAGAACACATCACAGGGGCGTCCAACCAGTAACCCCTCTACTGGCAGCACAGAACACACCACAGGTGCGTCCAACCAGTGTTAGCAATACAGCCAGCTTAGAACACATCACAGGTGCGTCCAACCGGTGATAGCAATACAGGTAGCACAGAACACATCACAGGTGTGTCCAACCGGTGATAGCAATAGAGGCAGCACAGAACACATCACAGGTGCGTCCAACCAGTAACCCTTCTACAGGCAGCACAGAACACATCACAGGTGCGTCCAACTGGTGACACCTCTGCAGGCAGCACAGAACACATGACAGGTGCATCCTACCAGTGACACCTCTACATGCAGCACAGAACACATAAGAGGTGCATCCAACCAGTGACACCTCTACATGCAGCACAGAACACATCACAGGTACATCCAACCAGTGACACCTCCACATGCAGCACAGAACACATCACAGGTGCATCCTACCAGTGACACCTCTACATGCAGCACAGAACACATCACAGGTGCATCCAACCAGTGACACCTCTACATGCAGCACAGAACACATCACAGGTGCATCCAACCAGTGACACCTCTACATGCAGCACAGAACACATCACAGGTGCATCCAACCAGTGACACCTCTACATGCAGCACAGAACACATCACAGGTGCATCTAACCAGTGACAGCAATACAGGCAGCACAGAACTCATCACAGGTGCATCCAACCGGTGACACCACTACATGCAGCACAGAACATATCACTGGTGCGTCCAACCGGTGACACCACTACATGCAGCACAGAACATAACACAGGTGCGTCCAACCGGTGACACCACTACATGCAGCACAGAACTCATCACAGGTGCGTCCAACCGGTGACACCGCTACATGCAGCACAGAACATATCACAGGTGCGTCCAACCGGTGACCCCTCTACGGGCAGCACAGAACATATCACAGGTGCGTCCAACCAGTGACAGCAAAACAGGCAGCACAGAACACATCACAGGTGCGTCCAACCAGTGACAGCAAAACAGGCAGCACAGAACACATCACAGGTGCGTCCAACCGGTGACACCACTACAGGCAGCACAGAACATATCACAGGTGTGTCCAACCGGTGATAGCAATACATCCAGCACAGAACACATCACAGGTGCGTCCCACCGGTGATAGCAATACAGGGTGCGGACACGCACAGTAAAGCAGCACAGAACTTATCATAGGTGTGTCCAATCAGTAACAGCTATGCCGGCTGAAGCCATAATGTGCGGCATAGCAAGGGTGCTGTGGACCCTAATGCAAGCAATGAAAATGCACCCCATATCCTAAGTGAAATATAAGAGATAGTGATAATTGAGATAAAATGGTGCCATCGTATCTCTGGGCCCTGTCAACACTGCTCCTGCTACAGTGATAAAGGCTGCGCCCCATGGACACACCCAAAGCAGCACAGAGGTCGCCATTTGTGTCCTCCACTCAGGGTGAACAGAAGACGTACATGCAGCTGTGTAGACTGGACTGTGCTTTATTTGTATGCCCTCTCTACCACATTTGTTCCTCTACCTCTGGGAGCCTGCCTCCACCCATGCTCACCTGACTATTCTCACCTGCAATGCCCTGCTGCTCCCCACACTTCCTGTCCAGTCGCTGAGGCAAGAAGTGGTGTCCCATGTCTGTGTTCTGGACCCGGAAGGACTCCGCGCTGCAGGGTGATAATGTGCTCACCAGATGTCAAGAGCTTGCTGAAGAGTTTCATGTTGTCAGGACTAGTAGAAGAGCAAGGAGACCAATGAGTAAGAGATGGGTTGGTTGGAACGTGCTGTGGACTGGTCCATTGTAGTTGAGATGTTGTAGGCAAGGGTAGAGCTTACGGGCCACAGACAAGCAAAGCCCCCAGGAATAGGTTCAGGGAACATCCAATAAGGTGGACGGTTAGTAATTCTGGAAGAGTTTAATTAGAAGCATCAGAAAGAGAAAGATGACTCCCTACTATGGTTTGTTGCACGGTTCACACTGCAGCTATTGTTGTTCACCATTTTACGTCCCTTGCACTTATCTGATTTCTCTCCTTCACCCGGGTCCCGTCCTGGTGTCCTTCTGCTCCCTTATAAGAAGATTCGTCTGCTGAGTGGTGAGAAGTGCTGTGTTATCTCGAGGCTCCCCAATCCAGGAGTCGGGTTCCTCCTATGATCTGAGACGTACCAGCTACTATACCTGCGAGGTTTCGGCGTGCTTCCTGAGTACACTCCGTACAGCCTCTGGTCTTACCTCTAGCACAAATTCCTCCCAACCAGCACAGCTGACATTCTGGAGGTTGGTTGACTGCAACCGCAAGACCCAAGGGCTTTCCCAGAGAGCAGCCATTACTGTAGCCTTGATGGCAGACCCAAGCCCCTTGTTTCATTTCTCTCATTCTACTATCCTTGGGGGTTTGGAGGTCAGTGGCATCATTCCTGGATTGTGTGGATATAGAAGGCTGGTGGATCACTATCTGGGTTCCGGACTCCAATCCCACATTTCCTGATAATCCTGTTATCCATCTAGTCCTAGCCCTGTTACTGTTCTCACCCACCCCATTACATTTTGGTTTCCACACTCTGATCAGGGCCAGCGCTTCAATAAGCCCAACGTGGGAACTTTCTTTTTAGCATCACCACCAATTATAACATAAGGGCACCGGATTGCAAAAAAATGTCCTCAGGAGAAAGGACCACATTGAGGAGCCCCGTTGCGCCCCCCTTGAACCATGCAACATGGTGCAAGAGCGACACAGCTCAGAAATGAGCCCACGTTGGATGGCCCTGAGTAGCTTCATAAATCTGGAGTAATGCAACGCAGCCCAAATCGTTACTCTGCCCTGAGACGGAGTTCCCTGGGCGTTGCGTGGGTCTTCCCATGCAACTCCCATGGTTTTTGACACAATCCCAGATTTGCCAAAAGTGGTAAACCTGGAAAATATGCCAGAAAGATAAGCCTTCTTAGGAGAGGCGTAACGAGGAGAAATGTCTTTATTTCTCCATGTTTTTTTCCTTTTTGTATGTGTTGCATTCTGTAGAAAAAGGAATATGCTTCTCAGGATTGTTTTTGTGCAGGCAGGTGCCCCTTCATGCACAAAAACAATACAGCAAGAAACACAGGCCCCCTTGTACCACGGTGCCCCTTCATGCACAAAAACAATGCTGCAGGAAACGCAGGCCCCCTGGTACCACGGTGCCTGCATTGGCGCCAGGCAGCCCATTGTGTGCCAGCACTGGGGAAAGGACAGGAATGCGCCGTATTGGAATAAATACGGTGCTTTTCTGCCCTTACCCTGTGACGCAGCGCAGCAAGGAGACTTGCTGTGCCGCACCACTTTCCCATAAATATGGTCCAAGTGTCTTGGGATTCCAAAATCTTTGCAGTGGAGAAGATTCCGGGCAAAACAGAAGTTTGTACACTTTACTGTGCTGTGCTATATTCAGCACCTCATTGTTAAAATGCTCACACTAGAATTAAACATTTACCTGCAAAGTGCTTCGCTGCTCTATGGACGTAGGTCTCTGTGCTATCACTTAGATAATAAAATAATAAAAAAAAGTGATGGGTTTTTGACAGCAAGAGAAACCTACCCAAGCAGCAACACTGCAAAATATGCATGTCAATCAAATACAAATTAATAACAGAAGAAATGAACTCATGTGAAAGGTGGCGCTTGCAGCCATGCACATGAATTTCCACATATCAATGTCAGGGATGACACAGATATCCATGTGATGTAGGAAAAGCAGAGGAGTTTCCACTGCACATGTAGAGAACACGCTGCACACAACGTGATAGGATGGAAAGAGACATTCCCCCAGTGGGAGATTTCCCAAGCTGCACCACACCTATGTCCATCTGAAACACTACATCCATCAAAGTAACACAAGAAGGGAGTGAAGAGGCAATGCTCAAGAGAGCAGAAGAGGTGGGCGCATCCTCCTCAAGTTATATTGTCAAAAAAGAATAAAGGGAGCCACCCTTATGGGAAAGTATAGAAGAGTTCCTCCAGACTACGTGTGTCTCCTACAATGGTGGAAAGCACACAGCTTTGTTTAATTACCCCTCACCCACCAAAAGGACCCTTGGTGGCGTGCTTCATCATCGGGGTCTTCCCGCTCCGCTGCGGGACAGGGCGTGCTACGACCTACAACTACGTGGGAGCACTGGTTATGAAAAACAATACTATGTGTGGTGTAGGAGTGTGAGTGGAAGGGTCAGAAGTGACTGATTGGTGAATGGTGAAAAATTACAAAATACCTGGCTCAGTGGATTTTTCTTTTTTTAATGTTCCTTTGAGCTGGTATCGTTAAAAGTAGGGAATGAGATGGAGATACTATGCCTTAATGAGCAGTGTCTCCTGTGTCGACACGTTTCAAAGCCCTCCCCTGGCTTCTCATCAGGACCTACAAGAGATCCTCTCCACACTCAAATAAAAACAGCGGTGTATTTACATATAATCCTTACTAAGTGGTGCACATACATTTAACATGCACAGTATACTATACCCCAGCAGGTATATTGCTGAATGGGTTTCTTATATCGCCCAGATAATGCCCCATGAGTCTTCTAAACAGGAGGGAAGGTACCTATAGTCACACAAATATCAAGGTAACCTCCTCACCAGGACACTGCCTCGCCGTGGTTCGGAGCCTCAGGTTCGGAGCTGCGGCGAGGCAAAATCATTGACAGACGCTACCACGTCCAAATCATGCTCGTTGTGAAAATCACTGCTATCAGAGCAAGGCAACCTTGACAAGCAATCAACTGTAACATTGCTCATACCCGGAATACTCAATCTCAAAGTTGTATTCCTGTAACCTGGAAGTCAGTCTGGCAATGAGTGCAGTGCGATTCCACCCTCCCTCTGGGGATAAAATCACTACAAGAGGCTTGTGAGCAGTCCTCAGCAGGACCCTGCTACCCAAGACATAGTTTCAGAAGTGTTCAATGGCCCGTAGTTCCAAAAGTTCTCTTTCAATATCAGCATATCTTCTTTCAGTTTCTGAGAGAGTTCTGGAAGCAAAAGCCACACACCATTCGTCTTTGCCACTCCTTCGACTTAAAACACTACCCTAGCCGTATAGACTTGCATCAACAGTAATCACACACATTTTGTTCAAACAAAAAGATTTGAGAGCAGAGGCCTCCACAATTTCTCTCTTAATCTGCTGAAAATCAGATTCTTGCCTCTCAGACCAAACAAATTCAGTATTCTTCCTAGTCAATTCTCTAAGAGGTTCCATTTTGGTGGCAATATTGGGTATAAATTTGCTGTAGTACTCACATAAACCTGCAAAAGACAGAAGCTTTTCCTTATTGTCAGGTGACGGTGCTTTGACAATGGCATCAACCAGGGATTTTTTAGGCACAACACCATTACCTGACAGGGTATGACCAAGATACTCAACAGATTTGCAAAAGAATTTGCACTTCCCCGCCTTGAGTGTCAAACCAAATCTTTCCAGCCTTTCACACATAATTTTTGACATGAGTTAGATGCTCGTCATTGTCCTGGGGAAAAATAAGTATGTCATCTTGAAAACATTTAACAATAACACTCAGATTTTTAAAGATATGGTACATAGCACTCTGAAGCACTGATGCCGCTGAGGCTAAACCAATGGGCATCCGTTTAAACTGGAACAAACCATGTGGTGTTATGAACGCAGTGAATTTCCTGGAATCTACCGTAAATTCAATCTGATGATATGCCGAACGGAGATCCAACGTGGAGGAAATACGAGCTCCTTCTAACATGCATACCATCTCATTGATGTTGGGGAGAGGAGGACAATCAATGACTAAAATGGTATTAAGTGTCCTTAAATCCACGCAGAGTCTAAGACTTGTATCAGTTTACGGGCTAAAACAATGGGAGAAACCCACTCTGATGACTCAACTTCTTCAATAATGCCCGCCTGAATCATCTCATATGACATATTTTTTAACTCTTCTCTCACAATGATGGACACCCCTCTACGTTTTTGCTTGACAGAAACAGAACCTTCCTTGACCTTAATCTGATGGCTGAAACCAACCGACTTTCCACGTTTTTCCGAAAAGACATTTGGATAAAGCTTGGGAAAATTGACATTGAGGGAACAGTCCACAACAATGGACACGGGTTCTTTACTCCTAGGATTCAAAATGATACCCAGTTTGGCCTGATCCCACCACCCCAACACATTCACGCCTTTAACAGCCACATACACCTTAATGCTGGCCGTTCTCTCTTTGAACTCAATTTCTAGTTCTTTAAAACCAATAATGTCAATTTTGGATCCATCAAAACTCTCCGCAACAATATCAGACTCTATTAGAGAATCCAAATCAACTAAATCACTAAAACATTGAATGCAATATTCCTTAGTGATGATGGTCCAAGGCGAACCAGAATCCAACATTTGCTCCAGTTTTTTACCCAAAATGAGCACAAGGCATTTAGGAGGACCAATATTGGATGTAAGATAGTCATTGGGAACATTACAAATAGAAACAACTATTCCAGTTTCTGGATTCCACTGTGCTTCATCATCAACTTGAGACTCGCCAGACACACACGACACCTTTCCTTTGGAAGAATTTACATAAGAGCCTTTTTTTTATATCCTTACACATCTTGGAGAAGTGTCCCAGGAGTCCACACTTACTGCATTCTTTCCCAATGGCAGGACAACGTGGAAACGAAGCGATATGACCTGGATTAGCACACCTAAAACAATGAAAACCCTTGGTGTTATTATTCTTATTACCAAAGACATTTCTAGAAGTTCCAGAGCTATCGCTATTCACATCTCCAGAGGCAGGGGTTTCAATATCCTTGTTGAGAGACTTCATCCACTTTTCAGACTGCTCTAAGGCTTTTGTAGTACTGACCGCAGCCTCCAAATTAGGATGACCCATTACCCATAATTGCTTTTGTACTTTTTTGCTTTTAACATGTACTATAATCTGATCTCTTATCATTTCGTCTGTAATCATACCAAAATTGCAATTTATGGACAACGAACGCAAGGCCGTAAGAAACTCTTGAGCTCTAGTATAACATTAGAATCTATTAAGAGCGACACTAGCGGTTGGCTTAAAACGTTTCTCAATACGCAACAAAGCTTCACCATAACCATTGTAATCCCCTCAGATCTAACAGGAGGCAAAGTCCTATATACAACTTGTCCTTCTGAACCTACACAATGCAGAATTTCTTTTTTTTCTTCCCCACCGACATCCTTTCTCCATCATTAGCCTTAAGATGAGCGATAAACTCTTCTTTCCACCTAGTCCACGGAATAGGTGGCTCACCTTTGTTCTGCAAAAACTTGCTGGGAGGGTCAAACTGCATAATGTCAGATGTATGATACTCAATATGCCAAAAGTAAGCTGTGAAAAGTTAGTTGACTAAAAGAATACCAATGTGCTAAAAAAACACAAAATGGAGATGAAAAACAACATCAAACAAGTAATACAGTCAAGTTGTGCCAGTGACCGTAAAACAACAGGCCAGATAATGTAAATATCCGGGTGTGCCCGTCACCCCAATAATAGGCTAAAGAAACATTAGTAGTTATCCAAAATGACCCACAAATATGGTGACCCAAAATATTCAGTGCTAATAAAAAATATATGCAGGGAAAAGTACCTAAGGAGTGCGTGTCACCGTAACAACACGCTCAAAAGGTATGAGACATCAATCATATAGATTAGATACCAAATGTGTGCGTGTCGCCGTCGCAACATGCTCCAATGTTCAACAGAGGCAATCGGCTCTGAAGGTGTGCGTGTCACCGTTCTAACACGCTTCAATGCTGAAGAGAGGTAATAAGCGCTGAAGGTGTGCGCACGCTCCAATGCTGAACGATGTAATCAGCGCTGAGGGTGTGCGTGCCACCACTGTAACACGCTCCGAAACCAATGAAGTAACAGCACTGAGCAAAGAGCACTGTGCGTGTCACTGTGCGCGGGTACCATGGAAACCAGGAACAATGCTAAATAAAAAGGGGTGTCGCACCCAGCTTACTCCTAAATCTCTAGAGGAGAGTTGCGCACAAACCCAGCAACACAAGTAGAACACGTCACAGATGAGGCACGGCCACATACGTCATCATAACTGGAGGAGCTCTTGATGGGTGAGGATCACAGGGCACCCAGGAGTCAAGTAAAGCCGCAGGAAGTTGAAGAACCCGGAGGAGCACAAAAATACACCACATCACGTCAGAAGCTCCTTGAAAAGCGTGATCTTCAGGAAATCCTACCACCAGGGAAAATAGACCTCAGGAGGTCCTCGTTACGCCAAACACCTCGTCACGCAGGGTTCAGAAGACAGCACCGCACCTGTGCTGCAACATTAAACATAGCAGGGTGCCTTCTCCACTCGTCGTCGCCACTTGTAAAGACGAGATGGTCTGGGAGGTAAGTGGTTTTAGGAGTTTTATTAAGCAGCAGGACAGTACGACCAAACTGGTACGAAGCTTACAAGTAACTGCGGTTTAGTGATTCTAGAACACTCAACATCAGGTATAAAATGCACGCTCTAAAGATTCTAAGAGTGTGACAGGAAAAGGCAGAAGAAGAGAATAACAAGAATGCAACAGTAGGGCATGGCTAAGTCATCCTAAACATGGTGAGAGAGGCCGCTGTGGCATTGGTGTGGCGTCACTACAGCCATTTGGGCATTTGACGCAGTCACATGGGTTTGAATTGCTACACTCGAGGCAGAACAAGGCCCAGCCCAGGCTGTGGGTGTCTGCCCTCCGTGCAGAGGGCACTTGGTGCAGCATTTTGTGCTAGACTGTTTCTTGCTATGGGGTCGGTACTAATCTGCATATGCTTGGTGCCCTGGTGAGCTAAAAACAATGGAAGGGAATGCAGCCCCGAGTAATTACCAGAGGATGCCATCATTCAAGAATTCCATCTATCACATTTTGTTCTAACGTACTTTCCCAGATTGCATTTCATTGTGTTCTTATGACATTGGCAACGCATGGATCTAATAGATGTAATAATAGCACAACTGGCTCTTCTCACCCTGCCTGTCCAGAGGGCGTCAAAGGGATAGCGGATGCCCAGGGCGCTCACATCACACACACCAGGCACAGGCGCCTGTCTGATAGGTGGTTTAACTTGGATACAACTGCAGCGAGTATCTTTGAGCTTGGACCAAATTCACCCAGAACCGTTAAATTCTGTGACATCCGCCAGGCAGATGTGATCTGTGAAAAAGTGGCGAATCTGTTCCACAGTGAAATATCTCCGCTGGAGGAGTCTGCGAATTTCGCAGGAAATGTTCCGCAATCTCTGGATGAAACATTCGTTTCCCTTTCGCGGTTGATTGCTGCCCGTTTCCCAGGGAGTGTGCCCTCCCTGACGTCAGGTATTGCAGCACATTAACAAAGCTGTGGCGGCGCCCCGCCAGGGCTAAGAGCGAACCCT
The DNA here is from genome assembly GCF_964204655.1 of Triturus cristatus. Taxonomy (NCBI): domain Eukaryota; kingdom Metazoa; phylum Chordata; class Amphibia; order Caudata; family Salamandridae; genus Triturus; species Triturus cristatus. The sequence goes on along the minus strand of NC_140592.1, from coordinate 1,256,237,707 downwards.
GAGAGACGTAAAATGGCTGCCTGTGCCTGTAGTGTCCGAGCATGGACACGTTCTAGTGTTCCAACATGTATGTATTACACTGTACACCCACCCACCACCTACGTCACTGGGTCAGGTGACGAGGTTAATAAAAGTGGCCGAGCGCACGTGCTCGTGGCCATTACCCACTACCCTAACTAAGTGTCAGCGTCCGTAATTTCCACACAGCATGAGGGCCTAAGGCCCAACATCACAGTGCCTACGGACTAGAGAGGGGTGCGAGTGATGGCGGGCGTGGGTGACTGCACCAAAACTCACAGGCGGATCTGCAGGGTGGACGAGGAGGTGCTGTCTTGGTCGGCTGTATCTGGTGTCAATCACCTGTAATGTCCAGGGCCGGTGCAGGCCCCTGAGTGGTCACTGTTAGTAAAGTGCTGTGTGTTGCTCGTGCAGTGGCTTGACACACTTCCTCAGATGCTTTGCTGTGATTGGTGGACCGGACATAGGGCGGTGTTTAACGTTCATGTCAGGATCAGGAATGTGTTTTTGAGAAACGATGGATTGTGTAAAGCTGCAGAAAAGCAAGTGAAGAGTGTTTGTGTTCTAGTGTGGGGAGGACATCTTTGGTTGCTGGGGCCAGCTTTGGGGATGCCATGGCGCCACGAATGTTCTTTCTGTTTCCTGTCTGTGCAGTCCATGGAGGTGAAGAGCTGTTGGACCCTGCACAGGAGACCTGAGGTGAGGGTGGGCTCAGTGGTGTCTGTGTCGGCTCCAACTAGGCCTTGGCCCTGTCTGTGCAGTCAGGAGGCCTGAGGTGAGGGCTGGACCCCTGCACAGGAGTCCCGAGGTGAGGGCTGGACCCTGCACTGGAGGCCTGAGGTGAGGGCTGGACCCCTGCACTGGAGGCCTGAGGTGAGGGCTGGACCCCTGCACAGGAGGCCCGAGGTGAGGGCTTGACCCCTGTACAGGAGGCCCGAGGTGAGGACTGGACCCTGCACAGGAGGCCTGAGGTGAGGGCTGGACCCTGCACTGGAGGCCCGAGGTGAGGGTGGGCTCTGTGGTGTCTGTGTCGGCTCCAACTGGGCCTTGGCCCTGTCTGTGCAGTCCATGGAGGTGCAGAGCTGTGGGACCCCTGCACAGGAGGCCTGAGGTGAGGGCTGGACCCTGCACTGGAGGCCTGAGGTGAGGGTTGGACCCCTGCACTGGAGGCCTGAGGTGAGGGCTGGACCACTGCACAGGAGGCCTGAGGTGAGGGCAGGACCCCTGCACAGGAGTCCCGAGGTGAGGGCTGGACCCTGCACTGGAGGCCTGAGGTGAGGGTTGGACCCCTGCACTGGAGGCCTGAGGTGAGGGCTGGACCACTGCACAGGAGGCCTGAGGTGAGGGCAGGACCCCTGCACAGGAGGCCCGAGGTGAGGACTGGACCCAGCACTGGAGGCCCGAGGTGAGGGCTGGACCCCTGCACAGGAGGCCTGAGGTGAGGGCTGGACCACTGCACAGGAGGCCTGAGGTGAGGGCAGGACCCCTGCACAGGAGGCCCGAGGTGAGGACTGGACCCAGCACTGGAGGCCTGAGGTGAGGGCTGGACCCCTGTACAGGAGGCCTGAGGTGAGGGCTGGGCTCTGCACTGGAGGCCCGAGGTGAGGGCTGGACCCTGCACTGGAGGCCTGAGGTGAGGGCTGGACCACTGCACAGGAGGCCTGAGGTGAGGGCTGGACCCCTGCACAGGAGGCCCGAGGTGAGGGCTGGACCCTGCACTGGAGGCCCGAGGTGAGGGCTGGACCCCTGCATGGGAGGCCTGAGGTGAGGGCTGGACCCCTGCACAGGAGGCCTGAGGTGAGGGCTGGATCCCTGCACAGGAGGCCTGAGGTGAGGGCTGAACCCCTGCACAGGAGGCCTGAGGTGAGGGCAGGACCCCTGCACAGGAGTCCCGAGGTGAGGGCTGGACCCCTGCATGGGAGGCCTGAGGTGAGGGCTGGACCCCTGCACAGGAGGCCTGAGGTGAGGGTTGGACCCCTGCACTGGAGGCCTGAGGTGAGGGCTGGACCACTGCACAGGAGGCCTGAGGTGAGGGCAGGACCCCTGCACAGGAGTCCCGAGGTGAGGGCTGGACCCTGCACTGGAGGCCTGAGGTGAGGGTTGGACCCCTGCACTGGAGGCCTGAGGTGAGGGCTGGACCACTGCACAGGAGGCCTGAGGTGAGGGCAGGACCCCTGCACAGGAGGCCCGAGGTGAGGACTGGACCCATCACTGGAGGCCCGAGGTGAGGGCTGGACCCCTGCACAGGAGGCCTGAGGTGAGGGCTGGACCACTGCACAGGAGGCCTGAGGTGAGGGCAGGACCCCTGCACAGGAGGCCCGAGGTGAGGACTGGACCCAGCACTGGAGGCCTGAGGTGAGGGCTGGACCCCTGTACAGGAGGCCTGAGGTGAGGGCTGGGCTCTGCACTGGAGGCCCGAGGTGAGGGCTGGACCCTGCACTGGAGGCCTGAGGTGAGGGCTGGACCACTGCACAGGAGGCCTGAGGTGAGGGCTGGACCCCTGCACAGGAGGCCCGAGGTGAGGGCTGGACCCTGCACTGGAGGCCCGAGGTGAGGGCTGGACCCCTGCATGGGAGGCCTGAGGTGAGGGCTGGACCCCTGCACAGGAGGCCTGAGGTGAGGGCTGGATCCCTGCACAGGAGGCCTGAGGTGAGGGCTGAACCCCTGCACAGGAGGGCTGAGGTGAGGGTGGGCCCTGTGGTGTCTGCTTCGGATCCAGCTGGCCTTTGCCGTGCTCTGGTTTGACTGAACTGTGGTTGTTTCCCAGTCTGCAGTGTCTCCCTCTCCTGGTCCTATGTCCTGTCTGGCGTGGGCTCTCCTGGCCTATCGTTTGTCTCCGCTGCCACTGCTGAGGTGGCATTATGGAACAGTGGCCTTGTATTTCAAGCTCTCCCAGAGCTGCTGCCAGGGCTTGTAGAGCTGTTTGTCCCCTTATCACCACCCAGGCCTCCGCGCCCTTAGACCTGGGCGCAGACTTCATCAACCCCTCCCTCCCACCAGGGACGTCAGGAACCGCCCACGTTATCAGCTTAAGCGGGGGTGGGTTCCACTACTATTTGTATGTACCATAAAAACTTCAGATAGGGGGGTATTTCTCCTCTGACTTGAAGCACTCTTGTATCCAAACAAAACTCACGAAAAAACACTTCAAGAGAATAACAGGATGGAGTTGTGCAGTGTGGGGGGGGGGGGGGGGTACACATGCAACAAGAAGCAGAAAACCAAAGATGGAAGAGAAGGAAGCGGGGATGGGTAGATGGACAGACGGATGGATGCATGCATAGACATAGAGATGGATGGATGGAGGGATGATTGGATCAATGGATGGACGGATGAAAGGATGGACGGAGAGACTGATGGTTTGACCAATAGATGGACAAATGGATGAATGAATGGATGGATGAACAAATGGACGGGCGCATGGATGGATGAATGAATGAATGGACGGAAGGACAGATGGATGGAGACGCACGGACGGTGAGATGAATGGATGGACGGATGGAATGATGGATGGATGGACGGACGGGCAAATAGATCAATAGATGGATGGATGGATGGATGGATGGATAGGTGGGTGGGTGGGTGAATGAATGGATGGATGGATGGATCAATGGATGGATGGATGGATGGATGGATGGATGGAGAGACAGATGTGAATAGAATGGATGAGAGAAGAATGGATGATGGGAAGGATAAACGCTTGGAAAGACAGTTTGATTGATTGATTAAAGGAGAAAAGAAGAATGAAATGAAAGACGGTCGAAGGAAAGGAAGAAGAAGGAATAGCAAAAGGATTGATGAATGGATGGATGAATAAAGGAAGTAGTGATGGAAAGAAGAAAGGATGGGTGTGTGGATAGATGACATGGAAGGAAGGATAGTCAAATTGATTGAGAACTGAGGTCTAAAAAGAACCAGTTCACCAGATTGTTTTCAGACCTGGGGAAGCCATGGCATGAGTGTTGGGCTCACTCACCCAGCGCTCTCACTCAGTGCTACTTGTCATGTGATTCAAAGTGGGGGGCATTTTATTTTTCTGGCTACTCCCTTGCCTCCCAACACCAGGATTAGACGCAGGTTTCCAGTTTCAAACGTAGGCAGCCTCCTGGCTACACTGCACCCCCTCCTACTCTCAACAGTGGCTAACATTGAACCCTTGCCTCACATGGAAACCCAAACATTCATTTAAAAATCTATTAGTATCATTATGAAGAAATTCTGCAACGCCAAAAATTCAGAAATGCAATACATGTATGGAATAATTTGGCCACTAGGCCTATAGACTTTAATCTGGCAATCGAAAAATAACGAGCTCCCGAAAATCTAGAATCGAGACCAGCCTGCCTCTGGTACCCAGCATGCATCGCGGCGCAGTAACTACAACGCAGCCGTCTGATCACACTGACAAAAGAGCGGCTCTGCCGTCTACCGAAGGCTGCACGGCAGACAGACACCCGAGGGGAGAGATTTGCACGTCTCGCTCTCAAGACAGGTTATCGACACTTAAACCTAAAATGGCGTCTGTGGATGGGGCGCGCGGGCTGACAGACTCTTTGACTCCCATCAGAGAGCGCTGAGTGATGCTAAAGAGCGCGCCTGCCTTCTGCTGCCTGTGGACGGCTGCCAGCCTGCGTCACACCTGCCGCCATGCTGCGCGGGGGCATCCTCTGTCTATCTATAGGAAGCACCTGGAACGTCACCGTACATCAGGGGGTGCAAGGAACTATCGAGAACACATCTCCATCCACCAGGGATGCAATGAAAGCACCCACTGTATCGACCCCACTCTAAAGGGACACTCTCTGACCCCTGCGCCTGATCCCGACCCCTGTAAACTCTATCTCTCCACTTACCGTGCACCTTACCTCGCTGCTAGCCCTAGCCCAAGGGTGAGCTTTCATTTACCCTAACGGACACCGTGCCCCAGGCTACCACTAACCCTATTACTGCCCTGCCCCTAGTACACTCTCCACCAGCTCTGCACCTCAGCCAACCCCTGATCTTAAACCCAAATCTTAATCCTAAAAGCATCCCTAGACCTAACCATAAACACATAAATTAGCCTCACTCAATCCCTAACCTAACCCTGTACCTAACTACATAAATCATATTCTTACACTAAACCTAACCGCAAAACTAATCCTAATTCTAAACCTAACCTTAAATCCTTAAATTAACTTTACCATAATCCTAAACCTAACTGTAAACATTAATCTTACCCTAAATGATGCCTTGTGCAGCACACATGAAAACAGCAAAAGGCCAATGATTGTTTACGTACCGGAAGGTCCCCCTTCCTGCACATAAACAAACATTTTTTTTAAATGCCATTTTGCAACTTCTGTGTGTGCTGCATTAGGCAACACACATAGAAGTACAAAACGGCATTTCAAAATTGGGTTCCTCGCGGCCGCTGTTCCTACGAAGGGCTGGATAGGAACGGCGGTCGTGAGGAACCTGCCCCGACTTGCCCTGAAGGGACGGTTGAACGTGGGATAGATTTGATTATACACACGTACCTGTGGACCCTACTATATGATAAGTACCACAGGATAGTGTTACTGTAAAGTATAATTTTATTTTCACTTTTGCAAGCAGAGTGACTTTATATATTGTTGGACCTGACGAATGCCATGCACCACCTGGGCATTTAAGGCAGAAACATGTTGACCATGATGTCCACAATATGAAATAGGAGGAAATCTATGCCTCTGTTTCACTTATCTTGTTTTTAACCTTACCCATTGGGGGCCCAGAATAAAGTTGGTTATACCCACCATAAGGTAGTTTTAATTCACTTTCAGTTAGATAATCTCTTACACGCACTCTGCCCCTTCTCCCCTATTGGAGTGCACATAGGGTTGACCAAAAAAAATAAACCCTCCTGCTCCTCACCCTAGGGTGAGTCGTAGCCCACAGTGGGTACCTTGCGGACCCAGTGTGAAGGGGGGACCCAATGATGAAGCATGTCACCCTAGGGTGAGTGAGGGTTCTCGTCTTTAAGAAGCAATGCTTCGTCACTAATGTTCTGTCCATCCCCTGATTTAGATATCACCTGACCCATACATCTTGTGAGTTATTTGTTTAGGAGTGGTTCACTGACAGAATATCGAGGTAAAAAATATAGATGTAAAAAATATCGATGAAAAAATATAGAATGCAAAAATATCGACTCCCTATACTTAAACAGGTAAGTACAAAAATATTGTAAAAAAATATCGATGTGAAAAGTATATGGTAACTGCGAGGCTCATTACCGGAGTGTAAGGGCGTTTATTCACAGGTAAGGTTGCGCAGGTATTCTCCCTTTTCCTTACGCGTTTCAGCAGACATTCTGCCTTGATCACAGGAGGAGAAACAAACAATGTCCTGTACGTGTAGGCGCACCTTTTAAAACTCTCAAAGTCACATGACTGGTGTTCGCGCATACAGGCCCCACAATGCCTCTCACTCGTAGTCCAATTTTCCAAGGTATGCATGGCAGCCTCGCTCAAATGGACACGGAGACGCCCATTCATTTAACATCCAAGAAAAATTGTGAGGCTCATTACAAACAATGTCCTGTGCGTGTAGGCGCACCTTTTAAAACTCTCAAAGTCACATGACTGGTGTAAATACTTCTTTCTACTCGAATTGCACTAGGATTCATTAGGATTCCAGTTGGAAAATCGGACTACGAGTAAGAGGCATTGTGGGGCCTGTATGCGCGAACACCAGTCATGTGACTTTGAGAGTTTTAAAAGGTGCGCCTACACGCACAGGACGTTGTTTGTTTCTCCTCCTGTGGTTAAGGCAGATGGTCTGCTGAAACGCGCCAGGAAAAGGGAGAATACCTGCGCAACCTTACCTGTGTATAAACGCCCTTACACTCCGGTAATGAGCCTCGCAGTTTTTCTTGGATGTTAAATTAATGGGCGTCTCAGTGTCCATTTGAGCGAGGCTGCCCTGAAGGGTTGGTGGATCCTGAGACGGAGGTGTTTTGGCTGGATGTGAATCCTGGAGCATGACCCACTCGACGCTGCATACCTAACCCAGGTTATGCTAATGTAGCAAAGTTGCAGCGAAAAGGAAGGGATTCGGCATGGGGAACTCCCTATGCTGATCATGCCGGAGCAGGGCGTTGCCACAGGTATCCTTTAACATCACGCATTAGCGAAAGGGAACATGATCACCAGACTGGTAATTTAAAATCCCACACTGTAATTTGCCTGCATCTCAAAGTAAATACTTCTTTCTACTCGAATTACACTAGGATTCATTAGGATTCCAGTTGGAAAATCGGACTATGAGTAAGAGGCATTGTGGGGCCTGTATGCGCAAACACCAGTCATGTGACTTTGAAAGTTTTAAAAGGTGCGCCTACACGCACAGGACGTTGTTTGTTTCTCCTCCTGTGATCAAGGCAGAATGTCTGCTGAAACGCGTAAGGAAAAGGGAGAATACCTGCGCAACCTTACCTGTGAATAAACGCCCTTACACTCCGGTAATGAGCTTTGTAGTTTTTCTTGGATGTTAAATTAATGGGCGTCTCCGTGTCCATTTGAGTGAGGCTGCCCTGAGGGTTGGTGGCTACTGAGACGGAGGTGTTTTGGCTATATATATATATATATATATATATATATTAAACTATTAATTTAAACTTAATTTATGATTTTAAAAGTATATAAAAATTTACAAAAAAGTGAAATATATTTTTACATATATACACCAATAACATAAAATCTATAAAAAAAATTCTATTATAAATTAAAACATTAAACTATTTAAAAATATTTAAACTTAAATATACCACTCCAGTCGGTGCATCATAGGGAAAGTGTTGGATAGAGGAGGGTTGAACATTACTATTCCCACTCCAATGAGTGCAACAATAGGGAGAGTGTTGGATAGTTGAGGGATAAAAATGACTATTCCCACTCCAGTGAGTGCAACAGTAGGGAAAATTGTAAATAGTGGAGGGGTAACATGTACTATTCCCACTCCAGTGAGTGCAACAATAGGGAAAGTGTTGGGGAGCAGAGGGTTAAAACTTACTATTCCCACTCCAGTGAGTGCAACAGTAGGGAAAGTGTTGGATAGCGGAGGGATAGCATTTACTATTCCCACTCCAATCAATGCAACAGTAGGGAAAGTGTTAGATAGCGGAGGGGTAAAAATTACTATTCCCACTCCAATAAGTGTAACAGCAGGGAAAGCGTTGGATTGCGGATGGGTAACAATTAATATTCTCACTCCAGTCAGTTCAAAATTAAAAACAAACAAAATATTAACAACAACAAAAATATTTACAAAACAAAATAAATAAAAAAGATATAAATATGTTAAAAATTAAAATACAAATATATTTAATATTAAATCGTTAAAAAACATATTATAATGTTAAATACATATGACAAATACCTAAAAATCTTATATTAAATAAAATAAAAAATAGTTTTCAAACAAATGAATATTTTTTTTTAATATATTTTTTGGGAAGTTAGTCTGTTTTCACTGAGATTGGTTCACTGTGTCCCTGCCATCTAGCATTGAGCGTCTGCACGCCCTCTGCTGACACGCGTTAGTGACAGCTCTATTTAAATGGCCGCTCCTTTCCATCTGGTTCGCCCATCATACAGGGGGGCTTCACAGCAGACTACCGGTGATTCATTCTGGCAGCCTTTGGCCCGAGTACGTGCTTCTGCCGGGTGTGAGATCTATTCTTTTCTAATACCCACATTCCTTGCTTGCCCCATTTCATTTTAGGCGACCAGGCTCCCAGAAGTAATCTGGCCCACACTGTTAAGACCAGGTATTTGCCGTGGTAGCCTATCACGTGTATCTATTAGTTGTACTTACTGGTCATGCTCATGGTTTTAATATAGTTGTACTCTACATTTTTATCTATAGATTGATCTGGAAACAGTGTCTGACTGAATGTTATAAACAACTCAGGTACTGCGATTTCCGTATTCTCTCATGCGCAGTACTTTTGTGTATGTAGTCAATTTTGGTGGTTGTACCGTGGATCCTGAGTAGAACTGTCCTTCTCTCATTCTTTCAGAAATATACTCTCAAATTGATCTAAGCCGAGTTATCCCGCCCAACTCATCCACCTCAGATAGAGTAAGTGATCAGATCACAATGTTGGAGTCACTCTTTTAACTTTATTGATTTTGGATTCACATTAGTTGACTGTCCACCTTAAATACTTCTAGGCGTGTTATATCACTCTCGCACATTTGGAGCCCACACGCCCAGCGTTGGTTACAGCCTCTCTTCAGATGCCGCTTTTGGTAAATATTGCCCAATGGATTTTCTCCATTTATTTCTATATTTTGGTTAATTTGACCGCGGTTTTAAGATTGCTTCAAATGCTCTTCCCTAGATCATCCCTCCCTACCCCCGCCACTCCAGTCTTGATGAAGACCCCGACGTAAGGGACCTATCAACCTACTATTTCATTGGGGCCGAAACGTCGAATTTTGTTCTTATTTAGCCGGTGTAATTAACAGATATTCATTACTGTGTTACTACCTGAAACCATGGCTATGAATTGCTCTGCTGAATTATGATTCATATGCTTACTGTTGAGCCGCGCATCTTTCTAAATGGTACATTGTGCTGATGCACACTTAATCTTGTAGTCACTTCCTTATCCTCACCTAACCACATTTTCACTCCCTTTTCCTCCCCACCCCCTTTCCCTAGGAGCACTTAAAATGTATAAACATTATTATTTACAGACCAATGTCCAGTGTGAATAAAACACTGTGTACAATAAATATGCTTTGTCCTAATTTATGTTTGGATTCGTTAAAACAGTTTGCTTTGTAAATATTGATCTCTGGGACCATTGTTTTCACATACTGTCGATATTTCTGTGTAACGATATTTCCAACTCAAAATTTGTGTAAGTCAACATTTCCAACTCAATATTCTGTCTGAATATGAACAGACTATTATAAAGTTGTCATAAAGTATATCAATTAGCGGCTGCTCCTTCGCTCTGGCGGAGGAGTATCACCCCCCAAAAACATCAGGAAAGGAAAAATAAAACAACATTTGTTTTATTTCTCCGTTCCTGCCCAGTCCTTGGGGGGTGACAACACTGAGGGGAGTAGAAGTGCACTCAGGCTGGCCAAACCGTCATGGGCAGTAAAGCTGCCTCCAATCCCAGCTGGGGTTGGAGAGAGCAGACGCAGGCTTCCAATCTGTCCTGGAGTGCCAATCGTGGGAGCTCAGGCCAAGCTTGAGCAGCTTCAGGATTGGCTGCAGGGCATTCTGGGAGCCTGTGCCGAAGAAGAGAAGCAGAATAGCGCGACACGGCCGGCTGAAGGTACGTTTTTTAAAATTATATATATTTTTTACTGTGCCCCCCCTTCCTTCGCGATTCCTATGCCCCTCCTTGCCCTCCCCCACTCGCCCACCCAGCCGCCCGCTACTCGTCATAAACACCAGCTGCTACTGATATCAAAGCAGGCTTGCCTTCTTATGAAGGGAAGATCCCTATTTAGCCCACTGGGGAGCCCTATAATCCATGTACCCCGAGTAGGCCATTAATATATACACACACAAGCCACCCATCTGCACACGATTTTGGTTAAGGTTTGGAAATCCTTGTTTATTCTTCACAATCCAAAGGCTGCCGCTGCGTAATAGACTTGCACTTACAACTGCCCACATAGAAAAGACTAGCTAGAATGCGAGTCGTAATGGAGACTAAGGGGTCTATTATGATGTAGGGCGGATCGCCACCGCCCGCGGTGGCAATCCGCCCCACATCATACCCCGCCCGCCTCCCATTTCTCCCCCGCCATATTATGATGGCAGGGGGGACCGGGGTGGACGGAAAGACCGTCCGCCTCTTTTCTGCCCAGTCGACAGGTCGACCGGGTGGAAAAGGGTTGCATATGGTGGCGGTGTCTGCTAGACACTGCCAGCCATATTAGGATGCCAGCTGGAAGCAGCCAAAGGCATTCGGATTCTTGAGTTGGGGGCCTGTTGCGGGCCCCCCGGGATGTTGGGGGAGTAAGGGGGGCACATAGGGGGTACTTATGGTACCCCCCTGCATTTGCATGGATGACGTGGCAGGCACTGCGCGATGCCTGCCACGTTGTGCATGCAAATTCACACAGTGCAGCCACAACATTGTGACAGGCGGTGCTGTGAGCACCGCCCGCCACAATGCTGGGAATAGAGGATGTCACCGCCATGGTGGCGGTGGCATCCTAATTGCCAGTGCGGGACCGCCGCACCACTGGCGACCGGTCCCAGCACCACTAGGGTGGCGGGCAGACTAAAGTCTGCCCGCCATCATAATAGGCCCCGAAATATTTATTTGTTAGAAGCAGAGATACGCCAAAAGCGACATTCTAATGCTAAAGTCTGTGTATGCATGGAATCTGACATATATTCTGAGAGCTTGGAAATATAAAATGTGATGTAACACAGTACTGTTTAAAAGAACTGGAATTGACGGAATAACTGTAAATCTGTAATCGGTCATGTTACGAATAAAATGCCAATCAAAATATGTTCTAAAAAAAAAGGAAAGCATCTCCTAACTAGCTCTACAGTTCATTAGATTAAAATGTCTTCTCCTTATAGAAGGTACTCCTACACACAACTCCCAGAGGGGAAGCAGTGAGCATCGAGCAGTGAAGTGGTGGGTTGTTCTCATCCCCAGGTGCTTGGTCATTATTTCACTCTCCAAGGAACATACACAGAAAAAGATTCACATGAAAAATAAACAAGATTATTACAAGATAATTAATGTTGGCTGGTACAGCCTGGTTCCTGAAAGTAAAAGGTGGAAAAGTGCACGACAAGTAGATGGAAACATAGCAACTAAAGTAGAGCCATTTTAAATTGAGGCCTACATCAACTACAGGGTCAACCTTAGGTGAATATCTCACAGTGGATATGTATGCCTGCTGCAGAACAATGTAAATGTATGTGCACAGCATTTAAAATTGAAATATCAGCTTCTTGGCTTCCGGTGAAGAGGAGGGAAGGTGAGCATGTCTTGTCTGGGTCAGGAGGCTCAGCTGGGAGTCAGGAGCAGCTGCTGGAGCAGGGTTTTCTGTTGAAAATTTATTGGGTTTTAAGCTCCAGTTTTGTCTATGTGTCACAGTTAAAATTATTAATCTGTAATTACTAATTATTGTTTTTCGTGATAGATTTTGACTAATCGACATACTAATAAGAGAAACTACACGTGGGAATGCATATATGTTGCTCAATAATAATGTTCAGTTTCTTCTTCATCACTCGAGTCTGATTCTTCAAAATACTCTTTACCAGTCCCTTCTCTTGGATTTGGAACTCTCAGAGTATGACTTGCATGCACCCAGTTCTTCACACCGGCACACTTTACTGCAGTTGTCGTAGTCAGAATGACTTGTCTTGGTCTTCCCCACCTTGGAACCAAGCAATTTCTTGCTAATTCTTAAGAATGAGAGAAAATCAGTTGAGGCATACTATAGGTGATGATGAGTTAAATGAGCAGTTTAATTCAGGATTGAATACCAGTTGTGTAGGAATGCCAATACTGGAACCACATAGGATGGCAGAACCAGTGAGCACAGTGAAAAAGTCTACTGAAATAACAGCTGAGGATTTGAATGATTGGTTGAAAGTTCTTCAAAAGAAAGAGAAAAAATCTCAAGCAATTGATGTGGCCAGGTTGCGCATAGAATTGGAAGAGCTTATTGCAGGAACGGTTTCTATGGAAATTCTGAGAGATCATCATGATGGTGAATTGTTATATATGTGCAAGAGTATCACCTGGAGGGCTAAAAGTACACATGATAGGTTAAGAGGAATAGCGAGTGAATTGGGAGTAGACATGGATAAAGTGAAGGCTTTGCAGAAACCTTATCGAGTGGATTTTTCTGAAAAGGACATAGAAAATTTTAATAATGTAGGCAGAACAGGGCAAATAAAGGAGATGATTTCCTTGTTGCGGAAATGGGGTGATGTAGAGAGATGGAAGGACAGGTGGTACAAAGAAAGGCAAGAATCGGTGGACAAGACTTATTCAGCATTTCCAGTGAGGGAAAAGGAGAAAACAGTGGATGCTTATCCTATGAGAGAAATACCTGGAGGAGGATATGTACATGTTCCATGGACTAGACAGGATATTTTGTCATTTACAAATGATTTCCCTCGACTGAGAGAAAAGCCTGTCGAGTGGTATAGGCAGGTAGACAGGTTTGTGAAATTGTCAAAAGTGCTGTGGGTTGACCTGAATAGTCTTTTTTGATATAATTGTTCCGGCAGACTTGTGGGCTGAGTGTAAAATAACCATAGGTTGGCCAGATAAGGAATACCCAAGAGATCAAAAGACAGGAGCTCCAGATCCAGAAGTTATGAGAAAATATGATCAGGTTATTGTGTTTCTGAAAAACAAGGTACCTCCAAAAGAGACAGACTGGGTTAAAATAGATCGAACACATCAGGAAGTAAAAGAATCAGTTCATGCTTTCTATGAAAGGCTGATACTAGCTTTTAAACAGTTCAGTGGAGATGAACATCTGGGTGACAAAGATTTGAGTCATTTTGTATACAGATTTGTATATGGCCTGAGACCTGAGATTAGTGAAAGAATTCGAGAGCATACAGTTGATTGGCAGAGTAAGAAAATTGATGAAATCCTGAGACATGCTAAGTACTTCAGTGATGAAATTGAAGCAAAACAAAGGAAGCTGAAAGAGAAGGCAATGTGGGCACAGGTAAAAGTTGCAGAGAGACAAGAAGCACAGTTGGTGGAACAGGCAAATAATTCAGGAAATAGGCCCAGATTTGCAGGAAAAGGAAAGGGAAGCTTGGAGGAGGCCAAGAAGAAGTTCCCTTGCCACAATTGTGGTCAACTGGGACATTAGAGATCCAAATGTACAAATCCACCATTAGTAAGTAATGAGAATAAAACTTTGAACCAACAGGTGCAGAACGAGGGGTGTAATCATCAGCAGCAACAGCAGAAGGGTGTTAAGCAGCAGAGTCAAGAGCCAAAACCGCCCTTGCCGCAGAATAGAGGGTCCCAAAAGTACAGCCAGGATTCGGGATTCTACAATGATGAGCAGGTAAACAAACAGAGACGTTCGAACCCGGTACAGCAGTACTGGTTAAAGAAGGAAGGGAGTGAGTCTGAGAGTGATGATTGACGGTGCCGAGGAGAGGAGGAAGAGTGCATACTTGGTGCAACTCTAGAAATAGACCAGGCAGGACCATTTGTGGATGGGAAAATAAATGAGGAAAGTGTTACTTTTTTAGTAGACACAGGTGCAACGAGATCAACTGTCAGGTCAGCAGATGTGAGAAATCTTCCTCTCTCGGACGAAGCAATCCAAGTAGTGGGTGTAGCAAATACACAGATTAAGACTCGTCTTACTGAACCAGTAAGGGTAAAAATAGGGAAATTTTCAGACATGCACAGATTTGTGATCTGTGACACCAGTCCAGTGAACTTGTTAGGTAGGGATTTATTGTGTAAGATGAATTGTACAATTTTCTGTACTCCAGATGGAATAGCTTTTGAGACACCGGATGAGGATGTCTTGTACAGGATGACTCTCGATAATAGAGAAAGTGAAATTGTGAGTACATATGCTGTCTTTAATCCAGAAGACCTACCTAGAGAATTAAGAGACACAGTGAAAACAGCAGTTTGGGATTTTACTGGAGAAGATGTGGGATTGATGAATAATGTAGATCCAGTGAGAATTTCAGTGAAAGAGGGAATTACTTATCCTAATATTCCTCAGTACAAAATGACACCAGAAATAATTGAGGGAATAACGCCTATAATTGAGAAAATGATCCAGCAAGGAGTATTGAGAGAATTACTGAGTAGTCCGTGTAATTCACCGATAATGGGGCTAAAGAAGCCTAATGGGAAGTTCAGGATTGTACAGGATTTGAGAAAGGTTAACAAAATTGTGGTGGCATGTTGTCCCATTGTGCCAAATCCATCAGTGATTTTGTATCAGATTCCACATGATGCTGAGTGGTACACAGTGATTGATTTGTGTCATGCTTTCTTTTCGATTCCATTGCATCATGACAGCCAGCCTATTTTTGCATTTAGGTTTGGCCAGCGTATTTTAGCATGGTGTCGTATCCCACAGGGGTATACAGAGAGTCCTTCGATATTCAATCAGTTATTGAAAAAGTCATTGGAGAGTTTAATCATGCCTGAGAGCTCAGTGCTAGTGCAATACATCGATGACTTACTTGTGGCATCGAAGACACGTGAAGCTTGTGAAGTAGATACCATAGCTTTACTGAATCATCTGGCAGATGGAGGGTTAAAGGTATCTCCAGCCAAATTGCAATTTTGCAAGAAAGAGGTGCATTATCTTGGACACAATATTGAAAAAGGTCTAAGAAAAGTGACTGATGATAGAATCAGAATCATCAGAGGAATGAGAGCACCAAGGACCCAAAGAGAAGTGAGGATGTTCCTGGGGATGGTGGGTTATTGTCGCCAGTGGATAAGTAACTTTTCCCTGATAGCAAGACCATTGATTAAGCTGACTAAAAGTGAGGTGAGAGACCCATTGGAACTGGATGGAGAACAAATGGCAGCATTTGAAGAGTTAAAGAGCAGAATGTGTGAAGCCCCTGCTTTGGGAATGCCTGATTATGAAAAAGAGTTTGAGTTGTATTGCAGTGAGAGAAATGGATGTGCACTTTCAGTGTTAATACAAAAGCATGGACAACTGAGAAGGCCTATTGCGTACTTCTCATGGACACTTGACCCTGTAGCTGTGAGTTTACCTGGTTGCTTGAAATCAGTAGCGGCTACGTGCAGAAGTCTGGAACAAAGTGAGGGTATTATCATGGGATATCCTGTAAGGGTATTCGTACCTCATAATGTGGCGATTCTTTTGACAAGAAGCAGAACTCAATATATGTCACATAGTCGACTGACTAAATATGAGAAAATCATTCTGGGAGCATCAAATGTGACTTTGGAAAGATGTGTGAATGTGAATCCAGCGACATTGTTACCTGATGCTGAAAATGTGGGTGTGAAGGATGAAATTGATCATGATTGTTTAGATGTACTTGACTACTGTACGAAACCAAGACCAGATATTAGAGATCTTCCTTTACATGTGAGTGATCATGTGTTGTTTGTGGATGGATCTTGTCTGAGGACTGACGATGGTGTGCTGAGTGCAGCATATGCAGTGTGCAAAGTTTCGGAAGTGATGGAAGCATCTTCTTTGAAAGGAGTGAGATCTGCTCAAGTTGCTGAATTGGTGGCGTTGACGAGAGCTTGCAAGATTGGAAAGAATCTGAGAGTGACTGTGATGACTGATAGTCAGTATGGTTTTGGAGTTGTGTATGATTTTGGCCAATTGTGGCTACAGAGAGGTTTCTTGACGTCGAGTGGAACTCCAATAAAGAATGCTGAAGTGATTGGGAAATTGCTTGAGGCGATACAGCTGCCTAAAGAACTAGCAGTTGTCAAATGTGCTGCACATGGACAAGGAGATGATTTTGTTACCCTTGGTAACAGGTATGCAAACGACATAGCACAGTATTGTGCTAAGAATAACCAATCGATTAATCGGGAACGAGAAAGGGAAATGTCTCTTTGTTCTGTGATGTTTACTAATGTCCTAGAAACGTGGGATGAAGTGAAACTGTTGCAGGATGAGGCAGGAAAGGAAGAGAAGAGAGATTGGATTAAGGCAGGTTGTGCTCCAAGAGAATCAGATCATGTTTGGGTCTGTAAAGATGGAAGACCAGTCATGCCAAACAGCATGCTGTCGACAATGGCAAGGATGTATCATGGCCAGGGACACCTGGGGAGGGATGCCATGATTAGGTCTTTTAAACAGACCTGGTACAATGCAAAGTTCAGGTTGATTGCAGAAAGTATCTGTCAAAGAAGTTTGATTTGTAAACAATTCAACACTGGGAAGAAGACAGTGGTGAGCCTAGGAACAATAGGCAGAGAAGGAGGTCCTTTTACTAGAATGCAAATAGATTTCATTGAAATGCCCCAAGTGACCAGATTGAGGTATGTTCTAGTGGTAGTCTGTTTGTTTTCAAGATGGGTGGAGGCTTATCCAACTAGGAGAAATGATGGAATAACAGTGGCAAAGTTACTGTTAAGAGAACTGATTCCTAGGTATGGGTTTCCAGTAACGATTGAGTCTGATAGAGGTGGACACTTCTATAATGAGCTCATGAGTTTAATTTGTGAAGCACTAAGCATACAGCAGAAGTTACATTGTGCATACAGACCAGAGGCTTCTGGAGTTGTTGAACAGATAAATGGCACAATCAAAAACAGAATTGGTAAGATGTGTTTAGCTACTGGAATGAAATGGCCAGATGTCTTGCCTCTAGTGTTGATGACCATTAGGTCCACTCCAGATAGAACTACTGGTTTGAGTCCGCATGAAATCCTAATGGGACGTGCGATGCGACATGCATTTGTGCCTGTCAACAAGTTGATGACAATAACTGATGACATGATTTTGGATTACTGTAAAGGCCTGGCTGACGCAGTTCATTCTGTGTTTCACCAGGTTGGAGAAGACGCTACTACACTTGAAAAGAAGCAAGCCCATGATCTGAGTCCAGGAGATTGGGTGAGGATAAAGGTGCACATGAGAAGAAATTGCTTGGTTCCAAGGTGGGGAAGACCAAGACAAGTCATTCTGACTACGACAACTGCAGTAAAGTGTGCCGGTGTGAAGAACTGGGTGCATGCAAGTCATACTCTGAGAGTTCCAAATCCAAGAGAAGGGACTGGTAAAGAGTATTTTGAAGAATCAGACTCGAGTGATGAAGAAGAAACTGAGCCAGTGAGAAGGGAAAAGAATCCTGAAAGAGCTGAGGAAGAAAGAGAGTCAGGTGATTCTTTCCTTCCAAAGGAGGCATCAAAGCAAGCATTGAGAGTTCCAGAGGAGAGATCAGATTCTGTAAGAGTGCCTGAAGTTCCAACAAGCAGTGGAGAAGAAAGGAGAGAAAAGAGCAATTCCAAAAGGAATACTCCTGAATCAGATGAGGAGGTTGAAATTCCACTTGAGATTACACCTGAAGAAGTAGGGTCAGAAGAAAATAGAGAGGGACAGATTGCGGAAGACCCCCGAGGAGGTGTAGGGAACATTTCTGATGAGCTAGGTGAAGGGACAAGTAGACAGCAAGAAGATTGCGTGTTGGAGACCCGAGGAGGGACAGGAATAGTGAAATCTCGAGTGGTGGAAAAGAAGTCTGTGGAGAATAAAAGAATTGCTGAGGGACAAAAGGCAGATGAAACAGAATCGGATGAAAGTGAGAATGAGAAACATGAGGGTCGAGTTCTGAGGAAAAGGACTTGGATTGGAGAAAGAAACAATAAAGAAGTGAGACCGAAAAAGGTTGAACGAGGAGATATTTGGCCTAACAGGATAAAGAGGCTGAGGTACAGATTGACACGAGTGGATTCGTCAAAAGCTGAACAGGTGAACGAAGTGTCGAGTCAAAATAAAACAAAAGGTGGAAAACAAGAAGAATCGAAGGAACAAGGAAGAATCAAAAGAAATAGACAACCCAACCAAAAGTACAGATCACCGGAATGGTCTTATGTGGCACTGTCTGAAGAAGAAGAAGCAGTGAATCGAGATAATCCGGAGGGGATCTTGAGAAAAGTGGTTGAGGGAGAGGAAAAGTCTGTTGGAATCTTAAAAGTTATCCTGACTGACATTGGAGAAGAGTCGGATGCACAGGATGTTGTTGAAGATCTGATACAATTCGATGTTGCTGAAGAAGGAGTGAAAAGTGATGAAAATCCAAATTGAGTGAACTGAAGGAGTCACTTGGGAAAAGTGAAAGAAGAAACTTTGAAAATTAGCTGTTTTGAAATAAAATTAGAGTTCTAAACTCAGTAGTGGAGTAGAAGAGGCTAAGTCAAAAGACACTGCCAAAGTAGTAAAATGGCTAACACAGAGAATAATCAAAGTAGATGTGCCTTTTTGAAAAGATGGTGTAGAATGTGCTGCTGCTGTACTAGTTTATTAGTGCTATTATGGTGTGTACTTACTTTATTAGTTACCTTTAGGGTTACAATAGACACTTTTGGGATACATACTGAGAATATGACTAATGTAGGGAAAAATTCACAGAAAATAGTTCCAACTAGAATTAGTAACATTAACATACATAAAGATAGGTCAATTAATGATTTTTCTAGCAATGTTTTTTCAAAGTTGTTGTATGAATACGTAAAGACAATGGAAGTTAGGGATTGCTACGTATGTATGCAATTACCTGCATCTGTTTCAGAAGGTGTTACTTATCACCATTTACCAGCTACGTATGGAATTTCATGTAGTGTGTTAAGTAGTGTTTTTTATATGTTAGGGAAAATAGATTATGAGATGTCTAACAAAGATAATATTTTTGAGCAGTTGCCTATGAATAGAAAGCTGAATCCAGCTAAAGAAGTTAACATTTTTGGTGAAATGTTTATTGAAAAAGAAGAATTAACTTTAGATTACATTTTTAAGAACAATTTAACTTGCAGTTTGAAAGAAGAGGAGAAAGCTTTCCTGAACATGGTAGAGGAAAGAAGAATTAGCATGCATGAGAAGGCAGGGAAATATAAAATGAGTGAGACAATTTGGGACATTGAAATGGGAAAGGAGTTGAGGAATGGGGCCAGTCCAACTTTGGCTTTAGATGCACCACAGAAGGGTAAATTATGCATTACCAGGAGGAAATCCCAATATGATAATTTTTTTGTTGGGGCTAGTGAGTGCCATGATACATACTTCATTGCAACAGGATGGGGATTCAGAGGAGGAGAAGATCCAGTTTTCCCGGGAGTGTATTATATTTGTGGGAACAGGGCTTATTACAGGTTGCCTGACCATTGGTATGGCACATGTTATGTTGGTCTGGTCTTCCCAAAGATTTTTCATATAGATAGGATAGAAGATGTGGAAGCTATTAATTTACTAACACGTTTTAAGAGAGAGACTTGGTCAGAAATAGTAGGTGATATATTTGGAGCTTTAATTCCAGCAGTGGGAATTTCTTTAAATGCATATGGAATTCGGAAACTGTCAACAGTGGTGGATCGCTTATCGACAAGTACCGCTGGAGGGTTTCTTTTGGTGAATACGGAAATGGTTGCCTTACGTGCCATGTCTATGCAAAATCGACTTGCCCTTGATATTCTATTGGCCAAGGAGGGTGGAGTCTGTGGAATGCTGAAAGTTCAACATTGTTGCACTTACATTCCTGACGAAAGTAGAGACCTGAAGGTCTATATCAACAATATTACTGATTTGCATGAGGAATTAGTACCACTGGAAGCTGAGAGTATTTGGACTAAATTAGCTAATAAGATGATAGCTGTTAAGAGTTTTATTGCTAAAATAGGTAGTACTATTATAGGTAAGGTGTTGTTTCCTTTGACATGTGTGATTGTTGCTTTGTTGATGTTAAGATTGGTGTGTTTGTGTTGTAAAAACAGGGGAGGGAAAAATAAAATTGAAAAGAGACAAAAGAGGTAAAAAAGAGACCCACAAGAAATAGAACTAGAAGAATTGAGAGAGAGTGCTTACTTGGAGACAAAAAGGGATGATGAAAGGGAATCTGGTGTGTAAGTTGGGAAGAAAGAAAGAGACATTTTGATTTCTCCTAAATTGGGAAAAAAATTTTGGGGGGGTTTTGATTTATTTGGTGATAATATCACCAAAGGGGGGATTGCTGGAGCAGGGTTTTCTGTTGAAAATTTATTGGGTTTTAAGCTCCAGTTTTGTCTATGTGTCACAGTTAAAATTATTAATCTGTAATTACTAATTATTGTTTTTCGTGATAGATTTTGACTAATCAACATACTAATAAGAGAAACTACACGTGGGAATGCATATATGTTGCTCAATAATAATGTGCGTTTAAATAAACGACGAGAGTGCTATTTGTTTTATATTCATGCTTGTTAATAACGTGTACTAATGCTTAAATATGTCGCAGATGGCTAGATAATTACATACACATAAGGGTATTAGTGGGAATTAACACTGTTTAATCATTGCGATGATGTAGTAATGTTGTTTGTGTTTTTTCAATTAAGATGGTCCGTTTTGGCCTAGAAGAAAATGGCTGCCATTTACAGCCTACATTCGAGTGAATGAGATGTGTCGGAAGGCCTTGCTGAAAATGGTTGAAAGTCACCAGATCGCAGCCTCTGCACAAATTTGAAAAAACTTCTATGATGACAGCGATTCAAGGCGTGCTGCCAATCTGCTGAGTTGTCCTTGGTTGAGGATGAAGCCACAATGAACTATTATGACTTTGCTAAAGATTCAGAGGAAGAGCTTCTATTAATGCAACATTTTCAAGATTGAGTTTCCTTCTTCCGTCTTTTTATTTTTGTGATTTTTTCTGAGCGGAGGTTTCTCAAATGTAGCGATGCTACATCCTTTCCTGCTCGCTCTGCTCGATGGCTCAACGGACATTCAGAATACGTTTGTTACAAATATTTTGTTAGTTTTATTATAAATATACTAGACTAGAGAGGGTCTGTGTTCTTTGCATTCGGGATTTTGAGGCCACTTCTTTCTGAACCCATGCTGGTGAAGATCGATGCTGTGAGGACGGCGACTCGAGAGACTTTACTGAGAGACCTGTCCTGACCCATTTATGACATTTAGCTAGAATAGGTAAATATGAGAATAACGATTTTGCTATTGATTGACTTTCACTTGAACTAATTTTAGATAAAATTACCTTATGTTTGAATTACAGTGTCGGGTGGTTATTTCTTTGTCAGTTATTGAATTCCTTATTGTGATTATTATTGTTTAAATCATGATTCAGGGTAATATCAATTTGATCGCATTGGCCTTAGTGTAGATGCAGAGTATTCAAGGAGTTTTCTCTCAGGTTCAGTGCGGATAGAGTAATAGAGTGTATGACGGTGTGATGGGCCCTAGTGAATGAAGAGTGTATATGCGTGTGTCTGTGAAATTACTCTATCTGTGGAAATAGGGAGAATTTATATGCTCTGATCTGCATCACAGCCAGGGTCAATGTTTAGTTCCCACCACAAGACACAGAGTGGGCCTGGTGCCTCAACATAGATCACAACACAGGCGCCTCTCTTTAAACTGTGGGGGCACAAAGGGGCCACAGGAACAAGGGGTCTTTAAAAATCCTTCCACCAAGAAGTGTGAGCATCACAACGTCTGAGCAGTGGCTCCAGAACCGCATTTGTGTTCATAAAATGAATTGAGATTGCAAAGAAAGATAACAGGATAACACACCGTCATCTTTACTTGTTCATAATTACGATTTTTCATTTTTAAATTACTCCTTACAGTTTACCTATGGTATTTGGATTCTCGTGGAACGCGTGGTATATTTCTCTTCAGACGCTTTGACGCCTTGTTTCTCTCAATGCAACTTCCCAAACAATAAAATGGCGGTGCAGTGCGAGTGTGCACTGCCCCCCCACCCCACCCCTAATATTGTCCTTACCTCTGGGAGCCTGGGGTAGTCTGCACTGTCAGTGAGGGTTCAGTGCCCCCTCTCTTGTTCCTATCATGAAGGGGCGCAGGGATGGTCTGCACTGTCTGTGTTAGGGTGCAGTGCCCCCTCTTGTTATCCTCACCCCAGGAGGCATGGGTATGGTCTGCACTGTCTGTGTTAGGGTGCAGTGCCCCCTCTTGTTATCCTTACTCCAAGGGACCTTGTATGGTCAGCACTGTCTGTGTGAGGGTGCAGTGCCCCCTCTTGTTATCCTTACTCCAAGGGACCTTGTATGGTCAGCACTGTCTGTGTGAGGGTGCAGTGCCCCCTCTTGGTATCCTTACCCCAGGGGATGTTGGTATGGTCTGCTCTGTGTGTGGGTGCAGTGCCCCCTCTTGTTATCCTTACCCCAGGGGACGTTGGTATGGTCTGCTCTGTGTGAGGGTGCAGTGCCCCCTCTTGTTATCCTTACCCCAGGGGACGTTGGTATGGTCTGCACTGTCAGTGTGGGGGTGCAGTGCCCCCTCTTGTTATCCTTACCCCCGATGAGACGTTGGTATGGTCTGCATTGTCAGTGAGTGTGCAGTGCCCCCTCTTCTTATCCTTACCCCAGGGGACGTTGGTATGGTCTACACTGTCAGTGTGAGGGTACAGTCCCCCCTCTTGTTATCCTTACCCCTGAGGGACATTGGTATGGTCTGCACTGTCAGTGTGAGGGCGCAGTGCCCCCTCTTGTTATCCTTACCCCAGGGGACTTTGGTATGGTCTGCTCTGTGTGAGGGTGCAGTGCCCCCTCTTGTTATCCTTACCCCAGGGGACGTTGGTACGGTCTGCACTGTCTGTGTGAGGGTAAAGTGCCCCCTTTTGTTATCCTTACCCCAGGGGACGTTGGTATGGTCTGCACTGTCAGTGTGAGGGTGCAGTGCCCCCTCTTGTTATCCTTACCCCAGGGGATGTTGGTATGGTCTGCACTGTCAGTGTGAGGGTACAGTCCCCCCTCTTGTTATCCTTACCCCAGGAGGCATGGTATGGTCTGCACTGTCAGTGTGCAGTGCCCCCTCTTGTTATCCTTACCCCAAGGGGACGTTGATATGGTCTGCACTGTCAGTGTGAGGGTGCATTGCCCCCTCTTGTTATCCTTACCCCAGGGGACATTGGCATGGTCTGCACTGTCTGTGTGAGGGTGCAGTGCCCCCTCTTGTTATCCTTACCCCCGATGAGACGTTGGTATGGTCTGCACTGTCAGTGAGTGTGCAGTGCCCCCTCTTGTTATCCTTACCACAGGAGGCATGGGTATGGTCTACACTGTATGTGTGAGTGTGCAGTGCCCCCTTATGTTATCCTTACCCCAGGGGGCATTGTATGGTCTGCAGTGTCAGTGTGAGGGTGCAGCCCCCTCTTGTTATCCTTACCCCAGGGGATGTTGGTATGGTCTGCACTGTCTGTGTGAGGGTGCAGTGCCCCCTCTTGTTATCCTTACACCCAGGGGACGTTGGTTTGGTCTGCACTACCTGTGTGAGGATGCAGTGCCTCCTCTTGTTTTCCTTACCCCAGGGGACATTGGTATGGTCTGCACTGTCTGTGTGAGTGTGCAGTGCCCCCTCTTGTTATCCTTACCGCTGAGGGTACGTTGGTATGGTCTGTACTGTCAGTGTGCGGGTGCAGTGCCCCCTCTTGTTATCCTTAACCCCGAGGGGACGTTGGTATGGTCTGCACTGTCAGTGTGAGGGTGCAGTCCCCCTTCTTGTTATCCTTACCCCTGGGGACGTTGGTATGGTCTGCACTGTCAGTGTGAGGGGGCAGTGCCCCCTCTTGTTATCCTTACCCCTGGGGACGTTGGTATGGTCTGCACTGTCAGTGTGAGAGTGCAGTGCCCCCTCTTGTTATCCTTACCCCAGGGGGTGTTGGTATGGTCTGCAGTGTCAGTGTGCAGTACCCCCTCTTGTTATCCTTACCCCAGGGGATGTTGGTATGGTCTGCACTGTCAGTGTGCAGTGCCCCCTCTTGTTATCCTTACCCCAGGGGACGTTGGTATGGTCTGCACTGTCAGTGTCAGTGTGCAGTGCCTCCTCTTGTTATCCTTACCCCAGGAGGAATGGGTATGGTCTGTACTGCCTGTGTGAGGGTGCAGTGCCACCTCTTGTTATCCTTACCCCAGGAGGCATGGGTATGGTCTGCACTGTCAGTGTGAGGGTGCAGTGCCCCCTCTTGCTCTTCTTCCCGAGGGTGCAGGGCCCCCTTTTGTTATCTGTACCCCAGGAGGCATGGGTATTGTCTGCACTGTCAGTGTCAGCGTGCAGTGCCCCCTCTTGTTATCATTACCCCAGGAGGCATGGGTATGATCTGCACTGCCTGTGTGAGGGAGCAGTGCCCCCTCTTTTTATCCTTACCCCAGGAGGCATGGGTATTGTCTGCACTGTCTGTTTGAGGGTGCACTGCCTCCTCTTGTTATCCTTACCCCAGTGGACGTTGGTATGGTCTGCACTGTCAGTGTGAGTGTGCAGTGCCCCCCTTGTTATCCTTACCCCAGGGGACGTTGTATGGTCTGGATTCTCAGTGTGAGGGTAAAGTGCCCCCTCTTGTTATCCTTACCCCTGGGGGCGTTGGTATGATCTGCACTGTCAGTGTGTGTGTGCAGTGCCCCCTCTTGTTATCCTTGCCCCAGGGGACGTTGGTATAGTCTGCACTGTCAGTGTGAGGGTGCAGTGCCCCCTCTTGCTATCCTTACCCCAGGAGACTTTGGTGTGGTCTGCACTGTCAGTGTTAGGGTGCAGTCCCCTCTCTTGTTATCCTTACCGCCAAGGGGTCTTTGGTATGGTCTGTACTGTCAGTGTGAGGGTGCAGTGCCCCTTCTTGGTATCCTTACTCCAGGAGGCATGGGTATGGTCTGCACTGTCAGTGTCAGTGTGCAGTGCCTCCTCTTGTTATCCTTACCCCAGGAGGAATGGGAATGGTCTGTACTGCCTGTGTGAGGCTGCAGTGCCCCCTCTTTTTATCCTTACCCCAGTGGACGTTGGTATGGTCTGCACTGTCAGTGTGAGGGTGCAGTGCCCCCTCTTGTTATCCTTACCCCAGGGGGCGTTGGTATGGTCTGCAGTGTCAGTGTGCAGTGCGCCCTCTTGTTATCCTTACCCCAGGGGACGTTGGTATGGTCTGCACTGTCAGTGTGCAGTGCCTCCTCTTGTTATCCTTACCCCAGGAGGAATGGGTATGGTCTGCACTGTCAGTGTGAGTGTGCAGTGCCCCCTCTTGTTATCCTTACCCCAGGGGACGTTGTATGGTCTGGACTCTCAGTGTGAGGGTAAAGTGCCCCCTTTTGTTATCCTTACCCCAGGGGAAATTGTATGGTCTGCACTGTCAGTGTGAGGGGGCAGTCCCCCCTCTTGTTATCCTTACCCCGAGGGGACATTGGTATGGTCTGCACTGTCAGTGTGAGTGTGCAGTGCCCCCTCTTGTTATCCTTACCCCAGTGGACGTTGGTATGGTCTGCACTGTCAGTGTGAGGGTGCAGTGCCCCCTCTTGTTATCCTTACCCCAGGGGGCGTTGGTATGGTCTGCAGTGTCAGTGTGCAGTGCACCCTCTTGTTATCCTTACCCCAGGGGACGTTGGTATGGTCTGCACTGTCAGTGTGCAGTGCCTCCTCTTGTTATCCTTACCCCAGGAGGAATGGGTATGGTCTGCACTGTCAGTGTGAGTGTGCAGTGCCCCCTCTTGTTATCCTTACCCCAGGGGACGTTGTATGGTCTGGACTCTCAGTGTGAGGGTAAAGTGCCCCCTTTTGTTATCCTTACCCCAGGGGAAATTGTATGGTCTGCACTGTCAGTGTGAGGGTGCAGTCCCCCCTCTTGTTATCCTTACCCCGAGGGGACATTGGTATGGTCTGCACTGTCAGTGTGAGTGTGCAGTGCCCCCTCTTGTTATCCTTACCCCAGGGGACGTTGGTATGGTCTGCAGTGTCAGTGTGAGGGTGCAGTGCCCCCTTTTGTTATCCTTACCCCAGGGGACGTTGGTATGGTCTGCAGTGTCTGTGTGAGGGTGCAGTCCCCCTCTTGTTATCCTTACCCCCAAGGGGACGTTGGTATGGTCTGCACTGTCAGTGTGAGGGTGCAGTGCCCTCTCTTGTTATCCTTACTCCAGGAGGCATGGGTATGGTCTGCACTGTCAGTGTCAGTGTGCAGTGCCCCCTCTTGTTATCCTTACCCCAGGGGACGTTGGTATGGTCTGCAGTGTCAGTGTGAGGGTGCAGTGCCCCCTCTTGCTATCCTTACCCCAGGAGACTTTGGTATGGTCTGCACTGTCAGTGTTAGAGTGCAGTCCCCCTCTTGTTATCCTTACCCCCAAGGGGACGTTGGTATGGTCTGCACTGTCAGTGTGAGGGTGCAGTGCCCTCTCTTGTTATCCTTACCCCAGGAGGAATGGGTATGGTCTGTACTGCCTGTGTGAGGGTGCAGTGCCACCTCTTTGTATCCTTACCCCTGGAGGCATGGGTATGGTCTGCACTGTCAGTGTGAGGGTGCAGTGCCCCCTCTTGTTCTTCTTCCCCAGGGTGCTGTGCCCCCTTTTGTTATCCGTACCCCATGAGGCATGGGTATGGTCTGCACTGTCAGTGTGAGGGTGCAGTGCCCCCTCTTGTTATCCTTACCCCTGGGAACATTGGTATGGTCTGCACTGTCTGTGTGAGTGTGCAGTAACCCCTCTTGTTATCCTTACCCCAGGGGACGTTGTATGGTCTGCACTGTCAGTATGAGGGTAAAGTGCCCCCTCTTGTTATCCTTACCTCAGGAGGCGTTGGTATGATCTGCACTGTCAGTGTGAGTGTGCTGTGCCCCCACTTGTTATCCTTACCCCAGGGGAAATTGTATGGTCTGCACTGTCAGTGTGAGGGTGCAGTGCCCCCTCTTGTTATCTTTACGCCTGAGGGGGCATTGGTATGATCAGCAATGTCAGTGCGAGTGTGCTTTGCCCCCTCTTATTATCCTTACCCAAGGGGACGTTGGTATGGTCTGCACTGTCAGTGTGAGGGTGCTGTGCCCCCTCTTGTTATCCTTACCCAGGAGACGTTGGTATGGTCTACACTGTCAGTGTTAGAGTGCAGTGCCCCCTCTTGCTATCCTTACCCCAGGAGACTTTGGTATGGTCTGCACTGTCAGTGTTAGAGTGCAGTCCCCCTCTTGTTATCCTTACCCCCAAGGGGACGTTGGTATGGTCTGCACTGTCAGTGTGAGGGTGCTGTGCCCCCTCTTGTTATCCTTACCCAGGAGACGTTGGTATGGTCTACACTGTCAGTGTTAGAGTGCAGTGCCCCCTCTTGCTATCCTTACCCCAGGAGACTTTGGTATGGTCTGCACTGTCAGTGTTAGAGTGCAGTGCCCCGTCTTGTTATCCTTACCCCCGGATGGGTCGTTGGTATGGTCTGCACTGTCAGTGTCAGTGTGCAGTGCCCCCTGTTGTTATCCTTACCCTAGGGGTCGTTGGTATGGTCTGTTTAGGAGAGTAGGATCTGCTTCTTATAGTTACCCGCACTTTTTGCTGATGTTCGACTGTTTTTCGACTTTAGTCTGGCTGGGGCCCTGCTAATCAGGACCCCAGCCTAGCTGCTTCCTCTCTAAATTGATTACCAGTAGGTACACTCCAGATTGGATTCTGGGGTACCCTTATACGTACCTAGTATATGGTATACTATGTATCCAGGGCATAGGTACCCCAGAGGCCTACCCGGGACTGCAGCATGTATTATGCCACCCCTGGGAAGCCTTCCAAAATGACACCACAGGTCTGCTACTGCAGCCTGGGTAAGGTGGTGCATGCACCCCTTACTGAGATATAGGTTCACTTTATCTCTCAATTTCACTGCACATATAAACCTATCATTCACCCCTATGGCAGGCCTTACTAATCCTGAAGGCAGGGTGCTGGGTTTTATGTGAGAGGGTGCCCATGCATGAGCAGAGCCCCTCTGCAGCCTTCGGAACCTTTATTCCGGGGTTGTTTGTGATGCAGCCAAACCATATACTCTAAAGTGCATTTTAACCTCGCGGTAAGTGCTAACTTTGGGATGGCTGCACGGAAACATGTTGTGTTTGGTGTCAAACACCTTGGAATCATACCCCCACACCAGAAACCGGTGTGGGAGTATGATCCCATTCTTCTAGAGAGAGAGACAAGACAGCACCAGTATACCCGGTAATAGCTAACAGAGCCCTAGCATCACAAAATGGATGCTGCCAGACACGAGCCTGCCCTCCTGCTACTGGATGAAACTCCAGCAGGGGAGGCCTGGACAATAGGCTTCCTGTCACAGGAAGGTGTCACCACCTCCCAGACAGGCTTTAGTGTATTAGGCCTGGGTGGGTGCACTCCAAGAGTGATTTGAAGTTCAGAACTGGGGGCACATTTGGTGTCCCTGTGCATAGTCCAGTTCAAACCGGTTGCAGGTGCTATCAGCCCCTGCTCTGATGCAAAACTGGACAAAGTAAATGGGTGTAGCCACCCCTCTTTCCTGACCCTCCCATAGGTGGGTCCTCAGAGTATGTCCAACCCCTTCCTTGGGTATTAAGAATGAACCCCTGACTACAGGACTTTAGATTACACATGGACGAAACTCTGATACTGAATCCTGAAACTTCGATGATCTACACTGAACTAGATGACTGAAGAATCTCCCTTGGAGTAAAGGAGTTACTCCCCTGCTTAGCAGGCATCAAAGACACATCTGTCCAGTTTGTGTATCTGAAGATCCTGCCGGACTCCGAAGAATTTTGCAACACAGGAGTTGGGTTTCTGTGGTCTCTGAGGTCGATCTGTGCACTCAGCAATTCAGGAGGCCTGTATCCCTCGTGGAAGACTGTGCAACCCGAACCCCTCGGCACTGCGACCATTTGCAGAAGCATCAGCTTTCCAGCGACTCCTGTAGCTGAGCTTTGGTTTACTTGTAGCTCTGACCCCAAGCAGCATTTGCTTTGAAGATTGCCCGCTTACACTCCACGAGTGTTCTGTGAGCTGGCCCTTTGTGTTCTCTCTCGAGGTCCCTTCGCGATCCCTAGTCCGTCGACTGGTGGGTCTCTGTGAAGGCAACTTTACTTCTGATTGAGCTTACCTGGTTGCCCCAGACGTGTCCTGACTTGCCATTGCTTGGGGAGTCCCCAGGATCTTGCTTGTCCACACCGAAGCATCTCTTCTCTTCCTGCGTGGGTCGGTGTTGCCAAGGCTTGTTGGGTCCAATCCGGGCACCAACACCGCAGCACTCGACATCCTTCATGGTACAGCTTGAATCCAGCTCCTGGTTGTCCTCGACACCTCCTGGTCCTCGTGGCTGCAGAGTCATACTTCACCTCTTCGCACCTGAAACACCCAACATCGGTGGGCATTTGTCTATCGTGCCCCTGGTCACTGGTAAGTGATCCAGACTCTGTCCCCTCTGCTTTCAGGTTCTTCTGATCTTCGATCCAGGCTTGGATCACACTGGACACTTCTCTCCTTCCCGGCAGCAGCACTTTGCAGCAGATCGCCATTGAAATCAACGATGATTACCGACACCATTTGACACCTATGCACCCGGCTTCCCTGGGTGAGGAACTTGAGTACTCCGGTGCTCTCGTGGGTGCTGGCCCTGGAACCCCCTAAGTCTAAAGGGGTTTGCTCAAAGTCCTCTCCTAAGTGACCTTAACTTCTAAAATTCAAACCGCGACTTTCCCTTAGAATAGGACGGGGCTCGCGCCTGTGTTCTCACACTGCACGCATCCCCTGTGGGTCTCCTGTGTCACTAACTTGGGTGGTTCCTTGTGGTCCCAGCGATTCTACGTGCTATAGGCACTGTGTCTAGTCAAGTTGTGGTTCTTATACCACTTTCGTAGTATATGGTCTGGTACCCCCCTGGGGCCCATTGTATATTGTGCTATTTGCTGTTGTTTTAGAACTGTATTATTGTGTGCCTTGCTCTCTAACCTCATAAAGTGATTTGTAGAGAGTGTTTAGAAAAAAATACATATATTTTATATATATACCTTGTGTGGTCCTCCTTTCATTTAGTTATTTAAGAGGTTATAATCTGGTAAACCAAGCTGCTTTACACTCCTTCAAGACTTAGCCTGAAGGCTGCTCTCCATAGCTACCACTAGGATAGCTTTCAATAAAGGTTGTCTTTAAACCTATCATCAATAAGGGTTGTTTGGACTGGCGCAAGGTGCCCACTATAACTAGTGGACAGCATATGCCAGGCCAATTTCCCACAGTCTGCACTGACAGTGTCAGTGTTCAGTGCCCCCTCTTTTTATCCTTACCTCAGGAGGCATGGGTATTGTCTGCACTATCTGTAGTGTGAGGGTGCAGTGCCCCCTCTTGTTAACCTTATCTCAGGGGATGTTGGTATGGTCTGCACTGTCAGTGTGCAGTGCCCCCTCTTGTTATCCTTACCCCAGGAGGCATGGGTATGGTCTGCACTGTCTGTGTGAGTGTGCAGTGCCCCCTCTTGTTATCCTTACCCCAGGGGGCGTTGGTATGGTCTGCACTGTCAGTGTGAGGGTGCAGTGCCCCCTCTTGTTATCCTTACGCCAGGGGACGTTGGTATGGTCTGCACTGTCAGTGAGTGCGCAGTGCCCCCTGTTCTTATCCTTACCCCTGAGGGGACGTTGGTATGGTCTGCACTGTCAGTGTGAGTGTGCAGTGCTCCCCTCTTGTTATCCCTACTCCAGGAGGCATGGGTATGGTCTGCACTGTCAGTGTGAGTGTGCAGTGCCCCCTCTTGTTATCCTTACCACAGAAGACGTTGGTATGGTCTGCACTATCAGTGTGAGAGTGCAGTACCCCTCTTGTTATCCTTACCCCAGAAGGCATGGTATGGTCTGTCCTGTTAGTGTTAGGGTGCAGTGCCCCCTCTTGTTGTCCTTAACCCAGGGGACGTTGGTATGGCCTGCACTGTCAGTGTGAGTGTGCAGTGCCCCCTCTTGTTATCCTTACCCCAGAAGGCATGGTATGGTCTGTACCGTTAGTGTTAGGGTGCAGTGCCCCCTCTTGTTGTCCTTAACCCAGGGGACGTTGGTATGGTCGGCACTGTCAGTGTAAGGGTGCAGTGCCCCCTCTTGTTATCCTTACCCCAGGGGACGTTGGTATGGTCTGCTCTGTGTGAGGGTGCGGTGCCCCCTCTTGTTATCCTTACCCCAGGGGACGTTGGTATGGGCTGCACTGTCAGTGTGAGGGTGCAGTGCCCCCTCTTGTTATCCTTACCCCAGGGGACGTTGGTATGGTCTGCTCTGTGTGAGGGTGCTGTCCCCCCTCTTGTTATCCTTACCCCAGGGGACATTGGTATGGTCTGCACTGTCAGTGTAAGGGTGCAGTGCCCCCTCTTGTTATCCTTACCCCAGGGGACGTTGGTATGGTCTGCTCTGTATGAGGGTGCAGTCCCCCTCTTGTTATCCTTACCCCAGGGGACTTTGGTATGGTCTGCACTGTCAGTGTAAGGGTGCAGTGCCCCCTCTTGTTATCCTTACCCCAGGGGACGTTGGTATGGTCTGCACTGTCAGTGTGAGGGTGCAGTGCCCCCTCTTGTTATCCTTACCCCAGGGGACGTTGGTATGGTCTGCTCTGTGTGAGGGTGCTGTCCCCCCTCTTGTTATCCTTACCCCAGGGGACATTGGTATGGTCTGCACTGTCAGTGTAAGGGTGCAGTGCCCCCTCTTGTTATCCTTACCCCAGGGGACGTTGGTATGGTCTGCTCTGTATGAGGGTGCAGTCCCCCTCTTGTTATCCTTACCCCAGGGGACGTTGGTATGGTCTGCACTGTCAGTGTAAGGGTGCAGTGCCCCCTCTTGTTATCCTTACCCCAGGGGACGTTGGTATGGTCTGCTCTGTATGAGGGTGCAGTGCCCCCTCTTGTTATCCTTATGCCAGGGGACGTTGGTATGGTCTGCACTGTCAGTGAGTGCGCAGTGCCCCCTGTTGTTATCCTTACCCCTGAGGGGACGTTGGTATGGTCTGCACTGTCAGTGTGAGGGTGCAGTGCCCCCTCTTGTTATCCTTACCTCCGATGAGATGTTGGTAGGGTCTGCACTGTCCATGTGAGGGTGTAGTGCCCCCTCTTGTTATTCTTACCCCTGGGGACGTTGATAGGGTCTGCACTGTCAGTGTGCAGTGCCCCCTCTTGTTATCCTTACCCCAGAGGGGTCGTTGGTATGGTCTGCACTGTCAGTGTGAGGGTGCAGTCCCCCCTCTTGTTATCCTTACCCCAGGAGGCATGGGTATGGTCTGCACAGTCTGTGTGAGGGTGCAGTGCCTCCTCTTGTTATCCTTACCCCAGGGGACGTTGGTATGGTCTGTACCGTTAGTGTGAGGGTGCAGTGCTTCCTCTTGTTATCCTTACCCCAGGGGACATTGGTATGGTCTGCACTGTCTGTGTGAGGGTGCAGTGCCCCCTCTTGTTATCCTTACCCCCGAGGGGATGTTGGTATCCTTGCCAATCCAAATGACGAACTAACATTTCCACCACTCAAATTACTTTCATATTTCTCTTTACTCATTCACTGCTAATCCTTTATGGGTTCTGAACGAGCGTGCTGCTCGCCTAAAAAGCACTTCGACACCTTGTGAGGAGTAGTCAGCGCTATATAAATGCAATTACAATACAATACAATACATAGACGATGATATGTCCCAGGTGATCTATGGGCCCTGTGAGGAGAAGAGAACCTGCTACAGTGCAGTAAAGTCAATGTCTTGGCGTGGGAACAAATTTGGATGGAAAGGGGATGGGGGCACTGCACACTCACACAGAAAGTGCAGACCTTGCCAACATCCCCTAGGGTAAGGATAACAAGAGGGGGCACTGCACACTCACACTGACACACGACACCCTCACACTGACAGTGCAGACCATAAAACGTCCCCTAGGGTAAGGATAACAAGAAGGGGCACTGCACCATCACACTGACACACTGCACCCGGACACTGACAGTGCAGACTTACATGTTAAAAACACAGAATAATGTAACTATCAGTAATATGAGCATTTGTTAAGCAGAACTAATGAATATCTATTTTAAAATACCAACATAATTATTATATATGTTTATACAAAGCAATACACATATGTACGTACATGTCTATAGTCCAAAGTAATGCTTATATACAGAGGGATATGCTGTATATATCTGTTTGAGTATGTCCATGACGACCCCTAGTTTGGTTCTCCCCCCGGTTTTCTTCTTGGCAAACACCCACTACAGCGCATATAGCATCTACGTGAAATTGACGCAAATGTAAATGTCTATAATGATAACAGCTGATTTAGATGCACATGTACAATCTTAATGCTTACAAAATGCACATGCTCAACTACTGTAATAACAAATGCCAATAAAAAGAATTTACACAAAAAAAAATCTGTTTGAGTATTGTGGTTGTGTAGTTTTCTGAAGATAAGGTGGTTGTCGGTGGATCTTATGTTGGGGGTAACGAGTTCCATAGTTTGGCTGCTTGAACAGAGAAGGCTGTGCCACCCATGGTTTTTGTTTGTGTCTTGAAATTTTGAGGCGAGATGCCCCTTTAGAGCGGAGGTTCCTTTGTTGAATGTGTTTGGTGATTTTACTCCTGATGAAGAGCGGTCCCATTCCATGTCTCGCTCTGTGGGTGATACAAAGCAGCTTAAAAATGGATCTTCTGACAACCGGTAACCAATGCAGGGCTTTAAAGGCAGGGGAGATGATGTCTTGTGGATTTATATGTAAGAGTGGTCTGGCAGCCGAGTTCTGAATCCGTGGTTGTCTTTTCATAGTCATTAAAGGTGATCCGTGGTAGAGGCTATTGGTGTAATTGAGTTTGGACAGAACACAGGAGATGGTAGCCTGGAATTTGTGTGGAAATTCCAGATTAGGCGACGATTCGCCACAGAGGTGTCTCATAATTGAGTGTTCTCTTGTGTAATATAACTGGTGCTCGTGTAAAGCACTTCAGTGCCATTGGGCCGAGATCACGTGATAATAAAACGGTTAAAAAAAAAATATATATATTGCTATACAATGAAGAGAGGGATGGCTTAGGGTGAGGCTCGCAAGGGTGGGGAGGGCCCTATGGGAGGAGTGAGGTACAAGTCAGAGTGAGGTGTAATTTCTTAAGGGTGATCCAACCTCCTGCAGCCACCTAGGTGCAGATCTCAGGAAGGACAGCTTTCTACAGATGTCACTCTCCTGCTCTCAGGGCTCTGATGTCTGATTGGACAGTGAGGGCTGCGAAGTGACACACAGGTCATCACAGAAGGACTCTTTATGCTTTTAATTCATTCATTCATTCATTCATTCATTCATTCAGTGTTGTACCTTAATGAGCACCATCCCCAAGACGCTCATCAGTGCTCATGGCTCCTCTCGGCGCTCTTCGGTGCTCATGGTTCCTCTTGGTGCTCTTGGGGGCACATGGGCACCCATGGTTCCTCTCGGCAATCTTCGGCACCTGTGGGGTTGCAGAAGCTAGAGATACCCTTCTGCTACTGTGAATGTTCTGTTCGCAGATGGAGTTATGAGGCACTTACACCCTCATGCAGAGTCTGGCAGGAGCCTCCTTCCAGGAAGCTGTGGCTTGACCATCTCCATGGCAGTGCATACCCTCCATCCCGGCCACGGCTTTATCTAGGGGAGCTGAGGGCTCCAGAGCCTCCTTCCCTCGGAGGCACCATGGGCCTGCACTCAATCCATCCTGAGGTACCATGGGCATGCATGCTCCATCCTTGCTGACCATTGACAGCTTTATCTGGCGCTGAGCTGGGGTCTCCAGAGCCTTCTTTACTCCGAGGTACCATGGGCCTGTGCTCCATCCATCCTGAGGTACCATGGGTGTGGGTGCTCCATCCATCCTGAGGTACCCTGGGCTTGCGCACTCCATCCATCCTGAGGTACCATGGTCGCGCGGGCTCCATCCTTCCTGAGGTACCCTGGGCCTGTGTTGTGCATCCATCCTGAGATACTATGGACCTGCACGCTTCATCCATCCCGGCCACTGAGCTTTATCTGGTGGGACCTGAGGGCTCCGAAGGCCTCCTTCACTCAGAGGTAACATGGGCCTGCTCCCCTCCTCCATCCTGGGGTGCCATGGGCCTGAGTGCTCCCTCCATCCTGGGGCACCATGGACATGCTTGCTCCCTCCATCCTGAGGTACCATGGGCGTGCATGCTCCATCAATCCTGGGGTACCATGGGCCAGCGCGGTCCCTCCATCCTGGGGTACCATGGGCTTGAAAGCTCCATCCATCCTGCCCTAAGGTAACTTTATCTGGCGAGTGCTGAGGGCTCCAGAGCCTACTTCACTCGGAGGTACCATGTCACATCGAGACTTTCAATCTCCTGGATTAATTCCAATCTGGCTTTAGGAAGGGTCACAGTACTGAATCGGCACTCATTCACATCATTGATGATATCTTACTCATGCTGGACCATAATGAGTCCTGCCTCCTAATCCTCCTGGATCTTTCTTCTGCATTCGACACGGTTAACCATGACAACCTTTTAACTATTCTGGAACACAGGATGGGCCTCTCAGGCTTGATACTGCAATGGTTC
Organism: Triturus cristatus; assembly: GCF_964204655.1. Classification (NCBI taxonomy): domain Eukaryota; kingdom Metazoa; phylum Chordata; class Amphibia; order Caudata; family Salamandridae; genus Triturus; species Triturus cristatus. The sequence goes on along the minus strand of NC_140592.1, from coordinate 1,256,201,684 downwards.
TCTTCCTTCCTTCACAATAGATCCCAAAGAGTTAAGGTGAACCATACCCTATCCTATACGTCTGCAGTTCCCATGGGTGTCCCTCAAGGTTCTGCCCTTTCTCCTATACTCTTTAATATTTTCCTGAAACCACTAGCGAACGTTCTATCACCCACGAACATTCTTTTTCATATATATGCTGATGACACGCAACTTTATTTGAAAATCAATTCTTCTGAAGACTTCATCTCACTCAACTCCTCCTTGTCGATTATCCAAAACTGGCTAACTGAAAACCATCTCTTGCTGAACACCACCAAAACAGAGTTCCTCCTCATTTCCCCGCCTAAGCACACCCCCAAGATTGACCTCTGGATGAAACACCTCTCGACTTTCAACTGCTCCCCGGTTATCATCGACTTAGCTGAATCTCTCTGAATCACCCTAGACTCACACTTGAATATGAAGAAAAATATTAGTAAGATGTGCAAGGGTACGAACCACCAAATAAGGATTCTTAGAAACCTAAAACCATTCCTCCCTCAAGAGGACTTCACGCAGGATGGTACAAGCACTTGTTCGACCGAGGGTAGACGCTCTGTGGCCTCCCCAAATATACTTGGCCCCGCTCAGGGCTTTATTGAATGCTGCTGCCAGACTGATCACTGACACAAAAAGAAATGAGCTAATTTCCCCAGCCTTACGATCCCTAAAGTGGTTACCCTACGAAGCAAGAATACATTTAAAGATTGCTTGTTTGACGCACAAAGCCCTATACTTCAAACCACCTGGATCCTTGGCTCAAAAACTGGAATTGTCAGGAGGTTGCAGACCATCCAGAAGTGCAAATTCATTGCTACTGAAACCCCAGACCTTTCGCAAAAAGGAAACGAGACTTAGAGCCTTCTCGGGCGCGGCACCTAAGATCTGGAACTCTCTCCCACCTGAAATTCGCAGAATCCCCTACTCGGCGATGTTCAAACATGAAGTAAAAACAATCCTAATGAACAAGTTCCTGCCTTAATTGGATCATGGTTTGTCTGTTTGCGAGATGTCTTTTTTTATTTCCTAACAATTTTAATGTTCTATAATTCTTTGCCTTACCTTATTAAGTAACGTTCTGCATTACCTGTTAAGTTACTTTCTGCTCGCACCTATGTACAAGTTTAATAGGCAATCATGCTGGCCCTCTTACCCTCCCTCAACGTTCACCTACTTTGTTTCCCTCCTCCTTTACTGTGAAGCGCTCTGATACCCTTCGGGGTCTTGTTCGCGCTATACGAAACTTTTAAATAAATGAATAAATTAGTGTGTGGTGTTCAGCAGGTTTGTTTGGTTAACGCTGGTGTGTGGTGTGCAGCACATCTATTTGGTTTAGATTGGTTGGTGTGGTCCAGCACCTGTTTGGTTGACATTGGTGTGCATTGTCCAGCAAGTATGGTTGACATTGGTGTGCATTGTCCAGCAAGTCTGTATGGTTGACATTGGTATGCAATGTCTGGCAAGAGTGTTTGGTTTATGTCGGTGTCTGGTGTGCAGCAGGTTTGTTTAGCTTACGTTGGTGTATGGTCTACAGCAAGTTTGTTTGCTTGATATTGGTATGCGCTGTCCAGCGAGTCTATTTGGTTGACATTGGTGTATGGTGTCCAGCAGGTCTGTTTGGTTTGACATTGGTGTGTGGTGTCCAGCAGGTCTGTTTTATTGACATTGGTGTGTGGTGTACAGCAGGCCTGTTTGGCTGACATACTGTGAGTTGCCCAAGAAGTCTGTTTGGTTGACATGGGTGTGTTGGGTCCAGCAATTTTTTTTGGTTGACATTGGTGAATGCTGTCCAGCAGGTCTATTTGGTTGACATTTTTGTGTGTTTTCCAGCAGGTTCTGTTTGGTTGACTTTAGTGTTTGACATCCAGCAGGTGCATTTTGTTGATGACGGGGTCAGTTATTGAAAAGTTGTGTTTAGTTGACATTGCTATTTGGTGTCTAGCGGGTCCATTTGGTTGACATTGATGTTTGATGTTATATAAGTCACTATGATTGAAGATATTTTAAGTAAAAATAGTCTTCGTGACTGAATGTGGTGTCCAGCAGTCCTTTTATTGATGATGTTATCAGGAATGAATGACGAATTGTTCATGCTTTTGGAAAATTCAGAAAGTCTCTCTCTTTGATTGATTCTGGTATTGAAAATTTAAAGAGTGTGGCTGGTGCTCTTGGGATGTTGAGCAGGATTCTTTCTTTGGTGGATGATGGCATCACATGCTGACGATGTCTCTTGATTTCAATATCCATCTCTTTGATGAACGATGACATCAAAAATGAAAGACATCTGGTTGGTACTAGGATGTGATTGGTACGGGGGGTTGCTGTGACCTTGCCTCATCTACCCTCCCCAGCCCCCACTTTCCTCCGCTCTTATCACCATCTTAGTTATCTACCCCTTCTCCATCTGCTTTCTCAACCTCCTGTGCCTTTCCCTTTTCTGAAAACAACGTGTGCACTCTTTCAGTTGTGATTTTGATGTTCCTGGAGCCAGTCCATATTTTCTTCTTGAGTGTGCTGAACAGAAATGGGGGGGCTTGTGGTGCATTTTTTAATAATCATAGCAACTGTATTACCTTCAGAATTCCATAAAGAAGTAAATGGCTGCTTGGTGTGGGTCTCATGGACTGATGATGGGATTGAGAGGTCTGCTGGGCACTGGTGAAGTAGCCAGCAGGTTTCTTTGCTTGAAGATAGTTTGTGAAGTTAAAGACAACTCCTTGGCTCTGACGGGTGTTCAACTGGTATTAAAGATAATGATACTGAGGTTAAAGATGCCTGGCTGGGTGTGCTAGTCCCTTTGGTTGATGACTGTCAACATTGGTAAAGGATCTTTGGTTGGTGATGGTGGGATGTTTAACAGGCATATTTAGTTTATGATGGTGTTGGTAGTTTATGCTGTCTGACTGGTGCTAGTTTAATGTTTGGGAGGTTTCTTTTGTTTAAGATGGTTTGCAAAAATGAAGGTGTCTGGTTCTCAGATGGGGTATTCAACTGGTGTCTTCTTTGATTCATGGTGGCATCATAAGTTAAAGTTGTGGATGGCTAGTACCGGTGAGATTTTCACTAGGTCCTTTTGGTTGATGATTGTGTTGGAGGGTAAAGGTCACTGGACGCTACTTGTGGTATATTCAGTACGTCTCTTTTGTTAATCATTATGTCATGTATCAAAGATATCTTATTGACAATAATGAGATATTCAACAAGTCTCTTCGGCTGGAGATGTTATTGGAAGTTAGAGATGTTTGCGCGGTTGGCACAGAGGGGTGTTCAGCAGGGCTCCAGGACTGGAGATGGTATTGGAAGTTATAGATGCTTGTGTGGTTGGCACAGAGGGATGTTCAGCAGGCCTCCTGGACTGAAGATGGCATTGGAGGCTAAAGATACTTGTGTGGTTGGCATAAAGAGGTGTTCAGCATGCCTCTTGGACTGGACATGGTATTGGAAGTTAAAGATGTTTGTGTGGTTGGCACAGAGGGGTGTTCAGCAGGGCTCTTGGACTGGAGATGCCATTGGAGGTTTGAGGTGTATGTGTGGTTGGCACCGAGGGGTGTTCAGCAGGGCTCTTGGACTGGAGATGGTATTGGAAGTTATAGATGTTTGTGTGGTTGGCACAGAGGGATGTTCAGCAGGGCTCTTGGACTGGAGATGCCATTGGAGGTTTGAGGTGTATGTGTGGTTGGCACAGAGAGGTGTGCAGCAGGCCTCTTGGACTGGAGATGGTATTGGAAGTTATAGATGCTTGTGTGGTTGGCACAGAGGGATGTTCAGCAGGGCTCTTGGACTGGAGATGCCATTGGAGGTTTGAGGTGTTTGTGTGGTTGGCACAGAGGGATGTTCAGCAGGGCTCTTGGACTGGAGATGGTATTGGAAGTTATAGATGTTCGTGTGGTTGGCACAGAGGGGTGTTCAGCAGGGCTCTTGGACTGGAGATGCCATTGGAGGTTTGAGGTGTATGTGTGGTTGGCACCGAGGGGTGTTCAGCAGGGCTCTTGGGCTGGAGATGGTATTGGAAGTTATAGATGTTTGTGTGGTTGGCACAGAGGGGTGTTCAGCAGGGCTCTTGGACTGGAGATGGTATTGGAAGTTATAGATGTTTGTGTGGTTGGCACAGAGGGATGTTCAGCAGGTCTCTTGGACTGGAGATGGTATTGGAGGTTAGGGATGTTTGTGTGGTTGGCACAGAGCGATGTTAAGCAGACCTCTTAGACTGAAGATGGCATTGGAAGCTAAAGATACCTGTGTGGTTGGCACAGAGGGATGTTCAGCAGGGCCTTTGGACTGGAGATGGTATTGGAAGTTATAGATGTTTGTGTGGTTGGCACAGAGGGATGCTCAGCAGGGCTCTTGGACTGGAGATGGTATTGGAAGTTATAGATGTTTGTGTGGTTGGCACAGAGGGATGTTCAGCAGGTCTCTTGGACTGGAGATGGTATTGGAAGTTAGGGATGTTTGTGTGGTTGGCACAGAGGGATGTTCAGCAGACCTCTTGGACTGAAGATGGCATTGGAAGCTAAAGATACTTGTGTGGTTGGCACAGAGGGATATTCAGCAGGGTTCTTGGACTGGAGATGGTATTGGAAGTTATAGATGCTTGTGTGGTTGGCACCTAGGGATGTTCAGCAGGTCTCTTGAACTAGAGATGCCATTGGAGGTTTGCGGTGTTTGTGTGGTTGGCACAGAGGAGTGTGCAGCAGGCCTCTTGGACTGGAGATACCATTGGAGGTTTGAGGTGTATGTGTGGTTGGCACAGAGGGGTGTTCAGCAGGGCTCTTGGACTGGAGATGGTATTGGAAGTTATAGATGTTTGTGTGGTTGGCACAGAGGGGTGTTCAGCAGTGCTCTTGGACTGGAGATGGTATTGGAAGTTATAGATGTTTGTGTGGTTGGCACAGAGGGGTGTGCAGCAGGGCTCTTGGACTGGAGATGCCATTGGAGGTTTGAGGTGTATGTGTGGTTGGCACCGAGGGGTATTCAGCAGGGCTCTTGGACTGGAGATGGTATTGGAAGCTATAGATGTTTGTGTGGTTGGCACAGAGGGATGTTCAGCAGGTCTCTTGGACTGGAGATGGTAATGGAAGTTATAGATGTTTGTGTGGTTGGCACAGAGGGATGTTCAGCAGGTCTCTTGGACTGGAGATGGTATTGGAGGTTAGGGATGTTTGTTTGGTTGGCACAGAGGGATGCTCAGCAGGGCTCTTGGACTGGAGATGCATTGGAGGTGTGAGGTATATGTGTGGTTGGCACAGAGGGGTGTTCAGCAGGTCTCTTGGACTGGAGATGGTATTGGAAGTTTTAGATGTTTGTGTGGTTGGCACAGAGGGATGTTCAGCAGGTCTCTTGGACTGGAGATGGTATTGGAGGTTAGGGATGCTTGTGTGGTTGGCACAGAGGGGTGTTCAGCAGGGCTCTTGGACTGGAGATGGAATTGGAGGTTAGGGATGTTTGTGTGGTTGGCACAGAGGGGTTTTCAGGAGGCCTCTCAGTTTGAAGGGGTTTTCAGGAGGCCTCTCAGTTTGAAGATAGTATTGTAGGTTACAGATGTTTTTGTGGTTGGCACAGAGGGATGTTCGACATGTCTTGTTGATGTCAGGTGTTTAAGATGTCTGGTTGCTGATGATGGATGTTCAACCAGTCTCTTAAGTCGATGGTCCTAGACCGCGACTGATTCGTTGATACTTGGCGGGAGTTCTTATCTCCCCCTCTACATTTTGAAAGTAGTTCTATACTGTAATACTCTATTTGTACTGTAAGCCTGTTCCTGCTTTATGGTCCAAGCCTCAGTCTAGGTTGGAACGCCATGGTGTAAGTGGCGTTTACAGCCTTGTAAGAGGCTGCGATGACAGCTGAACGGTGTTGAGGGGAGGGGGGGGGGGCTCCTGTGTGTTCGTCCCCCACAACGAATAGCTCATTTATTGAAATAAACTCTATTTATTTCACTTGTGACTCGTCTCAGTCACCACAGAGAGGTTGCAGGTTGCTTCCTCGAGTCATTCCGAGCTCTAAGCATGTCAGTCCCATGCTGGACTGAGTGCCTTCCGCTGCTTCCGGTTCCATGGCTGATGCTCCGAAGCGCTTTCCAGGCCCTCCCTGTAACTCAGTAGAAGCCGCTCTTTGTGTTTGATAAGTTAGTGTGACCAATGTTGTCAGCCGAGCAGACAGGATTATGTTTGCTGCTGGGAGCTGAGCTGTGCTGCTTGTATTCGCTTTTTCATGGGTGCACTGAGCTCCTTTGTTCCCTGCGACGATGATATATTTTGGCTTCTTGAACACTGGCACTGAGCTGTGTTTGCCTTCATGAGTGTGAGGGTGTGACCTAGAGTCAGTGTGTGCCTAACAATGGCAGCGCTTCCTCTGGCCTTCCCTCCATCACTCGGTGTGACCTGCTGCTGCTCTCGCACTGGGTGTCCCTGCTTGGGTCACTGTCCCTAGCACTCTCTGACCCTCATTAGGGGGTTGCGGAAGTACTGATTTTAATGGTAAAAATGTTTAATAACTCTATTAAATCAATGTCGCCTCATTTCTGCAAATGTACACTTTGCTTCCAAATCAGCTGAGAGGATGCTTCATTCGCGAGTCACTGCAGCCAGACGAGTGCCGCTGGTAATTACAGGTAAATAATTCGTAAAAGACGTAATAACAATCTTGCTGCCCCTGATATTCCACCTTCACCCTGAATCTCTAAATTGGGAGAAAGTCCCAGTGGAAATGCTGCTTCTGCTGCGGGAATGCGCCCCTGTGCTCGGCAGGAAACACCTGGGGCCAGATGTACACTCATTGACGCAGCGCAGAGCCGCAGCCGCAAATGCTGCACTGCGCTGCGTGAAAAGGAGAGAGGCGGAGAGTGACATATTTACTGCAATGTGGCCCTCTTCTCTTTCCCTAGCGCCGGCGCTGAAATCAGCTGCCGTGTGCCACGGACACACCTTTGCGCCAGAGCGCAAACGTGTCTCCGTGAGTCTAGCATAGGTATTGTGCTGGAAGGATACCGTTCCAGTACAAACACTATGCATAGACTCACGTTAACCATTTCCCTCTTTGTACGTGTGCTGTACAGTGCAGGACACGTGCAAAGTCAGAAAAGGGAGGCTAAATGAAAGCTTTTCTCCTTCCTTGCGTCTCCTTCAGAGTGGCGCTGCTTTCTGACGCTAAGGCCTGTTTACTTTATTTAGTAAGTTTGATTTAACGTCAGAAACCTTTAGTGACACAAACATGGCGTAAACTCTTAGTAAATCTCCCCCTTTGTATCACTGTACATTCTCTGATCACCTTGTCTCCAGCTCAGTGTAACGCTCAGCTGCAACGTGCGCTGCCCTGCTTTCCACCAGATTCACCAAGTCACGCAGGGGGCCTCGCTTGCTTGGAAAATCTGAATCTAGGGGCAGATTTACAAGAAAGTGACGCATCTGTAGAGATGCGTCACTTTCCCTGCGCCACCCTGAAAAACACTTGCGCCACCGTGGATGCGCTGTATTTGCAATACAGCGCACCATGGCGCAAGGATTGACAGATGCATGAAATTCTGACGCATCAGTTGGGGCAAAAGTCACGCATTGCTGAAGTCGTGTCGCAAGCCCGACGCAACTCCAGCAAAGCATTTTGAAGCCTGTTCCCATTACATTGCATCAATCCTTACTCCTGTATAAGCAGGCGTAAGGTTTTAATGCAGTGGCATCCTAGAAGTGACGCGGTAAAATCTTGTAGATTTCACTGCATCACTTTTGCGAGGCTTTCCTGCATGGGAACGCCCACCCTGCATCCATTATACCTGACGCAGGGTTTTACAACGTGACGCATCTCCCTAGATGCGTCACATTGTAAATTGGCTACATTTTTTACGCCCCCGCTGCATCACAAAAGTGATGCACCGTGGCACAAAAGTGTGCGCAAGGGGCTTGTAAATCTGCCCCCTAGTTTTTTGTTGCATTGAGTAGCACAAGGGTGACGCACAACGTTATAAACATATGCCCTCTGTCTCTCTGTCCCTGTATCCTGTCCCTATCAGCCGCTCTGTCCCAGCTCTCCGCACGTGTCTGACGTTTAGGATGCGATGACAGGCAGGAGCCGCACACCCACACTGTGTGAGCCTGGACACATGCTGAGCCGGTGCAGATGTTTGACTGCCGAGAGGTGGTGAGGTGGCTGTGAATTCTCGTCTCATGTATCCCGCACCTGCGCTGGCAGTCCCTCCCCTCCCTCCCCCGGGACATTCCGCACCTGTAAACACACACTCGGAACAACAAACATTTATAATCTGGACGCGACACCTATCATTTCCGCTTCTTTTTATTTGTATTGTCTTCGCTGCCATCACAGAGGGATCGGCATTCCTGAGGCCTGGTACCACCGAGCGTGCGGCTCTCGGGGGAGAGGGAGGGGAGGGGAGGCTGTGTTTGCAAACCTCAACGTGTGCCCAAGGCGTTTTCAGAGGGAGCCGAGGCCGTGGCCCCCCACGAGCCCCCATACCCCTCCTTACAGCGTCACGCCTTTAGAAAGTTCTTCTCCCATGGAAGCCCTGTTTAGCGACAAATGAAACCATCCGAGGCAGGGAGGACGTATCCATTGGTGCAGCTGGTGCAGTGGCACCGGGGCCCAGAGGCCTGATGGTCCCGCTGGATCCTGAATATTACTATATTTTTAATTCAGACATCGGCCGGTGGGGAGGGGGGCTTTTCTTCCTTGTAGCAGGGCCCTGGACACCCTTTCTATGCTGCTGATTCGTGGTTGATTTTCGTATCAATTTAAGGGGCTTATCATCAAGCCCCGGAGATAAAATTATCGCCACTTTAGCGTCCGTTTTCAGACGGAAAGCGGTGATAATTTTATCGCCTAATCAGCAAGGTCACGCTATCTCGTGAATCCTTGCATTATCGCCCTTTCCCCCAACGCCCATCTTTGCATCTCTAATGAGATGCAAAGTGGGCGTTCCTGCCCTGACATAACTGGAGAAATGTCGCTAAGCGACATTTCTCCAATTATCAATGGGCACGCTAACCTGCAGAGCGATAAGCAAAGTAGCGATAACCCCTGTTATCGCTGCTTTCCTTACGCCTGCTTCAAGACTGACTTAGCCGTGATATCCTATGTAAGGTGGATATCATGGCTAAGTGTGCCTTGCCCTATCAGCAAGCTTTCGCCAAACCTTGTGCAATTATCGCTGTATTTCCAGCGATAAACGCACAATTGGCAGCTTGCGCTCTGAATTTGATCGCTTTGGAGATAAGCGTTGCTGATAGCACGCTGTCTTCGCGATGAAATTCAGAGTTGGCCGGCGATAATTATCCTTGCGCTAAGAGCGCTGAGCGATAATTATCGCATGGCCTTGATGATATGCCCCTAAGCTCGTACTCTTCGACTGAGTGACAGCTCAGCTTCTCCTGCTACTCTTTGATTGCCACCTCATCCTTTAGGCCACTCTCTGCTACCCTTCGCCTTCCTTGTGGCTGAGTCCTGGCCGTTTCGCATCTGTAATGGAGATGGGTCGGGGGGAGATGGGAACGACTCATAGTCCATATTTGGGGCATACTCGATCAGTCCGGGGTAAGAAGTTAGGGATGACGTGGGTATAGGAGCGGCCGCACAGGGGTAGACTACTTTCTCAAGGTCCAACCATCGATTGTGGACCTACGGAGGACCTTATGGTGCCACCCCGGGGGGAGGTCCCTATGCAGGCAGATGGGGTTTGGACTAACCCATCATTTGTCACAGCCTGAAGGGCCATCGGTCAATGATATCATTGCAGAAGCGCACAGCTTGGTGCAGAAGGTCAGCGTAGGCGTCCCTGAAACTGGTGAAGGGGAGAGAGAGGGCAGAGCTGGACTGGCCTCCATGGCGGTCTGGCAGTGCCAGAGGCACGGGTCTGAGAGCTCAGCGTGTGGACAGTCTTTGGTTGTTTGCGGGCCTGTGATATGACCCGGTGGGCTCGTTTTTAGTGCTGATTTCCCTGATATCCCCACGTACAAAGCTTGCATCAAGCACAAATGTCTGCAGTCCCCCGTACCTTGCAAAACAACCAACAGTTTTGGATCACCTCATGTACCGACTCCCCAGCCCCCTCAAACACAGCAAAACAACAAGATTAAGAGCCCAGGCCATATGGTACACAGGGTTCCTCGGACAGAGGAAAAGCCACTGCAAACAACTAGAGGGCAAATGGAGATCGAGCCAGGACACCACTTAGGAGCACTTGCAAATCCGCACTGGGATGCTACGCTCAAATGATCCACACTACCAAACGTGCCACTCTGGTGGACCACATCAATGCCAGCACCAACAGAAGAAAAGAAATCTTCATCATTGTGAAGGATTTCACCTCATCAGTGGCTGCCTTCAACTTGATCTCTCCCTCTCAAGACCTCTGCACCAGTCTCTCTAAATTCTTCAGCAACAAAATCACCTCCATTTACAGTAACTTCAGCCCCAACTGGACTCAACACACCTCGCCAAACATCTCCTGACATTATCCAAAGAACCAGTGCTATCCACCTGGCCCGTTAGGATCACTGACGAAATATCGAGAAGAAGAATATCGAATTGCCAAAATATCAAAGTAAAAATATAGAATGCGAAAACATCGAAGCCCTATCTCCAAACAGGTAAGTACAAAAATATAGAATCCAAAATATCGTTGTAAAAAATATAGTTAGTCACAATATCGAATTATTGTAAATGTCTTAAAATTAATGTAAAATTAATGAAATAAAACATGTAATTAACTGAAACATACTTAAAAATACTTAAATTACTTTAAAATTAATAAATAATTAATGTAAGTAAAAAAATAATAATAATACATATATATTAACGTAATATTAATGAAAAAAATGCAATATTTTTTGCGTAGGATAGCGGGCGGGTAAAATTTACTATTACCACTCCAGTAAGTGCAATAGTAAGGAAAACGTTGGATAGCGGGAGGGTAAAATTACTATTCCCACTCCAGAGAGTGCAACAGTAGGGAAAGCGTTGGATAGCGGGAGGGTAAAATTTACTATTCCCACTCCAGTGAGTTCAACAGTAGGGAAAGCATTGGATAGCGTAGGGGTAAACATTACTATTCCCACTCCAAAGAATGCAACAGTAGGGAGAGTGTTGGATAGAGTAGGGCTAAAAATTACTATTCCCACTCCAGAGAGTGCAACAGTGGGGAAAGCGTTGGATAGCGTAGGGGTAAAAATTACTATTCCCACTTCAGAGAGTGCAACAGTAGGGAAAGCGTTGGATAGCGGGAGGGCAAAATTTACTATTCCCACTCCAGTGTGTGCAACAGTAGGGAAAACGTCAGATGGCGTAGGGGTAAAAATTACTATTCCCACTCCAAAGAGTGCAACAGTAGGGAAAGCGTTGGATAGCGTAGGGGTAAAAATTACTATTCCCACTTCAGAGAGTGCAACAGTAGGGAAAGCGTTGGATAGCGGGTGGGTAAAAATTACTAATCCCACTCCAAAGAGTGCAACAGTAGGGAAAGAGTTGGATAGCGTAGGGGTAAAAATTACTATTCCCACTCCAAAGAGTGCAACAGTAGGGAAAGCGTTGGATAGCGTAGGGGTAAACATTACTATTCCCACTCCAGAGAGTGCAACAGTAGGGAAAGCGTTGGATAGCAGGAGGGTAAAATTTACTATTCCCACTCCAGTGAGTGCAACTCTAGGGTAAGCGTTGGATACCGTAGGGGTAAAAATTATTATTCCCACTCCAGTGAGTGCAATACTAGGGAAAGCGTTGGATAGCGTAGGGGTAAAAATTACTATTCCCACCCCAGTGAGTGCAATAGTAGGGAAAATAATAATTTAATATTTTATTAAAAATAAATAAATTATTAATACCAAATAAAAGTATTAAAATTAATTACCAATCAAACAATATTTAATAATTACTTTATTATAAATACCAATGTTTTTTTATTAATAACCTTTTAATAATTAATTAACAACCAAATAATTTTCAATACCAAAAATTAATAAATAAAATTAATACCAATTAATAAGTAATTAAGAATAAATTAATTAGCAATATACAAAAATTATTTCAATAATTAATTATTTACAATTAAATTAATTCCCACCATATTCCCCTATAAACCCACAACCCGCTACAAATAATAAATTAATACAATTAACATAATTATCAATTAAATAATTAATACTATTTAATTACCAATTAATACAAATTATTTACCAATTAATAATTAATCAACAACCAATTAATTTTCAATACCAATTAATAATTACCTAATAACAATTAAATTACTTCCCACCCTATTCCCCTATAAACCCACAACCCGCTACAGAAGTAAAACGCAAAATTAAATTAAAAATAATTAATAATTCCTAAAAATTATTATTTAATGTACTATAATTAAATTACTTCCCACTGTAATCCCCTATAAACCCACAACCCGCTACGGAATTAAATTACACAAAAATTAAATAACATAAAATTCATTACTTTAAAAATATTCAAACATACATTCCAAAATTTATACATACTTTTAGCACATATACTAACACTTAAAACACTATAAAAAAAATTCGATATTTTTAACAACTATATTATTACTTACTTCTATATTATTTAAATCGCTATTTTATTTCTTACCTGATTTTCGATATTCTTCACCACTATATTTTGGCAATTCGATATTCTGTCCATTCTATATTAAAAACTCGATATTCTGTCCTGTCGATATTTTGAATTCGATATTATGTCTGTTTACCGGCCCGTTAACATCCCAGAAGAACCTGCCACCACCATGAAGTCCATCCACTCAGGGTCCCCATCAGACTCTGCCCTCACCACTCCTACTCCAGAGGGCTGCAACCCATCGGCGCTACGCTCACAACCACTCTGAATGCCTCCACTTCTTTAGCACCGTTCCCATGTGCTTGGAAGCATTCAACTTTTCTCCTATTGTTGAAGAAACCCTCTGCGGACCCATCAACGCTTGCTGATCAACAGACTAATCTCCCTGCTACCATTCCTGGCCAAGGTCTTAAAGAAAATCATCAACAGATACCTCACCGAATACCTTACCTGCTGTTTTGGGTTGGCAATAGCAAGCACCCCCGATCCACAATGCGTTTGCCGCCACGGGGCGGCAAACAGAGAAAAATCGCCAGCACCCCCACCCCCACTCTTCACTGCCGCTGCCACGGGGCAGCAAACACAGGGACCGGGCGGTCAGAGGGCTAGCTATGCCACGATCCTCAACACCACTCAGTCTGGTTTAAGACCCAACCCACATCACGTAAACTGCCCTCATTGCCAACATGGATGACATCTGATTGACTCTGGATGGAGAAGACACAGTGGCCCTCATCCACCTGGACCTCTCCATAGCGTTTGACACAGTTTCCTACCCCACCGTCATCTAACACCAACAGAACATCAGAATCCAAGGACACCTTCACCTGTCAACCTCCAGAAGTAGGCAGAGGAGTGTGCCACTGATGTGGACCCCACAACTGAGGTCCACACACGTGTCTCAGAGGCTGTCTCTAGGGTGAGGCCGCATGACTCTTCGGAAGCGGAGGCCATGGCGCAGGCACCGCCATCTTTATCGTCTTGGGCTATGGAGCTTTGTGAGCTCTCTGATATCAGGATATCCACTGGTTCAGTTAACGCAGCAGTCATGAAGATGTGCAGTTGATCTGCACAGATATTGCCTCCTTTCATCAACAGTTTGGCACCACATAGACCCGCTGAGGTGGAGACACGTGTTGATGGCCTACCGGACTGGTCTGTGGAGGTAGGTGCATTAGAGACGAGAGTGATTGACCTAGTGGACTGGAGCAGTCGGGACAGTGTTCGTTATCTCCAGCCTCCTGATGAAAATGGAGGGGGTGCACATGATCTTGTTCTTTTGTGACATTTTTCCAAGATTTGCTCGATCTGTCCTTCATCCTGAACGTGGAGATACAGAGGACGCACAGGGTATGCTCCTGTACCTCCTCCTCCGTGCCATCCTGGCGTGCCTTCTGTGACATCAGAAAGTGTGGTATGTTATAATGGCGGCAAAGAAGCATGGACCTTACTTGTCTGAAAATTACCTGGTTTTCATTTTGACTGTCTTCTCCCCTGATACCAGTCTTGTCTGGAAACGGTTCCCGGCCCTCTTTAAGAAGAGAGACATTTGATACAGCCTCCTGGAAGCAGCCGTGATGCTGATAACTGTAGATGGCAGGAATCGGGAGAATGATGACCCGTAAGATCTAGAGAGGTTTCTGGACGCCATGTGCGCCTCTGACATGGACACCCATGGAGCGCCTGCTCGTTTATCAGTTGCGGCCTTGGTGAGGTAGGATCCTCTGCCAGACGATCAGGAGGAGAGAAGACGCCTGGAGAGAGTTACCCAATGTTCTTCTTCGGACAGGGGCAAGCATCTTCACAAGTCAGCTGATGGCCCAAGGGACAAATATTGCTTGCCTCTCAAAGCCTAGGAAGCTTGCTCATCTGCCCCGTGACTCCACGGATTGCTTGCAGCCTTTTTACCACTTACCTTGACCCTAATGGTCTTGAGGGGCTGCTTGCTGAATTTATACTGGTGCCAGTCAGTTGTGGCTGCCTGTCCGTGATGGTGGGGGGCCCAGCAGCTACCTTGCACCCGGCTCGCTCGGATTATGTCTGTGGAGACTGGCTGTTCTATCTTGGATGGGGCAGCCGGTGGCTGGGGTTATGGGCTTACAGTCCTCCTCACCCCCATTATGCGGGTGTGGGACTGTCTCCGTATGTACGCTGTTAATTTATGGGCCACACTGGCTGCTGCTCGGCGGCTTTCCTCCATCCTGGATATACAGCTTTCCACAGAAACATGTTCACATACATTCAGAGAGGAGGGGCAGAATGGTTACTGATCGGCCCTTTCACCACCATCCTCCACTTTCAGTTTTAATCCTGGCCAGAGAATCCGGGAATAAAATAGGAAAGTGGATATTCCTGAGTCAGTTTTAGAGTCTACAATCTTCACTTAGAATTTTCTTGCTTGATCCTTACTCTTCTTTATGTTTGTATTGTTTCCCCCCTCCCTATTGCTCCACCCCATGCGTTGGTCTGCGCAGGGGTGTTGTTTAGCAGCCCAATGATGAAGCATGTCACAATTTTGTGGGTGACGGCAGTATTTCAAACATAATACTCTTGCCACTTGTTCTTGTAGCCCAACATTGTTCACTCCTACTTCTTTCTTTGTGTTGTTAGACCTCAACCTACACCTGACTCACACATATAACGCTACACCAACCTCGCCCTTCTTAAGGAACTGCTTGGAGCCAAGTACGATCGAGACTCTCATTAAACTACACAAGCAGATTCAACATTTTCTCACCTGCAACAGAGGTATTTTGAGAGGGGTGGAAAAGGCTGGAAAGTTATTGTCCACACAGTTGCCTCAGGCGCAGTCACACACAACAGTACGGGCCATCAGGTCCGCACGTCATGTGCACCTCACTGACCTGCACAACCTACTATGGGAATTTGCCACTTTTTACGAGGCTCTCTACTCCTTGACCATGTAGTAACATGCTGCCACGGAACTCCATGGTGTCACAGAACATCTTTGAGGCCAAGTAGACTCAGGCAGCTCAGTGGCCCTGATTCTTTTAGATCTCAGTGCCGCTTTCGACACAGTGAATCATTCTACTTTGCTTTGTCGTTTGGAAGGAATGGGGGTGCAGAGCGCTACCTTGGCATGGCTAAGATCCTTCCTGCCTAACCGTACATTTCAGGTACATTCACATCAATAGAGGTATAAATCCCATCCTCTAACCTTGGTGGTGCCTCAGGGCTCCACCCCAAGTCCTAAGGCCTCTTGCTGACATTGTGGAGTCACGTGGTCTTACACTTCTTTCATATGCCGATGACACACAAGTTGTGGTATCCTTATCTACCGAGGACAACCAAAATGTGGGAAGCCTTCTTTCGCTCCTGTCTTGCTCAGGTTGCAGCGTGGACGAATAGCAGCTCACTGAAACTTAATGGGGAGAATCCAGAGGTTCTGCGAATAGGAAATCACCCATATCTTTGGGGTCCTCGTCTTTGGCCATCTACTTTGGGCCTGCCCCTTCCCCAGTGCAGGAGGTACAAAGATTGGGAGTATGGTTAGATGATAAATTGTCCATGAGCCATCAGATAAACAAAGTAGCAGCCACATGCTTTGGTATTCTTAAATGGTTGAAGAAAATGCCATACCTGTTCCGGGTGATGGAGGTCATGGGCCTAGGTGACTCATACATTGCTAAAGTTTGGTGGCTCTACAGTGCTCCTAGAGCCTCAGTGACCTGTGGGAGATTTTCATCCCCTTTTCTGCTGTCTGTCGCTGCACAAGGCAGGGGTGCTCGCTCTCCCCGCTGTTATTCTTCCGTGCGCTGCTACTCCTGGCAGCTAAGATACACAGTGCACCTGGTATACATGGGATAGCTATGCCGTGGGTAAGAGGTAAGCATTGTATTATACAGTTGATATCTTGGTGGTCCTCTCCTGCCCCTGTGAATCGATCCCAGCTTTCATGCAGGTGATTTCAGTCCTTCTCTGCCTTCTCTGGATACAGTATAAACTAGTCAAAGTGTAAGGCTCTGCCTATGACCCCTGCGACTATGGTTGCATCCCTGGGGAAAGCATCGTTCACATGGCAGACTGAACCTCTGAAATATCTGGGAGTGTACCTGATCTATCTTGGGTGGTACATCATAGACAAGGTAAGGGCGTAATTCACTGCCTGGCTGGCATTGCTTCTATCTCCCACTGATAGACAGGACTTCGGGTCGACCACTGCATTACGATTCAGGCGGTTGGACCCTTCACTGGTGGGGGATGGAATACAGCCTCTTACAGGATCTACTGATCCCGATGGGGCTGTGTCGGAAATTTGATCCTGAATGGAGGCAGTGCATGCTTAGGTACCGCCGGCTGCCTGTTCATGGTGATCCCAGGGCCACAAAAAGGTAGCCGGAAATGGACTTTGGGGGCCCCAAGCAGGGCACCCGTCCTCCATGGGCCACTGTAATATGGCCCTGGGGGCACATGTAGTGCACCCACGCACATTCATGCACTGTTTGTCAGGCACCACCTGGTGCCTGGCACACAGTGCATGAATGTACAGAAAGTGGTCAATAACACTGTGGCTTGTTCTGCAGCTTTTTTCAGGGCCGCAGCACAAGCCGCAGTGTTATTGAGCACTTTTCCACCTGACAGCCCGGCGGACACATTGTAATTGGGCATTGGGACCACTGACGTCTTGTTGGGCAGTCCCCTGCCCACGGCGATGTCAGTTGGATGCTCATCTGACCGCCATTGTAATGAGCCCCTTAGTTATTTTTTTTTTTTTTTTTTTTTTTGTTTTTCAAAAACCTTTATTGTTCCATCGAAGAGTACACCGCTATTCAGCCAACAACCCGGAGGCAGGCAGCTAGTATTCGAGGCGGAACTCCGCCCAAGCATTTGAGATCGTACTTTCAAACGGCAATACAGCATTTTACAATGGAACGAACAGAACAGAACTAATAAAGAGCCCGAGTCGAAGGAAAGCAAACAGTAAATGATCGAAATGACATAATCATCTTCACGCTGCGCCCACAGCCCGCCCAGACAGAACAAGCGGCAGACAACCCCTCTCAGCGGACGAACCCCATATCCCAGATCACTTATGCCAGGCGGATCACCACTTACAGCACCCCACAGTCGAACTCCAACCACTCCACGTCATTTAAGCCACGATCAGCCCGCTTGGTCATCTTCCAACGCTGTCGTACTAGCCAACCAGTCTACCAGTGGCTGCCAGATATCTACAGGCCGCGAGCGCTGCGGCAGCTGGTCCCAGTATGAGGTCAGCTGCTCCCTACAGTACACCGCCGATCTTATCCAGGCCTTCACGTTTGGCGGCATTGTCTTCTTCCAGTGTAGCGCTACCTGACGCTTAGCAAGTAATAATAAAATGGCCACAAGCCTACGTGAGGTCTTGGGCACATTTCTAACGAATCCCAATAGGGCCATAAGTGGGTCCGGCCCCAGTACCATCCCCACGATCTGCCCCACGGCATTGAAGACTGCAATCCAGAAGTCACGTATGGGGCCACACACCCAGACAAGGTGATAGAACGCGGCATCCTGCGCACCGCATCTCCAACAGCACGCATCAGACCGCAGACCCATCCTACACAATTGAATGGGCGTCCGGTAGGTCCGGTGCAGATAGTTGAAGTGTACCAACCGCAGCCTGTAATTAGGGGATAGGTTTTCAAGTTGGGAGCAACAGTACTCCCACTGCTTCTCGGTAATAGATATACCCGCTTCAAGTTCCCACGCGGATCTGGAGTCAGTGTGCGCAACCGGAGCCGTGCTTTGAGTAGCTCTATAGATCCGTGTGATCAGTTTGCGCGCGGAGGAGTTCGAGAGTACGTCCTCCAAGGCCGCAATCGTCGGCGGAGCCTCTGGAAACATAGGGTACCTGCCCTTGCAGGCGGACCGCAGTTGATAGTAGAGAAGAAGCTCCGAGGCAGTCGGTTCCGGCGCTGCCGCCATGTCCCGCACTGTGAGGAAGGTATCGTCCGGGTACAAGTCTCCCGCAACCTTCAGTCCGCAGGCCTGCGCCCGCCGCGCCACTGCCGCGTCCGTCAATGGCCCCAATAGTGGATTATCCGCGAGGGGCATACTCGGCGCATATAAGTCATCCACGCCTGCACGTTTGGCAATGCTTGACCAGGCCCAGCGCACCATCTCAACAGTGTCAATGTCGTCCCTGGAGCGTCTGTAGCTCTGATATGCCGCTGCACGAAGGGGGCAGGGGGCCGCAACATCCATCTCGATGGCCACGTGCGGCTGGTAAGGGATCGGGTGCTGCCAGTAGTGCAGATATTGGGCCTGAGCACTGTACGCATATAGCTCCATGTCCGGGGCCGCGAGTCCCCCCTGACGGAAGGGAAGTGTGAGGAGGTTCCAGGCCACTCTGGGCTGCTTACCCGCCCAGACCAGTTCAATCAAGGCGGAGCGGAGCCGGCGAAAGAACGACTTAGTGAGTGGCACGGGGATGTTTACGAATAAGTAAAGAAACTTAGGAACGACCACCATTTTAGCAATTGCTATGCGGCCCATCAGAGATAGTGGCAGCGCTTTCCAGCGCTTCACTTTGCACTCCAGCCATTCCACGGCCACCCCAAAATTGGCCAGCCATATGTCCTGTATCGATCGGCTAAACCGTATGCCCAGGTATTTAATCTCATCAGTGACCCAGTCAATCGGGAATTCCGTGTGGCATTGACTCGTACCGTCCGTCAGCGGGAACATCGCCGACTTTGACCAGTTGATATCGATACCCGTGAGGCCGCTGTACCTTGTCAACTCACGCATCAGTGGGTCTAAGTTTTCCGATGGATCCATCATATATATGGTTATGTCGTCGGCGTACATAGAGACCAGCAGGCCACGCGACGTGAAGCCGATACTGCGATGAGTGTGGTGTTGGCGCAAACGAGCCGCCAGCGGCTCCGTCGCAATAGCGAACAGCAGTGGCGACAAGGGGCAGCCCTGCCGAGTGCCTCTTGTTATGGGGATCGGGGAAGACGTCTGACCATTGACCCGCACCCTAGCCGTCGGGTGATTGTAGATTATTCCAATACGCCTGGCAAAGGAGGGGCTGAAACCCATGCGAGTGAATAATGCCCGTAGGAATCTCCACTCGAGTGAGTCGAACGCCTTAGTGGCGTCAAGCAATGCGGCCGCGGCCTGTACCTTGGGATCCAAATAATGCAGGAGCCCAAACAGCACTCTAAGATTGTGGGAAGTGGACCGCCCCATCACAAAGCCCGACTGATCGGACAACGCTATCTGAGGCAGCATAAGTTTCAGGCGGTCAGCGAGTAGTTTCGCGTAGATTTTGGCGTCAAGATTAATTAGCGAGAGTGGGCGATATGAGTCCGGGGTAACAGGATTCTTGCCAGGTTTAAGCAGCGTAATGATGAGGGCCTC
This sequence comes from Triturus cristatus, assembly GCF_964204655.1. NCBI lineage: Eukaryota > Metazoa > Chordata > Amphibia > Caudata > Salamandridae > Triturus > Triturus cristatus. The sequence continues at coordinate 1,256,181,713 of NC_140592.1, read as the reverse complement.
TCGCATCGAGGCAGGGAGGATGCCAACCTCCATCGCTTCCTCAAAAACATTATGCAGGTGAGGGACCAGTAGGTCTGCGTATTCCTTGTAGAAGGCTGCCGTCAGCCCGTCTGGGCCTGGTGCCTTGCTGAGCGGCATAGCGGCTATAACCGCTCGAATGTCCTCCTGCGTGAAGGGGAGGTCCATGTATTGTCGGGCACTATTACTGAACCATGCAAGAGCTATGGTGTCCAGGTAATCACTAATAATAGTGTCGTCAGGGGACACCTTAGAGGTGTACAAGTCCTTATAGTAGTCTGTCATCACCGCCAGTATAGCCGGAGGATCTCGAATTACTGCACCCCCCGACTCCTGTATCTCAAGAATATGCTCCGACCCGCGTGGCGGGCGCAGCAGATTTGCTAGTGTTCGGCCAGCTCTATCACCCTCTCCATAGCGCCTGGCCTGAGAGTCTTTGGACAAGAACCTGACCTCCCTCTCGGCCTCCTCTTGATACTCGGTCAGTTTCGTCCTGAAGTCTGCACTCGCACCACCAGACGGGGTTGCCACCATCGCAGCTTCAAGCCGAGCCAGTTCAGATTCCAACCCGCCGAGAGTAGCTCTAATGGAGCGTAAAACCCCAGTTTTTAGCGCCATGCAGTGGCCTCTTGTCACAGCTTTACAGGCCTCCCAGAGCACGCCAGGTGAATCTACTGAGCCCACGTTTAGTGCGAAGTATTCCTCCAGTTTTTCCCGCAAAGAGTGCTGGAAGACCTGGTCGCGCAGAGCCCGGGACGGGAATCTCCAACTAAACGGCTGGATGTACTGCGGCGGGGTGGATATCGTTAAGCAAACCGGGGCATGATCAGAAAGTGACCGCGGCAAGTGAGTCACCTCTAACACCGATGAGTGCAGATCTCTGGACAGCAGCCAGAAATCCAATCTGGACCAGGCCGCACGATGAGCTGTGATACACGTACCGGCGCGGGTCTCAGGGTGCAGTGTCCTCCAGGAGTCCACCAGCCCTGCCTCTTGCATAATATGGCCAAGCGCCTCCGACGCCCTAGGGTGATGTTCCCGAGTGGTGCCCTGCCTATCTGCAGTATCTGACAGTACCACATTATAGTCTCCTCCCCACAGTATCGCAGCAGGTCCACAGTTCCGCACCTTATGCCACAATCCCTCGTAGAAATCTGGATTATCGTCATTCGGGCCATAAACATTCACCAGAATCACTCTCGCGCCGCACAGCGAACCTATCAACAGAACAAACCTGCCCCCCACGTCCCTGATTTCCTCATGCGTCCTCCAGTGAAGCCCTTTTCTGATAAGTATCGCCACCCCTCTAGAGTAGTTAGAGTAGTGAGCGTGAACTACCTCACCCCATCGGTTGTGTCTGAGCAGCTGCGCAGCATTGTCCGTCAGGTGCGTCTCCTGCAGAAGGCAAATGTCCGCACCCTTCCTAATCAGAAAGGCCTGTATCAGTCTCACTTTCCGCCTATCATTCATACCCCGTACATTCCAGGTAATACACTTTATGCTATTCACCGCACCATACATGTTGACAGATTTCGGGCAAGCCTCAAGCATACACCTACCCCCCAGTCACCCGGCCAAGTCACACCAACTCTCGAAGCACGCATTTCCAATCCAGCGGGTACCAATATATGAGGGCGGCAATGCCACAGCAATCCGTACGCCCGCCAACAGGGCAGGGAACCTCCACCAGGCACCAAGCAGGGAAATAGAACTCGAGCAGGCCACGGACCCGCCGCTCGTTGCATCGATTCCTGCAGCCCGTCCCTGTCAGACAACACACATCCCACCCGGCCAGCTGGGCAGCCTGCCCGGTAAATGCCAGTACACCTCTTGCTAGATGACTGTCGACATGACAGCGCGCTGCGCACAACGTGCGATTCAATAGCAGTTTTCGCCACCTCCGACCCGGCTCTGAAACTTAAATAAAATACAACAAAAACCCCCAGCCCCAGCCAAACCCCTAACCCTCCCGCTCCAACCCCCCAATCAGGTTGTGCAATGAACTCCCTGGACCCCCTCCCAACTACCACAACTGTAACTACAGTCTCTAAATGTGAACAGTGAATGGGAATCATCCCTTGAGGTACGCAGGTTGGCCACCTACAGGCCCTGTACTTGTGACAGGGCGATCGAGCGCGAGACTAGTGTACCAGCTCAAGGACCATCCCCCCCCAATCCCGCAGCCCTGCTCAGCTCCCTCATAGCATCCGAAATTGGAACTCCAGGGAAGTAAACATTCTCAATATGGCCCAGCACAGCGTAGACAGGCGACACCCAGCGATTTAACAAGGAGCAAACAGGAGTAGTCATTCAACGTCACTTAGCCTATCAACTGCCGGTGTCTGAGCCTTTTGGTCCTTTAACAGTTGTTTGGCATATTTCATAGCCGCCTTAGCGTCAACAAAAAAGGATGGCTTACCGGGACCTTGGACCCGGAGTTTAGCAGGGTAGATGAGGGAGTATTTGGTGCCCGCCTGTTGAAAAAGTTTCTTCGCCGGCAAAAATTCCCTCCGAGCGGCTTGAACCTGCATCGTATAGTCCGGGTATAGTGCAATGTGGTTGCCCCTGTATTGCAAGTCCGATATGTCCCTTGCCATTCGTAAGATCACGTCCCGGTCCCTATAATTCAAGATTCGTGCAATAATAGGCCGGGGCGGTGCACCGGGTTTAGGCCTGGGCCCCAGTGATCTGTGAGCCCTCTCGACCAGGAACATCGGAGACAATCCCGACCCAAACAGATCCTTACACATTTGTTCGACAAAGAGCTCCATGCTGGTTATGTCCGTCGTTTCCGCCACACCCGTGATGCGGACGTTATTGCGCCGCGAGCGCGCCTCCAAATCCTCATTTTTCTGCTGAATGAGTGTTAGAATCTTCTCCATGCCCCTAAGTTGGCCGGCAAGGCCGGTCTGATTTTCCTCCGTGTCGGCCACACGTGTTTCGAGCGATTCCACTCTCCCCTCTTGTTTGTCCATGCGGGACGTGATACCGTCCATGCGGGCAGCCAGCGCATCCATTTTGCCATCGATGCCATGTAAGCTTGTTTTCAGTTCCTGAAACATGGCCTTAATGTCCGCCTCTTGAGCACCACTCTGGTCCGCTCGAGAAGATTCGGCCTCACGGAGGTCTGGGTCTGGGTCCGGCGGCTTCTGCTTGGACTTGTCGAAAGTGATTTTCGGCTGCCGCGTGTCCGGTTTGCCCATGGCCACTCACCAGCCGCCACCAGTCGCCGACCCTCCGCGTCTCACCGAGGGCAGCAGGTCGGTAAGTCACAGTATGTAGGCTGAATGGCTGGGTCTCCAATAGCGGGGCACGCACCCTAAGCAGAGCAGGCGGGGAGAGTCACAGCGCAGGCCGCCGGAGCAGGACAACCCTAGTACAGCCGTGCACTTTCCACTTCACAGGTCAACGCTCCAACCTCACCACAGTATTGTCGGTGCATGTACGGCAGCCGGCCTCGTCTCTCCGATCGTCTCCCTGGAACCTTCGACCATGGGACTTTTGCTTCAGGCAAAATGGCCGCCGCTGCGATCAGCCGCCCGGGCCCGTCGCCGTGCGCCGTCGTGCGATCCAGGGGCGGACGTTCGGCGGTCTTCCACACCAGCCGCCGCCTCCACAGCTTCACTCCGACAGCCGTAGGGGGTGAGACCTTCGCCGGGGTGCGCTTTTCTTTGGGCGAGCGAACAGCCTCCGCCTCCGCCTCACCCCTCGTAGGTTTCGGGCACTCCACACGCAAGGCCCCGGCTCTAGCGAATGGTGTAGGCCGCCACGACTCCGCGCCGCCCGCGGGCCGCTCTCCGTCCACAAGCCGCCGACGGGGTCAGAAAAGCCAGAGCACAGGGCGGACACCCAGGACTACCGTCTCGGGCGGGGAGGACCGAGCTCGCACCCCAGTTCAGCTAATAATTGAAGGATTTCTGTGCTCGATCGGCGGAGCTGCGGTTTCAGGCAGCCATTCCGCTCGGCAGCCAAGCCACGCCCCCTGAGCCCCTTAGTTATTTCAACGTCTTACACCATTGGCAGTGGACACTGGAACGATTGTGTAAAGTGCAAATGCTAGGGGACTCCAAATGCTGGCGGTGTGACACAGCAGACTGTGATATTGTGCACATTCCACGGAACTGTATGGTGCTCTCGCAGTACTGGGGTTCGGTTTGGGATACCTTGACAGCGCACCTGTGGGTGGCCCTTCATCTGATGGCCCACCTAGTTTTACTCCATGACATGACTCTGTTCCCGGACTTAACACGTCACGGCAAACGCTAGTTGGCTACGACTCTGCCAGTGGTGAAGGTAGAAATATTGCAACACTCGTAATCAGTAACGCCGCCATCTTATAACACATGGCTCACTGGCATGCACAACTAGGCCTCTTTAGAATGATTACCTATCAGCTCAATGATCAATTGCAGAAGTTTGAGGAGGTCTGGGGCCCCTACCACCCTGGTTAACTGTGGGCATCAACATTACTTAGTTAGATTCCCACTGCGTACCCTTGGCTGTTCCGGGGTGGGTGCAGGCCTGCTGGGGGGCAATCTGGGGGTCCGACGTCGTGACTTAAGAGTCCCCTTCCCTAACCCTTCACTCTTGCCTTCTCCCTGACCCTCCCTCTTGGTTCCTCCAGGGGACTTCTCAGTTTGCTTCACGTTTGTTGGGGGAACTTGGTTATGTTATAGGTTGTGAGTTATTTTTTAAGTTCTCACTGTTTTTTCAGATGTTTTCACTCATGTGATGTCTTGGACTTACCTGATCTCTCATATCTGTATCACTGGTGTATGATGTTTGTATCTGAAAATTGTGTGCAACTTTAATAAAGAATTGAGATTAAAAAAAAGGAATCCAAGGCCAGGCACTCCGAAGGATCTGCTCCTTCCCGACTAGAAGGATCCAGTCAGTAAGCCTAGCACCACACACCCCGGACACGGCCGCCTCATTGTGGAGTTCTGCGAGGATCCTCCCTGAGCCCGACCCTCTTCAACGCATACATGATCCCTCTCGCCAGCATCATCCACTGTCACAACATCACGTCCTCTCGAACCCCAATGACATGCAACTATTTCTCTTCCTCACGGACAAGAAGCCCAGTACCAGGAAGGAGTTCATTACCTGCATGAGTGAATTCGCCCACTGGATGAAGAGCAACTGTCTAAATCTGAACACCGACAAGCTGAAAGCATGATCTTCAGGTAAGGCACTTCACCATGGCACTCCACCTGGTGGCCAACAGAGCTAGGACTGAAACCCCACCCCCACCACCCACGCCAAGAACCTCAGGGTCCTCAACAAGGGCAAACTCGCCATGACTGCCCAAGTCAGTGCCATCGCTGCTGCTGCGTCCAGGCCCTGAAGACGCTGATGAAGGTTTTCAAACGGCCACCTGGCACGCCCGGTCATAAGCGGGCTAGCCAACAGCAACACCCTCTAGGCAACAAAAAACTCTCCAGAAGGCTGCAGACCATTCAAAACTCGGCAGCCAGAATCGCTCTCAACCTCCCACGCCACACTTACATCACACCTACAGGCTTCACATACACAAACAAGTACATTGAAAGCTCCTAATGTACACTTTCAAGGCACTACGCAACTAGGGGTGGGCAGAATTGGTGAAATTTGATTCTGCAGAATTTTGTTGAATTACATTAAAATTCCATCCGATTCAGTGGATTTCGCAACAGGGAGGGGAGGGCATTTGGCACTGTTTTCTTAGTAGAGAATGCACTCTCACATCTAAAAATGGATGCAAGAAAGTATTGTGAAAAATCCACAGCCAAACACCCCTCAGTGCCCTTATCTACACTGACAGGTCCTGCTGTGAGGGAGCACACACTGACAAGGGCTGTTGGGAGGGAGCACACACTGACCGGCCCTGCTGGAAGGGAGCGCACACTGGCAGGTCCTGGTACGATGGAGCATACACTGACAGGCATGCTGGGAGTGAGCACATACTGACAGGCCTGCTGGGAGGGAGCGCACACTGGCAGGTCCTGGTACAATGGAGCATACACTGACAGGCATGCTGGGAGTGAGCACACACTGACAGGTCCTGCTGGAAAGGAGCACACACTGGCAGGTCCTGCTGTTAGGGAGCACACAGTGACAGGGCCTGCTGGGAGGGAGCACACACTGGCAGGTCCTGCTGGGAGGGAGCACACACTGACAGGTCCTGCTGGGAGGGAGCACACAGTGACAGGCATGCTGGGAGTGAGTATAGACTGATTCGCAAGTCCTGCTGGAGGAAGAACACACTGGCAGGCCCTTCTGGAAGGGAGCACACACTGAGGGGTCTTGCTGGGATGGAGCACACACCGACAGGTCTTGCTGTGAGGGAACACACACTCACAGGTCCTGCAGTGAGGAAGAACACACTGAGAGGCATGCTGAGAGTGAGTACAGACTGGCAGGTCCTGCTGGCGAGGGAGCACACACTGACAGGAACTGCTGAGAGGGAGCTCATACTGAGAAGTCCTGCTAGGAGGGAGCACACAGTGACAGGTCCTGCTGGTAGGGAGCACACACTGAGAGGTAGTCCTGGGGGAGCACAGGTTTACAGGTCCTTTTGAGACTGGACTCAGGCACTCTGTAGGGAAGACCTCAATCTCCTATTTTCCAGCCTTTAAGCACAGAGAGAATATAAATTTAGACACAATTATACACAGACCACCCATTCAGACACATGCACTGGTCCAACAAATGACACAAACACATTTTAAAAATGTTATCACTAGCACCGTCTAAGTAGATTTAACACAAACTGCACCCACCATAGGGGCCGTTTACGGAATTGGTTTCGGAATAATTTCCGACGGAATCGGGTTCTGCAAGTCCGACCGTTACGATGCTTCCTAACATCGTTCGGTCTGACTCACATTGACTTCAAGGGGAGCCTGTGTTCTGAACGAGAACACAGGCTCACATTGAAAAAAGGGGGGGATGGGGAAAACCTTGCACCCTGTGGCGGGCACCTCATGGTGCCTGCCACACTGTGCATGGTTGGAAAGAGGGGTCCCTTGGGTACCTTCACGGGCTCCAACCGGAAGCCTATGAATGAGGGGGGCCTGCTATGGGCCCCCAAAGTCAGATTCTGACAGCCATTTCGTGTCGGACAAGGCAATTTGGAACGGCTGTCAGAATCGGCCATCGTAATCGCTTAGTCGGAAACTGTGTCCATAGAGCTGTACAATTCAGCTCTGAATGTCTCGGGTTGTCCGAATGCCGATCGGAAAAGAATCGGACAGGCCAGACGGTTTCCTTGCATAGTAATTGGTCGGTCGGAAATGTGTTCTATTTAATCGGAAACAGAGGTTCCGAATCAGATTTGGAGCATCCGAACCCTGTTCGGAGCCTTTCTGACCAACATCGTAATCGGCCCCTTAGTGTTATCATGGGAATCACCTGCATACCTGTGCTGCAGGAGCAGAAGGGTTTTTGTACCTTACACTGTATGGTCCAAATAAACATGTTAGTTTCTCCTAACCAGCCAGTACTATGTAATTATAAGTTAATCACTACAGAATGGAGAATAACCTTGTGTACACAGGTTTCCGAGTCAAATCCTATTATGTATATCAGCACTCTAGTTTGCCACCTGCTCCTAGCAGCTGTGAGCAGGACTGGGTTGTTACCAAAAAGGAAAGGTTTAGATATGAGTGACCAAGGAACTGTGGTCTTGTGCTGTGCCCAGAAATCATATCTAGATATTCACCTGTACAACCTTTGTGTAGTAATGCAGCTCACTTTGGACACGTGCACTGGAATGCTACACATGTAATACATATCTAGGCTTATCTGAATTTTGAAAAATTGTTGTCAAGTTAAAAGTGTTGTGTCTGTATTTCTTTTGACATACTACACAATTCCTTATTTTATTGCTTTCATAACCTGGGGACATAATGAATGTTTTACACTAAAGAAACATCTCTATATTTTAATGGCAAGCAAAGTGAATGTCTTTTCTAGGAATCGGGCAAATGTTGTGATGCATTAATGCCAAGGATTTCCTTCTTGACATTTTTTTTAACTTTCTTCATTTAAATAATTTGGTAGCAAATAAGAATACATTTCGAAAAATAAAATCCAATTCATGTTTTTAGGGTTTTTCTTACCCTGCTGCACTCTATAATTGCTAGACAGACTCAGCCAATTGTAGGAGACTTGATTTCCTGCTCAAATCTTTTGGGATCTGAGAGGCTCAGCATTCAGTGAAGCAGCAGAAATAACATAAACGAATCCTACAATGGTTACATCAATTCCAAAATAAAGTAAAAAGATAAAAAGTCTCTGAGGAGAGGGATTGGTAACCATTTCAAGTGCATATCATTATGCAAATGTGGAGAGGACCCACCCTTTGCTTAAATACATCTTCAGGTGTTTTAGTACTAGTGAGTGTCAGCATTCGGAATGTTTGTCAGGGCTGCTACAGGCATTGATTAACACTGACAATCATTGGGCAAGGGTGGTTTGTTACAACCCAAGCTCCTGTAATTTGGGGCCAGTTTTTAAGACATGATACAATTAACGTGCAAGTCATACGTGCCATAATACTGAAAAAGAATTCACATTTTAGCGACACTGTTAAATCTGAAATTGCCCCCTTTACCTCTTCTATAGGTGACGGAGCACGAAGACGAATCCACAATTAACCTCTGACCCCTGTACGTGATTTAAAACCGCAGCTATGCATTCCACGGTATGCAATTAGATGCAATGTTTCACTGATTAAAACATTTCCAGGCGACTGTATCACTCATGGAGCTCCTGTTTTTCACTACAATTCTTGGTCAGTAAATTGCACACATATTCCCTGTACACGATCCTGTAAAAAAAGGTTCGTTCAACCTTTTCAGCAAACTCCACCCAAAAAGAATCCGGCTGAAAATTGATGATTAAACCAAAATGAGGACCTTCTGTTATGAATGAAACACAAATTAAGACAGAGCTGAGTCCGCGATTGCATTTGAATTGTTGCGGTCACCATTATAAATGTCAGACACTTTATGAATTCTGAGTTCATGCCTCTTTCTGAAGGTCATCTCCTTTTCTTGCCAAACTAAGCAACCTATTTACAAGCCCTTATGGCCGCAGGAGCGTCACTTTTGCCGACGTTCTGGTTGCGTTAAGTCCTGCGCCTTATTTACAAGGCGGCATTAAGCCACTTAACGTGTCTTAACGCCACCTTGTAAATAAGGCCCCTATTCACGCAGCACTTAGCGTGAAAGGGGCGTTCAATGGGCGTTGCAGTGGGCGTTCCGCTGCAACACTCATTGATTTTGATGCTGCCCCATATTTACAAGGGTGGCATACATATGGTGAAGCACCAAAAATAGGATGAGGGAAAACCTGGTCTTAAACTGGCGCAACGAGGAAAAATTATGAATTTCTGCTCTTTTTTTGCTATTTCTATGTGCGCTGCATTATGCAGCACACATAGAAAGTGCAAAACGCTTTAATGATTGTCCATGTGCAGGAAGGTGTCCCCTGCTGCGCATGGATAATTATTAAATAATGATGAGTTGCAACTCCTATATGGGCTGTAGAATGCAGCGCACATAGGAGTTACAAATAGCCATTAGCGGTTGTTCATGGAGAAGGAAGGGACACCTTCCTGCACATGAACAATCATTCTCTGCAATGCAGGCCCTCTTGCACTATAGTGCAAGGGTACCTGCGTTAGTTCTAGACAGCTAAATTTAGCACCATCGCTAAGGGAAATTCAGGAGTGTGCCGTATTATTGAAAATACGGTGCATTCCTGTGTTTTGAAACTGTCGGAGCGCGCCGTTAGAAATTTTGGCTTTAAACTGCGCTCCGACACTTTCCTTGTAAATATGCCCCTAGGAGTCTCAGGAATGCCACTGACAGTCTGGTGAGACAATTCTAGCTCTAACCATCTGTAAATGGTGCGGCCATCTTTGACATGCAAGCCAGTCTGCATTTGCCATTGCTCTGGGTGGAGTTAGGTGGAGACTCAGCTGTGGGCTGCATTAGCACTTAAGCTGCGTTGTTTTGTATATGTACGTAGAATTCATAAACCTCTACAGTGTCTCTGACATGCTCACACAACAATGGTGATAGCTGAGTATTTATCCGTAAACTTCTGGCTTCTGCGGGTCCTTTCACGTATCACTGCTATAGAAGGGAGCGCTCCATGACTCTGGACTAACTGCTTGCAATGAACGTTGCTCAGATCCAAGGCGTAGGCGAAGCCTACTCTCAGATGTCATACTCCAGACTGTGCTTCCTCATCACCACAGGCTGTGCTCGGGCGGTTCCTCCTTCTACGCCCAAGCTACAAAATTATGAAATTCTCTTCCAATATGGCACATGCAACAATCTCCTGGAGAGCTGTATAAACTTGATGCTTTCTCTTATCTTTCATCAAATCTTCATCCTTATATTCACTCCATGATCCCCCTTGAAGACCTCTTGCGATTGGGCAACCGCCACAACCAGTACTGTACCCCGTGAGCATCCACAGTAAATCCCCCACTGAAGAGTACCCCGTCTCGCCCCACGGCCGCCACAGGATTTCAACATTCTATGCAACTGGTTACTGACTTTAAATCTAACACTCATTTTGAGACTATAGGATTCCCACCCCAAACATAAGGCATTCCACAATAATACTGTTTCAAAAAAGTTGCCAAACAACAATATTTTGTACAAAATATTGTGACGTAAAAAAAAAATTTTGTGTGACAGAATATTGAAGATAAGAATAACTTTTTATGTACTTTATATCTTTTTAAAATATAATTGTGTACAATATATTTCCAATTATCTTGTTTCATAAGTTTTTATTTAAATGTTAAGTGGTAAGTGGATCTAATTGTAGCATAGCTTTTTAGGATTTGGTTCTACATGTAAAGAACTTTTTTTAATGTATTTATTGGCAGGTTGTTGGATTTGTTGAGCAATAGGTTGGGAAGTTGTTTTAAAAAACGTAATTTTTACATATACTTTCTTTTTACATTTTAGTTTACTAATGTGATATTTAATTACGTATATTATTTTATTTGCAAACTATTTAATAGATAATTGTGAATAAACATCTAAATATTTTGGTGTAATTGGTATTCGGGTAATCAGAATATTGATGTTGTAAAATATTTAATTCATTTTAATAATTTGTCTATTGAATAATTTTTTTGTTCTTTATACATGATTTTTTTTTTTAATTAATGTGTACTGTTAATTTGTTTCAATTGTTCGCTTAATTTGTTTTTGTGGATGTTGGATTTCTTTGTGAATAAGTAGGATAGTGATTTGAATATATGTATACATTTGTAATGGTTTTAATTGGTAAATATTTGTAAATATATTTTTTTAAAATGTTAAATGTTAATGTATTTATTTTCATATGTACATATTTGTATCTATTTCATAATGTAAAAAAGATTTTTTATATAAATTTGTTTAAACATATTTTATGTTAGTTATATAGGTATATATTAATTTAATTGAAAAGTGGGAGTAGTAAATCTGACCCCCTCCAAAGTCCACCACTTGCTTACCATTGCTCCTGTTGGAGTGGGAAAAGCATGACCCCCTCTAAAGTTGAACAATATCCCCGCTGTTTCTCAGGTTGGAGAGGGAATAGTAAACCTGACCCCTCCAAAGTGCAACACTTTCTCTACTGTTGTTAAAGATGGGAATGTGGACAGTTAATCTGACCCTTCCAAAGTCCAGCAATTTCCCTACTGTTTCTTAGGTTGGAATGGGAACAGTTAATCTGACCCCTCCAAAGTCCAACAGGTTCCATTCCCTACTCTTTCTTACGTTGGGGTGGGAACAGGAAATCTGGCCCCTCTAAAGAACAACACTTTGCCTACTCTTGCTTATTGCAGAATAGGAATTGTGAATTTCATCCGTACAAGAGTGATTTTTCATGTGATGTTTTTTGTTTTTAATGTTTTTAAGATCAATTATTTGTGATTTAATTCTAAAAGTTATTTTAATTTATTTAGGTATTTCTAATTTTGGAGTAATATTATTTTATTAAATTATTTTTTAATTGTAAAAATGTTGTGTATGTATTTTATTGTTTTTAATTTAAGGTGTTCTAATTATTAATTACTACTGGTGTTTTTATTTTATTATCCATGCTATTCACAAATTATTTCTTAATTTTAATGTTTTATATTTTATGCCTTTTTAAATCTATGTTGTAAGTTATGAAATGTAATTTAATATGTTCATATAATTTTTTTACGGAGTTCTTTTAATTAACATATTTTTAAAGTTAATGTCCTGTTTAATAAATAAAATTCGAAATACCTATTTTGTGACAATATGCTGCTCGTCTATATTTTTGTAGTCAATATTGTGCCCCTTACATATAAATATGCAAAGTAAATATTTCGTGGTCAATATTTTTTGGCACTATATTTGTATCGCAATATCTTTGTGTCCCTCACACTCCACGCCCAAACCTTCTCACTAGGACACCCTTCACTTATGTGACCACACCAAAGCACAGCTGCATGATAATATTTTCAGTGGATCAGGCAAAGTAATAGCACTATATTTTTATAACAGTGTTGCTAACACACAACAACGTGACACAGAATAGTATGATGTAACATAACACTACATAACATACCATGCATTAGCAATGCGTTCTTTTTCCGATGATGGCTTTCCTTTAGTTTTAAGAATGAAGGCTCTGGCTTGCTCTCTTCTCTATGCCCTGTGCCCTGGCACACACAGGGGGCATCTTAATGCTGTGACATGAGTATTACTCTTGGGTTGACTGGTGCTTTGTATCTCCTGAGATGTTTGATGTCTGCCAAAGGGATTAGCAGGAAAGGTAAATCAGTGACTAGGGAGGATGGGGGGGGGGGTGATTAGGAAAGGTTTGTATATGGTTGAACCACTGGCCCAGATTCTTCACGGTGATGACACGAGCCGCGCGTACATCAGATAATAAGATGTTTAGTGTGGTCCTTTGTAGAGGTGGGAGATGGAGGGCTCCAAGAGGAGCTGGCTTGAGGGATACCCCGAAACTGAGGAGGGAATAAGAAGGAAATAGGCTTTTTATTGGCCGGATGGCTAATGCGCATTATTAATGGCGGAAGCAAACAGCACACACCAGGCCACAGAGGCTCTAAGAAGTATCTCTTGACTAGTGAGTATCAAACTCTAAAGCGTCGCCCTGTACTAAGAAGAACTTTTTTTTAAATTGATGATGAAATTAATGTGGAATGAAAAAATGCTCTATGTTATTGTTAAGTAATTTGAGGGCCACTGGAATTATGTGACTGGGCAGCCGTGGTATTTTTCGCATGATTATGGATCTGCTGGTGATGCATAGACTCGAACATCTCAATCCTCAAGAAAACATAAGAAGGTTATTTATGGGTTGGCAGCTGAGGGGCATCTGCCCAAAACTGGCAGTTCTTCAGCCCACCCTATTTAGAATAGGGTGGGCAGGCCATCCGTCATTGCTTCCTCATGGACCAAGGATCGCAGTGTCTTAAAGCTATGAACATTTCATTGGGCACCCTCTTTCTAGCTCTTTGAAATGGCTCACAAGAGATATGAGCGCTATACAATAAATCCAATAATAATAAGTACATTTGTATATGTAATGCATGCATGCATTTTTGTCACACCTACATTCAGAGGAAACAGACTAGGATGAATTATCCTAAAGTTTCCAGCTTTAATAAAAACAACATGTTTTTGCTTTGTTTACAGTTCACAGTCCTTTATCCTGATGATGACCTCTTAAAGTAATGTATGAGGTTGAAACGTCAATACTTCAACAAACAGACTGAGTCTTCACGTGCTCCTGCCTGTGATGTAGTGTGTGTGTGTGGTGTGTACAGTACTTGCATTGCTCCTGTCTGTACTGTAGAGTGTGTGTCTTTGTGTATGCATGTGTGTGTGTGTGTGTATGTGTGTGTGTGTACAGTACTTGCACTACTCCTGCCTGTGATGTAGTGTGTGTGTGTGTCTGTGTGTATGCATGCGTGTGTGTGTACAGTACTTGCAGTGCTCCTGTCTGTGATGTAGTGTGCGTCTGTGTGTGTGTGTGTGTGCCTGTGTGTGGACAGTTCTTGCGCTGCTCCTGCCTGTGCTGTATTAGCATGCACAGCTGTTGTCCACCTTGTAACTGTTTTGTGCTAAAGATACTTGCATTTGCTACGCACTTTGAACGTCAAAGAATGTTTTTATAGGTAGGATTGTCATATGCTCAGGTTTAAAAAAAGGCATATTTCCTTAGAGTTATGTAGATTTTAAAGCGAAAAAAGTGACTAAAATTGGGCTTATGAAATTGAGGTACAAGTGACTTTCATCTTTTTTTTTTTTTTAAAGTAACCGGGTGCTTGTTCCTAGTAGAACAAGGATAAGCAGAATCAGAGAATTCATCTTAGAGGTTGTGGGTGGGAGAGGGGAACAGTGTGGAGAAATCATTACCATATTAGCTGATTTACGCAGGGGTTTGCGGCTTTTCTTAACAGACCTTTGGAAGCAGAATCCTGTCAGCCGAGGCATGAGCCTTTATTTTGCCTCGACTTGTTAAAATTGAACCGACACCTTGGGGCTCTGAAATCACACTGGGTAAGATAGCATGCTTATCTGAAACACTGATTTTTACATTTTTAAAAGCTCAATTTTTCTGTAATTAATAATGGATAACGCAAGTGTCAGCGGAAAAGTGACTGCGGGGGATCCCTGAAATGGCTCCAGACGCTCCACTCGCTGCTCACCAGCACACTCATATGGTGGAAGGATGGTTAGTCGTCGATAAGGTTGCATCTCCTTTCAAACCTTGTTCTTTTGAATTCTAATAGAGAATATTGCATTAGTCAGACCCCGTACTTGGGTGCGAACTCTACCCGAAGGTATTAGAGCGCTTTACATGAGCACCAGTTACACTACACAAGGATACATTTGCATTTTTTTGTTTATGTACTGGGAGATCAAGGGCCCGATTATGAGTTTGGCAGTGCAGCATCGGGTCAACCCGTCCGCTGCACCGCCAAACCCATGGTGAGGCTGCCCGCCAGATAAGAAGTTTCCTCCTGTCCATGGTGGTGCCTCTAAAAACGGACACTGCAATGGAAATGTCAAAAACAGTTCCTGCACAGAATGGACTGAAAACACCATGCCATTCAGGAACTGGTGTGCATGCACACGGGGGCACATGTTATGCCCCCGTGTGCATGGAAGAGGAACCGCCATGAAACCCCTAGCAGAGTGGAAACTCCTAACATGCTTTACGGAGCCACAGCTCTCCCCCAAAGCATATTGATGCCCTACCCCGCCGTAACACCACCAGGGAAAGGCGGTTCCCTGGTGGCTGGGACGGGCTGTGATGATCCCACCGCCCAACTCATAATAGGGCAGTGGGGAGACCGCCACCGGCATGTTCCTGTGAGGATGGTGGTCCGTGGACCTCAAGGCTTGTAATCGGGGTCTAAGTGATTTGCCAATAATCACAGGATGTTGAGCTGATGCCGAGACTCAAACCTGATTCCCCAGTTTCCTAGTCAGCAGCTCTGGCCTTTATGCCACCTCCTCTCCCTTAGGGTAGTGGTGACAGTGGAAAACAGTACCTTCGTTATATGCGGGTGCCCAGTCACCCCGACTGCTCCAAGCTACCCGCTGAAAATTTCCCCACAAGCCTCAGATCCTGTGTTAAATAAACTGTGGCGAGTGCGGACTGGGGAAGTGGGGGGGGCAGCAGGAGGGGAGAAGTGGACACACAGGGGAATTCCCCGAAAAAAATCCAGAGTGTATCCTGGTGAAAAAACACAAAACTCAAGGGAGTCAACCTACTTCGAAGAAAAGGGACAGGGTATATATACAAACAACAGTTATGCCATCAGTGATGTCATTTGAGATGTTTTCACTAATGTCAAGAGTGATGTCACTGAACATGTCATGAGTGATGTAGTATGTGAGGACATAAGCAGTGCATTGTGGGGTGCATGACTTATAATTAGCTCAGCTAACTATAACTACTGAATTTCACTGGTTTTGTATGAGGGAAACCTGAGCCTAACTATAACCTCTCTGTAACCTTTGTTTTTTTTCAATACATTTCTAAGTGTTTTTTAATTCCATTTCTGAACTATAAGGTCCCTGTAACCTTTGTTTTTTTTTAAGTGGATAAAAAATAATAATAATAATGATATATATACACACACACATATAGACAAATTATTTATATATATACATATATATAATGCATAAGAAAAATTATTTATATATATATAAATAATTTGTCTATATGTGTGTGTGTGTATATATATATATATATATCATTATTATTATTTTTTTTTTATCCACTGGAAAAAAACAAAAGTTACAGGGACCTTATAGTTCAGAAATGAAATTAAAAAACACTTAGAAATGTATTGAAAAAAAACAAAGGTTACAGAGAGGTTATAGTTAGGCTCAGGTTTCCCTCATACAAAACCAGTGAAATTCAGCAGTTATAGTTAGCTGAGCTAATTATATATATATATATATTACCTACTGGCGGTCGCCAGTAGGTAGTTATAGTTAGGACCCTGTTTCCATAGGAAAACCGCAACATTCTATTTGGAATAACTTTGGCGCCGGTCGACGAATCCTCGCGAAATTTTCAAAACTAATAGGGCGCTACGCTCCGCTCCTACCCTGAAAGTCTCGGGGGGATTCGTCAAGCGGGGGCTGAGAAAAAAGGGGGGTCCCAAAACGCGTTTTTCCCATGCATTTTTCCATAGGACCTTTAGACACAGCTACAGCCCGAACGGCTGAACAGAATTACTTGTAATTTGGCAGAGAGGTAGTCCTCAGGTCAAGGAAGTGCCTTTTGTAGGTCTGGTGTAAATCTGTTCAGTAGTTCCTGAGAAAATAGCATTTAAATCAATATATATATCTGTGAGCGCGCTCCGAGCGCGCACCGTAAGCTTACCGTACGTGTACGGTGCCGTGCGCGAGCGCGATTCTGATTGGCTGTTAGATCTTAGTAAACATTCGAATCGGTCGAAACCAGGAAGTGTCGGCTGCCATTTTCTCTCTCGCACTCGGAGGAGTGGAGGAAAAACAAAGTTGGATATCATAAAAAGGGGGCAGGCTAGACAGCTCCTAACCACCTAGCCTTGGTTATGGTGTGCCAGAAGGCCATTCAAGGTCAAAAAATATTTTTTTTTTTTATTTTGAAAACACGCCGATTACGCTTACCGTACGCGTACGGTAAAAAATTCAATAAAAAAAACAAAATCCACATTTTCCCCCCTCCCGTGTGCAAAAGGTGCCCGCATGGCAACTTTTGTGCATGGCATATATATGCTCATTGAACATTTAATAGAAAACCTTTATGAACGAAGCGCATAATATGTCATCCGTGTGCGGACGGTGCGCGAAGGGCATCGTGCGTACATGGCCCATCCAGCCTAACGTGGGCACGCGGTGCGTGTAGCGCACCGTGTGCCCACTGTGCGTGCACGGCACTAATTGCGTTAAGTGGGCGCGCGATGCGCGAAGCGCACCGCGTGCTCACTGTGCGCGCAGGGTGCGCGAAGCGCACCGTGCGCGCACGGAACGAACTGCGTGAAGTGGGCGCGCACGGCACAAACGGCGTAAAGTAACTTAGCATTAAAAAAACGTACAAATTCACTGAAAAAACCATAGGTTTCACACAAGTTATAGTTAGCTGTACATTTCACTCGTAAAAAACCAATGAAATTCCACGTTATAGTTAGTGCAGGCAACTATAACTCACGCTACCGCAATCCTCTGCTAATGACATATGTGTCTTTATGAAAAAAAAATATTTGTAATATATGTATAGCTAAAATGTAATGGAAGAAGACAAGGGCAAATAAGTGTCTAAATACAGTATTAGCATCAGCAGAGGATTGCGGTCGCGTGAGTTATAGTTGCCTGCACTAACTATAACGTGGAATTTCATTGTTTTTTTACGAGTGAAATGTACAGCTAACTATAACTTGTGTGAAACCTATGGTTTTTTCAGTGAATTATATATATATATATATATATATATATATATATATATATATATATATATATATATAGACAAATTATTTAAATAATTTGTCGCTATCTGTCTTGTCCGAATCCCCGGTGACAGCTCACAAGAGGTATGCAAGTGCACTCTCTTTGCAAGCTCAATTGCTTGACGAAAGACGTATGTATTGACTCGCGCCCAACGCTTCCGGCCTTTGAGTGGCGTGGGTCTGGTTCCCGCCCCCTTGCAGGGCCAGAGGCCGCCGGCTCACTTCCAATGCTCTTTGATTTGTAAACGAGTTCTTGAAAACCTTAGAAAAGAAGAGCGTCATTCCGAAGAAGGGCGCTAGAGGGCAGCGTCGCACCAGGACCCAGCCCTCCCAGCTCTCTCACACACTCCCCATCACTGCACCGCTCCTGAAGCGGCAGCAAGATTCAATTCCAAACATTTATTAAAAAAAAAATCTGTTTTGTAAACAAGGAAAAAAACACCTTGGCAGATTGTGGCTTTAATTAATGCTCTTCGTCAAATTAAGACCACAGAAAAAATGACAAAGGAGCGGATTGGCTGGTCTAAAGAAAGCCGCGGAACCGGCTAATGGCCGCGTGGGGACACTTGGGACATCTCGGCGCCTGATTGCACATAAACAGCTTCTATGCGCATGTACGTGTCTGCGTGGATACTGTGCGTAAATGTTAATTAATAGCCACATTTTCAACGGGAGTCTGGGATACAATGGACGCTAACAATAAACATTAAAATAGATGGGGTCTTAAATGTAGGTAAATTCCTATATAATGGTGTCAATGGAACCGTTAATATCCCCAACTAAACTGTTTTTATAAAAACCATTTGAAAATTCGTTAAGTGCTGTGAAATATCTCCGATAAGGTGTGATTAGCGCTATAAAAATGCCTTCATAGTGTGGCGCCAAACACAAACGCATAAATGCGGCCTTCTCGGGCCCTCGGTACAAGATAGCGCCAAGCGTGGTTCTTTTCAATATTTCGGGCGAGGCGCCCTTGTGTTTCCTCCATGCTGCCGCCTGAGGCTCTGGTCTTGGGGTAACACCCAGCGCCTTGCACTATTCCGGAGTCTGGGGCCCGCCGCCGCTACAATGAAAACATCTCCTAAATAAATGATTTTGCGAAGGTTATTCAATCCGCGGTGCCAGAGGGCGCGCTAATTAGCAGGCTGGCGGCTTTGCGGCGCTGCAATCAGCGCTTCGTTAATGGAGCCATGTACATTTGTGAGTGGAGCGCCGGTGCGGGCGACGGACGGAGATGGAGTGAGTGTCCGTGCGGATGAGCACATTGCATACTGCTTTAGAGTTCAGCGCTAAATCCGGGGGTAATATCATATTTAGAGGCGCTGTATCACCTCAGAATTTATGGGGTCCGATTACAAGTGTGCCGGGAAATTCTGGCCTCTATTATTTAAAATTACGAATTGTTCGACGTTTATCGTTCATTGTTGGGTGCGATAAAGTCTGCGTTCACTCCCAACTTTGGCAGGTGACACCTGCTGGAATTTAGCAGGAGATAAAGGCCTGTTTTTACTGGGGCATGTGCAATGCACCAAAATCCGCCTTATTCCAAATTCACTCGGAAAAGGTTGAGTTTATTGCTATAAATCCAAACCAAGAGTTGTCAGATTTTATGATGTGCGATAAACTCTGACCACCCCTCCGGGTCACGCCTCACCCGGCCCCGAGTGCACAGGATATGTAATACAAATGTGTGGTTAAGGCGCCCGCTGTAGTGAATGTTTAACCGCATGTTTATGGCTTTGCCTAGCACCAGCCCTTTGCCGATGATCATTTCAGGATATAATTCAAGATTTCCGCATTATCGGAATTAGAGGGAAAGGTCCCGGCTCTTGTTCGCCAGTGTGTGCTCAGGACACCCCCTAGTTTAGCGCCGGCCTCACCCTCAGGGTTTTAAAATGGTAAGTAAATCCACGCTTTTTTTGTACCCGCAAATACCTGCAAAACTTTATTATATCATGTGCTCAATAATTCAACAAACACACGTGTACCATTTCCTCCAGCCCCGCATGAGCGTCAGTGCCCCGGTACCCTCCCGCCTGCTCCATCCAGGTATGAGTCAAGGTGCGGGAGAGTCACGCATGTTCCCTGACGGCCCGGGAGACCTCACGCTTTAAGGGGCGCCCCATCTATTCACTGCTTATTTTATTCTCTGGACCCTCCAGTATTATAAGCAAGCATGTGTTTGACATTGTAGTGCGCCATCAGGGACTGTGAAGGGGCATTTGCTGTAGATGGGAACAACAATTGACCCACTCAGAGCCTTTTAAAACGGGTTGGGTGGACGGCATTTTAGAAACAGCCAAAGTATAACAAAATTAATTAGAAAAAAAAACCTGAAAAACATCAGAATCAAATCCCGAGCCCCGATGATGACATTTTGCTTAAAAAAAAAAAAAGGATGAACTAAGCCTTCCAAAAATTTTCTAAATGAAATAGTTTTGTTAAACTTTTACTATATATTATTATTGTTTTATTTTTATTACTATTCTTCTTATTATTTGTATTCTTATTATTTCAAATTAGAACGACGGAGAACATTATGAAATATACTGTTTAAGGTTGCAGTAGTATTTCTTCTGTTTCCACTGCTATCCTGAACAGGAATTCTTAACCGAAAAGAAGCATGTTTGCGATGATAGAAGGTACAAACAAAACAAGCATTTGTAATGCCAACCGCTTTATCTTGTAACTAAAATGTATACCTTAAAAGCTATTTTATCTGAAGTTCAGTTACCTTACAACTGAAAATTGTCTTTGTGAGGTTAGATATTTATTGACTTATCTTGTTTGCACTCAGTCCCTCGTCTTTGCAGTTATGCATCCATTCCATCACCTATATACTCATTCTTGCATTCACTCGCTCACCCACCATTACCACACAAAAATAAACTCACCAATCATTGAAGTTGCACTCTTTCACTTGTTGTCTTTGCCAGTGCTTGTTTAGTTTACTTTCCTGGTTTAAAGCTGACCAGTGAGAGCTGCTAACCCTGGCCTAGTTTTAGACTCCCATGGCACCAGTTGTGTGGACGCCTGCACAGCCCTGCGCCTAGGTCCCGGGGCTTTGGGGGTCTTTGAATGCCATTTAAGAGGGTCCTAGCTGTGCCTTTTCTGACGACTTGTAGATTTTATCTTAAAAGAGATCCAGATGGGTTTTGGAAGAGGTTCATCAAAAGCCCATGTCAGAGGGCAGAGGGAGATTTTTAAGATGCTCTGGAGAGGGCGCTGCCCTCCTCTTTGTAAGGGAGTGGGTTTGATTTCGACTGCAGCGTGTCCACCGAGAGTTCTCCTGTTGACATGGACTGAGGCCCCAGAGCGTGGCCCTGACTTCATTATAGGGAAGGAGTGATTACTGTCTTCTTATGGGGGTTTGTGGGCTGGTACTGGGGGCGGTATGGATTCACTGTGGACGGGACAACCTTCCTACCTGTCTCTTCCAAGGGGGGTGATGCCCGCCCGCCCGCCCCCTGTGGGTTCTGTCGGGTCTTTTCTCTCAGTCTGGGGGGTGAGGATGGACAGTGCACACTCACTTTGTGAATGCAGTGCTGGATGAGCGTAGAACCTGTGCGTGTGTGTGTCTGTGTGGTTCTGTGTGTGCTTGCTTGAGTGCAAGAATCAATAAGTGCCTCCAGGGACTTCTGGAGAGCTCACCAGGGAAAGAGTCAGTGCCTCCAGGGACTTCTGGTGAGCTCACCAGGGAAAGAGTCAGTGCCTCCAGTGACTTCTGGTGAGCTCACCAAGGAAAGGGTCAGTGCCTCCCGGGACTTCCGGTGATGAAGGATCAGTGCCTCCAAGGACGTCTGGTGAGCTCACCAGGGAAAGAGTCAGTGCCTCCAGTGACTTCTGGTGAGCTCACCAGCGAAAGAGTCAGTGCCTCCAGGGACTTCTAGTGAGCTCACCAGCGAAAGAGTCAGTGCCTCCAGTGACTTCTGGTGAGCTCACCAGGGAAAGAGTCAGTGCCTCCAGTGACTTCTGGTGAGCTCACCAGGGAAAGGGTCAGTGCCTCCCGGGACTTCCGGTGATGAAGGATCAGTGCCTCCAGGGACTTCTGGTGAGCTCACCAGGGAAAGAGTCAGTGCCTCCAGGGACTTCTGGTGAGCTCACCAGCGAAAGAGTCAGTGCCTCCAGTGACTTCTGGTGAGCTCACCAGGGAAAGAGTCAGTGCCTCCAGGGACTTCTGGTGAGCTCACCAGGGAAAGAGTCAGTGCCTCCAGTGACTTCTGGTGAGCTCACCAGGGAAAGGGTCAGTGCCTCCGAAGATGTCTGTTGAGCTCACCAGGGAAAGAGTCAGTGCCTCCAGTGACTTCTGGTGAGCTCACCAGCGAAAGAGTCAGTGCCTCCAGGGACTTCTGGTGAGCTCACCAGGGAAAGAGTCAGTGCCTCCAGTGACTTCTGGTGAGCTCACCAGGGAAAGGGTCAGTGCCACCAAGGACTTCTGGTGAGCTCACCAGGGAAAGAGTCAGTGCCTCCAGTGACTTCTGGTGAGCTCACCAGGGAAAGAGTCAGTGCCTCCAGGGACTTCTGGTGAGCTCACCAGGGAAAGGGTCAGTGCCTCCCGGGACTTCTGGTGATGAAGGATCAGTGCCTCCAGGGACTTCTCACTTTGTGAATGCAGTGCTGGGTGAGTGTAGAACCTGTGCGTGTGTGTGTCTGTGTGGTTCTGTGTGTGCTTGCTTGAGTGCAAAAATCAATCAGTGCCTCCAGGGACTTCTGGTGAGCCCACCAGGGAAAGAGTCAGTGCCTCCGAAGACGTCTGGTGAGCTCACCAGGGAAAGAGTCAGTGCCTCCAGTGACTTCTGGTGAGCTCACCAGCGAAAGAGTCAGTGCCTCCAGTGACTTCTGGTGAGCTCACCAGGGAAAGAGTCAGTGCCTCCAGGGACTTCTGGTGAGCTCACCAGGGAAAGAGTCAGTGCCTCCAGTGACTTCTGGTGAGCTCACCAGGGAAAGGGTCAGTGCCACCAAGGACTTCTGGTGAGCCCACCAGGGAAAGAGTCAGTGCCTCCAGTGACTTCTGGTGAGCTCACCAGGGAAAGGGTCAGTGCCTCCCGGGACTTCCGGTGATGAAGGATCAGTGCCTCCAGGGACTTCTGGTGAGCCCACCAGGGAAAGAGTCAGTGCCTCCGAAGACGTCTGGTGAGCTCACCAGGGAAAGAGTCAGTGCCTCCAGGGACTTCTGGTGAGCTCACCAGGGAAAGAGTCTGTGCCTCCAGGGACTTCTGGTGAGCCCACCCGGGAAAGAATCAGTGCCTCCAGGGACTTCTGGTGAGCCCACCAGGGAAAGAGTCAGTGCCACCAAAGACTTCTGGTGAGCTCACCAGGGAAAGAGTCAGTGCCTCTGGGGACTTCATGAGAGCTCACCGGGGAAAGGGTCAGTGCCTCCAGGGACTTCTGGTGAGCCCACCAGGGAAAGAGTCAGTGCCTCCGAAGACGTCTGGTGAGCTCACCAGGGAAAGAGTCAGTGCCTCCAGTGACTTCTGGTGAGCTCACCAGCGAAAGAGTCAGTGCCTCCAGTGACTTCTGGTGAGCTCACCAGGGAAAAAGTCAGTGCCTCCAGGGACTTCTGGTGAGCTCACCAGGGAAAGAGTCAGTGCCTCCAGTGACTTCTGGTGAGCTCACCAGGGAAAGGGTCAGTGCCACCAAGGACTTCTGGTGAGCCCACCAGGGAAAGAGTCAGTGCCTCCAGTGACTTCTGGTGAGCTCACCAGGGAAAGGGTCAGTGCCTCCCGGGACTTCCGGTGATGAAGGATCAGTGCCTCCAGGGACTTCTGGTGAGCCCACCAGGGAAAGAGTCAGTGCCTCCGAAGACGTCTGGTGAGCTCACCAGGGAAAGAGTCAGTGCCTCCAGGGACTTCTGGTGAGCTCACCAGGGAAAGAGTCAGTGCCTCCAGGGACTTCTGGTGAGCCCACCCGGGAAAGAATCAGTGCCTCCAGGGACTTCTGGTGCGCCCACCAGGGAAAGAGTCAGTGCCACCAAAGACTTCTGGTGAGCTCACCAGGGAAAGAGTCAGTGCCTCTGGGGACTTCATGAGAGCTCACGGGGGAAAGGGTCAGTGCCACCAAGGACTTCTGGTGAGCCCACCAGGGAAATAATCAGTGCCTCCAGGGATTTCCGGTGATAAAGGATCAGTGCCTCCAGGGACTTCTGGTGAGCTTACCAGGGAAAGAATCAGTGCCTCTAAGGACCTCTCGGCTGATCTCACCAGGGAAAGAATCAGTGCCTCCAGGGACTTCTGGTGAGCCCACCAGGGAAAGAGTTAGTGCCACCAAAGACTTCTGGTGAGCCCACCAGAGAAAGAGTCAGTGCCTCCCAGGACTTCTGGTGAGCTTACCAGGGAAAGAGTCAGTGCCTCCAGGGACTTCTGGTGAGCTCACCAGAGAAAGGGTCAGTGCTTCCAGGGACATCTGGTGAGCTCACCAGATAAAGGGAGAGTGCTTCCAGGGACTTCTGGTGAGCTCACTGGTGAAAGAGTCAGTGCCTTCAGGGACTTCTGGTGAGCACACCAGAGAAAGAGTCAGTGCCTCTTGGGACTTCATGAGAGCTCACCGGGGAAAGGGTCAGTGCCACCAAGGACTTCTGGTGAGCCCACCAGGGAAATAATCAGTGCCTCCAGGGATTTCTGGTGAGCTCACCAGGGAAAGGGCCAGTGCCACCAAGGACTTCTGGTGAGCCCACCAGAGAAATAATCAGTGCCTCCAGGGACTTCTGGTGAGCTCACCAGAGAAATAATCAGTGCCTCCAGGGACTTCTGGTGATCCCACCAGGGAAATAATCAGTGCCTCCAGGGACTTCTGGTGAGCTCACCAGAGAAATAATCAGTGCCTCCAGTGACTTCTGGTGAGCCCACCAGGGAAAGAATCAGTGCCTCCAGGGACTTCTGGTGAGCCCACCAGGGAAAGAGTCAGTGCCTCCAGTGACTTCTGGTGAGCTCACCAGGGAAAGGGTCAGTGCCTCCCGGGACTTCCGGTGATGAAGGATCAGTGCCTCCAGGGACTTCTGGTGAGCTCACCAGGGAAAGGGTCAGTGCCTCCAAGGACTTCTGGTGAGCCCACCAGGGAAATAATCAGTGCCTCCAGGGACTTCTGGTGAGCTCACCAGGGAAAGGGTCAGTGCCACCAAGGTCTTCTGGTGAGCCCACCAGGGAAATAATTAGTGCCTCCAGGGACTTCTGGTAAGCCCACCGGGGAAAGAGTCAGTGCCTCCAGTGACTTCTGGTGAGCTCACCAGGGAAAGGGTCAGTGCCACCAAGGACTCCTGGTGAGCCCACCAGGGAAATAATCAGTGCCTCCAGGGACTTCATGAGAGCTCACCGGGGAAAGGGTCAGTGCCTCCAAGGATTTCTGGTGAGCCCAATGTTACCCCTGGTGACTCCAGTGTGCCCGAGGTGTCTCCCGAGAGCCTTTAGGTTTGAATTCGGCCCTCGCTCCTGGCCTGGAGCGAAGGAGCTAAAACTGAAGCAAACCACACCCTCACCCCTGCAGCGGTTTGAGAGTGACCAGCTCGTTGGCTCTCTTGTGTGCACCTTTGCCCCCTGCCTGGCACTGCTGGCAGAGGCCAGAGCAGGACAAGGTGATTGCAAGTGACGGGTTACAAGTTACATCCTGCTCTTAACTACTTCCTGCACTAGAAACTCTTCATTAAGATTGGTGTTTCTAAGTTATAATATGTTAAAGTTTGCACCGCATGTGAGCCAGAGATTGCAATGAACCCCTGAGGCTGTGCCCTCTATGCGCCTGCACCCGCCCCAAGAGGTGGACAGGCACTTTACAATTATACATGCTTGTCCAGAGGAGCGAGCCGATCTCGAGTCCACGCCTGGCTGCAGGGACCTGTTTTCACTGTGTGTTTTGTCTCTTTATGTGTGGTATTTAGCTGTGAGCGCATTAACATTATTTTCCCCTTTCAAGGTAAAAGCACTGGTTGTATATTATTGTATGAAATGGTGCTCATTGCGGATTACTGGGTGTGTCCCCCTCATCAACCCCCTGGGGGGGGTTTAAGACTGCTCTCCCTCACCACCCCCAGAATCTGAGAGGTTCTAATGGGGTGCACGTGGGTTGGTACAATAGCACAGAGGTCGCAGGAACCCAGAGGTAACAACCCAGATAGTTATAAATGGAGTCCATGAGTCCTGATTGCCCAGGCCCCCTCCCTCTTCCACAGAGGTGCCTGGGGGGTCAGCAGCACTTCCCTGGAGCCCAGAGCAGTGCCCCCTGAGCTCCTGTGCCCGAGGCCTCAAGTGAGCCCACAGAGGAGCCGGGCAGAGACAGAGGGGGCAGCAGCACCCAGGCAATTCACTCTATCCCACTCACCGATGGCCATATGAAGCATGGAAGGCCCTCTTCAAAAGACATCACTTTGTTGCTGAAAATAGAACATTGGAAAGGAAACATTGATGACATTCGGGGCCTTCTCCACAGTCTTAAGGGCACCGCATCCAAGTAATCACGGAAAGGGGCTCACTGAAACAAGCCCATGGCTGAAGAGGGCTCACAAGCCAATGGCTGAAGAGGGCTTACAAGCCAATGGCTGAAGAGGGCTCAAAAGCCAATGGCTGAAGAGGGCCCACAAGCCAATGGCTGAAGAGGGCTCACAAGCCCATGGCTGAAAAGGGCTCACAAGCCCATGGCTGAAGAGGGCTCACAAGCCAATGGCTGAAGAGGGCTCACAAGCCCATGGCTGAAGAGGGCTCACACGCCCATGGCTGAAGAGCGCTCACAAGCCAATAGCTGAAGAAGGCTCACAAGCCAATGGCTGAAGAGGGCTCACAAGCCCATGGCTGAAGAGGGCTCACAAGGCCATGGCTGAAGAGGGCTCACAAGCCAATGGCTGAAGAGGGCTCACAAGCCCATGGCTGAAGCGGGCTCACAAGCCCATGGCTGAAAAGGGCTCACAAGCCCATGGCTGAAGAGGGCTCACAAGCCAATGGCTGAAGAGGGCTCACAAGCCCATGGCTGAAGAGGGCTCACAAGCCAATGGCTGAAGAGGGCTCACAAGCCCATGGCTGAAGAGGGCTCACAAGCCCATGGCTGAAGAGGGCTCACAAGCCCATGGCTGAAGAGGGCTTACTCAAACCAGCCAATGGCTGAAGAGGGCTGACCTAAAAGTAGACCTGTTTTTACTATGCTGTTGTTGTTGCATTTACCTTAAGCTCTCTGGACCTAAACTACAGAGAGTAAATGTTCCAAGATGGTAGGGAAAAGTGAGGGTATAGGAAAAGCAAGTGGCGGAGCAATGAGAGAGCACACTAAAAACAGAGCTCTCAGTGACGTTGCTGGGTGGCGAGGGAGAACTTGCAGGTAATGCCCTTTCCAGGCACATGTTTGCATCAAATGTTGTCACTTTGAGGCCCCTATTTTGAAATATGTGTAGCACCCATTGGCATATTACCTACTTGCGAGTGGATTTGCATTTGAAAATAATGCAGAGTCCAGCACTTTCCAATATTTTAAACCCACAGTGTAAACATTACATTTTATTGAGCTGATATATTTTTAAAGATCTGTAACTTTTTCTGAACACAAGGATATTTGTTTTAATTCAATCGATGCTGTGGGACATACGTTTGATATATACAATCAAGAGTCATTTTTGAACCCTGCATCATCAATGTATTTATTCCAGCGGTGAGTGGCCCTCACTCCAGAGACCGTCCTCACTTGTGAGGGGCCTCAAAAGCTGAGCTAAGATCTGACGCTGACACTCACTCGAGCGATACATATATTGTCCACAGTGACCAGAGGACAGTAGATTGTTCTAACCAATGCTTTTCTGAATGTGACTGCAAAGTGAATATTCAACAAACTGCACTTTCTTTAGGTAAGTGCAGAGTGTCTGAAGTGCCTGATGTGTCATGTGGCACACAGGCTAAAGGTCACACTTGAGAGACAGCACCGAGCTCAAGAATAGCCAGTGCAGCCTCATCATTGGAGAGGGGATATCTGAGATTGACAAAGAGATGACCTGCAATCCATGATAAAGCTTCAGTTATACAACCAGGGGGTCCGCGAAGCTTGCGACCAAAGAGGGAATGACACAAATATGGGTTTCAAAATATTGTGTAACTTAAATATCAGGTCAAAAATATAATCACTACAACAATATCGTGAGGCAGAATATCAAATGTAATAATATTGTTATTTATGTATATCATATTGTACTTACAAATATTACTGTATATATGCTATTGTTGTTTAATTTAATATAGTTAACTTATATTCATTTTAAATATAATTTGTAATGTATAATTTCAATTTTAAGAATTGCAATTAGTAATTTATAGAATGTAGAGGTGGGTTGTTGGGTTTGTAGGGAAGGAAGTTATCTCAATTATAAATTATTGTTTTTTATTTGACTTTATATTCTATGCTAAATAAATATTTTATTGGTAATACTGTGAATTAGTTAATTGGTTTTAGTTATTTATTTGTATTTTGTGATTTGTAATGTCATTATTTTTATATGTAGTTTAATGCTAATGTGGAGCTTTGTTGCAGGTTGCAATGATTGTAGGGGAATAAAGTGGGAAGTTATTTACATTACGTTTGTATGTAATTTAAATATTTATTTGGTGAGTAAATATTTTATTTTTCGATTGATTGTTAATTTAACTATTTAAGTATATTTTGTTATTGTTAACTATAATTTAATTTTGGATTGTTTACTCATTGTTATTTTAGTAGTGGGTAGTTTATATTGAGTGGAATAGGGTGGGAAAATATTTAAATTATTTATTTGTTTACATTTCTTTTATGTTAACTAAGTATTTATTTTTTGTTTAGTAATTAATTATGTACATTGATTTATTATTAATGTGATTTATTTAATGTATTATAATTCATTGTAAATTTGCTGATAAGTGTATATCATTATTTAGTTGGTGAATTTTTAAATATTTATTATTATTATTTTTTTCCAATTAGTTTCAATAAATAATTTCAATTAAAATATTGTTTTAGTTATAATTGTTATTTATTTTCAGGGTTTGTGTTATTGTTGGGTATTAGGAAGGGACATGCATTTACTTTTTTTTAATGTTTACATGTTTTACTATTATTTTTTTATTCACTTTAAATTGTATTTATTTATATATTATATTTTATTTTTTATTTGTTTTAATTTGTTGTGTTGTGTTAGTTATTTAAATATTTTGTTAAAGATAATTAGGAGTTAAAGTTGAATATGTAACTCTTCTTAAATCCAACATGTTCCATGTTTTTGTTTACTTTGGAGTGGGAATAGTAACTCTAACACTTTCATAGTCCAACACGTTCCCTGATTTTGCTTATCTATATTCATATGCTATAATCTTGTTATATTACTAGTACTTATTTTAAAGTAAATTATATTATTTTTTATAAGTTTCATATTTTAAATAAAATAATTACAATACTAATTATAATACTAATGCACTTTTCTTTCAATTTTTTGATAGTCTGTTGCTAATATTTTTGTCACAACATTTTGTTAGTTTACATACGAAGTATCTAATCTCAATATTTTTGTAGGTGATATTTTTTGCGCTATATTCTTGTCCTTGATATTATGTTATACATACACAGGAACATGTAGACTTATCTTTATAAGGGGGACTTAAGACTAAAATCAAACATTTACATTATAGTATGAGGAATGGGAAATTTAATAATTTATGCTTGTTTGATGTAGGGAAGTAGATAGTTCTTGCAGGATAATTTTTATTTTAGGGAAGCAAATTATATGCATTTTGGTAGGCTGTTGAACATTAACATTGAAATGTAAATTTATTAAATGTTTGATGTTAATTAAAATATGCATTTTGACTTTCAGTTGCATAATGTATGTTTAACGTTATATTTATGTAATCTATAGCTGTACACATTTTGGAAACATTCAACATGTGGAGATAATGCTTTCAGAAGTGTGTAAAGTTATTTATTTCACATCAGAAATGTTTTACCTTATATTATACTTTTGTTACACATGTACTCCGGTATATGTGTAGACACACGGGGTCCACTAAATTGTGATCCCGGTGCAAACACCTTTGACGTAGTCAATACATATTCCTGCAGAGAACTTACTGACTACTCATACCTTGAACATTCTAAAAAGCTGCTGCACATGAATTTTATATGGGGGCCATAGTGAAACAATCACCCCCCTTGAACACAATTTCACTCTAAGCCGGTACTTCATGTAACTCCATTTCCCTGTGACCTGCCAGTCAGTTTATCGATGCATATGCTGTCCATCATGCTACCATTGTTTACCTTATCTCTCTTCCTTCTTTGTCCTACATTTGCTAAATCTTTAGGACTCTATGGTCATGCTGCCTACCTACTGAGGAATATTGCTGCACAACCTCACCCCTCCCTGTTCATCGCCATAGTGTAAAATCAATCACCAACCATTTCAGTGATTTACCCAAACTGAACACTAAGCAAACCTTGTTGGAGTCCACAGACAGTAATCCTAGCAACTTCACCATCACTCTTTGTTCATGGAAACCACATTCCCCAAACAGCATGCAATGAAGGTAGAGGCGTTGCAACCTCTTATGGCCATCCAACATCAACCTCTGCCCAGTCCTCCTTCGATCATCAATGAATGTAGAGGAGCTGCATCCTCTCATGGCCATCCAACATCTACCTCTGCCCAGTCTTCCTTTGAACATCAATGAAGGTAGAGAAGCTGCATCCTCTCATGGCCATCCAACATCAACCTCTGCCCAGCCCTCCTTTGAACATCAATGAAGGTAGAGGAGTTGCAGTCTCTCATGGCCATCCAACATCAACCTCTGCCCAGCCCTCCCTTGAACATCATTGAAGGTAGAGGAGCTGCATCCTCTCATGGTCATCCAACATCAACCTCTGCCCAGCCCTCCTTTGAACATCATTGAAGGTAGAGGAGCTGCATCCTCTCATGGCCATCCAACATCAACCTCTGCCCAGCCCTACTTTTCCTGACGCTATGCTTCATAGCGTGGGGCTTGATGATAGGAGAAATGTCGCTTAGCGATATTTCTCCTGTCATGTTAGGTCAGGAATGCCCACTGTGCATCTCATTAGAGATGCAAAGCTGGGCGTAAAGAATCCCCACGCTAAAGCAAAGTTTCACGCGTTAGCGTGGCCTTGCTAATTAGGCGATAAAATTATCGCCGCTTTTCAGCTGAAAACGGCCGCAAAAGCGGCGATAATTTTTTATCGCCTGCTTGTAAATATGCCCGCCTAGTCTTTATTAAAATAACTATACCAGACAAGAGATCATTTTAGATCACCTATTCTACTCTGGATCCCCACGGAAATCTCTCTGAGTAAGAGAAATCACCTCCTGGGTGGAGGATTAGGACCCAATGATGACACTATCAACTACGAGTACATCAGTAGCAAACCATATACCACAGGCAGAAAATAGTTGTTGAGGGTCCCACAGATTTTTCTCTAAGGGATCTCTCCAGGACACAGATCCCACTCTCTTTTTGATCTCTACTTGCAGTGCAGGAACAACATGCAGAGATGGTTTCATTGGATGGCTGCGGTGCATTAACTGTTCCCATGAGGCACAGGGTCAGACTGATTTGCGCATGGCTGTGTCTGAACTGGGGTGGCAGAGTGAGCTAAAGAATGATGATGGATTAAACCCAGATCAGTTGACTGGGGGTGAGTGCTTGCAATGTTCAACACTCCATCATCCCCTTTGGTTTTGCTTTGTTTGCCCTAAGTTGGAACGGTATGCCCAGACGTGGGTCCCTTGCTCACTTTGCCACTGGATTCAAGCTAGCCTGGCTGATGAAGAATGATTAGCCAGAAACCTGTCCCAGGATGCTTGTTTCCAGTCCACGGAAGACATGGCTTGGCAGTTCGGGCTGGACTGTTCCCATGAGGCACAGGGTCAGACTGATTTGCATATGGCCATGTCTGAAATGGGCTGGCGGAGTGAGCTAAAGAATGATGATGGATTAAACCCAGATCAGTTGACTGGGGGTGAGTGCTTGCAATGTTCAACACTCCGTCCATCATCCCCTTTGGTTTTGCTTTGCACTGCATTAACAGCATGCATGGATGGTCCCAGTGGATGGCTGCAGTGCAGGCATATCACACAGAGATCGTCTCATTGGATGACTGCAGTGCAGGAATATCATGCAGAGATGGGCTCATTGGATTGCTGCAGTGCAGGAACAGTATGCATAGATGATCTCATTGGATGGCTGCAGTGTAATAACAGCATTCAGAGATAATCTCAAAGGATGGCTGTAGTATGGAAATAGCATGCAAAGATGGTCTCATTGGATGGCTGAAGTGCAGGAACAACATGCACGGATGATCTCATTGGATGGCTGCAGTGCAGTAACAGCATGCACAGATTTTCTCATTGGATGGCTGCAGTGCATTAAGAGCATGCATAGATGATCTCTTTGGATGGCTGCAGTACATTAACAGTATGCATAGATGATCTCACTGGACGGCTGCAGAGCATTGTCAGCATGCATACATGATCTTATTGGATGGCTGCAGTGCAGGAACAGCATCCATAGATGATCTCATTGGATGGATGCAGTGCAGGAAAAGCATGCATAGACGATCTGCTTGGATGGCTGCAGTGCAGGAACAGCATGCAGAGATGATCTCATTGGATGATTGTAGAGCATTGCCAGCATGCATAGATGATCTTATTGGATGGCTGCAGTGCAGGAGCAGCATGCATAGAGGATCTCATTGGATGGCTGAAGTGCATTGACAGCATGCATAGATGATCTTATTGGATGGCTGCAGAGCATTGCCAGCATGCATAGTTGATCTCATTGGATTGCTGCAGTGCATTAACAGCATGCATAGATGATCTACTTGGATGGCTTCAGTGCTGGAGAAACATGCAGAGCTGGTCTAATTGGATGTCGGCAGTACATTAACAGCATGCATAGATGATCTCACTTGAAGGCTGCAGTGCATTAATGCCATACATAGATGATCTTATTGGATGGCTGCAGAGCATTGCCAGCGTGCAAAGATGACCTTATTGCATAGCTGCAGTGCATTGACAGCATGCATAGATGATCTCATTGGATGGCTGCAGAGCATTGCCAGCATGGATAGATGATCTCCTTGGATGGCTGCAGTGCATTAACAGCATGCATAGATGACCACCTTGGATGGCTGCAGAGAATTAACAACATGCATAGATGATCTCATTGGATTGCTGCAGAGCATTGACAGCATGCATATATGATCTAATTGGATGGCTGCAGTGTATTAACAGCATGCATGGATGATCTAATTGGATGGCTGCAGACCATTGTCAGCATGCATAGATGATCATATTGGATGGCTGCAGTGCAGGAGAAGTATGCAGAGCTGGTCTCATTGGATGGCTGCAGTGTAGGAGCAGCCTGCATAGATGATCTCATTGGAGTGTTGCAGTGCAGAAACAACATGCATAGATGAGCTCCTTGGATGGCTGCAGTGCATTAACAGCATGCATAGATGATCATCTTGGATCGCTGCAGAGAATTAACACCATGCATAGATGATCTAAGTGGATTGATGCAGTGGATGGCTGCAGTACAGGAACAGCATGCAGAGATGGTCTCATTAGATGGCTGCAGTGCATTAACAGCATGCAAAGATGATCTCCTTGGATAGCTGCAGTACGAGAACAGCATACCGAGATGGTCTCATTGGACGGCTGCAGTGCAGGAACAGCATGCATAGATGTTCTCATTGGATGGCTGCAGTGCAGGAACAGCATGCAGAGATGGTCTCATTAGATGGCTGCAGTGTATTAGCAGCATGCAAAGATGATCTTGTTGGATACCTGCAGTGCGAGAACGGCATGCAGAGATGGTCTTATTAGATGGCTGCAGTGCATTAACATCATGCAAAGATGATCTCCTTGGATGGCTGCAGTGCGGGAACAGCATGCAGAGATGATCTCATTGGAGGGCTGCGGTACAGGAACAGAATGCATAGATGTTCTCATTGGATAGCTGCAGTGCAGGAACAGCATGCAGAGATGGTCTCAGATGGTTGCAGTGCAGGAACAGCATGCAGAGATGGTCTTATTAGATGGCTGCAGTGCATTAACATCATGCAAAGATGATCTCCTTGGATGGCTGCAGTGCGGGAACAGCATGCAGAGATGATCTCATTGGATGGCTGCAGTGCAGGAACAACATGCAGAGATGGTCACATTAGGTGGCTGCAGTGCATTAACAGCATGCAAAGATGATCTCCTTGAATGGCTGCAGTGTGGGAACAGCATGCAGAGATGGTCTCATTAGATGGCTGCAGTTTATTAACAGCATGCAAAGATGATCTTCTTGGATAGCTGCAGTGCGGGAACAGCATGCCGTGATGGTCTCATTGGATGGCTGCAGTGCAGGAACAACATCCATAGATGATGTCATTGGATGGCTGCAGTGCATTAACAGCATACCTAGATGGTCTCATTGGATGGCTGTAGTGCAGGAACAACATCCATAGATGATGTCATTGGATGGCTGCAGTGCATTAACAGCATGTAGAGATGGTCTCATTGGATGCTGCAGTGCAGGAACAGCATGCAGAGATGGTCACATTAGATGGCTGTAGTGCATTAACAGCATGCAAAGATGATCTCCTTGGATGGCTGCAGTGCAGAAACAGCATGCTTAGATGATCTCATTGGATGGCTGCAGTGCCTGACAAAGGGGCCACACCATTTACTCACGAAACCTGGGCGCATGGAAGTATTGGTATTTTATAATGATTAGAATTCCATATTCCAATAACATTACCTCCTCTTCACCTCACTCGTCCCATTTATTATGCAACTGAGTAATGTGGCAGCATTACAGCTACCCTCCCTTCCGCCCCTTCCTAAAGCACTCTCGACTTTCTTTAGCTCCCAAAGGAGTTTTCCATTAAAGCCCTTCTCCAACCACCCCACTTCTGGCCTTTGCTTCTGCCCTGTCAGGTGGACTGTCTGGGAAGGCAGTTCAGGAGCTTTCCTCTCCTAGTGCAGGGGTCTACTTTTCAATATTGTCTCACCCTGTTTGACTAGTAAGGCAAGGGGTTGTCTTTATCCTGCTATTGTTCAAATTATTGTTTTAAATGTAGTCAATGGGGGAAAGGAGACCCGCACGTTACTGACAGGGCCTGGCCCAGTTTTCAACTTTAGCCCAAAACCACTCCCACTTCCCTGTGACTCAACGCGCTCTGTCTGTTTCTCATCCATCATTAAATAAAATCATATTTAGTTATTTGTGTGATCAATTAACATCTTTGGAAAAAAGGAATTATTAAGAACAATAGGTCAGGGTAAAATATTAGAACAAACCTGGAAATGTATACAGCCCTGAAATAAAACTGACTCAAGATTAAACAAAAACATTGGGGGCGTGGCTTCGGAGCCTACGGAGATGGTCGCTGACCTGGGGAGCTCCGTGGTGGTGTAGGGCGACGGGCATCCTCCGGGCTGTTTTTCCTGTACTTTGGACCCCAAATTGCACCCGCATGTATCGGAA
Organism: Triturus cristatus; assembly: GCF_964204655.1. Lineage (NCBI taxonomy): Eukaryota > Metazoa > Chordata > Amphibia > Caudata > Salamandridae > Triturus > Triturus cristatus. Next base: position 1,256,146,205 of record NC_140592.1, on the reverse strand, counting down.
CTCCAGCTGCATCGTACGCGACCTCCGTGGGTGACCGGGGTGAGCGAAAAAGATGTTTATTTGACTTTGTTGTGCCGGCCGCGTCTTGACGCGTAGTTGCGGCCGCCATTTTGAATTTCTGCCGCGTTCCTCTTTTGCCTCCTGATGGCCTCATGGACTTTTTCCCTCATATTAACATGCTCATTTGACATTTTTTCAGCGTTTTTTCTACATTTTTGCAACACGCTCTTCTCCTATTAACAGCTATTATGTCCATATAAGCTCCTGGGCATGACGTCTTTTATTTCCTTTTTTCTCCTCAAGAGCCCATGTAATGTGCCTCCGAACAGCTTTTTAGAAGTTTGACTTTTAATGACAAAATAGTTTTTTCTACATTATCACTGAGAAGGTCTCTCTACCACTATTTTTCATGGCAAAGCCCCGCTCTAACCGCAGTGATGCTCAACCTATTAGCCATACATCATTAGAGGAGTATAATCCGTTCAGTATCTTGCAAGAAAATATGGAGGATGTGGTATCTGGGCCTTCTGTTACAAGTGACTCAGCTCCTAATACACCTCTTTCCAACTCCAAGCCAGTTTCCAAAATACCCTCCACGTCAAGCTCTACGTCAGGAAAATGAGTCAAGAAAGACCCACCTTCTCCTCCTAATCCTCCGTCTTCAATTTCTTTGGAGCTACTTCTCGAGGAAATTTGTGCCAATATCCGTCTGCAGAGCCTTGAAGATAATTGGTCACACACGGAGCAAAAAGTCGAAGATCTAGAGAGATGAGTTGAATCTGTTCAAGCAGTCATTGACCAGGTTCCTTCTATGCACAAAGAGATAGCTCATCTTAAACAGCAGGTGGAAAATTGGAGAATCGAAATAGGCGTAATAACTTACGCATTTATGGTCTTGCAGAGAGTCTCGAAGGTTCTAATCCTCTCTCCTTTTTCCAATCCTTTCTGCCAACTCTTCTTGCTTTTCCTGAGTCTCCTCCATTGAATATTCAATGAGCTCACCGCTTGGGGCAAGGCCCCCCTTCTTCGTCTTCTTCAACGAAGCCTAGAGGAGTTATTTTGTATTTCCTGGAATACACTGACCTGCTTCAGGTCCTCCATGCCACAAAACAGAAAGGGAACATTTCCTGGAATGGTTCTAATCTTTTCTTCGCCCAGGACTATGCCAAAGTGACAGCGGACAGCTGGAAAAAGTTCTTGGACATGAGACCTACCCTTTGAAATTTGAATGCTCGATATGGCTTGTTTCACCATTGCCTTTTCAAGGTGACTTACAATAACAAAACAACAAATTATGAGGATCTTCAACATTCCTTGGACACCTGCAGAGATGAGTCCATGGACCTTCCTCGGTCATCGATAACTTGACTGTTCCATTAATGTTTGTTGTCACTTGTACTTCTCCTCCCTCCTGATGTACCTTTTGTTGTATTGTTATGTCTTTTGTCAATAACTTCTTTTTCTTCTATATCAGGTGTGGTTTTGTGGTCCCTCGATATATGTCCCTCTCAATCCACCTGGATGATGTTCCCCTCTGCCGTCTTCGTCCTGGAGTTTCCTGCCCGACGTGCCGTCTCCCCTATGTGGCTCCACCAACCCACATTTATTGTCTTTTTGTGGTATGCCTTTTTGTTACCTTTCCCCATTATCAAGTGTTTGATTTGTATTGTTTTTCTGTTTTTTGTTATGTTCTTCCCTTCTCCTCATCTATTTTCTTCGTAATTTTCTTCTTTTTCATACTCTTTGATATCTATCCTATCACCCCTTCTCCCCTTTTCTCCATCCTGAAACAGTATTTCTATTTTCAATCTTTTATCTTCTTTCTTTTTCTTTAAACAGCAGGTGGAAAATAGGAGAATCGAAATAGGCGTAATAACTTACGCATTTATGGTCATGCGGAGGGTGAATTTGATGATTTCAATGGTCGCATAGTAATTGTTCATGGTAAAAGTTATTGGTCATATTTAAAGTTATTACATGGAATGTTAAGGGAGTAAGTAACCCTATAAAAAGACAACGAGTATTAACCCATTTAGCTAGATTAAAAACGGACATTGCGCTACTTAAAGAAACCCATATATCTGAAGCAGAGGCATCTAAACTGAAAAGATGTTGGGTAGGCAATGTATTTTCCTCCCCAGCTCTAGGTAAGAAAAATGGAGTTTCAATTCCTTGCCACAAAAATGTTCAGGTTTCAGTTACTCATCAAGAATCGGACTCTGCGGGCCATTGGGTTATTGTTAAACTTCTTATTAATCAGATACCTTTAGTTCTTTTCAATGTGTATGGTACAGTTAATGTTGACAAAGTTTTTTGGACTCAAATCTCTGATAAACTCCTTTTATTTGATGATGATTATATTGTTTTTGGTGGCGACTGTAATCAAATACTTGATCCAGCACTAGACAGTCATTCCTCAGTTAAGTTTGTTAACACTAAGATGCACTCACAATTCACCTCCACCATACGCCACAAACCTCTAGTCGATATTTAGAGACTCTGTAATCCAGATATCCGTGAATATAGTTTCTACTCCCCTTCGCATCAATCTCAATCCCGAATTGATTACCTCTTTTTAAGCAAATCCTTATCTCAACAGGCTCTTCACTCCGAGATAGGCTCTATGTTAATATCAGATCATGCCCCAGTTCATGTTGACTTTGACTTGACACCTTTTGCCCCTCATGCTGGTAGATGCGCTTTAATAATACATTATTGAGTTTGAGTTTGAGTTTAAAAACATTTATAAAGCGCACGTTCACCAGGCGGTTTCTTGGCGCTATGGAATGCTGTACCATTTAGAGAGCAGGAAAATCGGGGGAGTGAAGAGGTTTATAGTGGGAAGGCTTGTGGGAACAAAAAAGTTTTCAGCGCCTTTTGGAATTCAGAGTATTCGGTGGAAGATCTGAGGTGAACTGGTAGAGAGTTCCAAAAAGAGGGGGCGAGTGTGGAGAATTTCGATCCCCCCCACTTTTTGCGCCTAAAACGGGAACTATCAACAGATGTTGGGAAGACGAGCGTAGTTCCCTGACTGGAGCATAGGAATTTATTTCCGAAGAGATGAAGGCAGGAGCAGTGCCAGCTCGTGCCTGAAAAGTGATACAACCCATCTTGAACTGAGAGCGTTCTCGGATGGGGAGCCAGTGTAGAGACTTGAGGAGCGGCGCCAACTCGTGCCTGAAAAGTGATACAACCCATCTTGAACTGAGAGCGTTCTCGGATGGGGAGCCAGTGTAGAGACTTGAGGAGCGGCGCCAGCCCGGGCCTGACAGTGATACAACCCATCTTGAACTGAGAACGTTCTCGGATGGGGAGCCAGTGTAGAGACTTGAGGAGCGGCGCCAGCCCGGGCCTGAAAGGTGATACAACCCATCTTGAACTGAGAGCGTTCTCGGATGGCGAGCCAGTGTAGAGACTTGAGGAGCGGCGCCAGCCCGGGCCTGAAAGGTGATACAACCCATCTTGAACTGAGAACGTTCTCGGATGGGGAGCCAGTGTAGAGACTTGAGGAGCGGCGCCAGCCCGGGCCTGAAAGGTGATACAACCCATCTTGAACTGAGAGCGTTCTCGGATGGGGAGCCAGTGTAAAGACTTGAGGAGCGGCGCCAGCCCGGGCCTGAAAGGTGATACAACCCATCTTGAACTGAGAGCGTTCTCGGATGGGGAGCCAGTGTAAAGACTTGAGGAGCGGCGCCAGCCCGGGCCTGAAAGGTGATACAACCCATCTTGAACTGAGAGCGTTCTCGGATGGGGAGCCAGTGTAAAGACTTGAGGAGCGGCGCCAGCCCGGGCCTGAAAGGTGATACAACCCATCTTGAACTGAGAACGTTCTCGGATGGGGAGCCAGTGTAGAGACTTGAGGAGCGGCGCCAGCCCGGGCCTGAAAGGTGATACAACCCATCTTGAACTGAGAACGTTCTCGGATGGGGAGCCAGTGTAGAGACTTGAGGAGCGGCGCCAGCCCGGGCCTGAAAGGTGATACAACCCATCTTGAACTGGGATCGTTCTCGGATGGGGAGCCAGTGTAAAGACTTGAGGAGCGGCGCCAGCCCGGGCCTGAAAGGTGATACAACCCATCTTGAACTGAGAGCGTTCTCGGATGGGGAGCCAGTGTAAAGACTTGAGGAGCGGCGCCAGCCCGGGCCTGAAAGGTGATACAACCCATCTTGAACTGAGAGCGTTCTCGGATGGGGAGCCAGTGTAAAGACTTGAGGAGCGGCGCCAGCCCGGGCCTGAAAGGTGATACAACCCATCTTGAACTGAGAGCGTTCTCGGATGGGGAGCCAGTGTAGAGACTTGAGGAGCGGCGCCAGCCCGGGCCTGAAAGGTGATACAACCCATCTTGAACTGAGAACGTTCTCGGATGGGGAGCCAGTGTAGAGACTTGAGGAGCGGCGCCAGCCCGGGCCTGAAAGGTGATACAACCCATCTTGAACTGAGAACGTTCTCGGATGGGGAGCCAGTGTAGAGACTTGAGGAGCGGCGCCAGCCCGGGCCTGAAAGGTGATACAACCCATCTTGAACTGGGATCGTTCTCGGATGGGGAGCCAGTGTAAAGACTTGAGGAGCGGCGCCAGCCCGGGCCTGAAAGGTGATACAACCCATCTTGAACTGAGAGCGTTCTTGGACGGGGAGCCAGTGTAGAGACTTGAGGAGCGGCGCCAGCCCGGGCCTGAAAGGTGATACAACCCATCTTGAACTGAGAGCGTTCTCGGATGGGGAGCCAGTGTAGAGACTTGAGGAGCGGCGCCAGCCCGGGCCTGAAAGGTGATACAACCCATCTTGAACTGAGAACGTTCTCGGATGGGGAGCCAGTGTAGAGACTTGAGGAGCGGCGCCAGCCCGGGCCTGAAAGGTGATACAACCCATCTTGAACTGAGAACGTTCTTGGACGGGGAGCCAGTGTAGAGACTTGAGGAGCGGCGCCAGCCCGGGCCTGAAAGGTGATACAACCCATCTTGAACTGAGAGCGTTCTCGGATGGGGAGCCAGTGTAGAGACTTGAGGAGCGGCGCCAGCCCGGGCCTGAAAGGTGATACAACCCATCTTGAACTGAGAACGTTCTCGGATGGGGAGCCAGTGTAGAGACTTGAGGAGCGGCGCCAGCCCGGGCCTGAAAGGTGATACAACCCATCTTGAACTGAGAACGTTCTCGGATGGGGAGCCAGTGTAGAGACTTGAGGAGCGGCGCCAGCCCGGGCCTGAAAGGTGATACAACCCATCTTGAACTGAGAGCGTTCTCGGATGGGGAGCCAGTGTAGAGACTTGAGGAGCTGCGCCAGCCCGGGCCTGAAAGGTGATACAACCCATCTTGAACTGAGAGCGTTCTCAGACGGGGAGCCAGTGTAGAGACTTGAGGAGCGGCGCCAGCCCGGGCCTGAAAGGTGATACAACCCATCTTGAACTGAGAGCGTTCTCGGATGGGGAGCCAGTGTAGAGACTTGAGGAGCGGCGCCAGCCCGGGCCTGAAAGGTGATACAACCCATCTTGAACTGAGAGCGTTCTCGGATGGGGAGCCAGTGTAAAGACTTGAGAAGCGGTGTGACGTGATGGGATTTGGCCAGGTTATAGACTAGGCGGGCAGCCTGGTTTTGAACCAGCTGTAGTCGCCGGATCATGTAAGCGGGCATACCACAGTATAGGGCGTTGCCATAGTCTAAACGAGAGATAACCATAGCCAGAACAATGAGTTTTAAAGCAGGGAGGGAAAAGAAGCGGGAAACCTTACGAATGGTGCGGAGTGACAGAAAGGAGGAGGATACCACTGAACTAACCTGGGATTGTAAATTGAGTTGGTCGTTCAGTTTGATTCCGAGTGTTTTTACAGAGGAGGATGGAGAGGGAGGGGGGCCTAGAGAGGGGGGCCAGAAGAAGGGAGTCCAGGGACTGGAGGAGCCACCCGTCAGAACCAGCTCGGTTTTGTCAGGATTTAATTTCAGATGATTGTGGTTCATCCAGTCTTGGATGAAAATCATAGTAGATTGAAATTTAGCAATGGACTCAGGGGATGATGACAAGGAAAAAATGAGCTGGAGGTCGTCCGCATAGTTGAAGACGGAGACCTTCATTTGTTGAAGGGCAAAGATGAGGGGGGCAATGTGCAGATTAAACAGAAGTGGGGAAAGGGAGGAGCCCTGGGGAACCCCATAGTGAACCCTTCGTGTCTCCGCCGAGAAATCAGCCAGGCACACAGCCTGGGTTCGGTCCCTGAGGAAGGAGGATAACCAGACCAGGTCGGAACCACCAACCCCTGCCGCCCTGACACAGGAAAGTGAAATGGAATGATCAACCGTGTCAAAGGCGGCGGAGAGGTCAAGGAGGACAAGGGCCTGGGGGAGATTGGTGTCCAAACCCTCTCTAAGATTGTCGAGGACCGAGAGAACTACGGACTCCGTGGAGTGAGCGGGGCGGAAGCCGGCCTGACGGGAGGCAAGCACCCCGTTTTCCTCCACGAAGGCAGTGAGCGTTCTGGACACGTGTTGCTCAATACCTTTCCTAGGAAGGGAAGTAAAGAGATGGGGCGGTAGTTAACAGGGGCGGAAGGATCGGCACCGGGTTTTTTTAGGATGGGGACAATGGTGGCAGTTTTTAGGGAAGCAGTGACAATGCCCTGAGACAGAGAGCTGTTCAAGAAGGTGATGGGGGGATGCACACAGATCGAGTAGATGTGCCTGAGGATGTGAGCAGGACAAGGATCTAAAGGCGAGCCAGATTTAACCAAGGGGAGAAGGGACAGGAAAGCCTCTTCCGTCAGAAGGGGGAATGAGTCAAGGCGAGCCTCGATTGAAGGACAACATGGGTTGATGAAAAAGGAGGAGGTGGGGGGGATATTGGCTTTGATATTAGAGATTTTATCCATAAAATAGGTATTAAGGGAGTCGCAAAGAGTCTGGGAGGGGGTGGGTTTGAGGATGGTTCTATCGGAATGGACGAGGTCATGGACGATAGAGAAAATTTCTTTATGCTTGTTTTCGGCAGCTAGGATTTTAGAGGAGAAGTAGGCCGTTTTTGTGGTCAGAATAGATTTTTTATATTGAGACAAAAGTGTGGTGAACTGGGTTTTAAGGTTAGGGCAATAATCTCGCCTCCAGGCTCGCTCAGCATGACGGACTGTAAGTTTTAAGGCCTTCAATTCCTCGTTGAACCCGAGGTTGGCATCGTTCACTCGTCTGGAAGACACTCGCCTGAGGCGGGCGACCGAAGCACAGCCTGACAGAAGCCAGGATTTGATAAGGTCTGCTTGCACAGAGATTGGCTGGCCGAGTAAGCTTGGACAGGAAGAAGAGAATTTGGAGGAGAGAGAGGTCGCGTCCACCTTGCTCCAAGAGCGTGCCCAGATGTTTTTAGGAAGAAAAGGCTTGGTAGCAATACTAAGGTGTAAAGAAAAGGACATCAGACAGTGGTCAGACCAGGGGCATGGGGAGATGGACAAAGAGCTTACAGGACAGTTAAGGGACCAGATCTGGTCAAGGGTGTGGCCCTGAATGTGAGTGGGTGAATGGACATGGGATTCGAAATTAAGGGAACGAAGGGTGTCGGAAAATTCTTTGGAAGTGGAGCATTCTGCAGGATCGGAGGGCCAAAAGTTGAAGTCACCTAGTACCACGATGGAAGAATTATTAACCGCTAAGGTGGCCACAAGATCTTGGAACCCTGTAAGAAAGAGTTGAGAGGGTTGGGGAGGTAAGTGGAATTGTAAAAGATGGGGAGCGAACAACTAAGAGATCTGACGAGCCAATGGAGGGAAAATTTAGAGGCTGGAAGAGGAATTCTCTGCGGGAGATCAGGGCGACACCGCCACCCAGTTTACCTGAGGGTCGGTCGGTGCGCAGCACGTAATAATCGGCGGGAAGAGTGGCTAGTAGGGAAGTGAGGGAACTGTCGCAATACCAAGTCTCAGTAAGAAATAAGAGATCTGGTTTATGCGTATCTAGTAAAATAAAAAGTTCTTGACAGTGCTTGACAGCTGACCGAGTGTTAAGATAGTAGATGGAGAGGGTAGTGAGCGCAGGGGAAACAGTGGGGTGGGGGGGAAGGCCAAGAGGTTGTAGAGGAGAACAGGGCAGAGAGACGGGGAAAAGCGCGAGGCAGTCAATCCCAATCGGTCAATGCGCTCAGTCACAGGGCCAGCTAAAGGCCACGGGCCTTGATGTTTGTGGAGCTGAGCGGAGGAGTAGATTAAAGATTGGGCATGGTGTGTGGGCCCGGGCGATCGCGGACGGGCGCAGATGGGCTTGCCTTCGGCGCGCCATCGTCGCGCCCGCTGCGCTCGTCCGCTGCGCGTCCGAGGGAGGCACATGATTTATAGAAGGTAATGCGGCGGCGGGGGGGCGTGGCCTCTGAAAAGGGGCGTGGCCTCGGCACTCGCCGAAATGGCGTCAGGAGGAGGTTTCCGCACTCGGCCCGCGGCAGCGGAGTCAGCTGTGAGGGGACCTCGAGGCAAAAGGTAGGTTAAAAACCAGCAATTCAATAGTGAAGAATAATTTTAAAAAGAAACAGATCACACTCCCGGCTTCCGCCTCAGGAGGTTCGCACAATCTAGTGTGGAGCTTTCAATTAGCGTCTTTTAAAGTGCGGCGGCGGGGGGCATGGCCTCTGAAAAGGGTCGTGGCCTCGGCGCTCGCCAAAATGGCGTCAGGAGCAGGTTTCCGCACTCGGCCCGCGGCAGCGGAGTCAGCTGTGAGGGGACCTCGAGGCAAAAGGTAGGTTAAAAACCAGCAATTCAATAGTGAAGAATAATTTAAAAAAGAAACAAATCACACTCCCGGCTTCCGCCTCAGGAGGTTCTGAGGCGAATTATTAACTGATCCTAATTTCTCTAGCCAATTCAGCTCTTTTCTTTCTGAATTCTTCTCTCTCAATTCAACTCCAGACCTTCCCCTGTAATGGTTTGGGAATCTTTCAAGGCCGCATCTCGAGGCTTTATAATAAATGTTGTTTCACAAAAAAAGAAATCTTTTGAAGCTCAAACTGCCCAATTGCTTACTAAGATTAAGCATTTGGAATACATTTATTATCATTCGAATACTGAATCCTCTTTGAAAAATGTTATCAATGCGAAACTTACTTTCAACAAACTGTCCACGAAAGCTGCCTCCTCCTAACTTTTAAAGAGTAGTTCCGGTTACTATGGAGGCCAAAACAAAATTGAGAAACTATTGGCAAACTACTTGAAGATAAGATATGATCGGACTAAAATAGATTCTTTACGAAATGCCGCCGGTACTTCATTATTTAAAGACAACGAGATTTTAACTGAATTTGTTTCCTTTCACAAGAATGTATATACCCCTGAAAAACAACCAATTCCATTGGACCTTTCCTCTTATTTTCACTCTATTGATCCCCCTCCATCTCATCATATTGATTTTAATTCTTTGGAAACTGATAATACATGAACAGAAATTACTCATGCAGTTTCGGTATTAAGAAGAGGGAAAGCCCCTGGGCCCGATGGATTTACTATTGAATTTTATGCGCATTTTGCTAACCTTCTCCTTCCAAATCTATTATTTTTATTTAACTCTTTTATCACAGCTGGTTCTTCTTGTGGAACTTTTCAGGAGGCCATGATATGTTTAATTCCTAAGGACAATAAAAACCCATCTCTTTGCAAAAATGATCGCCCCATTTCCTTAGTTAACACTGATTATAAGATATTTGCAAAAATACTCGCTCTCTGTATTGACCCTATCTTACCTGAACTTATTGGCCTAGAGCATTTGGGTTTTGTTAAAGGTCTACTATCATCTGACAATTCCAGAGTTTTTTTTCAATATTCTCAGTAAAGCTTCCTCTCTTGAGTCCTAACTTTACTACTCCTAAACTGGGAAAAATCTCAACTTTAAGACTTTCAGTATTCACAGAAGGCATTTAGGAGTTCTAAAGATAGGAGTCCTAACTTTAGTACTCCTAAACTGAGAAAAATCCTAACTTTAAGACTTTCGGCATTCACAGAAGGCCTTTAGGAGTCCTAACGTTAGGACTCCTAACTTCTATTATTATCGAAATGAGTAAGAGCCTTCTGTGAATACCAAAATGAGTAAGTGCCTTCTGTGAATACCAAAATAGTAGTGCGTTTAGGATTTTGTCTTAAGTTAGTTCTGTGAATCGTGCCCAATATTCTTTTATATTGTTCTAATCCTGCAACGTCTCTTCCCTCCTTTCTCAATCAGGTTGATATTTTTTCTCAACTATCTGGATATAGCCTTAATCCAGATAAATGCGAGGTCTTACCTCTCAATGTGACATGCCTTAAACATTATTTTATGCATACCAGTTTCACTTGGAAGCCTTCTAAAATAAAATATTTAGGTCTATGGTTCTCTTCGAGTATTTCAGAAACACTGAAACAAAATTTTGACCATATCACCACAATTTTAAATGACACTATTGAACATTGGCACCCGCTTTTTTTCTCTTGGTGGGGGCAACTAGATTCCATCAAAATGATGCTTTCTCCTTTGATTCTATACATTCTCTCAATGGTACCTGTACAAATTCCTGGATTTTATTTTAAAAAAATTGATTCTCTTTTAACAAAATTTCTTTGGGAAGGCAAACCCCCTCGGATAGCTTTTATTCCTTAAAAAAATACAAATCTAATGGTGGTCTTAAATTTCCAGATTTAAAATCTTATCATTATGCTTTCTCCTTAAAGCAATCATCTCTTTGGCTTTCCTTTGAACTTTCTATTCATCCCCCTATATGGATTTCTATAGAAAAGTTTTTTGTGTCCCCCTCTGATTTTAAGGAGTTGGATGATAAAAATCATTTGTTCTGTTTGTTCACACCATGTAAAGTTAGCACAATGTATCTATGACGGTATTCCGATCACATAAACACATATTGATCTGATCTAGAAGAAGCGTTATTTCTTTTCATTTCTCTTTCACGACAAAAGGGCCGAAAACCATACAGTAGCCATCTTGGTTTGTGATAGAGCACGTTTCAGATCACGTGGTTTTCTTTGCCTACCATCTTCATGATTTAGTTCGTACCAGCCCAGAGACAGGTTAGTTGTATTTACGGCCGAGGCCCAAGGTCACATCTGCTGTAGGGAGTATCAAGCAAATTCCTTTAGGCCCTGGGACGAAAAGGGAGTCACCCTGCCGACCTCCTCTGTATAGATAGCAACTCTTTTTGTGAGACTGAAACTGAATACTGTATGAGCTCATTTCAGGAGCCCATGGACTAACTGGTATTTTTCCACTTGTAAGGCTTTGTATGCTGAATCTGCTATGTATACAAGTGTGGCTTTGTCAAGGAGCCAGCAGTCTTCCTCGGCGCACCTGATGGGTGAGGATCGATGAGGCTCCTCTATATAGAGTTTTGTTTTGGCCAATAAAACGTCTAAACCTTCTCCGTTGCCAACTGACTATTATTTGGAAAGATATTACGGGCCACCGGTAAGTGTGGCCCTTGGGACTTGGTTTTGAGTACTTCAGAGTCTCTTGCCTTTACTAATAACATATCCTCTTTTCGCCCTCCAGTTATTTCCCATACTTGCAAAATTCTCAACCCTCTTCTGCCTTACACTTATCCTTCTCCTACTTCTCTAGAACAACAACCCATTTGGCACAATAACCTATTGCGAATAAAGAACCGTACCATTTACTGGAAATCTTGGAGACACAAAGGGTTGTTTTGGATTTCACAACTATTAGCCAATGACGTTCCTCTATCCTTCGCAGATCTTCAAATAAATGTTTTATTACCGTCGTCCTTTAAATCACAATATAATCTTTTACTTCCCTCTCTTACTTAACATCTTCTCTCTCTATCATCTGCCCCCAAGCTGTCCATGATGTGTTCAACTCTTTTTCCCATATTGATTTCTTCCCCTTCTGCTTCTTCTATTTATAAGCACTTATTTCTTTCCTCAGACAGAGACAAAACAAAGGCTGAATTGGCATGGGAAAAGGACTTATCACAATGCTGGTCGACCCTCATTCGGGATAAACTGTGGTTCAAAATCCACAAAACATCTAGAGCTGCTAATACTTCTCAATCCATTTATTTTGTTTATCAACGTCTTTTATTTACTCCTGCAACATTAGCATCCTTCTCTTCCAACACCTCATCTACCTGTTCGTCCCATCCCTGTGCCTTTACAGCCCTAAAACACATGCCTTTTGATTGTCCCACTATTTCTCACTTTTAGCAATTAGTTTGGAATCAAATTAATAAAATCTTTAAACCTAATATACCTTTCTCACTTTCTAAACTTTTCTTAGGCTCTCTATCACCTCAATGGCCCCAATCACCTTCTAACTTTAAATTAATAGATTTATTACTAGCAGTCACCTTACATTTAATAACTTCAAATTGGAAACAGGCAAACAAAGTCACCTCTAGAGCATGGTGGGATGCTGTATGTTTCCACTACAGACTTGATACTATTGACATCACCCCCTTATCTTTATCTATTAAAAGAGATATTTTGTGGCTCCCTTTGACTACCTACTTAACCTGGGTTGCATCATCTATTGTTCCACCTGTCAGCACCTGGGATGAAGTCCAGAAACCACCATAATGCATCGTGTTGTCTTTTTATTTCTTAAAATTACAAATTATTATTATCTCTTACTTATGTATTTTATATCATAGTATGATATTTACTCCTAAACGTTTTTATGCCTACAGTGACTATTTCCATTTGCTATTTTTCTTTTAATGTTATAAAGTTATGATATATTCTTCATCCCTTGTTTTTCTCCCCCTCCTCCCTCTCCCACTCCCTTCCCTTCACTCCTTTACTTTACGCAGCATGCCTTATGATGATGATTGTACTTTGGTTTTTATCTTTCGCTTTATAATATTTATACGTAATTCAGATGTATTATACTTATTGTACACACTGTTTTTCTTGTTTAATAAACTCAAACTTAAAAAAAAACCATTGTGGTTTTAAGGTATTTAAAAACATTGGGGCATATTTACAAGGACTTAACGCCATAGTAGCGTCAATGTTTTACATTACGGCAGCTTTTTTTATTGCCTTATTTACAAGTTGCCACTAACTGCAGTTAGCTGCACTTTTCCAGCGTAAATGTGAATTTTCAAGATCGCCACTTCTGATAGCGGGACTTTACGAAAATGAGATGCAAGGTAGGCATTACTGTTAAAAAAATGCCACTAACCACTCTTCGCAATATTTACAAGAAATTCCTTGTATGATGTTAAACTGAAATATACTGCCTCTAAGTCCAGTTAGAGGAAGTTTTTTAAGACCAAAAAATAGCTGGTCTTAAAATTGGTGCAAACACTTAGGCCCACATATAAGATGTTTGGGTGCTGGACAGCGCTGCAAGGAATTTTGCTGTGTTGCCCTGCGCCAAAACAAAAGGTCAGGTATGCACCCTATCAATAAGATAGGGTGCAGTCCTGGGCCTCACTCATAAAAAGTGTTGCATCGCTGCGTCAACACAGCGTTGCAACACTTTTCACTGCGCCCTCCTTGCAACACCATGGATTCGGCGTATTTACTGTACAGCGCTCCAGATAAGTCTGGAATCCTGACATATCTGTCAGCGCTAAAGTCACGCATGGCTGCAGTTCTGTCGCAAGCATGACGCAACTCCAGCAATGCATGGGGCAGGCCTATCCCTATGGCACTGAGTCCCCCTTATGCCCACCATGAGGCACGCATAGGGTTTTGATGCAGTGATGTCCTAGAATTGTCTCTGTGAAATCTGATAGATTTCACTGCGCCACTCCTATGAGGCTTTGTTGTGTGGGAACACCCACCCTGCATACAGCATACCTGACGCACGTAAAATGTGGCGCAGGGATTTACAAGGTCACGCATTTGCCTAGAAGCGTCACTTTGTAAATACGGCGCACCATGATGAAAAATTAACGCTGCAAGTATGTCGAGAAAATGATGCACCGGTGGCTTTAAACTGTTGGAAGGGGCTCGTGAATAAGCCACCCTGTATTTTTCCTCTACATTGATGCACAATGGCTGCCATGTGCCAACACAGGCACCGTTTCGCCATTGTGTTGCGGAGTGGATTCATGTTGTGCAGGAAGTGACACCTACCTGCACAAAACTAGGGAATTTCCTCTTCCTCTGTGTGGTGTGCGTTGATGACGGTTTTGAAGGTTGTGTGAGTTTCAGGGGTATTGTTGTGGCTCCATCTCTTCTCAAGATGTCTGCAGGTGCGTCTGGACTAGTGGAGGGAGGGAGTGAACCAGTTGGCCTTCTTGGAGTGTTGTTTGACTGGTCTTTTCCTGAGGGGTGCCAGGTTGTCGGCGCAGTTGAAGATCCATCGGTGGAGGTTGCGCGCTGCGGTGTTGGCCTTGGCAAGCGTTGGTGGAGTTGGGTGCTGAGGGAGTTGTCAAGAAGTTCTTCAGTCACTGTGATCCACCTGTGACGGGGACGGTGATGGCGGTGCTGTTCGGTGGGCGTGGTGAAGGCATGATGTATACAATCATGGTCGGTCCAGGTGAGTTCAGTGATGTGGTTGTAGTTGAAGTTCCAGCTTGTGGAGAAAACGGGCTCAAGTGTGTGTCTGGCTATGTGGGTGAGGGCGGTTACTAGCTGTTGGAGTCCGATGTTGGGAGGTTCCCCAGGATGGGGGTGGTGTTCTGGTCACTGGGGTTGTCCATGTGGAACTTGAGGTCTCTGAGTAGGATGTGGTCGGTGGCTGGGAGAGCCTGGGCTGTGATGAGGTCTACAATGGCATCGGTGAATGGGGGTTCATGGGTTGGGGGGTCTATAGACGAGGGTGCCGTGGAAGGTGGTGTTGGAGTTGGTCCGGATCTGGAAGTGGAGGTGTTCCATTGTTGCCATTGCGTCATTAGAGTGCGTGGTCAATCGGAGTGTGCTGTTGTAGACTATGGCAATGCCTCCTCCTGGACGGTCGTGGTGGTCCTTGCGGTTGATTTTGTAGCTCTCGGAGATGGCGATGCGATGTCCATTCTGGAGGAGAGGTTGGTCCAGGATTCCACGAAGAAGGCGATGTCTGAAGAGGTAGCATCAAGGAGGTCCCAGATGTCTGTGGCATATTTGTGGAGGGGCTACACGTTGAGGAGAATGCAGTTGAGCCGGTTGGGTGCGCTTTTGGTTGGCTGGGTGGCAAGAGGCGCTGGTGTGCTGATGTGGCAGAAGGTGTGTTTTCAGTTTCGGCAGGCACTGGGTGAAAGGGTGTTCTTCAGTGATGCTAGATGGTAGGCGGCATAGTGTCCAGGGTTGAGGGCGAGGAGGGTGTTGGCATCCTAGCGGTGGAGTGTCCGAGAGGCAGGGTCCCTGGTGCTGGGTGGGGTACAGGGGCGGACGGCCACAGACCGGCTTGTCTTTGTTCACACCAGTGGCACACCAGCTGTGCATGGCCACACAGCACCCGCCATTTTGTAGGGCAGTGGAGGGGCTGGACAGCTGGGAGGCGGGAAGCATGGGAAAGGACCCTGGAGGGGGCAAGGACGTGGGGGATCGCAGCGTAAATGAGGGAGAGGACAGGGAAAAAGGAAGTGAAAAAAACACAGGAAAAACAAAGACAAGCAAAGGAAAGATTAAAAAAAAGCAAAGGAAGTAAAGCAACAGAGAAGATTAGAAAGATGGGCAGGAACAGCAGAAAAGTCAAGCTGCAGAGCAGTGACGCTCTACCACTAGACCACCAGGGATCAGGTGCCGGCAGGAGCCTGCGAATGAAGGAGGGACTCAAACACCTGACCTCTGGGTCAGAGAACCAGCAGCAGCAAATGGGGACTGCAGCAGCAGCAACCAGATGGCACAGCGCTTTGGGAACAGAGAGTCCACTAAGGGATAGTCCCCAGTACACCCAAAAGCAAACTAACAGGGGGCAAGGAAAGACAGCACCAAACGGTTGCCTCTTCCGATCTAACAGTGGCGACCGGATTCGTTGTTCCCCAGTGAGTAACGGTGGATTAAGCTCCATACTCAAGGGCCTGGGCCCGAACCGGCACCCGTGCACCTGGCACCCACTGCCACCAATGGCTGATTGGAGCTACTTGAGACATATAGTCAAGTCCCCCACCAGTCTTGTGCGATGCCCTTGGTGATGTAGGTCAGCCGCAGCACCAGGATTGTTCAGGGCATGGTGTGCGTCACCCACAGACTCTAGGCCGGAGCCCAACTCAGCCCTCAGGCCTCCTCCACTATGCGTCCCACTTTCTCCTCACCTAGACATTGACGCGGGACTCAATGAGGTGACTATCTCCAAATCTGTGACTCAGCCAGCAGGAGCCTCAGCCAGGCAGGATTTCACAAACCTGGGTACAGCAGTCACCGCCAAGTTCGCTGGGGAACCTCCCGATGTAGGTGATGCAACAGGACCCCCTTAGGCGTGAAGTTGCAGTGCCCCCACCACACAAGTTACGTGCAGCTCAGGGGCCTCACAGTCCACAGCATCTGGCCAGCACAACATCCCCCGGCCTGTGATGCAGAGAAGCGCAGCCCATTTGTAATCTCCTCCGTGCACCCTGGTGTAGTGGTGGCGCGCGGTATGCGATGCAGACCTCTCTACGTTGGTGTGCAGGAGCGCCTCTACCATTCACAACTCCAAAGGGAGCAAGGCGGTCTTCTCACACAGGTCAGCAATGTGTCTCCATGCAACCTGGCAGACTTCACCACCAGGTAAGGGTGATCGCCAATGTCACTATGTCTACCGCCAGCACCTCTGCCAACCACTCTGAGTCACAGACGCAGGCCCAGCGAGGCTTCCAAGCCCCGAGGACTGTCCACCCTCTCAAGGTTTTGGCTGCCATGGTGTTGCACGGAGGGTCCTATGAAAAGTGATGCATCACTAGCTTTTCTCAGCGATGCACCTCTTTTCATAAATGTATCCCTCAATCTGACTTTCCTCTTCCCCTGGGATTCTGGCTGGTCATTCTGGCTGTTGGGGAGTTAGGAGGGGTTGTTGATCTGTGCTGCACTTGGCCCTGTGTGCTCCATTCTGCATTCCATTGTTTTTTTTAATTTTTTTTTATTGGAGGTGGACTTATAGGCTATGTTTGCCTCTAGAGGCAAAAAAGTGACGTTGGGCTGACTAACGTGAGTTTTTTTGCCGGTAATTGGCCTTTCGTCACTTTTCTCTTGCTAACATCAAAAATAATGCCGCTAATGTTAGAGGCAGTTTTCACAGCGGCTAGCTGATACTATCGCCATTTAGCGACATATTGTAAATACATTGCTAACAGGGCAATAGGTTTCGGCGATAGGCCGTGTTAAGAAAACTGCCGCTAACTAACTCTAACGCTAGTTAGCGGCAGTTCTTGTAAATATACCCCATTGTGTCTAAATAAGAGACATTTAGTACAGACCAGCTGTCTCTGTGCTGTGCCCAGCTTCCATTTTGTCTCAGTAAAGTGCAGCTTCTTTAAGTTTCCTAAAAATGTATGCACCCATAAAATAAGAATTAGTCAAGAATAATCCAAAGCATCACAGTTTTAAAGTCCAAAGAAATTCCCTCTTTGGTGTGTATATTCATTTTCCATTTTGGCCCTTTTTAGCCCATTTGGCACCAGATGTTTTCCTGGAGTACAGACAGTGGTGTACCAGCCTAATGTACATGTTGAGAAAGTGCATTTGTGCTTTACATGTTCCTTTCCTTATCATCCTCCCAGTTTAAGGCGGTTACAGAGCGTTGCGTCTGTTCTCTTTTATAGCCTATGCAGTGATTGGTTGCTTGCCTAAAAAACAGAAACAAGTCCATGGATGAAAGGGGGAGCTACAGACAACATATACAGGTTAAGTCCAACCACAATGTGTCTTGATTTATTTAACTCACATATTGTTGTCCTTTAAAATTTGGCATTTGTACAACTAATGTTTGGCATGCATTTTTCCTGGTCAGCCTCTGTTAAGTCCCTTGCATTATTTAAGGCGGGGTTTCTGACTCCAGGTGTGTGTTTGTTACTCTTGAGTCTTTGCAGTCATGGGGAAGCATTCATACAAGGCCCTTCATGCATCTCCGCCATCTTCTGATGATGAGTACCTACACTGATCGGTTTCAGGCTGAACCAGGACAAGGTCTCCGGCACTTTCATTTGGGACCTGCATAGAAAAGTGAAGACCTTGTCTGACACGTATAACCCTCAGCTAGTGGTAACTCCTCCTGCCTCATGTTCACCTCCTTTGTCTGGGAACCAGGTTTTTGATCCCCTCTTCTTCGTCCATATCATCCTGGGCGTCATCAGATTATGATGAATATGAGGCTGTATTTTCTGCAGGTTTCTGAACACCAAGAAGAAAATATATTCCAGGTGAGGATATTAAGCCAATGTTTGCTTTTTTTGTCCCTCAACCTTAATCTACCCTTGGAGGAAGAGCAGCCTCGTACTAGCAGTGGTAGGTTTTGGCCTTTTCACAGACCGCTCCCGCCCTGAGTCCCGATCACTCCAGCGGTCACAAGTCTTCTAAAGAGAGAATGGAGAGCTCCTGATAGAGTATAGGTACCTCGGTTCCTGGGTAGACTCTGTTCTCTGGCGAAAGGAGGAGACACTGAACTCCCGCAGGCCCCAACCACTGACCCTCTTCTAGCAAGTCTTACTAGAAAGCCCTCCCAGCTTTCAGGGGATGTGATGTTGCCTGATCCCAGTGTTGGGAAGCTTGAGGGGGCTCTGGCGTGGTGTCACACAGGCCTTAGCCTGGCTCTGTGGTCAGAGACCTATGCCGCCTATACCTCTCAGTCTCTAGTTAGAACTTTCAGGCACTTGTCTTCCGTTTCCCGCAGGGTGAAGACATCTCCCAGTTGTTGGGAAGGATGAAAGTCCAGGTGAGATACTTTTCATCTTTGATCTGTGATAATTTAAGGGCCTCATCGATGGCTACTGCCAGAACAGGAGCTGCTAGACATCATTTATATCTGCACAGTTGGAAGGCGATGCTGAACGGCAGCAGGGTTGTTTGCTAAGGAAGCCCTCTGCTGGAAATTCATTTGCTTGAAGAAGAGTCAGGAGAGGTTCCTGGAAAGTCAATAAAGTCCCAGAAGCATGTCCAACCTTTTCAAGCAAAGCAGAAATCTTCTGGAAAGAAATGAAATGAAAAATTATATTTATATAGCGCGTAACTACCCGGAGGCCTCGCAGCGCTTTAATTGATCACTGTGGCGGGCCGCAGGGTGAGACTAACACGCTTTTGCGAACAGGTGGGTTTTCAAAGCCTTCCTAAATGCCAACCGGTTATTATTTTCTCTGAGGGCTAAGGGGAGGGAATTCCAGAGTCTCGCGGCGGTATGGGAGAAGGAACGGCCACCCCATCGGGCTTTGTTGATTTTTGTTGTAGTTGCTAGGTGCAGTGAACCAGAGCGAAGGGCTCTAGATGGAGCGTAAGGCATAACTAAGGGGAACAGGATGGCAGGGCCAGCACGATGGAAGGATTTGTGCACAATGCACATAGCCTTAAACTGAGCTCTGGCGGCCATTGGGGGCCAATGCAGTTCTTTTAGAGCTTTCTTAGCTGACTGCCAACGGAGGATGTTAAATAGTAATCGAGCGGCACAGTTTTGTGTGATTTGGAGCCTATTGGTCACTGATGCCGGAGCACCTAGGTATAGAGCATTTCCATAGTCCAGGCGGGAGAGTATCAGGGCCTGAACCATGATTCTCCTCGCCTGGAAAGGAAGCAGAGGGAGGACTTTACGGAGCATTTTCATTAGACCGACGCACGTAGAGGCAGTTTTGGTAGCCTGGATCGAAAAGTCCAGCGCTTTATCGAGCCAGATTCCAAGGCTCTTTATCTGAGGTTTAGGAGGAGGAGGAGCACCGAGGCAAGTGGGCCAAATGGAAGCCAGCGTGGACGGGGGAGAGTTGGAGATAAGAAGCAAAGAAATGAGGGATGCAGAAAGGGGAGAGCCGATTTTAGCCAGAACAGATCAATATTTCAACCAGGGGGTGCCCAGTCTAATGTCCCTTTGAGGCAGCCAGGAGGCCGAGGAGGGCAGAAGCAAGGTTTCTGACTAGTCTGGAGAGTTGGAGGTTCCTGTTGATGACTGGCTTCTTCATTTTCATTAAATCTGGAAAGACTACCAATCTGACATCCAGGTGCTTCGTATCGTTTAAAAGGATAATTCCATCAAGGTGTTGTCCCAGTCTCCAGATCACCATTTTGTGAACACATCATGGCCATCACATCCGGAGATGAGCAAGTCTCTTAAGGAGAACATTGCCACCCTAATCGAGAAGAAGGCCATTATTCCCGTTGTCTTCAGGAGAAAGGGAGGGGATGTTACTCCCACCTCTTCTGGTGAGGAAACCTTTAGGAGATTATCAAATGATTATCGACCTCTGATTCCTCAATTCTTTCATTCCTACCGTACACTTCAAATTGAAAACCTTACAGAGAGTAATTCCTTTGATCAGAGTGGGAGATTTTTTTTAACCAAGACAGTTTTCCTAGATGTATACCTCCATGTTCAGATAGCCCCAACTCATCCAAGGTATTTCAGATTTGCCATCACAGTCAGCATTGGCATTTTCAGGTCAACCCTTTTGGTGCCAAGACCTCTCCCAGAGCGTTCCTTAGGTGTTAGCACAAGTCTCGGTGTTACTCAGAGAACAGTAGTACAGCATTATCAGGATGAACTTTTGATACAGTCCTTGACAGTGGAACCAGCTCTGAAGGACACACAAATAACTACTGAGGCCCTGCAGAGTTTCAATTTCCTCATCAATTGGACCACATCCCATCTTCCATGTCCGAAGCTCGAGTACATAGGTGCGATGTTTGTAGGAGAGTAGGATCTGCACTTGTGTTGCCCCCACTTTTTTTTTGATGTATACACTGGTTTCTGACTATAGTCTGGCTGGGTCCCTGCTAATCAGGGCCCCAGTCTCACTGATCTCTCTAAACAACTTGGAGTGCATATTAGATGCACTAGTGATTGGATACTGTGGTACCTTATGAGCCCCTAGTATATGGTACCTTAGGTACCTAGGGCATTGGTACTTCACAGGCCTACCAGGGGCTGCAGCATGTATTATGCCACCCCTGGGAACCATTCTCAATCTGACACCACAGGCCTGCTACTGCAGCCTGTGTGAGGTCGTGTTAGCACTCCTCACTGAGGTATAGGTTCCTATATCTCACCATACACACACATATAAACCTATCAGTCACCCCTCTTGCAGGCCCTAACAATCCTGAGGGCAGGGTGCTTGGTTTACTATGTGAGGGGGTGCTTCTGCATGAGCAGGACCCCTCTGCAGCTGGCAGAGTCTATTCTTTGCTGCTGTTTGTGGATGCGGTTAAACCATATACTCTTAAGTGCATTATAACCTCGCGGTAAATGCTAACTTTGGAATGACTGCATCAAAACATGTTGTGTTTGGTGTCAAACAACTTGGAATCATACCCCCACACCAGTAACTGGTGTGGGAGTATGATCCCACCCTTCTAGAGGAGATGACATGTACCCACTGTACTAAACGGTAGAAATCTTCTAGAGCCCTGGCATCACAAAATGGATGCCACGAGCACAGACACTGGGTTGCCCTCCTCCTGCTGACCGAAACTCGCAGTGGAGGAAGCCCAACGAAGGGTATCCTGTCACAGGGAGGTGTCACCACCTCCCAGACAGGATTTAGTGTATTGGAGCTGGGTGGGTGCACTCTTAGAGTGCTTTGAAGTCCTGTACTGGGGGAGCAGTAGGCTCCTCTGTGCATATGCCAGCTCAAACCGATTCAGGGGCTACCTGCCCCTGCTCTGGCGCGAAACTGGACAAAGGGAAGTGGGTGTAACCACCCACTACCCTGACCCTCCTAGAGGAGTGGTCATAGAGCTAGTCCCTCCCCTATCTTCACTATAAGATACCAAGCATTGCCAATGCAATTCAGATTACACCTGGACGACGCTCTACAAAGAAGAATCCTGGCCCTTCGATGTTCCACTATCTCTGGAAGACTGAAGAATCTCCCTTGGAGTCAAGGAGTGACTCCCCTGCTTGGCATGCACCAGTAACTTTAATCGACGGTTGCAAACTTCACCGCTCCCGCCGGAGTCCGAAGTCCCTGCATACCCTGAAGTGGATTTCCTGACCTCTTGACAGCCATTTTGAGTCCCCAGCGAAGCTGTGGCATCTGGACCCCACGAGTGATGAGGAACAGCAATACCAGGGAACTATGCACTGATTTCGAGTGCAAACCCTAAACAATGTTGTACGAACTTGTGCTTTGGACCATCTGTAGTCCAAGTTCCTAGCAGGTCTGGTACCAAACATCAGCGGCCTACCCCATCCCGAGTGACCGTGGGCTCCTGTGGAACTTTTCCTGCAAAGGCGTCTTTGTGGTTTCTTGCCCGTTGGCTAGTGACTCACCCGAAGACTTTCTCATCAACTTCAAGGGCTCTCCTGGTTGCTCCAGGCCTGCCCTCACTTACCCTTGCTGGGTAATTCCATCAGACCTTGCTGGTCTGCATCATCGTCAATCTTCAGTCCACACAAGACTTGCAGTTGCCAAGGCTTGTTGGCACCAATCCGGTTGCTGACACCGTCATCAGCTGCAGACGTTGTGGGACCCTCCGTATCCAGCTGCTGGTCATCATCGATCCCTCCTGGACCTCATGAGCAAAGAGACAAATCACCATCGATGACCTGAAATGACGCGACATCAGTGGTCATCCATCCTGCTGGCCACCGGTCACTGGCAAGTGACTTTGAACACTGTCCCCTCAATGTTCAGGTCCTCTTCATCTTCAATCCACCTTCGGATTCCAGCGGACACCTCTTCAGTCGTCTCAAGCAGCAAGTCTTCATTGGTCTCCATTGAAAACAGCATCGCGACCCGACACCAAAAGACACCTATGCACCCGGCTTCCGTGGGTGAGGTAACTCATGCACTCCGGTGCCCAAGTGTGTGTTGGCCCTCGAAATACTTACCCTGTAAGTGGCTTGCTTGTTGACTTCTTCGAAGTGCCCTAAAACTTTAAAATACAAACCGCGACTTGCGCCATTGTAACCTATGGGAAACCCGCGGCTGTGTTTAGACACTGCACGTGTCTCCCGTGGGCTTGTTACTTACCTGCTAACACTGCAGTTGTGAAGCCCCAGCGATTCCCAAGGCCCTAGTCTTTGTTACTTTGCAAGTCGAGTTTGTTAAACCATTTTCTTAGTATATGGTCTGGTACGCCCCTAGGGCTACAGCCATATTTGTGCTTAATTTATTGACAACTGTTGACATTTGAATGTGTATCTGGGTTCTAATCTCATAAAGAGATTAGTAGAGTGTATCCAGAAATAAATACATATATATTTGATATATATACCTGTGTGGTGTCCTTTTCATTTGGTAATTCAAGAGATTATAAGGTAAAACATTCCTCAGAGACTTAGCCTGTAGGCTGCTCTCCACAGCTACCACTAGGATAGCTTTCTTTAAAAGGTTGTCTTAAACCTATCTACCAAAAGAGCTGAATTGGACTGGTGCAAGGTGGCCACCATAACTAGTGACCAGCATATGCCAGGCCAACATCTCACAATCATACTTAATTTTTGATTCCTTTCAATTCTATTTTAAGCTTCTTTAAAGTGCTATCAGGCCCCAGAGCATGTACAGCACAAAAATGATTGTGGAGCGGAATACATTAAATGATTATGAAAAATAAGGTTGAGGAAAATGCCTAACACTGTAGCTGTGCCAGAACCCAAACATAAAGCTTGCATTCAAGAAAGGAACTATACCACGTAATTGACACAACCAGCGTTGCTTCCTTTATCAAGACTACGTCATCATCAGAGAGAGGGGAATCTTTCCACCAGGCCGTGGAACAATTGATTGGTCTCCTCTCCTATTCTTCTAGTGCTTCGAGTCCCACATGGGATTTTTACTTCGCTATATTCTTGCGGTAGTCCTCCGTTGAAGAGCCTAGACGCCCAAACGTGATTTTGAGACCCTATACTGTCTCAAGGCATGCACAGCGGCATCTGGTTAATATCTGACTCTAACACCAGCAGTCCCTTTAGCTGGTGCGTTGAGGACCTTACTGAGGGGGGTCCGTCAGGCTTTCATGTTGAGGACCTCCCTGAGGAGGGGTCCATCCTGCTGGCGTGTTAAGGACCTCCTTGAGGGGAGGGTCTATTTAGCTGGAATGTTGAGGAACTCCTTTAGGAAAGTCTGTCCAGCTGGCGCATTGAGGACCTCCCTGAGGAGGGGTCCATCCTGCTCGCGTGTTGAGGATCTCCTTGTGGGCGCTCCACCCAGCTGGCGCGTTGAGGACCTCCCTGAGGGGGGTCCATCCACCTGCGTATTGAGGACCTTCCTGAGGAGGGTCCGTCCAGCTGGCGCTTTGAGGATCTCCCTGAGGAGGGGTCCATCCTGCTGGCGTGTTGAGGACCTCCTTGTGGGGGCTCCATCCAGCTGGCGCATTGAGGATCTTCTTGAGGGGAGTCAGTCCAGCTGGCGCATTGAGGCCCTCCCTGAGGAGGGGCCCATCCTGCTCGTGGGTTGAGGACCTTCTTGTGGGTGCTGCACCCGGTGGCACATTGAGAACCTCTGTAAGGGGAGACTGTCCAGCTGCCGCATTGTGGACCTCCCTGAGAGGGAGGTCCATCCAGCTGCATGTTGTGGACCTCCCTGAGGGGGGTCCGCCCAGCTGGCATGTTGGGGACCTCCCTGAGGGGAGTCTGTCCAGCTGGCGCTTTGAGGACCTCCTTGAGGGAGGTCCATCCAGCTGGCTTGTTGAGGACCTCCTTGACGGGGTCTATCTAACTGGTGTGAAGAGGTTTTCCTTGAGGCAGTCCATCCAGCTGGCTTGTTGAGAGCCTCCTTGAGGGGGTCTGACCAGTTGGCGTGTTGAGGACCTCCTTAAGGGGGGCCTGTCCAGCTGGCGTGTTGAGGACCTCCCTGAGGGGGGGGCGTCCAGCCGGTAGGCTAAGGATCTCCTTGATGGGGTCTGTCCAGCGCACATTTAGGGCCTCCTTGAGAAGAGTTTGTCCAGCTGACTCGCTGAGGACCTCCTCGAGGTGTGTTCATCCGGCCGGCTAGTTGAGGACCTTCTTGAGGGGGCCCGATCAGCTGGCTAGTTGAAGGCCTCCTTGATGGGGGTCTGTCCAGCTGGCTCGCTACGGACCTCGTTGAGGGGGCCCGTCCAGCTGGAGCATTGAGGATCTCCTTGAGGGGGCCTGACCAGCTGGCTAGTTAAAGACCTCCTTTGAGGGGGACCATCCAGCTGGCTTGCTGAGGACCTCCTTGAGGAGGGTCAGTCCTGCTGGCTCGATAAGGACCTCATTGAGGGGGCCTGTCCAGCTGGAGCATTGAGGACCTCCTTGAGGGGGCCCGACCAGCTGGCTAGTTGAAGGCCTCCTTGAGGGGGCCCATCCAGCTGGCTTGCTGAGGACCTCCTTGAGGGGGGTCTGTCCAGCTGGCTCACTAAGGACCTCCTTGAGGGGGCCCGTCCAGCTGGAGCATTGAGGACCTCCTTGAGGGGGCCTGACCAGCTGGCTAGTTAAAGACCTTCTTGAGGGGGACCAACCAGGTGGCGTGATGAGGACCTCCGTGAGCAGGGTCTGTCCAGCTGGCTCGTTGTGGACCTCCATGAGGGGGGTCCATCCAGCTGGTTAGTTGAAGATCTCTTTGAGGAGGCCCATCCAGCTGGCATGTTGAGGACCTCCTTAAGGGGGGTCCGTCCAGGTGTCTCGTTGTGGACCTCCTTGAGGCGGCCCATCCAGCTGGCTCGCAGAGAATCTCCTTGAGGGGGCCCATCAAGCTGGAGTGTTGAGGACCTCCTAGAGGGGGTCCGTCCAGCTTGCGCTTTGAGGACCTCCTTGAGGGGGATCAAACCAGTGGCATGCTGAGGACCTCCTTGAGGGGGCGAGAACAGTTTTTGAGAGGCTAACAAACATCGCGTTACAAAACCCACACAAGGGACCACTGCCTGGAAGTGGTCATGGGCAGAAGGTGACAGAATTCCATGATAGGAGGATCTCATAGACACCTCTGTCATCTTTAAAGACCACTGTTGATTGTTCTGACTAGATACTTACTGTGAAGGATTTCACTCAGAATGACCTTGTAGAAAAGTGCCCTTTTTGGATGGTCATTCCCCCCACCCCCTTTTTTGCTCTGGATGCTGTGGTTTTAGAACTGAAAGTGCACTGGAGCCTGCCAACCAGGCCCGAGTGCCAGTTCTCTTTGCCACAAAGTAATGTAAATAGGTACAACCAATTGGCAAGATACTTTAACACCCCCTGTAAGTCCCTTGCATATGGTACCAATGGTAGTGCTTATCCCCGCTTCCTCATTCTTGCGATGCCGTGATGGGAAAGTTATTGCTTCCCACCCTACGAGTTCTTGGCTAATCGTTTCTTTATCTAATTAAGGAGGAATCCTCTCTGGTAACCAGTTGTTGTGAAGATTGTGAGCCCCCAGCCATGAGCACAGCTCATTTGAACACTCCTTCAATGGATGGCTTTCTGCCACAGAGTTTATTTGCACAGACAGCGCCCTGATGAAGGCTGTTCACATCCTTTGTAAACTTCCGAAACGCGCGTTGGCGAATTTCTGGTCTTATGGTTCAATATATGTTACACCAGTACCAGCCTTACTGCACTAGAACCGCTATCATAATGAGCAAAACATTTTATCCTTTTGATTTCTTCAGTTTTTTGGATGTTTGTTATGTGATTATTGTTATGTATATTTTTTGATGTATGTTTTTTGTTTTCATTGTATAGTTATTGGTCATGTGTTTAGTCTTTTGTGCTGTATTTAGATTGAATAATTGTGTGGTCTGCTCTCTTTTGTGGTGCTCACTAATCATGCACACATAATTATGCCAATTTCACAACTGTATGTGCTATGACTCTTGATTTTAAATAAAGGAATTAAAAACATGTTGGTACTTAACCCCTTCAGTGCCCGCCCCTTTCCCCGCCCTGTGCCGGCCGTTGTATTAGCGGGCGGGGTCTATGACGAGCTGGACTCGTCATGGGCACAGCGCCACCGCGGCCCATGACGAGTCCAGCTCGTCATGGGCACTGAAGGGGTTAATTGAATCAATTATAAAAATTCACTGGTCTGATCTATGGCTTTTGTATATCATAAACATATTGTTTTTGGTATATGAAAAATTTGAGAAGTTCTTGTTTTTGTTTGCTATGTTTATTTTTCCCTGCCCTCTTCTCCAAGTATATCTTGTTAGTCAGGGACCTTCTATGTATTTTTGAAGGGTCCCCTCTCTGCCCTTAATAAAAGTAATTATCAGGTAATAGTGCCTACAAAGGTTATATCTTGTGATCTACTTTGTTGAATTCTATTTTTTGTATTGAATGTCTTACCATGACATCAAGAAATCAGTTATGACCGTACTTGTATACGTTATTCAAGATAAGAAATCAATCCACAACAACGGGTGTTTCTATTACTCATTATATTTCAAGAAACATGCTTATTTAATTTGGGATACAAAACCAGAAAGTACTTCACTGCATTGATAACAAAACTTAAAATCCTCCTAAGTTAGATTTTACTGGTCATCAATGTAACATAACCCATTCCACATAATGCCAACTATGCAGTCTGTCCTATACGTAGAATCTAGATCTCCCCCGTTGAGTCTTAACACAAACTAAAAGGAAAATTGGGTCGACATTTTGGTCCCTCTTGTGGTACATCTATGAGAGTATCTTCAGGACAAAGCAATTCATATGAAGATCCAAGACCCCTCGATCAATGAGTCAAAAGCTCATGAAAATAAATTCTCTCACGCAGTTGTGGAATTTTCAACACCGAGAAATCACAGTGTCTTGTAACAATATGAGGCAGCATTCATTGACTTTGGTCGCGTTTCATTAAAGTAGCAAAGCCGCGGCAGCCGTCAGCAGTCTTCTTTCCCATTCCACATGGAGTTGAATGCCCCTAAGGTAGTCAACCTCTAGCCCAGGAGGCAGGGTGGATTATAATAATGTAGCAGGTATATATGTGCAAGCATATATGTCTCTACGGTGATCTTGCCATTCAAGATTACTGTAAGTGAACAGCGGTCCATAGGATAACAGGCTGGCTACCGGGTAAACCCGAGATAGCCAACTCCATTATAGCGCCACCAAATTTAGTCGTGTTTGGTATCAAACACCATGCTTTTTCACTCCTGACACAATTCTCTTGTCGAGGGTGAGCTGGCATGTGGCAGGTGGCATCCTTAGAGGTTGCCACTTAGTTGCCTCAGTCTCCCTGTGCCTTGGTGGGCTTTCTGAGCCAGTACGGCCAAGACAGAAATCTGACCTCCTACTGAGAAGTCCTATTGATGGGGAAATACTGGCACCCTCCCAGGAGCAAATGCATGAAACTCACCAGACATAGCAGTGAAATGTATTTATTGGTACCAAAAGCATGCATCATTGCTAATTAGCAAGGAAGAAGTCAGATCTGCCACCTTAGCGGCTCTCAGACCGCTTCTTCCCAGAGTGGCTGGTTTCTGGGTGCTATATAGTTTAGTAATGCCATGTCAGCGGAACAAGAATAAGGCACCAATCCAAATATGGCTAACATGGATGTGCAATGTCTGCACCATGCAAGTTATAAACAGCCAGATATGGGCAGACCAGAAAGGCTGGCTCGGCACTGTGTAAGCAACTTGCACAACCAGATTAAGAAATATCATGTAGTCAGGACAAGCAAAGTGACCTCTAAAGGGGTACAGGATAGCTTGTTGAAGCTTGTCCAGTCAAGGTCAGATAGGAAGCCCTTTGGAGCTCCAGGCCTCATGTTAATGTGATATATCTAAGCGTGATATCTTTTGAAGTGCGTACACATGAATTTATATGGATATACATATATATTTTGCAACAGTCCTCCCTTTTGGAAAGACCTATCCAACATTAGTGTAAAACCAATATATATATATGTATATATGAAGGAAACATCAGTTACATATCTTTTGATGGTATTACACAGTGTTTGCATAAAATGCATATATTGTCACATTGATGCATCCTGATGAGATCATTATTATATCAGCAGGCTGTTGTGATACAGGCAGGCTACATTGTCACTTAGTCACTCAGTTCCCGGGCACTTTCTGCAAGTGTCAGTAATTTAAAGGCACGCAGTGAGTGGTCATCTGCTTCTCCTCCTGGTCCGCAGTCATCTTGTTCAGGGGTGGTTTCACAGACCTGCCCTGCGTTGTCCTCTTCAGTCTATTTTTCTGCAGGTGCAGACTATCACCTTTCTTCGAGACTGCATTGTGTACTTCACTCAACAGCATCAGTAGATGTTGCGTCCCTCTGACACTTTATGATGGCCCCCAGGGATCGTAGAAATGGTCTGGTCTGCCCTCTTCTTGACTGCTGTGTTGCTCAGGTCCTCTGGTGACAGGTGGTCATCAATTTCTGGTACCGTCCTCTCAGGCGTTGGGGTGCTGCCCTGCATCTTGTCTCCTCAATCCATTCATGGCGTTGGTTCACCGTCTGTGGTCCAGTCCACCTAGAACTAAAAGAAACAGCTTTCATTTTTCTCACCATGACCATGTGTCCATAATCACTTAAGAAGCCTTTGCCACATTGCAGGCAGTACTAAAGTCAGAGCATCAGGGCTGTTCCATCAGTTTCCTTTACTAATAATCTGTTTTTTGTTTATTTTTATTTTGGAGTTCATTTACTCCCACTGGCCTCAAGTTGGAGGGTGGTATGGGGTATGCATGTTATACTTTATTCCCCAAAACAACCTCTTTAGCATAAATGTAGTCACTAAGTGATCTCCTTCTATCGCTATTTATGCCCTGGTGGCTCCCTAGCCCTGGAGATATGGCTTTCCTGAAGTACTGCGCCCCAGTTGCTGCATTATTCTTCCCTGTTGGATACACCTCCATTCATTTTGAAAACATATCCACCCACACCAGCAAATATTTAAATCCATTCACATACATCTGCGCGTTCATCCTCCTTTGTGCAATATCAGATGGTCCCTGCTCCAGTCTTGTAAGGGAAAGGTACATACTGCGTGGGGACACAGGCATCTCATCCTGGTAGGTCCACACTCTCTTCATTATCCAGCTCACATCCAACATCAATCCACCCTCGATGTTCATCTGGTGTTGCAGGCCATTGTGCTTCCTTTACATTAGCTTGCAACAATTGTCTCTGAATGAGCTGCATTTTTGGGAATGCTTTATTCAATAGTCCCATCTGCACTGGCTGTAACATGCTTTCATGTAATGCTGTGTCAGCGATGGCATCACCTTTGGCTAGTATTAGCTCCTGTGTAGGCTACACATGTTATTACCGCTATCCTGGTGTATAATAGTATTGCTTTTAACAAGATCCTTACTAAGGGACCATTTTTAATAAGATGCCCTGCTTCTGTTATGCATCCGTGATACTTCCACAGCTGGCCACAAATAAGAACTGCAAAGCATAATGTGAGTCAGTGTAAATGTTAACAGCTTCACCCGTGACTGGTATTCATGCTTTTGTTACAGCATGCAGCTCATCTTACTGGGTAGATGTTCCAAGTGGCAGAGCTGCACTTTCAACTTTGTTGTCTGCTCTTTCTATGGCATACCCTGCTCTGTAATCAGTGTCTATCAGTCTGCTGAAGAAACCATCAGTGTACCACTCATAGTCTGTCTTTACTAATAGTGTCTAATCTTGGCGTGGTGCCGTTTTCTACAATCTCAACACCAACTTACTTAGGGGTTTTATCTGTTTCTAAGAGAATGGATCTCATCAGAATAACCTACTGCAGGTAATACTTTTGCCAAATGAACAGTTGGGCCTCTTATTATGACATTACAATTAGACAACATAGTGCCATTATACCCTGTGTGCCTGCCAGCGGAAAACGTTGTGTCGATCCAGACAACAACAACCACCGTACCAAATGCATCGGCACCAAATGTGGCACCTAGACAATACAAGTATAGTAACACGATGAGAGCCGTCCTGTCCACCATCACAGCTGCCGACCCCCAATCACTGCAGAAAGCAAAGTCACATAGTTGTGTCCCACAGGCCTTTCTTTTCCAGCTGTGTCAGCACACCATTGGCAGCACCGCTTCATTTGCACTGTAATGTTCCTCTGAAACAGAGATGGAAGGGGAGTTTGTAGTCAGGCAGTCCTCATGATGATGCATCACACAATGTCTCTTTCAATTTCTTGAAACAGTTTGCAAGTTCATTAGTCGTTGCATCTGCATTCATGGACCCATTGGTGGCAGCAGTTCATTATCCCCAGGAAGGACATCATTCCTTTCTTGGTGGGCAGAAGCTGAATGCCCTGAAACAATTTTATTCTGTCAGGTGGCATGCGGCGTGTGCCTTGGAATATCACAAAACCCAGGTAAGTCACCTCTTTCTGGCAGCACTGGCATTTTGACAATGAGGCTTCTCTTCTCTCCTGGAGGTAGTACAGCAGAGCTAAAATGTCTTTTTCACAGGCCTCAAGTGATGGAGATGTCACAAGGAGGTCATCAGCCTACAGCAAGACAATGCTGCCACCTTCCAGGCACAGGTGGGCCACGTCTCTCTTTACTGCCTGCGCATTGACATTGGGACTCACAGTGAACGAAGTGTACTGGGTATCCCAGCACGACGGCAAAGAGGCTTTCACTCTGTAGATGGACTTTAATGCTAAAACCCACTGAGGAGAGAAAAATATTCTGTCTCTACAGGTATAAATAAAAATATAGTACAGGTGTCAGGCACAACAGGGTCTATGGGAACCGCAAGTTCATATGGTAATCACTTTATGGGGACAGCATGTTTTCACACACCTCTCTTTTTTTTTTTTTAAATTGTATTTATTTTAAATATCATTTTATGGTGAGGGCATTTTTCCAAACCTCTCCGTTCCCTAGATCTATAACCTTATTGTTAGTTATGTGTACATCCATCCATTACCTTTGCATTTGTAACAAACTGCAGTCTAACAGCATCATTCATCATCTCTCAACACATCCACACGTGCTCTACAGGGGGTGTACAACAGAGAATCCTTTGTGAGTAAATTCCATTTATTAAAAACATATATATATATATACTGCTGCAAAAAATTACATTAAATGATATAAAAATTGTGAAATGTATCCCTTTATCTCCCACCTTAGTGGAAACATGACATTCTCTGTGGGCGTGTCTGATACCTTCATCCTGAAACACTGTGCAACAATAATACTGATACCGTACTCTTATGTACTCTCTGGTATCTACGTTGTGCCCCTTGATAATGTTATTCAATAAGTTAAACCCCATCTACTCCTAACAGAATATGCAATATTTCCTTTAGCTAATGGTACCTAAAACAGATCTGTGGTGTCCAATCTTCTTCCAGGAAGGCTTAATCAAGGCCATAATTTCATTAAAACACCATGTAAATTCTTCCATTTCTTAAATGTAGTTAAATTACTAATGAGAATATCCAGAATATTATTTACACAAATTGAGCATTAATTTGACCCTAATTTTCCTAGGCACATGATAGCCTGAGACATCATCAGAGCTAAGTTTATTTTAACATTCTCATAAATGAGCAATTTTTTTTTTTTTGAAGTGCAATTATCTTATTTGTAAATTACCTGTAGTGTACCAAGGAATTCAGGGGTCCATTAGGATGGAGGGCGGATGTCCACCGCCGGGCGGGCGGTAGCAACCGCCAGACCGGCGGCGGACGTCCGCCCGCCATCGAAGCCCTGAACACCGCCGGTCCGATTAGCAGTGCGGTCGTGACTGCAGCGGTGTGATTTTCAGCCCGCCACTTTTCCGCCGGTTGCAGTCCGCCCGCTTGCCTGGCATGCGGAGCTGGACCGCTACAATTGTGGCGGATTAGGGCCAAGCACCGCCCGCAAGATTATGATGCCGGCGGTAGCCAGCTTTCCGCTACGGTGGAACCGCCATGGAAAGGCATGTGGAGAATGTATCCGGGGGTCCATTGCGGACCCCCAATGTGTTGGGGGGTTGTGTGAGTGCACTGGGGGGGTACCATGTGTACCCATGGTACCCCCCTACATGTCCCTGTACCAGGTGGCAGGCACTGTGCAGTGCATGCAACACAGTGCAGGGACATGCTGGACATGCTTGTTTGGACATCGTGGCGGTGCTGCTGGCAGCACTGCCCGCCACAATGTTAACCGCCGCTATCCGGCCGCCGCGGTCAGATTTCCACTGCGGAGCATAATAATTGGACCGGCGGTTTTCCCGCGGTCCTAGCGGGCGGTGTTTTTCCGCTACCTTGGCGGTCGGAGTGATTTTCCGACCGCCATGCTAATAGACCCCTCAGTTGTTAAACTACTCTTAAACATTACAAGCAGGTATTATATATCTATGTTTTTCCTATTTAGAACAAGTGGCACTGGAGTGTGCATTTGATTAACACTTGTCATTTGCTGTAGAGCAAAATAGTAGCAAATCTGCTGAAAAGGAATCTTCCCCGTTCAATCAAATACAACCCTGTTTATTTATTTTTATTATTACCACAAGGGCTATAGACTAAATGTACAACTTGCATTTACACAATTATATATGTACATGTATACATCAGGAAAAGCTGTGATGCTTTCATAGTCTAATGTAGAAATCACACACTGTCACAGTGGCTAACCTCAGATAAAAAAAATGCTCCAAAACTCCCAGCGTGGATATTTTGCTTTCAGTAGTGGTGGTCAGCACTAAATACAGAACTTGGCCTCTGACCCTTAAACCTGTTGTCCCTTGTCTGAGCAAGGTTACCCCATGTGGCCATCACATTTGAAAGTATCTCTCGAGAAGGATGACTGAGGGGCGTCCGTCCTGATATTTGAAAGGTAGGATCTAACTTCTGCTGTTTTTTTTTTGTTTTTATTCCTGTGAAATGTGCGTTCTAGCACCTAAAGAACTTGCTAAAAATGTCAGTTTTCAGAACGCTATAATTCTCTCAGAACTATCGTGCATTAAGGCGGGCAATGTAATTCACATGTCTCCAAAGCTATCCTTTGCATGACTTTTAATAGCCTTTGTATTTGACACTGCAGCTATTAGGCCATGCTACATTTTAAGTTTGTCACTAAGAGACAGTAATTTTGGTGTTGTTACATAAACTAATATTCAACCTTTTAATGTGGTGCAACAACATATTTTAACCATTTGGACATAGAAAGCTTAATGTACACATTGAAATCTGAATGCACACTTTGCAAATATTTATTTTAAATGCATTTATTTATAACACTTACAGAACTTCTTTTGAAACTAAACACAGAAGCTTTACTTAAATATAGAAAGTTTGTTTCACCCTTTAGAAATAAGTAATTATTTACTATGAGATCCACAAATGTAATTTGTAGAAAAAGCAGGAAAGGAAGTACCTTTTCTTTTATCCAAAACTTATATTTAAAAACTTTCAAGACTATTTGTCTTTAAGGCACGGGCTTGTAAGTGCTATTTGATACTAATTTAAAACCTAGTTGCCACTGTCTTTACTTGTAGCTTGTTTTACGACCTGCAGGTGTGACCTTCTAAACTTCTCAGGAGAGAAAGCCGCAGCTGGTGCTGGGAGTCAGCCCTGTTCATTCTTTTAAAACCCAGGCATTCCAAGCCAGTCAAAATCTATCATTTTTATTTTAGCATTTTACCCATACAGCAGCCACCAATTACTCATATAATGTGAATGTCTTTTAATATGTAATATCATGTATCTAAGGAGGGTCAAAACCATGCCACATCAATGATAAATTTCGCTCAGCTTTCTAATTGTCCTAGTTGTGTAAAACACACAAATTAGTTTTTCTCTGTGAGCCCTACTTTTTCCAATTGAGTGCCTTTTTCTAGGTAAAGTTAGTTTTAACATTATATAGCTCTAGCCATACCCAAAGGTCTCAGAGCGCTTTATTTGTTGTGAGATAACATCTATAGAGGGACATAAAACATGAACCTTCCTTAATACATCAATTATGTACATAAACAAACACAAAATATCTTCTATGACACACAGGACAATGTATGCAAAGTCCATTCTCTTTTAATATGGAATGCTAGGCAATTCTACCTCAAGTTTTAATTCTACTTTTTACCATTGTTGGAATATAATAATTTAATGTTCACACATCTATACTTTGTTACTGCTTTTACTCTCTAAAGTAGCGTGCAACTTTGAACATATTTTATATAATTCATTCTTTGAAATTTAAAGTGCAGTTCTTACCTTTATCTGCAGGGCTATCTGGTGATGATTTGCTTTGAACCTTTTTTACTCCTGACAGTTTTTGAACAATTTTCTAGTGAGCTTACCATGATTTTCTTCTGAGATCCCCTCTCATGAAATGTGTTTTGTTTACTCACAATGTGCACTTACCCTGAAAGATAGATACAAAAGGTCTCCTACAAAGGAACAGTTGTTAGGTAGTGGATAAAATATGTTAGAAAGAGGAAAATCAACAGTTATGGACCAGCCAGAGACATCACATAAAACCCATTTGCTTTTCTAATGCACTAATGCGCTCCATTTTTTATATAAATCAAAGAAACATTTCAAGGAAACATAGAGGTCCAGTACTGAAGATCAATAGCCTATTCAAATACAGTCATTCATCCATGACATAACTACGCATATTTCAAATTAATTTCTCTGTGATCCGGTGCAACCCACAAATCAGAAGCTCCTCTCACTATATTCTGGGAGGGTTTCTTTTTGTGGGTAAAATCAATACCCCATCCTAGCATAGGGTCTCCTGCAATGGATTTTTTATAAAACCCCCGAAGGGTCTAGCTATTTGTCAATATTTATTAACATAAAGTAACTTAGGGGCATATCAGCAAGGCGAGGCGATAGAATTATCGCCGCTTTTGCGGCCGTTTTCGACCGAAAAGCGGCGATAATTTTATCACCTAATTAGCAAGCTCACGCTGACGCGTGAAAACTTGCGTTAGCGCAGGAATTCCTAACGCCCAGCTTTGCATCTCTAATGAGATGCAAAGTGGGCGTTCCTAACCTGATATGACAGGAGAAATGTCGCTAAGCGACATTTCTCCTATCATCAAGCCCCTCGCTATGAAGAATAGCGGCAAGGAAAGTAGAGATAACCCCTGTTATCGCTACTTTCCTTACGCCTGCTTCAGGACTGACTTAGCCATGATATCCTATGGAAGGTGGATATCATGGCTAAGTTTGTGGGGCCCTATCAACAAGCTAACGCCACACTACGTGAGATTATAGCTGGGTTTCCAGCGACAATCTCACGTTAGGCAGTTAGAGTGAGGATTTTTATCGCTTTTGAGATAAGCGTTGCTAATAGCACGCTATCTCAGCGATAAAAATTCACGCTAGCCGGCGATAATTATCCTAGCGCTAAGTGCGCTGAGCGATAATTATCTCCGGTTGTTGCTGATATGCCCCATAGTTACTTACCAGTCACCTGTTTCACTACTTCTCATATGTGTGGGTACACATACATTTTTCTCTAACCCAGGCTCTCCTGCAGTGTATGCCACATATCAATTAGTGTATTGATACAGAGAATATTTTTTAAAACATTCTCTACAGTCACCTTGTCTATTTTAAATGCCAGTCAATGCCCCTTTTATTAATACTATGGGTTAAATACGCATTTGAAAGACTGAAAGGTCACTTGCAGCGAGGCAAGTTAGTAATTTAGCTTACAGCTCACTTACCAGCTGGTGACATCACAGTCCTCCAATGTCCCACTTTCTGACACCATTCTGATGGGGAAATACTGGCACCCTCCCAGGAGGAAATGAATTAAACTCACCAGACATAGCATTTATTGGTACCAAAAGGATGCATCATTGCTAATTAGCAAGGAAGAAGTCAGATCTGCCACCTTAGGGGCTCTCAGACCGCTTCTTCCCAGAGTGGCTGGTTTCTGGGTGCTATATAGTTCAGTAATGCTTTGTCAGCAGAACTAGAATAAGGCACCAAGCCAAATATGGCTTACATGGGTGTGCAATGTCTGCACCATGCAAATTATAAACAGCCAGATATGGGTAGACCGGAAAGGCTGGCTCAGCACTGTGTAAGCAACTTGCACAACCAGATTAAGAAATATCATGTAGTCAGGACAGGCAAAGTGACCTTTAAGGGGTACAGGATAGCTTGTTGAAGCTTGTCCAGTCAAGGTCAGATAGGAAGCCCTTGGGAGCTCCAGGCCTCATGTTAATGTGATATATCTAAGGATGATATATTTTGAAGTGCATACACATGAATTTATATGGATATACATATATATTTTGCAACGGCTATCACTCCCAGAGGATAAAGACAACAGGCATGGGCAGTAAGGAGGTCCCACCTCCACCCTCTCAGAATGGCTAGCGCGTGGCACATCAAGGCAGTGAGCTTCAAAGGCTACACCACCTCAGGTATGCAAGTAACTAGTCCCCCACTCCCACTTCCCCCAGGCACTTGTGTTTGTGAGCAGGCAGGAAATTAGCTATTCAGGAAGCGTACACTCTCCAAAGTATAGCAACAGCTGTAGGGTGGACTAGCTGGACTGTACAGCCATAGATGGGTTGTACCAACTTCAAAAGTCCTTAGAATAGTGGGTTCTGGGTAGTTAGGTGACAAACACCTCCCCCCCCGGATGTGGTCACCTCAAGGGCGGATTAGCCGCAGGGCCAGTAGCCCATTGGCTACTGATTCTCACACCCTTAAACACCCCCTAAATCCATGATTTAATGGGCATCCCTGACTCCAGAACTACAGATCTGCTCTGAAAAAGAAAGGACATAGAGGAAGCCCGTGTCTGTACAAGGCAGGACTCCACAAAGAGAAGGTGCAAAGTACTGCACCTGTGGCAGCCCCCCTACACCCGCTGGATTACCACTCATCCTGCACCTGTTCCAAAAGGAAGGTGAACCCCTCTGCAAGTGAAAGGCTTCACCAGAACTCCTTAGGACGAGAGGTACTAGTCCCCTGTAGTCGGCAGGCACAAACCGCACTTCCAAGACCACACTGCCGGGCTCCGCCAAGGACCAGCCCGAAAGTAACCAGCCAGGTACCTTCAAGGAAGCGAAGTCGTGAACTTCAGAGAGTCTCAGTCCACTACAGCGTTCCCAGAACCTCTGGAAGCAGATTTGCTTTATTACTGCTTTTGTCATGGCCAAGGTTTGTTGGTGGTTGCTGACCACTAACTAATTTACTTGACGCTCCAATAAAAGGGAATCAACCTGCATTGTCGATCTTCAGTTTCTGTGATACAGTTGTTGAGTATTTGCATCCCAAAACCTGTCTGTGTTGGCACTCCTGGTGAACGCAGCCCCCATTCAGCACCACGGATAGCCAAGAACACCTCTGTACCCAAGACGCCCGAGCTAGGCAGAGCAGTTCTGCCTGGTAATTCCTGGTCCAAGGACCCCTCCAAGCTTTTCCTCCAATGGGCTCCTCTGAACTCAACCTGCAAGTGACGTTTTGTCATAAGTGCTGCTGTTTGACAGCAACCCCGGATCCCGCTTTTCAGCACCAAGGACAGTCAAGTCACCTGTGCACCTGGACTTTTTAGGCAGGGTAAAATTGTTCTGACTGTCGAGACTTGGTATAGGGACCCGCAAGACCTTAACTTCAAGTGGCTTCCGTCGAACTCACCCTGTAAGGGACCGAGTGTCATATAGTGAGTTTCTTCATTGCCCGCAATGAGAAAGTTTGACAGTCCTACAAAGTATTGATTTGATTTTCACTTGAAATTCTATACCTCCAGTTATACGTACTGTATTTACTTTGCTTTGGTGTCTACATTTAGACACAAAATAAGCTGTGTTTTTATAAAGTGTTGTCAGATTTCTTTCGAGTCGTGCTATTACTTATCGTCCGTGTTGGTACGCCCTAATGCTTAACACATGTCCCTCTTAGTACGCCTGACTGCTCTTTGCCACTCTACCTTGACTGAGCTAAGGTTTGCTAGTGTGAATCTGAGGTCCACTTTTGGGTATTGTGTTAATATCACATGGTAGCCCCCCCCCACCCCCAGCAAATCCACATAATATTTTCACCTTGCTACAGATCTCCCATGGCCAGCTCTAGCAGCGCATCTTCTACCTGCCACGGGCCACTGTAAGGAGGCAGGAAACTCACAAGCAGTGGTTTCAGAGGACAAAAAAAGGTGGTGGTTCTTAAAGGGGACGTGGCCTATGAAGCGCAGTTAAGAACGCTTTAGGATGCAGTGGCCTTGGGGGTCGAAGACTGTGTCCAAATACATGTGACCTAGAACGGCACTTGCTTCTTCTTTCGCCTGTTCTTCTGGGTCCTCTTTCTCTGGTCCCCCGGAGTCACAACCACTGAGGTACTAAAGCCACTGCGTGCTCGCTAATGTTTTCACTGAGTTGGGAGAGAACTGAGGCAATGCCATAGGCTGAGGCGTCCCTCTGCACTAAGAAGGGTTGACAGAAGTCTGGTAGCTACAGAGCCTTTTCCAGCTGGTCAAAGGGCTGCCGACACTCCACAGTCCAGCTCACCTTCTTGTGCTCTTTCCTGGGTGTCAGCTCAGTTAAAGGAGAAAGTATGGTACTGCTCATCTCCATGGAGGTCCAATACTATCACTTGAGGCCCAGAGGTGCCACACGTGGGCTTGCTATCCGTGATCTCAGCGTATCTTGGCCATGAGAGGTTGGTCTTTCATCCACCGATGTGGTGAGCAAGGTAGACCACAGACCTTTGTCCAATCTGGCTTGTCTTCACAGGGATCTTGGCCTTTTCTAGTGCCAGTATCACCTATTAAAGGAGACCAAGTTGATTTGCCCGAGTGTTGTTGAGCACAGCCCTGACACCCGAGTTGACAACACCAACTCTGGAAAGTGGCTGTGCATTCTTGAGTCCAAAAGGCATTACGTAAAATTAAGCACACAAAAGGTGATGGAAAGAATGCTTATAATTTGTCTAACCACTGGCAATCGCACAGGGTAGCATTCCAGCCCATCATTTTTTTGCTCGCCATGCCACCTCAGGTTAGATCTGGCTATATGCAACTCAGTCTTGGTCTGGCTTCAATAGAAAAAGTCCAGCCCGAACTGCCAAGCCTGGTCATTCTTGGACCAGAACACAAGCAACCCAAGACTGCCTTTGCCCTGGTTGGGGCTCTTCAATGGGGTACAGCTTGGTTCCAGCGGCACAGTGACGAAGGGACCCACATTTGGGCATACTATTGCACTTAGGGTGGTACATCAAACACACAAAATGTGATGGGAGGCTGCTTGCAATAAGTCTAAACACTGGCCATCGCTCGGAGTAGCATTCCAACCCACCATTCTTTTGCCCATCATGCCACCTCAGGTTAGACCCAACCATATACAAATCAGTCTTGACCCTGTGCCTCATGGGAACAGTCCAGCCTGAACTGCGAGGCCAGGTCCTCTCTGAGCCGGAACATATGCATCCAAGACCAGTTTCGATTTAGTTGGGGCTCTTCAGTTGAGTGCAGCTTGG
This sequence comes from Triturus cristatus, assembly GCF_964204655.1. NCBI lineage: Eukaryota > Metazoa > Chordata > Amphibia > Caudata > Salamandridae > Triturus > Triturus cristatus. The sequence goes on along the minus strand of NC_140592.1, from coordinate 1,256,105,910 downwards.
TTCCAGTGGCGTAGTGCGTAAGGGTCTAGGTATACACTTGGGAAGATAGGGTGGTACATCAAACACGCAAGAGGTGATGGGAGGAATGCTTGCAATGTGTCCAACCACTGGCAATCACTCGGGGTAGCATCCCAACACATTGTTCTTTTGCCCACCATGCCACCTCAAGTTAGACCCAGCCATTCCAGTTCTGGTTCAGGGAGGACCTGGCCTGGCAGTTCGGGCGAGAATGTTCCTCCTGTGGCAGAGTTTAGACTCTATCAACCAGAACAAGAGGCCACCTCAAGTCAGATCACTTCTTCCTTCCACCTTCATCCTTGACAGGGTGTAGGAGAGGGAACTACTGGGGATAGGCCAGTATCCGTGTGGGTACCCTGTGATGCAGAGGTGGGTTTCCACCCCCAGGAAACAGAGAAGGGGTGGAGCCTGCGAGGGCAGGGCAGAGGTCTCCCAGGGTGGGAACTCCTCAGGGGTGTGCCAGTATCCGTGCGGGTACCCTGTGATGCAGAGGTGGGTTTCCACCTCCAGGAAGCAGAGAAGGGGTGGAGCCTGCGAGGGCAGGGCTGGGATCTCCCAGGGTGTGGGAGTGGGAACTACTGGGGATAGGCCAAAATCTGTGTGGGTACCCTGTGATGCAGAGGTGGGTTTCCACCTCCTGGAAGGGGTGGAGCCTGGGAGGGCAGGGCTGGGATCTCCCAGGGTGTGGGAGTGGGAACTACTGGGGATAGGCCAGTATCCGTGTGGGTACCCTGTGATGCAGAGGTGGGTTTCCACCTCCAGGAAGGGGTGGAGCCTGGGAGGGCAGGGCTGGGATCTCCCAGGATGTAGGAGAGGGAACTACTGGGGATAGGCCAGTATCCATGTGGGTACCCTGTGATGCAGAGGTGGGTTTCCACCTCCAGGAAGGGGTGGAGCCTGGGAGGGCAGGGCTGGTATCTCCCAGGGTGGGAACTCTTCAGGGGTGTGCCATGATGATGAAGAGGAGGGTTTCCACCCCAAGAGATGGGGAAGGTCTGGAGCCTGGCAGGTCGGGTCTGTGATGGCTCTGTAGATTCCAGGAGCAGAGCAGCTCGCCTGCATCTCTTCTCCTTACCTCATTGCCTGGTTTCTAGCCTCGTGTGGTCCGTCGGCTTAAACTTCCGACTTTGGTGCAGGAAACCAGGGTTCGAGCCTCGAGGTCGCGTCCACATCCTGTGAATCTGGGCAAATCACTTAATCTCCCCGTGCCTGAATATATAATGTAAATACGGGGCTCATGTACAGCGCTCCAATACCTTCGGGTCGAGTTCGCGCTATGTAAAAGATGCACAAAAAAACCTCGCGATCCTGCTGGTTTGAGCCCCGCGCGCTCCACCGGAAGGGGGGGGCGGGGGGCTAGAGTTAACTGCCTTGTAGTCGGTGCTGCAGGTCTGGCCTGTGCTATGGGGGTTGGGAGCAGTGTGTTTTTCTGGTGCAGTAGCTTTAGGGTGGCCAAGGAAGATGGGGTGAGAGGGCCATGGGCGCGGGCACGTCACCGGGTACCATCCGATATCGGGATAGAGGGGACACTGGAAGTGGGTAACACCCAGTTACCCGCCTGACTCCAGCAGCGGTTCCCATAGACAGGTGGCGCCACATTGTGCAGAACACTGTGCTTCCAACTATGTAAAGACCAGTCCTGGTCACCGCTGACCGGCCCGTTGGCGGTCCACGCTGGTCGCCAGGACCGCTCAGCCCCTTTGATCACTTCATCTTTAGTGATTTTAAACAGTCTTTATTTTGTGCCCTCTCTGATTGGCAGTACGCCCCGGTCCGGCGCGGGTCTGTCTCCCCCAATCTCCCAGAGCGCGGGGGCTTCACTGCCCCCACCCCAGGGTTTCACTGGAGACGAGGGAGGGCAGGCCCTGCTCCCGCCCAGATGTGCGGTCTCTGTCCGCAGATGCTGCATTACTCAGGGTAGACTGGGAAGGGGTCAAGGGTCACCTCCATCTGCATTATTTAGTCTCCGAGTCCTTCCCAGACACCGAGACGTGTGGAGTGGAGCCAGCTGCTGAGCCGTGCACCTGAGGCTGAGCATCGGGATAGGCGCGAGGGCCCGCCAGGACCAGGGGGCCTGCACAGGGGGCAGCTGGGGACGGACATAGGGCAGTTAGGCGAGCCTCTTGGAAACAGGGCAGTTAGGAGAGTCTCTGTCCACCACAGGGAGCCTGCACCGGGTGCAGCTGGATACGGAAACAGGGCAGTTAGGAGAACCTCTGGAAACAGGGCAGTTAGGAAAACATCTGCCAGCCACAGGAACCCTGCACCTGGTGCAGCAGGGAATGGAAACAGGGCAGTTAGGAGAACCTCTGGAAAGAGGGCAGTTAGGAGAGTCTCTGCCCACCACAGCCTGTACCGGGTGCAGCTGGGGACGGACATAGGGCAGTGAGGAGAATCTCTGGAAGCAGGGCAGTTAGGAGAGTCTCTGTCCACCACAGCCTGTACCGGGTGCAGCTGGGAACAGAAACAGGGCAGTTAGGAAAACCTCTGGAAACAGGGCAGTTAGGAAAACATCTGCCAGCCACAGTGAGCCTGCAGCCAGTGCAGCTAGGAACGGAAACAGGGCAGTTAGGAGAACATCTGGAAAGAGGGCAGTTAGGAGAGTCTCTGTCCACCAAAGCCTGCACCAGGTGCAGCTGGGGACGGACATAGGGCAGTTAGGCGAGCCTCACGGAAACAGGGCAGTTAGGAACACCTCTTGAAACAGGGCAGTTAGGAAAACATCTGCCAGACACAGGAAGCCTGCACCCAGTGCAGCTGGGAATGGAAACAGAACAGTTATGCAAGCCTCTGGAAACAGGGCAGTTAGGAGTGTCTCTGTCCACCACAGCCTGCGCCGGGTGCCGCTGGGAACGGAAACAGGGCAGTTAGGAAAACCTCTGCCAGCCACAGGAAGCCTGCACCCAGTGCAGCTGGGAACAGAAACAGAGTAGTTGGGAAGACCTCTGGAAAGGGGGCAGTTAGGAGAACATCTGCCAGCCACAGGGAGCCAGCACCGGGTGCAGCTGGGAACGGAAACAGGGCAGTTAGGAGAACATCTGGAAACAGGGCAGTTAAGACCTGGGCACAGCAGGAGGGTACCTCAACATCATTGTATGGGCACAGTCTGTGGTTGGCTGGGAGAGCCTCAGCCAGTCTGGAGCTGAAAGTGGCAGCCACAGAAGAGTGCTCTCAAGGGTGCAGAGATGAAAGAAGCATAAAGTGACCACAATGTTGAGCAGTGACCCCAGTGTCGAGCAGCTAGCCTCTGCTCGGTGCAGCTGGAGGAGAAGGAACAAGGCCAGGCCCAGAGAGAGGAAGGGCATTCCTGAGGACTGGCATGTGTGAGAGAGAACTTTACATTACCACTATCGCATTTTAGTCAGTTTCTCTTCCATCTGTGGAGTGACGTCAAGCCTTCATGAAGATCTTTGGAGGTTTGTTCAGGGACAGTGTCCCTGGAACCAGGGTCTGGGACTCATGTGCTTAGGAGCATAAAGTGAAGTCATACAAGTGTATTTATTTGGAGTTAGCAGCGAGGAACATGTTACTATGCAGCCCACGTGCTCACTGGGCGATAGTCCTCGGGCATGGATGCCCACCAATAGTTTTATCGAGGTTTCCTCTTTATTAGGCTAATTAATTCATTAAGCTAAATCCTACAATGTTTGCAAAATATCACCTGACTGAACACAATCTCACAGTATTTAGAAGCTTATTGTACCAAACATGACCTAATGTCATTAAGAGTAGAACTCTCCTTAACACACTTGTGTTCCCTTAACAAAACAATTCTACCCACCACAATCCTACACCCTTCTCAAGGTAAGTTTACCACAGGTGATCTTACCTTCTTCACAAGCCTAGTACCCCAAATGCAGCCGTAGGCACTTAAAACCACTATTCCCCTCTCAAAGTACATTGTCAAATAGGAGAGTTTTTCTTTACAAACCTACTCTATAAAAATAATGTTATACCCTTAACAAACGAACTCTGCCAAACACAGTCGTAACCCATTCCAGAGATAAGTTTACCAGTCATTGCCTAATCCCCTTCAGAGGCATACTGTCAACAGAATGCCACACACACTCATGCTCCCAAACACCGCCTTATGCTCTCCACAAGATACCAATATCAGATATGGTCACTTATCCTTCAGACGCAGTGTGAGGCACAGCAAATGCACACTCTTCACAGTTTAACTCTACCAAGCATGAACTTGTAGTGTTCACAAGCTCATCCAAACAGAGACCATCTTATACATGTCAAGAGCAGACCCTAGCAAATGCAACGGTATATCCTTTACAAGCAAAGTTCACACATCCTTGATCTTATTTCCTTCTAAACACTTAATTAAAATGACCCAACTTTACCTCCTTATATACTTCCTAAGCAAACTTTACCAAACATGAATTTATGGGCAGCACAAGTGTTTTAAAAATAAACCACACTCTTCATACCTTACAAGTAACTTTGCCACTTATCATAAATTATTCGTTTCACAGGCCAACTCTTTCAAGTATCATTCCAGCACAATTCACAGTACTATAGCCATGGCATTTTTCAATCACTGAATCACAATCATATATCCTTCTCAAGATAAATGTGAACAATATATTGATATATCCTTGACAAAACTCTATCAAGCACAACCTTATATCTCTTACAAACGTTTTCAAATGCGATCTGGTACACTACGCAAGATGACATTGCCATACATAATCATATACACATTAGGGGTGGGCGGTAAACTCCGCTTTTCCGGTGAAGTTTGCTGAGTTTTGCCCACTCTGCTCTCCGCTTGTAGTGCGGAGTTTCAGAAAAAACGGTGCCCATCGCATCATGGCAGAGTTTTTTTCTCATGCACGGCTCACAAACAGAAGTTGACGAGCTAGAAAATCAAGTGCTATTTCACCTCCCAGCGAGATTTCTCAACGCGGGTGGTCATGACATGTCGCTACTGCTCATGTTGAAAAAGCTGTCGCTCATGGTGAGAAAGCTGACGTTCGAACAGAAAATCTACTCAAGCACCAGAAAGATGCTTGCTGCCATTCACACTGATTTTACAGCGCGAGACAAGCTCCCAGCACTAAAAATCCATGCAAGCAGCACAATGAACTACAACACTGCCGCTCGCGGAACTCTGTGGAATCTTGCAGATTTTTTTGGTAAGCCCGCAGAATGAAACTCCGTGAGTAACTCCAACCCCCAACTTACATCATGAAACCCCCAAACATTGTTTTACATCCTTTGCAAAGCGAAATCTACTGAAGAAGGTCTTGTAGCCTTCACAATGTCACCATCATATGAACTTCACAGTCAAATTCTCTCATACACGATTATATAGCTTTCTAAATCTCGACCAAACACAATTTTAGCTCATATACCCAATACCATTTTATGTACTTCACAATTAAACTCTCCCAAAAACAATGTTATATATTTCACTTTCAAATTATCATCATCAATGTTTATTATAGAGTCATCTCCCTTTGGCCTTTAACAAACCATATATTCTCCATGAGCTAGTTTTACCAATTGCACTTTCCAATCAAGCACACGCTGTCACTGCGGAACGATGGACTTGCTGAGAGTTACAGTGCTGGTTCTGAGCACAGGGCCTTGTGCTGAAGGCAGACATCTTTGGAAGTTGGCCATGATTTGGTGGGCTTTCAGTCGAGGTGTCCTAGAGTTGGGTTTCAAAATGCGGACTTTGCTGATCAGTCTTGCTGCTGGTAGTTAAACCACTGACAGACACTGTGGGTTTGACTCTGTACCTTCAAAACGAGAAGAGTTGACTCATGTATTTCAGAGAACAGATCAGGGCTTGAGTGTCAACAGAGAGAATTTGTTGGAGTGTAGATGATTTAACTTAAAGGGTTGTGTCATGATGTCAAACACCGCTCTATACGGGGTGGGGGACATTTGTGGATAACGTAAATATTGAAGGAAGCTAACCCCCAGGAAATAAAGCATTATTTGAGTACCAGCCCGTCTCGCTGTAGATAGAACACCAAGGACCTCTTACATAAATGGCGGCCTGGGAGTGCAAACCGCAATAGCATACATGTTTACGCTCATGATGCTGTTCGATAGCAATGGAGAGCTCACATGTGCACTCCTTCTTTTGCAATATGAAATGTGGGTGCAAATTACGTCCTTCAGTCATTCTCCCAAATATATTTTCTGTCATTTTTATGTTGTATGCTACATGGAGGGCATGAATGCACCTGGAAGACGTGGGAGCACATTAAGGGCCCCATGCACAAAGGTAATCTGACACAAAAGTCTACCTTTACGACTTTTGGTATTCACAGAGATCATTTACGACTCGTATCTTTACGTCTGCAGTCGGGCCGTACTCTCTGCACCCAGGCCGGCTCGGGCCGGCTGAAGTGTGCTCAATGGGCCAGAATGCAATTTTTACAAAAGGGAACATTAGGAACCTGTAATAAATGGTAGAGGAGGTCCTGAAAATCAGTTTGGGCAGAGAAAAAGGGTGCGGCCAGACACTACATTATATCCCTGAAAGGTTTGCTCCTTGGCATCATGGTACACGCAGTGAACAATTTGCATTCCCCTCAGTGTTGCCTTTAGTGTTGACACTACAGTCAAACACTACAGTCAACACTGAGGGGGTTGCAAATTGTGCCATAATGCAAAGGAGCAAACTTTTCTGGGATGTGATGTAGTGTCTGGCCACACCCTTTTTACCTGCCCAAACAGTTTTTCCTGACGTACTCTACCATTTATCACACGTTCCTAATGTTCCCTTTTGCAAAAATTGCATTCTGGCCCATTGATTACACTTCAACCGGCATAAGGCAGAGACTAGAGTATGCCCTGAGCTGGAGAGTACAGCAGAGATTACGGCCCAGGTGCAGAGATTCCGGCCCGACTGTGGACGTAAAGATATGACTCGTAAATGATCTCTGTCAATACAAAAAGTTGTAAAGTTAGACTTTTGTCTCAGATTACCTTTGTGAATCGACCCCTCAATATAGAGCCACATATTAAAGACATGGAAACATCTGGACAGCATAGTCACACCTGGACAGCAGTGACACACTTGGTGGGCCGCGACACCTAGATAGCATGGACACACATGGAGGGCATGGACACACCTGGACAGCATGGACGCACCTGGAGGGCATGAACACACCTGGACAGCAGGGGCACTCCTGAAGGACATGGGCACCTAGACAGCATGGACACACCTGGAGGACATCGATACCTGGACAGCAGAGCCACACTTGGTGGGCCTGGACACCTAGACAGCATGGACACACCTGGAGAGCAGGGGCACTCCTGAAGGGCATAGACACCTAGACAGCCTGGACACACCTGGAAGACATGGATACCTCGACAGCAGAGACAAACTTGACACTTAGATCGCATGGACACATCTGGAGGACATGGTCACACCTGGAGAGAATCGGCACTCCTGAAGAGCAGGGACACTCCTGAAGGGCATGGACATCTGGCCAGCATGGACACACGTGAAGGGCTTGGACATGCCTGGAGGGCATGAACACACCTGGAGAGCATGGACACACCTGGAGAGCAGGGACATTCCTGAAGGACATGGGCACCTAGACAGAATGGTCACACCTGGAAGACATGGACACACCTGGACAGCATGGGCACACCTGGACAGCATGGGCACACCCGGACAGCATGGACGCACCTGGACAGCATGGACACACCTGGACAGCGTGGACACACCTGGAGAGCAGGGACACTCCTGAAGGACATGGGCAGCTAGACAGCATGGACACACCTGGAAGACATGGATACCTGGACAGCAAACACACATTTGGTGGGCCTGGACAGATAGATGGCATGGACAAATCTTGAGGGCATGGTCACACCTGGAGAGCATGGGCACTCCTGAAGATCAGGGACAGTCCTGAAGGGCATGGACACCTAGATAGAATGAACACACCTGGATGGCATGGATACCTGGACAGCAGCGACACACTTGGTGGGCCTCGACACCTTGATAGCATGGACGCACCTGGAGGGCATGAACACACCTGGACAGCAGGGACACTCCTGAAGGACATGGGCACCTAGACAGCATGGACACACCTGGAAGACATAGAAACACCTGGACAGCATGGGCACACCTGGACAGCATGGACACACCTGGAGAGCAGGGACACTCCTGAAGGACCTGGGCACCTAGACAGCATGGACACACCTGGAAGGCATGGACACACATGGAGAGCATGGGCACTCCTGAAGGGCACGAACACCTAGACAGCATGGACACACCTGCAAAACATTAATACCTAGACAGCATGGGCACACCTGGACAGCATGGGCACACCTGGAGAGCAGGGACACTCCTGAGCAGCATGGACACACCTAGAGGGCATGGACACACCTAGAGAGCAGGGGCAGTCCTGAAGGGCATGGACAGCTGGACAAAATGAACACACCTGGAGGGCTTGGACACACCTAGTGGGCATGGCCAAATCTGGACAGCATGGACACACCTGGAGGGCATGGACACACCTGGAGAGCAGGGGCACTCTTGAAGGGCATGGACATCTGGACAGCAAAGACACACTTGGAGGGCTTGGACACACCTGGAGGGTATGGACACACCTCGACAGCAGGGACACACCTAGAAAGCAGAGACACTCCTGGAGGGCATTGACACCTAGACACCATGGACACACCTGCACAGCATGAGCAAACCTGGACAGCATGGGCAAACCTGGAGAGCAGGGATTTTACTGAAGGGCATGGAAACCTAGACAGCATGAACAGATCAGGAGGGCATGGACACCTGGATAGCAGTGACACAACTGGACGGCGTGGGCACATGGATAGCAGGGACACACCTGGACGGCCTGCACACCTAGTACCTGGAGGGCATCAACACACCTGAAGAGCATGGTAACACTTGGACAACACACTAACATGGAGGGCCTGGACACACCTGTAGAACATAGACACACTGAGTACAGAGACACACCTGGATGACAAAGACTCACACCGAAGGGGCATAGGTACACTTGAGGGGCATGGATTCGCACACAGAGTACATAGACACATCTAGAGGGCATCGGCCCACCTGGAGACCATGGGTATACCTAAAAGTCATGGATCAAGGTTCAGGATATTGACAGACCTAGAGGAAAGAGACACTCCCAACGGCATGATATGAGGGCCCGAGGAGACGGACAGACCTGACACAAGTGAGGAAATCCACAAGCCTAGTAAAGATGTAGACACTTTGAGGTCATGGGCAGTCTTTGAGGTCATGGACAGACTTTGAGGAGCTAGGTTCAGCTTTAGGACATAGTCACACTTGGGGGACGTTGACACACCTTTGAAGATATTGACACACCTTGCGGAAAGACACACTCCTTGAGGATGTGTATGGTTTGACAGCACACACCTACCCTGATGGGATGGACACGCTTTGAAAACACTGACACCGCTGAGGAGACGGTTACACCTTGTGGGATGTATTTGCACCTGGATGACACAGACACACCTTGACATGAAAGTACTTTGAAATATACACCATATGTTAAAGATATGGACACATCTAAAGAGCATGTGCACACCTGGAATACATAGATGAACATTGAGATACAGACACATGTTAAAGACATGGATACACCGGTAGGATATTGGTACACCTACTGGAAATAAACATTCCTTGAGGACACCGGTATGGTATGAGGGACCGAAAGAGATGGAAACACTTAGGAAACATCTACACAACTTCAGCTCATGGGCAGACCTTGAGGACATAGTCACAGCCGGAAGTTATGGGCACAGTTAGAGGACAAGGTCACACCTGTGGAAGTTTTCCACATTAAACTAGATTTGTACATTAATACTTTACATTCCATACATTGAATTCACAACGTAGAGCTATTGCAATTCAAACAAAATTATTCTGAATTATTTTAATATGTTTTTTGGCCTAGGCTAAATAGGCCTCACTAAGGCCTTCCTCCATCTTTGATAAAATGGCTGCCAAATAAGGGTGCTCATTCTGCGTCTATCTTTTCTAGCTCAACAACACATGCATCAAGATGTGCACTGTTTATTTGGTATGAGGAATTATTCATGAAAAACTCCTGGACGAAGCCTTTTTGTTACTTTCAAGTTCTTCTTGCTAGCACACTGTATTGCATTCATTCACAATTGTTTTCTGCTGTTTATGTAACTAGTTTCTTCTGATACCTCCGGATGGCATTAAGTATGAAGGGGTGAATAAATTATCATTTATTGGGAATAGTGCTTCAACGTTTTTAAGATTTGCACTGTTTTTTGTTGCAATAATGTTTGTACCCTGAGGAATTTGCAGTTTCTATAATTTCCTGTGCTGCAATTGGCTGTATAAAACCTTGAATTTGAGGATGACCCAGTATGTTTTCCGTCTCTGCTAGGGTTGCTTCCCCATTTTCTTTTGATTTTTGTATTCACTTCTCTGTACTTAATGATACTTTTTTATAAAGCCCGCTAGCGCCCATGGTCATCTTGGCTCTCGAGAACTATCACAAACTAAATGTAACCCTGCTAGAAGCTATTTGTTGGAGAACAGCAGGGTTTTGAGCATTTCCCTAAAGTGAATAAGGTTGATCTGAGTCTTTATATAGAGAGGACGAATGTTCCCCAATTTTCCGTGGAAAAGGTGAAAGTCTGCCACTTTTTTTGTGTGAAAGTGGAGCACAAAGTTCAATTGAGAACACACCACTGGAATCTGAACGTAATATTTTCCAAACCACAGTCGCGAAGAGCCTTCTGGGCAATGCACAGTGCCCTGAAAGCAATCTGCTTCTTTGAGCCCTGGCCCTTTGATATACCTCTGTAAAAAAAACTGTTGTCCATGGATTTTCATTTTTTACTTGTGTTTTTGTATCATTAGAGAAGTAATTTAGCTTGGGTAGACATTACTAATCCGGTCAGAATTTTTCTTGACAACATTTATTAAAATGGTGGTTGTGTTGCAGTGATGAGGTAATAATTCAGGAACCATGACACCTATATACTTCATTTTGGTTTGAAAACATAAGTTTTGGGGGGTCAAGTAGTCTTATAGAGACCGAAAATAACTCCTCAGAGCAACCCTTCCACCATTTTCCAAAATAGCAGCACTATAATGATGTGTTTTGCCACATAATGGTAATTTATTCTAATATTTTTTTGTTTCAGGTTTTCTGTTGATACAAATTTGTAAACATGAGCGAAGCAGGTGGTAGCAGAGAATCTTTACTTCCTGACAGAGTGACGCTAACTACAAAATCTGAGGACTCCTTCAACAAAGAAAAATGTGTAAAATGTCAAACTAACCCGAAAGAAATTCTAACATCAATTGAGGCAGGACAGAAGAGAGTTCGAGATGCTGCAACAATACGGTAAGACAAAGTTCACAAGATTGAAACTGATGGGTGTAGAGGATCAAATATTTTACCATTGTAACAACAACTGCTACAAGTAGTATGCAATGGAATAAAGCCTGAACAAAATTTGTCAAAAAATAGCAGGAACCAGTGAATCACAACAAGAATCCAAGTCTTCTGAGAAAGCGACGATAACCAAACCCGGTGTCCATCCACTTATATGATCGACAGCTATCCCTCGTCCACCTCCAACAAGTGATCAGAAAGCAGAGGCTCTTCAATGTGTTATCTGTGGTTTAACCAGAACAAGGGCCAAAGGGATCGATGGAAGAACAAAGTACAGAGTATGTGAGTCTCAAAGGGCAAACATGTTTTTATCTGCAGCTAGTTTCTTCCAAGATGAAGTTTTCAGCCGAGAAGCTGATCTAAACAGCGAGGTGAATGTATTTGCAGTGGATTTGTTTAGCCACCTGAACTGCATGCGTGCATACATTTGGAAATATGAATGTACAATGAGCTACCAGCAGCAACGTAACTGCCAGCCTTCAGTTAAGTTTGCATTCTTTGAAAAAGCAAATTAAGTTTTAAAGACACTCTTGAGTGCTGGCTACGTGTTCACACAGATAGAGATCAGAGAAATAATGGTCAACATTGATGAAACTGTATTGATTCATAATAATGAGATTAAGACTTTTCTGGTGAGAATGTATCATGACAGAATTCGTTTTTGTCAGTCTAAAAAGAATAATGAACCACTTATGGTGTTTTCAGCTGATTTGACTACTAAACTTCTTGCTGCCAAAAACAGATCACAGGACGCAGTAAAATCAGCATGAACCAATTCAAGAAACCTCCTGAAAGATTTAGATTTTGGACTAAATGGCAAATTTGTGATGCCCCAGAGCTTAGCAAATCATGGAAGTCTACAAGAATGCCTGATGTTGTCTTAACATTTTTTACATCATTGTTTAATATCAGCAAAGCAAAACTGTTACAAACTAAAGTTCTTGAGTTTGGAACAGAAGTTGACAACATTGATGTTGACGTTGTTGATATAAGCGAAGAAGTGTAAGAGAATCCCATGAACGGACAGGCTTATGCTCTGCAAATGTACTGTCTTTTCCAAATCATGTTTTATGAATGACATCATGGCAAAAAGAAAACTCCACTATACATGATGACTGCCCACGCAATCTATGACAAGTGCGAAAGTAGAGAGCTAATCACTTCAATGCATAAGATTGGTGTATCAACAAGTCATAATGACAGTACGGAGCAGGAACTTGTTAGCAGATCATGCTATAAAATCTTGTGAATACGGCAGAAAACCACTTCTAAGTAACTTTACCAGGAAAGGATTTACAATTGCCACTCTTGATAATTTTGATTTTGAAGGCAGCTCTTCTTTGTCTGGGACATCCAGCACACATGATACTGCCGTGGTGGTTTTTCAAGACTGTACCAATAAAGACGCTATTGGAAAGCAAACGTTGTAAGCTGTAGACATCAACCAACAAAGCTGCAAACTTATAACCCAACTGCCTTGCCAGTGTGTGCGAAATCACTAAAGGCCATCAACAAGTCCCAGTTTACCAGAAAGTTTCAAAGTGGCTGAGGACGAGGCTCTACTTCCACCTGATGCTGCGGTCCGCAAAGCTGATTTAACTGAATTTATCATATCGCTTATTCAGTGCGACTGAGAGATGAAGAAAAGTCAGTTCCTCCGTGCTATGATCTCCCAGACTACCGTCCCACTGAAGAAGGTTGGGTTTTTACCAGTAATGCCATCTCCACTCACAAACTATGCAACAGTATACACAGCTCGAAACAAATCAAAAATGTGTGTGCTCCGCGTGAAGACCAGACTATCCTGCCAATTTTCTGCTATTAAGGTTTTTTTCTAAATTGTAGCTGACATTTTTATGAGCAATCCAGTAGAATTTGATGATCTTTATCTAATGAAAGGCATTTTCCACATGACAAAAGTTGTGATACATCAGGAATCCTGGTGTATCTGTCGGCGCAAAAAAGGCACATTGATGGAGTGTGTCTGGAAACAGACTCAAATCCAGCAATGTGTCATTTCACATGGGTCAACCGTGATACAAAGATCAGGCTTAGCCATCAACACCTTTCCCTCCTCCAAAGAAGGGGTTCACTGGCAGGCTTTTACTCCTCCCCAGAAGAGGGGTCACTGGCAGGCTTTTACTCCTCCCCAGAAGAGGGGTCACTGGCAGGCTTTTACTCCCCCCCAGAAGAGGGGTCACTGGCAGGCTTTTACTCCTCCCCAGAAGAGGGGTCACTGACAGGCTTTTACTCCCCCCCAGAAGAGGGACCACTGGAAGGCTTTCCCCTCCTCCCCAGAAGAGGGGTCACTGGCATGCTTTTGCTCCTCCCCAGAAGAGGGGTCACTGGCATGCCTTGGGGAGGGATCACTGGCGGGCTTTTACTCCTAACCAGAAGAGGGGTCACTGGAAGGCTTTCCCTCCTCCCCAGAAGAGGGGTCGCTGGCAGGCTTTTACTCCTATCCAGGAGAGGGGTCACTGTCAGGCTTTTACTCCTCCCCAGAAGAGGTGTCACTGGTGGGCTTTTACTCCTCCCCAGAAGAAGGGTCACTGGAAGGCTTTCCCTCCTCCCCAGAAGAGGGTCGCTGGCAGGCTTTTACTCCTATCCAGAGGAGGGGTCACTGGTGGGCTTTAACTCCTCACCAGAAGAGGAGTCACTGGTGGGCTTTTACTCCTCCCCAGAAGTGGGGTTACTGGCGGGCTTTTACTCTTCCCCTGAAGAGGGGTCACTGGTGGGCTTTTACTCCTCCCCAGAAGAGGGGTCACTGACAGGCTTTTACTCCTCCCCAGAAGAGGGGTCACTGGAAGGCTTTTACTCCTCAGGGGTCACTGGCACACTTTTACGCCTCCCCAGAAGAGGGGTCACTGGCAGGGTTTTACTCCTCCCCAGAAGAGGGGTCAATGGCGGGCTTTTACTCCTCCCCAAAAGAGGGGTAACTGGCAGGCTTTTACCTCTCCACAGACGAGGGGTCAGTAGCAGGCTTTTACTCCTCCCCAGAAGGGGGGTCGCTGGTGGGCTTTTACCTCTCCCCAGAAGAGGGGTCACTGGCAGGCTTTTACTCCTCCCCAGAACAGGGGTCACTGGCAGGCTTTTACTCCTATCCAGAAGAGGGGTCGCTGCAAGGCTTTTACCTGTCCCCAGAAGAGAAGTCACTGGCAGGCTTTTACTCCTCCCCAGAAGAGAGGTCGCTGGTGGGCTTTTACCTCTCCCAGAAGAGGGGTCACTGGCAGGCTTTTACTCCTCCCCAGAAGAGGGGTCACTGGTGGGGCTTTACTCCTCCCCAGAAGAGGGGTCACTGGTAGGCTTTTACTCCTATCCAGAACAGGGGTCACTGGCGGGCTTTTACTGCTCCCCAGAAGAGGGGTTACTGTCAGGCTTTTACTCCTCCCCAGGAGAGGGGTCACCGGCAGGCTTTTACTCCTCCCCAGAAGAGCGGTCACTGGCGGGCTTTTACTCCTACCCAGAAGAGGGGTCACTGGCAGGCTTTTACTCCTATCCAGAAGAGGGGTCACTTGCGGGCTTTTACTTTTATCCAGAAGAGGGGTTACTGGTGGGCTTTTACTCCTCCCCAGAAGAGTGGTGACTGGCAGCCTTTTACTCCTATCCAGAAGAGGGGTCACTGGCGGGCTTTTACTCCTCTCCAGAAGAGGGGTCACTGGCAGCCTTTTACTCACATCCAGAAGAGGGGTCACTGGCTGGCTTTTAGTCCTATTCAGAATGTTAAAATCTGGTTTGCGATGTCAACATAATCGGCGACACCTTGTCCCCTCTCAGGCCCGTACGCTCACTTAAGCAGTAGCCATTTTGAAAGCGCCATGGCCCCTCTGCCCCTCGCCGATCACCAGCGCGTTCCCTTGGCGCTGCGAACACCCCCCGCTCTCTCGTGCATTGACCATACACCCCTCCCCAGCGCGACCCTACCTCGGAAGCGAAAAAACCCCCCCGGGGCCAGCACCTCCCCGTCCTTTGATGAACCCCCTTCCTCTGCCCTGCTCCGCTCCCAAGCCACCACCTGGTCCTGCAGCTGCCATTTATTGGCCCCCTTCCTGTAAGCAGTTGCCCCGATTCAAAGGATCTCCGACTAATCAAAGGCCTCCCACCCCGTGCGATCCGATCAGATACCCCGTTCCGGGAATCGACAGAGTATCCTGCTGTGGAATAGCCATCACTTACTGTAGATATGTATGGGAACGAGCTTGAAGTGGGGATTCCAAGGATGTCTTTCCGTACATCAAAGTCTCAACAAGAATGTGTCACGTGTAATAAAGCAATAAACCTGTGTATAAAAGGCCAGGCCTCAGAGATGTGGTTAGAGCACCTCGAGACGATACCTTGCTGTCCGATCTGATGTGTTCTGCTCCGACGGAATAAAACTTTGTTTCCTGCCTTCCAGTCTCCGGCGCCTGCCTCTTTTGTTGGTTAATCATCGAATGGTATAAGAGGCGATTACCGCCGGGTAATACTTGAAAGGTTATCGACTGAAACTGCCGCTACCATTTAACAATTGGCGTCCCAAACGTGGGGCCCATCAGCGACACGTGGATCCAACGGGAGAGGTCCCGACAACAGAGTGAACGACTGCAACGATCGGGAAGAGCTCCTGCCCGATAGACCCTCGTCTGGCAGCCGATCATCCGAACTTCACTGGTTCCGAGCAGACCTCTCTCGAGTGATCTACGGTCCTGACTGGGAACCATCAGGAGTGCCGCGGCAAATACGGAGAATAGAGGACGATCGGGCGCTGGAGGCGGAAGATGAGAAACTGTCCATGCGGTCCGGGTAAGGTCGTGTAACACGACAAATTGCGAAACGATTGATTGATTGATTGAAAATACTAGTATTGCTTATTTGATTGTTCTTTTTGAGATATTCGCTGCCTACAAACGGGGAAGAGTAGAAATACTCTCTCTCCCTTTGCAGATAGTGAAGGGTAGGTAACGCGGACTTTTGTCCCCCGTTGTAACCCGTCGTACCTATCTCTTTCTCACCATTTGATTGTTTGATTGTCCGAACACTGGTTGTTCGATATTGGTTCTTTGGAGGTATTCTCTGCTTACAAATAACGTGGAATAGAGATATTCTGTCTAGTCTTTGCAAGCAGTGAAAAGATAGGTAGTGCAGACTTTTGTCCCCGTTGTAACCCGTCATGCCTATCTTCTCCCCACTGATTGGTAATTGGTTCTTTGGTTCTGCCCGGACCGCTTATTAGAGATGAACCATCCGGCTCCACTGGAAGGCACCCCTAATAAGGACATGTTTACTAAATATGGACTAGTCGCTGTAGCTTATAGCAAACTATGGCATAAATATACAAAGAAGGACTCCGAAAGTCAGTGGCCACTGATGGGATCCTTTGATGACCCTGCAAAAATAAGAAACACTAGGTAAAAGCCCTTCGCGAAAAATATGAAACTAGGGGAAGGAGCCAAGCTCACGGTCGAGATGGCCACGAGGTAGCTCGGCCCCATCGCTCTCGCTGCCTAAGAATGTCTGCCCTACCACCCACCCCGCCCAATAAAACGACAAAACCCTACACAAATGGAAGTCTGCTGATACCCACCATCGGCGTTGCCGAACTGGGCTAGATCACGCACAATTGGGCTATGTCTTTTTCTGGTTATGCAGTAACATCTTTGTGCTCGTTGCCAGATTACAAATATGTACAAACACTCCAACAAAGTAGTATGATTAAAACGCTTTAAAAACTTGTAGGTATATGCAACACTCCAACAGGGTAAACTCGTTAAAACACTCTTTTTAAACAACTATTTACATGGCAGCCTGATGCAACATCCATCCCAAAGCATTCACCGTCCGCTTGACACAGTCCCCGCCCCTCCTTCCTCGGAGTAGCAACATTTGGGCTGCTTTGGTCTGTCTTTTAGTAGGATTTGGGCTATAAAAAAGCCTACAAAATCCATCGGCCTGTGAGGCGGCATCAGTGGCGGACTGTTGTGCGAATAGGCCGGAGGCAACACGGCGCGCCGAGATCCGGACGGCACCGAGGTGGTGTCCAGCAAGTTGTTGCGCTGGTCTGGCCATCCTACAATGCTGCGCCGAAAGACGGCGTGGGGTGCCCTGGGGGGAGGCGACGCGAACGGGCCTCCCCCGCCTCCCCAGGTGGAGGCTCCTCAGTTGCAGCAGAGCACCCCTTAGCGTTTCACTCGCCGACCAGCTGAGAGAGCACCCCTTAGCGTTTCACTCGCCGACCAGCTGAGAGAGCACCCCTTAGCGTTTCACTCGCCGACCAGCTGAGAGAGCACCCCTTAGCGTTTCACTCGTCGACCAGCTGAGAGAGCGCCCCTTATCGTTTCCCTCACCGGCCAGCTGCAGCAGGACAGCCATTAACGTTTCACCTGCCGGACGACCACCCAGGCGGAGGTTCCTTTCTGCACCAAGTTTCCATTAGCGTTCCACCCAAGAAGTGGGCCCCCGAAGTTGGTTGGTCGGGGGACCCACTCCGGTGGCTGTGGTGGAGAACTGCTGCTGCCACAGGACTCTCAAAATGGCGGCCGGCTCTTCGGATTCGGGCCTGGTCCACTAAGATGGCTCTGGGCTACCTTGGAACTCGGAAGCTTGCCTGCTCGGGCATGGGCCCCACCCTTGAAGACGTCCTCTCAGCTTTGCAGATTCTACGGGAGTCATTGGCCCTCGACTCCCGCGGACTTCCGGTGGGGGCAACCGCCACTATTGCTCGATCATTCCACATTAACTTGTCTTTGCCCCGGGCGGCAGCCACCTTGTCCCCATTTGGTGCCGTGAGAGAGACTGATTCAGGGCGTCGGCAGAGAGACACGCCTGCTGTCCCGTTCTCCGAAAGGACCACGGCGTTGCTGCGAGATGGTGGTGCCCTCATGCTGACGCCAGCTTCTGTTTGAATTACCAGGAGACACTGTAGACTACCAACTCGAATCAGTTCCGGTGGAACCTCAGCATGACCCGGTAGGAAAAAAAAACTTTGCTTTCCCCACCTTCGAGTCACGGTTCATGCTGTTTGTTCTTTCTGTTGGTGTTAATAAAAAAAAATTGAACTACCGAAAGGGATTCTGGTCCGGCCGCTAGTTAGTGGAAACATTTAGACTGTACCCTGGACCCACCCGACCTCGCCCCAAAATGGCACCGATGTAGGAGGGACCTACAACTCCTTATGGCTTTCCGGTTACTTGGCATTGATGTTAAGGGATATGTATACGGTCTTTTTGCACATGGCGGGCAGGGGACGGGGAGGGTACTGACTGGGCATGCGAACAACCTTATTGATGCTGGTATTCTCATTATTGATTATTTTTATTTTCGCGTTAAGGTAGTGTTGCTCATGATACTCGACGCCTCTTGCACCGTGGCCGGCCTATACGGTTGTAGGCCCGTATTTGTATACTGACATTTTCACAATAAAGGGTTTTCGAAGGAATTATGGAATCAGCGTCATAACAATCGCCTAGGTTGGTAAGGTTTTGAATAATGGCTGTCATTCCCAAACAATAGAAAACAGATAATGCAGACCCTTTGCCTGAATTTTGGATTGATGAAAATTTGTATCCATCACACCTGTCTTTTTCCAGAGTTGTTAGAAAATGGTTGACTGTAGCTTAAGGTATCTGCCGAATGTAAGGTATGGTATTTTGTCCCATAATATACGACTAATTGAGAAACAAATGCACGAAGAGGGAACTCGAATTTAGGGACAAATAAAATGAAGCATTTTTGGTATAGTAGAAAGGAAGGATATAGTACACAGAAAAAAAAATGCGAAAAGGATAGTCAAGATCTGTGGTATTATACGTTCCTGCAGCTAGTCTGGTACGTGGTAAGTAGAACTTTTTCGTGTTTATGCGCGCTGATGTGCTTTGAATGCTGCCCCCCCCCCTTCTTTTCTTCTCTGTAGGTTACATCGGAGTACCGACTGAAGAATGGAGTGGACATGGACCGCACCGTGCTCCATGTAGGGAAAGACATAGACAAGCGCTGTGAGATGGTGCGTGGAGTGCAGACCATCACTGGGAACGTGAAAAACTGTATGGTATGACTGTGCGTACGTGCCCTGATTGTACGGTATGAATATGTATGTATTGCGTATGCCTGGGTCGCTGGAGAGAACGTCTTTGTATGACTGAAATGCTTGTCTATCGATCAAGGGGATGGGAAAATAAGCCCGAATATGGTAACTCCTCGTTTGAAGAAACGACTCTCCCTCTCCCGGAAGCTAGTAAATTGGAGGGTGACTTACACCAGAAACTTGAAGGGTCATTTCAGTACGACGAACCCGACTCCAACTGATAACCCAAATGTACCACCAGTGAGTCGATTCGTGTGCTGACTAAATAAGAGAAGTTAAGAATACCCCAGGTCGGGGTTCATCCAAAAAAAAACCCTCAGCCCAGAAGTTAGGGATACTGGCATGTTTTAGATTCACCACTTCTTCTTCCATCCACTTAGAAAATAAGAGTTGTACCATTGAACGTCCGACCGATACCCCTCCTCTGCCTCAGTTTGGATCACCGCCTGCCCAGGGGTTGGAAAGCTCCACCGTGAGTATAAACACGACTGGACTAATGTCCGACCGGAAAAAGAGGAGTAAGTATTTTTCAAAAATGAGGCCTCCAACAAAATTGCCCAGAAAGGGAGGGGAGTAAAAAGTCCGACCCCCCCCCTCCCCCCCAAAAATGAATTACGGAAAATACTGAAAATACGCAGCACGCATAGAAAAAGGACAGGAAAGGAAAGGTCCCCTTACCCAAAATAGCTTTGTGTCTTCGTCTTAGGTTTCTGTGCTTGATGTATGTACTGTTACACCCTATCCGGTATTTGTGTGTACGTGAACGTTGAATTTATGTTTTCCTCCAGCTTGTGTTTTTGTACGTAAAACTGACCCGTGTTGCTCTATGTTGTGTGTACACCAAGTAGCCTATTATCGTACACGTTTGTCTCTCTCTCTCACTCTCGTTTTATGTCGTACGTGTACCAAATAGCCTACTTGATGCGCACGTCTCTCTCTCTCTCTCTCTCTCTCTCTCTCTCTCTCTCACTCTCTCTCTCTCCCTCGCTGAAGGCTCCCTTGCCCTCTTTTTTGAATAGATGACGACACTGTACCTCCTCAGTATATGTATAATTGACCTAAACACGACAGGGTTCGAACAAATTGACAGAAGCAAAACGACCGTATTTTGCCACACTACTACCTCTCCTTTCTGTATAATGATGGAACTTAATTGGCTGAGAAAGAAAGGACAGGTAAGACGACTGATGTCTCCCAATCTGGCCCTTATCACGGGAACTATATGTCAGTGGTTTTTGTTGTTTTAGGGCTCTAACGACTCCACCTCCATCGCTCAGAATCGCCCCGCCCATTGCACAGAAATAGAGCGTCTAAGCACCCCGTCCTTCCAGAATAGTCCCAGTTCTGTACTAGCCGTCCCTGGATATTTTAAGCAATACAGCTGATGACCTTGTTTTTAAAGATACATCGCCTAAAACTGATAAAGGTTAACTATTGTCTCCAGCAAGGAAAATGTTTAGCTTGTGTTCCTCCCCGAAACAGATATTTGTGAGCCCATGACAGTAGCACCTCGCACTTTTTCATAAACTTAACAGTCCCTGGAGAAAAATATGAATCAACAGGGCTTGTGTTAGAAAGACAAGTCTCTACCGGAGAAGCCGGTTCGAATTTTGATAGACCAGGAAGTTGATAGATGTCAGACTTCTTGCCACGTTTATAAGGTACAGGAATCAACACCTATCAGACCTGATGATGGAAATTTGCAGGAACACTCGCAAACCTGCACCACAGCAATGATTAATGAGTTGGTAGCATACACCGACATAAGAGTTAATAGACATCCACCATAGAGTGACCGATAAACGTTTCCCCGACTACTTGGGGTTGGGAGAGAGTATGAAGTGTGTAAACGTCTTCCCTACCAGTTCTCTAAGATTTTGTTTCTTGTACTCATTCAAAGATAACATGCGGTCATCGGAGGAGAGGGGTCGGACGTGACGCACAGCCTGGCTGCGGATCATGGAACATCTATGGCCTCGACCAAGGGGGAGCCACGGAGCAAAAAGTTGCGGGACGAGGCACCATTCTCAGCAGGGAAAGCGATAGAAAGAAGGGCTATCCCGAAGCCCCCCTGCTCACTGATCAGCTCGTGCCTGAAGTCCCAGCCCGTCGAGCCCGATTGATGGGCTCAGTGGTAAAAGATTCTGTTCTCCTTGGTCCGCTTTTTGATCCGATCCCACTCCACCCCCTCTTCCCTTGGCCTCCCAAAGCACGCCCCTATTCCCCCCCCTTTTTTTCATATGGGATTTTGAACTTGACTTGACAAAAGAAGAACGAAATGCGGGTACCCCGTCTCAAGGTACCTATGATAAGATCAGTTAGGGAACAGGACAAAACAGGACTGTGATCCGAGAGCAAAGAATGGTCACACCCTGCAACGTGAAAACCTGGATTTGAGCTGGACCTTAGCTCCACCGCCGGGGCTCAACAGCGCCAACGAAAGAAGAAGAACAATGAGAGCTTACCAGTGATGACTCGCTGTAATAGGACACTGGACATTGCCCCCCCCCCCCCCTCTGACTGTAACTCATGTTGAGTTGAATTCCTCTCCCAACCACTTTCGTATTGACTATCTTCCAATCGAGTTTTCAAGATATTACATCGGTCACTTCCAACTGTACACTGATAGTTAAGAAACATTAACTTTGTATAATGACAATTGTATAACATCAGCCGTGCACATGACTATGCTATCTAGTTTGATCCATACGAAGTCTAGGCCTTAAGTAATGTACGTAATATTCCTTGTTTTGCCAGAACATTTTTACGTTATCATGTTTGTGTTCAAGCGAGCTTCCCTCCTCCTATCTCCGGGTCTGACATATGACGCAGCTGATGTAATTTTGTATGCGCTACCTCCTCGCCTATCACATCAACTACATGTAATTATGTACAATTGTGTCAGATTATTCCTGTCTGTCCTAAGACTCTGTACTTTGAAAACAGGAACGCATGAAAGCATTTACGATGTCATGGCTAAGAATTTAACGAAGGTGGATGTCGGCTAGACAAGCTGGCTAAATATGTTGAAAAGGGAGGACTGTTAAAATCTGGTTTGCGATGTCAACATAATCGGCGCCACCTTGTCCCCTCTCAGGCCCGTACGCTCACTTAAGCAGTAGCCATTTTGAAAGCGCCATGGCCCCTCTGCCCCTCGCCGATCACCAGCGCGTTCCCTTGGCGCTGCGAACACCCCCCGCTCTCTCGTGCATTGACCATACACCCCTCCCCAGCGCGACCCTACCTCGGAAGCGAAAAAAAACCCCAGGGCCAGCACCTCCCCGTCCTTTGATGAACCCCCTTCCTCTGCCCTGCTCCGCTCCCAAGCCACCACCTGGTCCTGCAGCTGCCATTTATTGGCCCCCTTCCTGTAAGCAGTTGCCCCGATTCAAAGGATCTCCGACTAATCAAAGGCCTCCCACCCCGTGCGATCCGATCAGATACCCCGTTCCGGGAATCGACAGAGTATCCTGCTGTGGAATAGCCATCACTTACTGTAGATATGTATGGGAACGAGCTTGAAGTGGGGATTCCAAGGATGTCTTTCCGTACATCAAAGTCTCAACAAGAATGTGTCACGTGTAATAAAGCAATAAACCTGTGTATAAGAGGCCAGGCCTCAGAGATGTGGTTAGAGCACCTCGAGACGATACCTTGCTGTCCGATCTGATGTGTTCTGCTCCGACGGAATAAAACTTTGTTTCCTGCCTTCCAGTCTCCGGCGCCTGCCTCTTTTGTTGGTTAATCATCGAATGGTATAAGAGGCGATTACCGCCGGGTAATACTTGAAAGGTTATCGACTGAAACTGCCGCTACCATTTAACAAGAAGAGGGGTCACAGACAGGCTTTTACCTCTCCCCAGAAGAGGGGTTACTGGCAGGCTTTTACTCCTCCCCAGAAGAGGGGTCACTGGCAGGCTTTTACCTCTCCCCAGAAGAGGGGTCACTGGCAGGCTTTTACTCCTCCCCAGAAGAGGGGTCACTGGCAGGCTTTTACTCCTCCCCAGAAGATGGGTCACTGGAAGGCTTGCCCTCCTGCCCAGAAGAGGGGTCACTGGCGGGCTTTTACTCATCCCCAGAAGAGGGGTCACTGGCAGGGTTTTACTCCTCCCCAGAAGAGGGGTCACTGGCAGGGTTTTACTCCTCCCCAGAAGAGGGGTCACTGGCAGCCTTTTACTCCCATCCAGAAGAGGGGCACTGGCTGGCTTTTAGTCCTATTCAGAAGAGGGGTCACGGGCAGGCTTTTACCTCTCCCCAGAAGAGGGGTCACTGGCAGGCTTTTACCTCTCCCCAGAAGAGGGGTCACTGGCGGGCTTTTACTCCTCCCCAGAAGAGGGGTCACTGGCAGGCTTTTTCTCCTCCCCAGAAGAGGGGTCACTGGAAGGCGTTCCCTCCTGCCCAGAAGAGGGGTCACTGGCGGGCTTTTACTCCTCCCCAGAAGAGGGGTCACTGGCATGGTTTTACTCCTCCCCAGAAGAGGGGTAACTGGAAGGCTTTCCCTCCTGCCCAGAAGAGGGGTCACTGTCAGGCTTTTACTCCTCCCCAGAAGGGGGGTCGCTGGTGGGCTTTTACCTCTCCCTAGAAGAGGGGTCACTGGCGGGCTTTTACTCCTCCCCAGAACAGGGGTCCCTGGCAGGCTTTTACTCCTATCCAGAAGAGGGGTCGCTGCAAGGCTTTTACCTGTCCCCAGAAGAGGAGTCACTGGCAGGCTTTTACTCCTCCCCAGAAGAGAGGTCGCTGGTGGACTTTTACCTCTCCCAGAAGAGGGGTCACTGGCAGGCTTTTACTCCTATCCAGAAGAGGGGTCACTTGCGGGCTTTTACTTTTATCCAGAAGAGGGGTCACTGGTGGGCTTTTACTCCTCCCCAGAAGAGTGGTGACTGGCAGCCTTTTACTCCTCCCCAGGAGAGGGGTCACTGGCGGGCTTTTACTCCTCCCCAGAAGAGGGGTCACTGGCAGCCTTTTACTCCCATCCAGAAGAGGGGTCACTGGCTGGCTTTTAGTCCTATTCAGAAGAGGGGTCACAGACAGGCTTTTACCTCTCCCCAGAAGAGGGGTCACTGGCAGGCTTTTACCTCTCCCCAGAAGAGGGGTCACTGGCAGGCTTTTACTCCTCCCCAGAAGAGGGGTCACTGGCAGGCTTTTACTCCTCCCCAGAAGAGGGGTCACTGGAAGGCTTTCCCTCCTGCCCAGAAGAGGGGTCACTGGCGGGCTTTTACTCATCCCCAGAAGAGGGGTCACTGGCAGGGTTTTACTCCTCCCCAGAAGAGGGGTCACTGGCAGGGTTTTACTCCTCCCCAGAAGAGGGGTCACTGGCAGCCTTTTACTCCCATCCAGAAGAGGGGCACTGGTTGGCTTTTAGTCCTATTCAGAAGAGGGGTCACGGGCAGGCTTTTACCTCTCCCCAGAAGAGGGGTCACTGGCAGGCTTTTACCTCTCCCCAGAAGAGGGGTCACTGGCAGGCTTTTACTCCTCCCCAGAAGAGGGGTCACTGGCAGGCTTTTACTGCTCCCCAGAAGAGGGGTCACTGGCAGGCTTTCCCTCCTGCCCAGAATAGGGGTCACTGGCGGGCTTTTACTCCTCCCCAGAAGAGGGGTCACTGGCAGGGTTTTACTCCTCCCCAGATGAGGGGTCACTGGAAGGCTTTTACTCCTCCCCAGAAGAGGGGTCACTGGAAGGCTTTCCCTCCTGCCCAGAAGAGGGGTCACTGGCGGGCTTTTAATCCTCCCCAGAAGAGAGGTCACTGGCGGGCTTTTACTCCTCCTCAGAAGAGGGGTCACTGGTGGGCTTTTACTCCTCCCCAGGAGAGGAGTCACTGGCAGGCTTTTACTCCTCCCCAGAAGAGGGCTCACTGGAGGGCTTTTACTCATCCCCAGAAGAGGGGTCAATGGAATGCTTTCCCTCCTGTCCAGAAGAGGGGTCACTGGCGGGCTTTTACTCCTCCTCAGAAGAGGGGTCACTGGTGGGCTTTTACTCCTCCCCAGGAGAGGAGTCACTGGCAGGCTTTTACTCCTCCCCAGAAGAGGGCTCACTGGAGGGCTTTTACTCATCCCCAGAAGAGGGGTCACTGGAATGCTTTCCCTCCTGTCCAGAAGAGGGGTCACTGGCAGGCTTTTACTACTATCCAGAAGAGGGGTCACTTGTGGGCTTTTACTCCTCCCCAGAAGAGGGGTCACTGGCAGCCTTTTACTCCCATCCAGAAGAGGGGTCACTGGCGGGCTTTTACTCCTCCCCAGAAGAGGGGTCACTGGCAGGCTTTTACTGCTCCCCAGAAGAGGGGTCACTGGAAGGCTTTTACTGCTCCCCAGAAGAGGGGTCACTGGCGGGCTTTTACTCCTATCCAGAACAGGGGTCACTGGCGGGCTTTTACTGATCCCCAGAAGAGGGGTCACTGGAAGGCTTTCCCTCCTCCCCAGAAGAGGGGTCACTGGCGGGCTTTAACTGCTCCCCAGAAGAGGGGTCACTGGAAGGCTTTCCCTCCTCCCCAGAAGAGGGGTCACTGGCCGGCTTTTACCTCTCCCCAGAAGAGGGGTCACTGGAAGGCTTTCCCTCCTGCCCAGAAGAGGGGTCACTGGCAGGCTTTTACTGCTCCCCAGAAGAGGGGTCACTGGAAGGCTTTTACTGCTCCCCAGAAGAGGGGTCACTGGCCGGCTTTTACTGCTCCCCAGAAGAGGGGTCACTGGAAGGCTTTCCCTCCTCCCCAGAAGAGGGGTCGCTGGCGGGCTTTTACTCCTCCCCAGAAGAGGGGTCGCTGGCGGGCTTTCCCTCCTCCCCAGAAGAGGGGTCGCTGGCGGGCTTTTACTCCTCCCCAGAAGAGGGGTCACTGGAAGGCTTTCCCTCCTGCCCAGAAGAGGGGCCACTGGCAGCCTTATACAGTCTTGCAATAAATTGCTTTGACATCCTCCGCTTTGCTGAGGTTTTTGAATACTCTCTTCTTAAAACAACAAACCTTCTTTAAAGTAATGTAGTGCTGTGACTGCAGGGTCCCACTCCCCGTTCCCAGGTTGTTTCACCCCCCCCCCCCCCACCCCTTGTGATCCTCGGCGCCTGGTGCCTGCCTATCACAATATTGTGATAACGGCCCCTCCTGGCGTGCTCCGGGGGCTCCTTCTGACGTGCTCTGGGGTGCACGTGCATTAGATTTACATTCCTTATTGTATAATATGTCAGCCGGGTGGGTCAGGTGGATGTCACGCCGCTGAGTGAAGATGCGAGTGGAGGGGTGGGGGGGCCTGGAGCACCGGATGGGGGCGTAGGGGAGTGGCTAGGAAATTAAAACAGGGTTCACTTTGATCCACATCTTTAGTGGTGCCGAGCAAAGTGTAGAAAATCCGCCCTCTTCCATCCTTACAGGGTCGAATGCCCTATAGAGGAAGGGCCACTAAAATTATGCGGCAGGGGAGGACCAAATTATGCGGCACGCTGAACTAAATCATGGCGGAAGAAATGGAAAATTATTGAACGTAATAAGGCACTTTTTGCCGTAGTATTGCTTCATCATTTAGTCATTTTTTCTTTGTCTGGACACAGGATTCACCCCATTAGCACCGATTAAACACCTCAATGTAACACATGGGTGACCAGTCAAACTTTGCAAAGGGCCTCCCACTGCGCTGCATTTTATAGAAGCTGTTGCTCCGTTCGAGATAGAAATATTTTTTTTTTCTGTTGAAATCTGCAGATTATGCGGCAGATGATGTGTTATGTGGCAAATGTAGCAAATTCGCAATTATACAGAACTCTTTCAGTCACAAAATAAAGTAATTCCAGCGGCCCTGCCTATAGCACAGTCTGGCAGTGCCAGAAGGACTGGTCTGTAAGGTCAGTGTATGGGCACCCTTGTCGTCTATTCGAGGGTCTGTTTAATGGCCTGGTGGTCCGTTTTTTGCTGTTAATTTTTCTATTTTTACTACAGCCCTTGCCTACAGCAAGCACAACTGCATGCAGTTTCGTATATCTTATAAAACTGCTGTACACCCATATCTCTTATCAAGCCCAAAACTACCTTAATTTACAAATCTTGGCCACGTTTTTACCTAGCCGATTGGCTCATGGGGCCACCTTTATTTTGGTGCCGGTGTCTCTTTTCTGTCCCAGTCTAACGCGGCTTCCTTCCACCCATCAAGCACTCTGTACATTCACTCACCCATTCATTCGTTCACCTTTTTGTACACCCATTGTTTCAGCTTTCTGTTCATCCCTGCTCACACACTCACCCGTATTCACCCACCTATTCATCCATCGAACCACGCGTCCATCCATTCAGCCTTCTCTCCTCCTTCCATCCACACACCTTCCCCACTTCTCTCCGTCTCATCTTACCTCCTTTTCCTCTTTTTCAACCCCATTTCTCTCTACCTCTCTTCCCTTCCCACATTTCTGTTATCTTTCTTTCTGCCGCTTGCCGTTTTCATTTTCCTCTCCTTCTATGTGCCCCCCCCCCTTGTCTATCACTGTCCCTTTCTCTGTCTCCTTCAATGTCCTTGGCTCACTTGGACCCCTGCGCCCCCTCCCTCCCGCGCGATCCTCAGTAGTGTCAAGTGTTACTTGTCTGCAGCTCTCCAGGCACGGGAGGCCGGTCACGCACCAATAATGTTTTGGAAGACCAGCCCATTGCGCCCAGTGGTGCCTCCCTCCCCAGCTCTAGGCGCTAGAGCAGGGGTTCATGCAGCCACTGCAGACTCATGGGATGTTGTTTTAAGTCTGTACTGGCCCTTGGGCACCGGGATAGCGCAATGCACCCTGGCACTGTGACACACTAACATTGTAGTTTGCTCTGCCACTGTGACACAATCACATTGTTCTGTACCCTGGCACTGTGACACACTAATATTGTGGTGTACCCTGGCACTGTGACACAATAGCATTGTAGTGTACCCTGGCACTGTGACACAATCACATTGTTCTGTACCCTGGCACTGTGACACACTAATATTGTAGTGTACTCTGGCACTGTGACAAACTAATATTGTAGTGTACTCTGGCACTGTGACACACTAACATTGTTCTGTACCCTGGCACTGTGACGCAATAACATTGTAGTGTGCTCTGGCACTGTGATACAATACCATTGTAGTGTATCCTGGCACTGTGACACAATAGCATTGTAGTGTACTCTGGCACTGTGACACAATAGCATTGCAGTGTACCCTGGCACTGTGACACAATCACATTGTTCTGTACCCTGGCACTGTGACACACTAATATTGTGGTGTACCCTGGCACTGTGAAACACTAACATTGTAGTGTGCTCTGGCACTGTGACACAATCACATTGCAGTGTACTCTGGCACCGTGATACAGCGTACAACCGTGATACAATAGCATTGTAGTGTACCCTGGCACTGTGTCGCATTAGCTTTGTAGTGTACCCTGGCACTGTGACACTATGAAAGCGCAGTCTCATTGGCTGTCTGACACAACAATAGCGTAGCGTACTCTGTGACTGTGCCACTATGACAGTGCTGTGAGCTGTGGTATTGCAACACTACTAGTGTTTACTCTGGCACTGTGACACTGTGATATCAATGTATTGTATTGCATTTCTATTTTGCTTATTCCCCCTGAGGAGGTGCTGACGCGCTTTTCAGCAAATGGAATGCTACTCTGGAACCCAAAGAATTGGTAGTGAATTAATATAAGGAAATATCCGTTGTTAATTTGAGCGGTGGACTTGTGAGTCTGTTAGTTGGATTGAAAAGATAAAGGAGTGAGATAGGAGGGAAGAGTCTAGAAAGAGTTATTTGGGAGACACTAGCAGTAAAAGGAGATTTTGGACGGGCAAAGGAGAGATGGATGGAAGAGGGAGGAGTCTAGAAAGGGTCTTAGGAAGATCATAGCAGTAGAATGAGGTTTGGGATGAGTGAGAGAGTGGAGGTAACGTATATACTGACGGAGGTACAGGATGAGACATAGAGAAGTGCATTGGAGGGAGTTGAAGGGTTTTTCTTTGTTTGTTTCTTTCATAGGAGTGAAGTGATAAAATATGCAGATAAATAACTTCATAGACATGGCAGAAATGTATAAAGGAAAATAATAAACAGATATCAAATTGTATTTCATAAAGTTCCATATGTGCAAGTATGGACAGAGAGTTAGAAATGCAAACTTTCAGGTGTTGCTGTTTGATTGTGAAAGCAAATTTATTATATTTTTTATTTGATATTTTCCTTAATATTTCCGTAGTGAAGCACTTATAGATACATACAGTTGTTAAGATCGCATTAACATCATTTTTCCAACCGCCACGTGTGAGTATTTCAGTTTTGGAAGTCTTCACTTTGAGATGGCTCCTTGTCATCCACTAATTAATGGCTCTGAGGCAACTGAAGATTTTAGATGTCTTGGGGATTTCCAGTTTAAGAGTATTTGTGTGTCATCTGCATAGTCATAGCACGTGAGATGAAATTCATTAATGATTGCCGGTAATGACTTCATGTAGATGTTGAAAAGCATGGGCGAGATGATAGAGCCTTGAGGGACCCCTGCTTTTGTGGAGTATGGTTTGGATGAGAAAGGCGGGGTATGGATGAAATGTTTTCTGTTTTGAAGGTAGAATGCGGTCCAGTCGAGAGCAGTCCACTCTATGCCGACCGCGCAGAGTCTTTGGATTCTCGTCTCATGGTCATCTGTGTTGAAGACAGTTAAGAGGCCCAAGTGAAGTTGTGCAGTGACCCCGTTCCGGTCTATTGTGTTCTTATGGTCATCCCAGATGGCGAAGAGGGCAGAGTCTGTGCCTCTTCATGGATCGAATCCTGTTTCGAAGTCAGAAAGTATAGAGTTATCGTCAATGAATTGTGACGTCTGGGCAAATGCTGATCTTTCTATCAGTTTGCCCAGGGAAGGTGCATTTGTAATTGGTCTGTAGTGCTCTAATTCATGCAGGCCAAGCTTTATTTTCTTTAATAATAGGCATATGTATGCATTTTTAAAGTTTTCTGTAAAGATTCCTATAGGTAATGAATTATTGATGATCTTTCTTACTGGTGTGGCAGCAGAGTTAAAAGAATGTTCTTGAAGATTGTGGTGGACAGGGGTCAGAAGGGCTGCCGGCAGGCCTGCTTGCTTCACTAGATCCATAAATTCACTTTGTGATATTTTTTTGAAGGAATGCAGAGGCTGGGTTATCCTACTCTTCGGGGGTTTATTTTTTTGGAAAAGGGTTGGCGCTGGTGGTTTCCCTTACTTTTGAAAAGGAGTCCAACATGTCTGCTTTGGTTCTGTAATGATTTGTAGGTTTGTTAGTAAATTCTTGAGTCATGGGATGAGTTCATGTTGTAGAGTTATGAAATTCAGTGAGAATTTTATGAAGTTCTTTATTTGCACTTTTAGCATTCTGTCTCAATAGTACCTTTTTACCTTTTTTGATTGTTGATTTGTACATTCTGTTAAGTTTGCACAGGTGAAGTTTGTCTTGATTACTATTTGTTTTGAGCCAGGTGCATTGCAGATGTGAAGTTTGTTGCTTTATCTTTTTCAGTTCTGCATTCCCTCATGGTGGTTGTTTTCTTTTGTCCTGCTTTGTTGCTCTTAGTGGTATTAGGATATCAACCGCTTCCTGGATCCCCTAAGGTTTTTGAATAGAATTTATTGTCTAAATCTGTACTGGAAGTTAGTTGTGTTTCTAAGTACTCAAAATTAGGTTTATTCCACAGTCAATAAATGGATGCATGTATGCATGTTGATTTGTGGTGTTTTTTGTTTGAAAGTTACCAGATGGTGGTTGACCACGTTACTGTAGTAATCCTTTGAAAGGTAACTAGTTCTGGACTTGAAAAAATTACATCTAGGATGTGCCCAGTGATGTTTGTGGGTTTCAGGCGATCTGATGTAGGTTCAGAGGGGTAGATTTCCAAGCCCCTAGCGCCGCCGGTGCATCACATTGCGTGACGCACCGGTGGCGCAGCCTGCTGAGTGATATTTACAAGCACAGGTAAAGTCACCCTGAGTGACTTAACCAGTGCTTCTAAATATTGCCCCTGTTCATGCCACACTTTGCGTGTTAGGGGCGTGACATGGGTGTTGCTGTTGGTGTTCCCATGCATCACCAATGTCCACTGATGCATTTCCAGATTTACGACAAACCGTAAATCTGGAAATGCGTCAGTATGCTACGCCGGGGGTGGCGTAGCGAGGTGCAAGAAGGAGAATTTTTTAATTTCTCCTCGCTTTTTTCCTCTTTCAATGCGTGCTGCATTCTACAGCACACACTGGAAGAGGAAATCACCTCAATTGATTGTTTTTGTGCAGAACAATCTCCCCATGACGCAGGCATCCTTGCACCATGGTGCAAGGGTGCCTGCGACGGCGCATGGCAGCCGTTTGTGCGTCAGCGCAGGGGGAAGCACAGAGATGCGACATATTGTTGTAAATATGTTGCATCCCTGTGCTTCGAAACTAACGCAGCACGGCGCAGCAAAATGGCTTGCAGCACCTCGCTGCGTTAGTTTCTTGTAGATCTGCCCCAGAGTGTCTATGCCACTGAAGATAGTTCTTGGATGCAGCATATTGGGTTTTGTCAAACCATATGTTTATGTTACCACGGATTCATACGTTGGAGTGCAGTGTCATAAGGTTTGAAACCGTGCCTAGGAGTGTGTCTGGGAATGTTGAATTGCTAGGTGTAGGTCTGTAAAGGAGCAATAAGTTACAGGAGAAGCAGGAGTAGGGTTGCGTCTGGTGATGAGGGCCTCACAACCTTGTATAGCTTTGGTGAGATTTATTGTTTCCTTGAATATAACAGCTACTCCACCTCCTATTTTGCCTATTCAATTTTGCGTGACAGTTTGTTAGCCTCAAGGAACGGCTTCATGCAGGACTGGAGCCATGTCATCTCCCAACCATGATTCAGTTACGAAGAATATGTCAGGTCGTGGTGTCAGTGAATAGATCGTAGATGTGGTGCTTGTTTTTAGAGAGTGATCGAACCTTTATTGGAAGGCAGTCTAGGGTTTGTGTATTGTTTGTGATGCGACTTTGTTTGCTAGAGGAATGAGTAGTACTTTTTGAACTTGGAGCATGTGTATTATTAGCGTTGGTATTAACTGTATGAAGATAGCCATCATGTTGTGTTTTTATATCATGGTCCTCTCCCAGTAGGTTTAGAAGGCATCTTGATGGTTCTGTGTGTGTAGGTGGTGGAGAGGAGATGGGGGTTGAGAGTGAGTTGGTGAGCTGTGTTGTTTTTGTAGAGTAGCCTTGTTGTGTAATGGACATGGAGATGCAAAGTTGTGAAGAGCGACATGTGTTTATAATGATTGCGTCTGTTTAGGGTGGAAGGTGTATGGGTTAGGGGTGGTGGTGGAGCTCGTGGGTCATGTTTTAAGGCTCTAAACTGTGCAATGGATTAGCAGAGTATGGATATGAACAGTCTTCTCTGGCAGTGTGACTCGACGACAGAGCAGTGCGCTCTGGCCCTTTTTCAAATATTATTTATATATTAAACATAATTGTATAGTGTGGACCTATCTAACGGGCAGTAGAGTGCTTCACTAGTGCAAGAAATGTGAGAGATACAGTAACAGTGAGAATAGTGCAGCACACGGACCTCCATGGACCTCCATGAGCCCGTGCAGGGCCCAGAGGTGAGTGGAATCTTTCACACAGAATCTGAATGGGGGTGTTCAGGTGTCTCCTTTTCAAAGCTGTTTTTAGGACGGGCACCTTTCCAAAAGTTTGGAAATCGGCATCTATTCTTCCGCTGCTTAAGACAGCTATAGACCGCTCTCCAGACTGCCTTTCCAAGATAAACAGATGGAGAAAGAAATTAATTCTAAGCTATCGACTTTCCTGGATAATAATCAGCTGTTGGATGATTCCCAATATAGGTTTCGCAAGAGGCACTCTAGTGAATCTGCTCTTATTGTAGCCACAGAGGTATTCAGGGCCAC
This sequence comes from Triturus cristatus, assembly GCF_964204655.1. Lineage (NCBI taxonomy): Eukaryota > Metazoa > Chordata > Amphibia > Caudata > Salamandridae > Triturus > Triturus cristatus. Next base: position 1,256,072,530 of record NC_140592.1, on the reverse strand, counting down.
AGTTGATAGTGGGAGCAATGCCGCCCTTATCCTTCTCGACCTGGCTGCGGCCATTGACACTGTCAATCACGACCTGCTGATTTCACCTGTTGGAAGACCTGGGCATAGATGATGTCGCCTTGGCACTTTTTAGATCCTTTCTTACTGAAAGAGTCCAAAAGGTATCCCTGGGTGATTTTACACCCAAACCATTCTCTTTACATTGTGGAGTTATCAAGGGCTCATTGGTAAGCTCAACTCTTTTCAACATTTATGTAACACATCTAGTGACCTTATGAAATCCTTTGGATTGTCACTTGTATCATACGCTAGTCATTTCCCTTTCCAGGAAAGGCCCTGACCCAAACGAGACTCCCCGTAACTGCATGCGGGAGGTAGGCGCATGGATGGATGAGAAGTGCCTTACGCTGAACTCCTCAAAAACATAGGTCATCTTATTTTGGGAATAACTCTTCCTTTTGAAACCCCTCCTGGTGGCCAGGCGAATTGGGTTCACTTCCGGCACCAGTGAAAGAGGTGAAAAATCTGGTAATACTGATCGATGACAAGCTTACCTATAAAGAGCAAGTGAATAAGGTAATCTCAACTTCCTTCGTTATGCTCCGCACGATCAGGAAAATGGCTCAGTTTCTTCCTCCGAATTTGCTGAAAACAGTTATAATGTCCAGGTTGGACTATTGCAGTGGACTCTACGTTGATTTGCATAAAGCCCCCTTGACAAAACTTCAGATTCTCCAAACTTCAGGGGCAGGAATGCTTATGAAAATCACGGGATTCCAGTCAGCCTCTCCGGCCCTGATGAGTCCACACCGGCTCCCTGAGCATCGAAGGATTCTTTTCAAAGCTCTTTGTATTACTTACAAAGCGCTGCCGGGACTAGGTCCTGCTTTTTTAAGAGAAAAACGTAGAAGGTACATCCCTGATAGGACTCTCAGGTCTAGTAGAGCCAGGAATCTGGTGGTGCCATCCTACAAATTCTCCCCCTGGGGAGGTAGAAGTTTTGTGGTTTGCACCACTCAGAATAAAATCTGCCTTCTCCCTTTTGAGTTTCCACAAGCTCTTAAAAACCTGGCTTTTTACTAAACCTTAACTATGGTCTTCACGCTTCCTTGTTCCTTAGCGATACCAAAGGGGATGATGGACGGAGCGTTTGAGCAAATCAAACACTCACCCCCAGTCAACTGATCTGAGTTTAATCCATCATCATTCTTTAGCTCACTCCACCACCCCAGTTCAGACATGGCCATATGCAAATCAGTCTGACCCTGTGCCTCATGGGAACAGTCCAACCCGAACTGCCAAGCCATGTCTTCCCTGAACCAGAAACAAGCATCCTGGGACCGGTTTCAGGTTCATAACCCTCATCAGCCAGGCTATCTTAAATCCAGTGGCAAAGTGAGCACGGGACCCACGTCTGGGCATACGGTGCCAACTTAGGGCGAACAAAGCGATACCAAAGGGGATGATGGACGGAGCGTTTGAGCAAATCAAACACTCAACCCCAGTCAAATGATCTGGGTTTAATCCATCATCATTCTTTAGCTCACTTCACCACCCCAGTTCAGACATGGCCATATGCAAATCAGTCTGACCCTGTGCCTCATGGGAACAGTCCAGCCCGAACTGCCAAGCCATGTCTTCCCTGGACCGGAAACAAGCATCCTGGGACCTTGTTCCTTAGCGCCTAGATGCCTCAGGGTATTCGTAGTGCTTCACTAAACTCAAATCAAATCTAATCCCGAAGGAGAGCAGGCTGACACTGAGTCTCACCCTCCCAGGCCTCCTGCTCCACAGTGTAGGTTCAAGAAGGAGGAGGCTGTCACTGAGTCTCACCCTCTCAGGACACCTGCTCCACAGTGCAGGCCCAAGAAGGAGGAGGCTGTCCCTGAGTCTCACCCTCTCGGGTATCCTGCTCCACAGTGTAGGACCAAGAAGGAGGAGGCTGTCCCTGCGTCTCACCCTCCTGGGACACCTGCTCCACAGTGCAGGCCCAAGAAGGAGGAGGCTGTCCCTGAGTCTCACCCTCCCAGGACACCTGCTCCACAGTGTAGGACCAAGAAGGAGGAGGCTGTCCCTGCGGCTCACCCTCCTGGGACACCTGCTCCACAGTGCAGGCCCAAGAAGGAGGAGGCTGTCACTGAGTCTCACCCCCCTGGGACACCTGCTCAACACTGTAGGACCAAGAAGGAGGAGGCTGTCCCTGTGCCTCACCCTCCTGGGACACCTGCTCCACACTGTAGGACCAAGAAGGAGGAGGCTGTCCCTGAGTCTCACCCTCCCAGGACTCCTGCTCCACAGTGTAGGACCAACAAGGTGGAGGCTGTCACTGAGTCTCACCCTCCCAGGCCTCCTGCTCCACAGTGTAGGTCCAAGAAGGAGGAGGCTGTCACTGAGTCTCACCCTGAGGAAATATGAATTTTGTGATCAGTTATGTCCCCTATCGTAGACCCCAACGGCTCCATGTGCATGCTATAAGTACATGTATGTTCCCTCCTACTCCAGTTTTGAAGACGCAAATATATGTGCGTCCACCGTCAACATGTCCTCTTTCAGATCCGCCATGAATGGGTCAGATATTCTATTCCTAAGTATGAAAGGCCACCTACTTTATGTGGTTCACTTTCCACATTTTACAGATTCAGGCGAGTAGGCCCAGAATTCTGTCATCAAGCCTTTTCCTGCCTTCTGCCTCTGAAAGCTCCAGTCCGAGCCTGCATCTGTATCCATGAACTTTGTCCTACTCCCTGCGCGGCTAACGGTGCCTGATCCAGCATATTGCCTGCCAAAAACTGTATTTCACCTTCAAGATTATCTACTCCGCTCCTCATCCGATGCATTCCTGTCTAGTAGTTTAGGTAAACATTCCTCCAGCTACCGTGCAAAGGGGCCAGGCCTCGCTGTCCTCATGCAAGTAATTCATAGCCCCGTTACCATGGAATATTCCTACCCCCTCGCATTTCATGTAGACACTTAGACGCTTGTACACGCACTAACAGTCAGTATAGAATAGATTCTATCCTAGAGACCTTTCCTTTTGGATAACCCAGTTCTTTAAACATAGGATATTAGATATGATTTGGGATTAGGTTGACATAACCCCCAGACTTCTGTCTCCACATGTAGAGCTAAATGTCAAGTCCCCTTCACCCTCTAGTTGCACGTCAATCACACGTCATGCGGCTGCGCGCGCATCTCTGCCAAATATTTCTGCTGACATTGCAGGATTCTCTTATGGATCCACCCATTTGTGACATCATGTTTAATGACGTATTTTAGTTACACCCATGTTTACGCCTTTTTTGGTTACGTATGCATATTTTATCTCTCTTATCAACTGTTACGCCTCCTGCATCTGTTACACTATAATGTAATTCTTATAAAAGTGATTACCTGTCAATAATGTATGCCCCTTCCTTCCTGAACTTTCGTGGTGATGGAATAGAAGGCCCACAATTCGAATTGTATTCCTTTGTATAGGAATAAAGCCTTTTAAAAACCTCTAATACCACGGATTCTGCCTCTTATATTTACTGAGTTATTCTTAATAGACTTTACCGCATAAAAAATAGTACCGGTAATGAAATATTTACCACATAAATTGGCGCCCGAACAGGGACACTTTCTCATCTCACGCGCCGGAGGTGCGTTGCAGGCCCGGTCTCCTGCCACAGCTGAACGGACAAAAACGCGTACCCGCAGGATTTCCTGTATCTCCCTCCGGCCAAGCGGGGGCGACTGAGGCTGCGATCAACACCCAGACGAGGCGGTGAGAAGTGCGAAGTATCCCGACCAGAGCCTAGCTGAGAGAGCAAGATCCGAGGTATACAAAGGCCCACCAGGTTCCGAAGTTCCGAGTCCAGTCGAGTCGAGTCCAGTCCGGTCCAGTTTCAGTTCCGTTCCGAGGCCTTCCGTTCCGAGCTACCCGGTGAGTACCATTACCGGGGAGGCATTTTACGTGCACATAGTCTGTGCCGGTCAAGACGGGTTTGGGTACACAAATCCGGTCTGCACTGTTTCAGCAGTGTATCTGTACTGTTTAGCAGTATATATAGTATGCCTTGCATATAAATAAGTATTATCTAGTGTCAGTATTATGTCAGTAACTAGTTTTCTATTAGTTATCATTGTTCGTTAAAACTGTTAAATGTTAAATGTTTTAATACGTTCTATACATTGTGGTTTGAATGACTGTTCATTATTGTGTTTATTTGTATTAAGTGTGTTTAAGATTAAGTAACCAGATCTAAAAATGCCGCTCTTTTCGAAATTAAGACAGATCAAAACTAGAAAAAGGGTACTCGAAGAAGCTGTTCCCATTCCACCTAGGGACACTCCAGGATACTTTATGTATCATAAGCATGGCCTAGATGCCGTATTATTTCTTGATTTATGGGTGGACTACACCAAAGAATTACCAGAGAGTCAGAGATGGCCCGCAGCGGGGACCTGGGATGCAGATTGCATCATGAGAGTAGAAGAAGAATTATGGAAAAAGAAAGCCAGACAGTCACAGAAAGATGCCATTGAATTATGGCGTAAAGAATCATACAGACGTACAGAAAAAGCGCTCAGACAGGAAGAGAAAGGTAGAGAGAATTCAAATAAAACCCGAGAAAATCTATTACTTGAGGAAGGTACCCGAGTAAACTCAGAACAAGTAGATAGACAAAGAAACACTCTTATGAATGGTATGTATCCTCTTTTGGCCGAAGGGTTACCTAAGGCTATCCCGGAAATACCAAAAGACTTAACTCCTCCATTGTTCCCGATAAAAACACATCCCAAAACAGCAAAGGACGTTTTCCTTTCCTCCTATTTAGATGACGTAGCTCCTGAGTATGCTAATGCCATACCACACATACCGCTTGCCGATGGTGTTCAACACCAAGAGCATCCGTCTGTATCCCCGCAACTACAAACTCCTACACAAGCTCCCACAGGTCCGTCCGTTTCTACAGTTTTTCCCGCATCCACAATCTCTATCCTACGTCCAACGAATCCTTTCGTGCCTAGCACCTCAGATGGTGCTACAGGAGGTAGGACAGACATGTTTGCCACCCCGCCGCGAAACAAACAGACCCTTAGAGATTTAGCACTCCAACGTACACCCCAACTAGCGACATCCGACATGTTTAAAGAACAGCTTGTGGATTGTAGATACGACCCAGTACCAGGTAGACAGGATAAATTGCTCATATCATCACTACGTATAAGACGAGCTACATTATATTTAATGACAATACCAGGAATGGGTGAACACCTAGACGAAATATATCGCTTTGTCCAAACAGGGCGAGGTCCAGAAAGTATTAACGAAGCTATGGAATACCAGAAAGTGGATGTACAAAGACAACTACTACGTTTTTTCATAAATTGTGTAATTAGGAATCAAGACAGGCCCGGGGCAGATCACGATACCATGCAAAGACTTGTCAAATGGGGTCAGAACATATCAGAAGAGAAACATGATAGACAGGCGTGTATAATCGCCATGTGTCGAAAGATCCGCAAGGAAGTAGAACGAATACATAAAGAAAGATGAGAAACAGACAGAGTAGAATCAGAAGAGGAGGAGGAGCAAGAATCAGAACAATTAGAAACGATAGCTTATGTAGGTAGAGGAAGACCCCATAATAATACTAGAGGCTTTAATGACCAGATACGTCCACTACGTCCAGAATATAATAGACATTTTCCAAACCCTATGTTAAATACAAAGTCCCCCGAACATCTATTCCAAGCCGCTGATAAATTACTCCGAGATCGAAGGGGGTACCATATGCTCGATTCCATGGACGAACAAGAATTAGCCAGGTCAGCAGTACAATGGGCTGACAGTCCCAGCGACTACAATGATGATGTACTTGCACACACGTTTCTGAATCTTGACCCATACGAACAGCGTTTAGCTAGTATATACATGATTCAACACCTCCTTATATTATATAAAAGCCAACACTCCGATCCAGGACCCTTACCTGACATATTGACAGAACTGCTCACGAATATATGGAGAGGGTCAGGTACTGATTTGATCAAAGAAATTCTAGAATTCCGAAACCAATATTTAAATTTCGTATGCCCAGAACACGTTCCAGTTCCCATCATAGGAAGAAAAATGTATCACATAGATAGACAGAACCCGTTACGCGAAGTACACCCAATCAGAGGTGACGGTAATAACTTTACACGCGTGTTTGTGTACACGCCTATAACTAAACTGGAATTATTAGAAATGAAGAAAGTAGTACCCAGCCATGACAAGGACCCAGCAGGTTTCCACCGCGAGATAAAAGACATGTTACTCATGGGAGAGTATACCTACCCCGACATTATGAAAATATTAAAAGTCCTATTACCCGCCGGTGTTTACGAGAAACTCAGAGAAAAGGAATGGGAGGTGGGAGACCAAAATATAGATTGGACAGCATTAGAAAACGAAGAAAGAGCCCGAGCTGCAGGAGCAGGACTTGGGGAAAAGACTACAGCACTAGCAGGACTACTAGTGCAGGTACTGCCACGTTTATTAACTACGAAAAAGGAAGACTGGGGTGCAATCTCAGCCTGTAAACAAAAGCCAGATGAAGACACTAGTGATTTCTATTCCCGATTCGAAAAATGTTTTGGTATAAATAGTGGTATAAAAGCCAGTAGTGAGTCATATCCACATCTGTTTGTGACAAAATTAGTTGAAAATTCTCTGCTACAAGTTAAGAATAGAGTATTGAAATTCGAAAGTACCTGGCAAGGTAATACCCCATCACAGATGTTACAGATGTTACAATATCATCACAATAGAATTAGAGAAGAACAAGAACACGAACAAAGACGTATGAAAGATACAAAAATGAAAATGCTTGTTGCACAGTCAGTTCCAGCTGATGGTCATCAAAAGGGTAATTCCGCAGGTCCTACGAAAGGGACATGCAACTATTGTAAACAACAAGGTCATTATATACACGATTGTCCAGTCCTGAAACATAATATTGCTACAGGTAGAACCCAGGAGAGACCACGTCCACCTAGACAGGATCAGAATCAACAACAAATCTCTCCGCATGCACAACCTAGGTTAGCTATGCAACAACTAGCTCCGCAACAGGGAGCTCCACAACAGACCATAGCACCACCACCAGCGCAGCCTATTGCTGCAACACAAGCAACAACACAACAGATGTATCAGTATGCACAAGCAGATTATCCCGATTATCAGCGATATACATGACATAGCCTAGAGAGGGAAGTTGGCTTACCTCTTATTGAGGTTCCTGTAGACCAAGAGGGACCTTATGTACATAGTGAACTATTAGGGGAAGACAGAAAGTTTTTACTTGATACAGGGGCAAGCAGAACGACTATACGACGCAGTGAAGTTCCAGGGGCACCCCTCTCAGGCTCACAAAATATTTCCCTTGGATTCTCAGGAAAACCTATAATAAATGACGTAACACAACCTCTTCCAATCACGATTGGTCCATTGACACGTACTACAGATTTATTGCTTACTAAATCATGTCCAGAAAACTTGTTAGGTATAAAAACATTGAAAGCTCTAGGAGCTATAATATGTTGTTCTCCGGAAGGAGTACGACTATTTCTACGTGACTTCAAAGGTCACTACGTGTCCAGAGACATGGATCACCGACTGCAGAATTTACCTACACATTTATGGGCACAAGGCCCCACTGATGTTGGTTGCATGAATATTACACCATATCGTGTCACACTAAAAACAGGAGTAATACTACCACGAATACGACAATACAAGTTACCACCAGATGCTGTTGTGGCTTTGCTGCAAATCATTGACGAGCTCATTGCACAAGGAGTGGTTGTCGAAACCGACTCCAATGTATGTAATTCCCCGATAATTCCGATTCTTAAAAGAACGGATCCAAAAGTACCACCAGTATATCGATTAGTTATTGATCTGCGCGAATTAAATAAATGTATTGTACCACAATACCCTGTGGTCCCAGATATCTCTTCATTGCTAACAGCTATTGACTCAGAAGCAACGTTCTTCACTGTAATTGACCTCAAAAATGCTTTCTTTAGCGTCCCAATCGATCCGGAAAGTCAATACTTGTTCGGGTTCAGTTTAAATGGACGAAGTTTTAAATTCACACGCGCACCTCAAGGATTTACAGAAAGCCCCAGCATCTATAGCCAAGCACTGAAACGAGAACTTGACAGTATCCACATGCCAGTTAACACTGCCTTGCTTCAATATGTCGATGATCTGCTGATCACCGCCCGAAGCGAACATGAATGTGAAACAGCGTCACTGACGGTTTTAAAATTTTTGGCTAACAAGGGACACAAGGTGTCCCCTTCTAAGCTGCAATTCTGTGTCCAGCGAGTTGTTTACCTTGGGCACTCGCTGTCCAAGGAGGGAAGGCAGCTTACACCCGACCGCATCCAGTTAATCGCTAACATGCCACCACCCAAGACACAAAAGGAGGTGCGGGCATTCATAGGCCTCACTTCATACTGTAGGCAGTGGATCCCTCAATATGCATTTCTAGTAAAAACCACTCATCCAGTTGACAACACAGGAGGCAGCCACATCGACTGTCCTCCCTTGGACTCAAGAACATACACACGCCTTTAAAAGCTTAAAGAAAGCTTTATGCCAAGCACCTGTCTTAGCAACACCATGTTACAGTAAACAGTTTACACTCTTTGTTACAGAACGCGAAGGTACTGCCTTGTCAGTACTCACTCAGGAACAAGCAGGATCACACAAACCATGTGCTTATTTCTCTAGTACATTAGATCCAGTAGCTCAGGCTCTTCCTGCGTGCCTGAAATCGGTGGCAGCAACAGCTTTAGCAATCAGACAAAGCGATGCCATAGTTTTAGGACATCAATTGACAGTACAAGTACCACATGCAGTAGAGGTTCTTTTGAACCGCACACAAACACAACACTTGACTATAGCGAGACTTACCGGTTACGAATTGACATTGTTTCAGCCACATATAGAAATCAGACGTTGTAATACGTTAAACCCTGCCACACTGTTACCAGTGGGCGGAACAGATCCATTGGCACATGATTGTGTCGAAGTCATTACTATCACGACGAAACCCAGACAAGACTTGACAGATATCCCTTTGTCAGATCCAGACTTGACATTGTATGTAGATGGGTCATGTATGAGAACAAGTACAGGAGAGTTAGTGGCCGCTTACGCAGTCACAACAGACACTGAAGTCATTGAAACAAATCGTATTAACACTTTGACAGCTCAAGCAGCAGAGCTCATCGCTCTGACACAAGCCTGTATTCAAGCCACAAATAAGAAAGTCAATATATACACAGATTCACGTTATGCATTCGGAGTCGTCCATGACTTCGGCGTACTGTGGCGAGAGAGAGGTTATTTAACTTCTCACGGTGCCCACATCCAACACGGACCCCTCATTCAAGCCCTATTAGACGCGATTCATCTACCTACTGCAATATCGATTATGAAATGCAAAGCCCATACAAAAGTTACCGATATCATTTCTCAGGGTAATGACCTAGCTGACAGAACAGCTAAACAGACTGCTCAGAATCAGACTCTTACAACTGACATGACAAAGACAATAGTTCAGACACTAACACATTGTATGACAGTTAAGGATCCCGCCCTTGATGTAATTGACATACAGACACATGCTACACCAGAAGAAATAAAGAAATGGACTGAATTAGGAGGTATCCAAACGGATCAAGGATGGATGACGAAGGAAAAATCTATATGGTTTCTTCCCGACTCTATGGTTCAAGTCATCATTAATACAATACATAGTCCAGCGCACCTAGGAGAAAAAGCTATGCTAGACAGCATTCAACACATTTGGTTCAACAAACACTTGCGAGCAGCAGCTAAACAAAAAGTTCGTACCTGTATGATATGTTGTCAGTTTAATCCAGGTAAAAGCATCCCCGTAGAGCAGGGTGGATTTCAACCTCCCGATCATGCTTTTGAAGTCCTCCAGATGGATTATATCCAGATGGAACGATGTCGAGGATTCAAATATGTTCTCGTAGTTGTCTTTGCTCTGTCCCGTTGGACAGAAGCATACCCGGTTTCAGATTACACTGCTCCGACTACTGCCAAACAGTTAGTTCGAGAATTCTTCCCACGGTACGGTTTACCACGTGTTGTCTACTCAGATAACGGCCAGCCGTTCTCATCCGAACTAATGAAACACGTTTCCCTTTTGTTAGGCTACCAATGGAAATTCCACTGTGTCCGGCATCCCGAGGCCGCAGGTCTCGTGGAACGCCATAATCAAACCCTGAAAATTAGATTGTCCAAAATATGTAGGGAGAAAGGTGTCGATTGGATAGTAGCTCTACCAGTTGCGCTCTTTTACATGAGAATGGTAGCACATTCTCGAACAGGGCTATCCTCGTACGAGGTGATCTTCGGTAGACCACCAAATATGTGGGGGACGCCTATACCTCGCAAAATAACTGATGTTGACTGTAATATGCTGACAGATTACCTGGCTTCCTTGATGTCTGCACTACAATCTTGTCGTTCACAGGTAGCCGCAGCTTTTCCCGATAATACTGAGGTGAAGCCCCATGACGTGGTTCCTGGTGACCTGGTTTTGGTCAGGAATTTCGACCGGAAGACCCAACTGGATCCTAGGTGGAAGTCGCCTAAGTTGGTTCTACTGACTATAAGGACTGCCGTGAAGATTGAGGGTCGCAAAGGGTGGTTGCACTCAAGTCATATCAAGAAATATTATGGACTACCATCCAGTGTAAATACTCAACCCTGTATTCCCTCACAGACAGACTCAAAGCTCCCCTTGGTTGAGCAATCAAAACCAGAACTGTACAAACTGAAATTGAGGTCTAGCAAGTCAGACAATTTGATTGTTTAAGTCCTCTCCAAGGTGAATCGGTTGAATTTGTCTCTGACATGTATCCTCTAGACCGGAATAGAGAAAGAAATCAACAGATGCAGCTGAAAAAGCATGCGTATTGTAAATCACTTCGTAGTCACTGCACAGTAACATTATTAATTTTGTTTTTTCTAAGTCTTCTGATCATTATTTTCAGCATACTATTGCATATGTATTACCCTATTCTTAAGCGTGCTTACAACATAACTGCAGAACATTCTTTTAGCGAATTACCTCCGCATGAGTTGTCCTATAGATTTGCGCTGCGCAACAACACATTTATTAGTATGTTACATCATTCCCATCAGACCAGCAATGCCACAAATTGTTGGATATGTGGCCGACTCCCTCCCTATCAGAACTATAAGGGAGTTTTGCCCCTCTTTCCCTATCCGTTCACACACAATGGCTCCTGTGGAGCATGGTTTAGTTTGATTAATTCCCTAGATTCAAATTCCGCAGTTTATCAAGACAAATGGGTATGGGGAAACCTGAACCTAGTTTTGCTTAAAGTCTGCTACCCTAACAAGGAGGGACTTCCCAAAAGAACAGGAACTGATCTAGAAAATGAAGTATATGGATTAGGTAATTTTACACTTAACCTCATGATCCTGAACGTTGAATCTGAAGCTACACCAATCTTGCCCGCCATGTCAGTATTCCCAGTGAAAGGGGAATTATGTATAAGAAAGAATGGTTCCATACATATGGGCCATAGTAAATGCACCACTGTAATAAAATTCAGTGATCAAGGCAAGTCTACATTTAGAGCTTCCCATCATTCCTACTTCATATGTGGCCAGACCGCATATATATGTCTACCTCTAGATTGGGATGGTACCTGTTACATAGCATTCCTTCTGCCACCTGTTTTCCTAGCTCCTCCTGATTATCATAGAAATACCCATTTAGTACACAATAGACAACAGAGAGATCTCCCAATTGTCGATTACACTGAAACAGCATGGGAAAAATACACAGATTTCAATAAAGGATTCTTTCCCTATATAGGTACAGTCACTAATAGTAAGCTGATACGTAGATTAACCAGAACCCTTGAAGCAGTAGTAAACGAGACTATTTCCGCCTTAGGCAATTTAACAGAAGAACAGTCTGCTATGCGGATTGTTGTGCTTCAAAATCGTCTTGTCCTTGATGTCATCCTGGCCGATAGGGGCGGAGCTTGTAGGGTCATCGGATCAAGTTGCTGCATTTTCATACCAGAAAATTCGCCGTCAGTATATAAAGCCATAACCCGCCTTCATAAGATTATAAGCCAGATACACCAGAGTCCAGGCACCTGGACTTGGTACGGTTGGTTCTGGGGCGTGTTGTCAGCCTGGGGATGGAGAATCCTATCCTTCCTAGGTATTGGCTTTCTCATACTATTCAGTTGCTGTTTATGTCTACAATGTGGGCCAGCGATTTGTGGTCTGTGTGCCACATCGTGTATCCCACATCCAAGTTTTCGTTCAAGATCCCGGAAGAAGAAAGAAGAACAAATGATGCTATATGAACAGATCGATGGATTGATGAAGATCGATATCTCCTGAGGGTCCGTAGGGGACAAGGAGGGAATGAGGAAATATGAATTTTGTGATCAGTTATGTCCCCTATCGTAGACCCCAACGGCTCCATGTGCATGCTATAAGTACATGTATGTTCCCTCCTACTCCAGTTTTGAAGACGCAAATATATGTGCGTCCACCGTCAACATGTCCTCTTTCAGATCCGCCATGAATGGGTCAGATATTCTATTCCTAAGTATGAAAGGCCACCTACTTTATGTGGTTCACTTTCCACATTTTACAGATTCAGGCGAGTAGGCCCAGAATTCTGTCATCAAGCCTTTTCCTGCCTTCTGCCTCTGAAAGCTCCAGTCCGAGCCTGCATCTGTATCCATGAACTTTGTCCTACTCCCTGCGCGGCTAACGGTGCCTGATCCAGCATATTGCCTGCCAAAAACTGTATTTCACCTTCAAGATTATCTACTCCGCTCCTCATCCGATGCATTCCTGTCTAGTAGTTTAGGTAAACATTCCTCCAGCTACCGTGCAAAGGGGCCAGGCCTCGCTGTCCTCATGCAAGTAATTCATAGCCCCGTTACCATGGAATATTCCTACCCCCTCGCATTTCATGTAGACACTTAGACGCTTGTACACGCACTAACAGTCAGTATAGAATAGATTCTATCCTAGAGACCTTTCCTTTTGGATAACCCAGTTCTTTAAACATAGGATATTAGATATGATTTGGGATTAGGTTGACATAACCCCCAGACTTCTGTCTCCACATGTAGAGCTAAATGTCAAGTCCCCTTCACCCTCTAGTTGCACGTCAATCACACGTCATGCGGCTGCGCGCGCATCTCTGCCAAATATTTCTGCTGACATTGCAGGATTCTCTTATGGATCCACCCATTTGTGACATCATGTTTAATGACGTATTTTAGTTACACCCATGTTTACGCCTTTTTTGGTTACGTATGCATATTTTATCTCTCTTATCAACTGTTACGCCTCCTGCATCTGTTACACTATAATGTAATTCTTATAAAAGTGATTACCTGTCAATAATGTATGCCCCTTCCTTCCTGAACTTTCGTGGTGATGGAATAGAAGGCCCACAATTCGAATTGTATTCCTTTGTATAGGAATAAAGCCTTTTAAAAACCTCTAATACCACGGATTCTGCCTCTTATATTTACTGAGTTATTCTTAATAGACTTTACCGCATAAAAAATAGTACCGGTAATGAAATATTTACCACACCCTCTCAAGACACCTGCTCCACAGTGTAGGACCAAGAAGGAGGAGGCTGTCACTGAGTCTCACCCTCCCAGGCCTCCTGGTCCACAGTGTAGGTCCAAGAAGGAGGAGGCTGTCACTGAGTCTCACCCTCCCAGGCCTCCTGATCCACAGTGTAGGTCCAAGAAGGAGGAGGCTGTCACTGAGTCTCACCCTCCCAGGCCTCCTGCTCCACAGTGTAGGACCAAGAAGGAGGAGGCTGTCACTGAGTCTCACCCTCTCAGGACACCTGCTCCACAGTGCAGGCCCAAGAAGGAGGAGGCTGTCCCTGAGTCTCACCCTCTCGGGTATCCTGCTCCACAGTGTAGGACCAAGAAGGAGGAGGCTGTCCCTGCGTCTCACCCTCCTGGGACACCTGCTCCACAGTGCAGGCCCAAGAAGGAGGAGGCTGTCCCTGAGTCTCACCCTCCCAGGACACCTGCTCCACAGTGTAGGACCAAGAAGGAGGAGGCTGTCCCTGCGGCTCACCCTCCTGGGACACCTGCTCCACAGTGCAGGCCCAAGAAGGAGGAGGCTGTCACTGAGTCTCACCCCCCTGGGACACCTGCTCCACACTGTAGGACCAAGAAGGAGGAGGCTGTCCCTGTGCCTCACCCTCCTGGGACACCTGCTCCACACTGTAGGACCAAGAAGGAGGAGGCTGTCCCTGAGTCTCACCCTCCCAGGACTCCTGCTCCACAGTGTAGGACCAACAAGGAGGAGGCTGTCACTGAGTCGCACCCTCCCAGGACTCCTGCTCCACAGTGTAGGACCAACAAGGAGGAGGCTGTCACTGAGTCTCACCCTCCCAGGCCTCCTGCTCCATAGTGTAGGTCCAAGAAGGAGGAGGCTGTCACTGAGTCTCACCCTCCCAGGCCTCCTGCTCCACAGTGTAGGTCCAAGAAGGAAGAGGCTGTCACTGAGTCTCACCCTCCCAGGCCTCCTACTCCACAGTGTAGGTCCGAGAAGGAGGAGGCTGTCACTGAGTCTCACCCTCCCAGGCCTCCTGATCCACAGTGTAGGTCCAAGAAGGAGGAGGCTGTCACTGAGTCTCACCCTCCCAGGCCTCCTGCTCCACAGTGTAGGACCAAGAAGGAGGAGGCTGTCACTGAGTCTCACCCTCCCAGGCCTCCTGCTCCACAGTGTAGGACCAAGAAGGAGGAGGCTGTCACTGAGTCTCACCCACTCAGGTATCCTGCTCCATAGTGTAGGGCCATGAAGGAGGAGGCTGTCACTAAGTCTCACCCTCCTAGCACACCTGCTCCACAGTGCAGGGCCAAGAAGGAGGAGGCTGTCACTGAGTCTCACCCTCCAAGGACTCCTGCTCCACAGTGTAGGACCAAGAAGGAGGAGGCTGTCACTGAGTCTCACCCTCCCAGGACACCTGCTCCACAGTGTAGGACCAAGAAGGAGGAGGCTGTCACTGAGTCTCACCCTCCCAGGACACCTGCTCCACAGTGTAGGACCAAGAAGGAGGAGGCTGTCACTGCGTCTCACCCTCTCAGGACACCTGCTCCACAGTGTAGGACCAAGAAGGAGGAGGCTGTCACTGAGTCTCACCCTCCTGGGACACCTGCTCCACAGTGTAGGTCCAAGAAGGAGGAGGCTGTCACTGAGTCTCACCCTCTCGGGTATCCTGCTCCACAGTGTAGGACCAAGAAGGAGGAGGCTGTCCCTGCGTCTCACCCTCCTGGGACACCTGCTCCACAGTGCAGGCCCAAGAAGGAGGAGGCTGTCACTGAGTCTCACCCTCCCAGGCCTCCTGCTCCACAGTGTAGGTCCAAGAAGGAAGAGGCTGTCACTGAGTCTCACCCTCCCAGGCCTCCTACTCCACAGTGTAGGTCCGAGAAGGAGGAGGCTGTCACTGAGTCTCACCCTCCCAGGCCTCCTGATCCACAGTGTAGGTCCAAGAAGGAGGAGGCTGTCACTGAGTCTCACCCTCCCAGGCCTCCTGCTCCACAGTGTAGGACCAAGAAGGAGGAGGCTGTCACTGAGTCTCACCCTCCCAGGCCTCCTGCTCCACAGTGTAGGACCAAGAAGGAGGAGGCTGTCACTGAGTCTCACCCACTCAGGTATCCTGCTCCATAGTGTAGGGCCATGAAGGAGGAGGCTGTCACTAAGTCTCACCCTCCTAGCACACCTGCTCCACAGTGCAGGGCCAAGAAGGAGGAGGCTGTCACTGAGTCTCACCCTCCAAGGACTCCTGCTCCACAGTGTAGGACCAAGAAGGAGGAGGCTGTCACTGAGTCTCACCCTCCCAGGACACCTGCTCCACAGTGTAGGACCAAGAAGGAGGAGGCTGTCACTGAGTCTCACCCTCCCAGGACACCTGCTCCACAGTGTAGGACCAAGAAGGAGGAGGCTGTCACTGCGTCTCACCCTCTCAGGACACCTGCTCCACAGTGTAGGACCAAGAAGGAGGAGGCTGTCACTGAGTCTCACCCTCCTGGGACACCTGCTCCACAGTGTAGGTCCAAGAAGGAGGAGGCTGTCACTGAGTCTTACCCTCTCGGGTATCCTGCTCCACAGTGTAGGACCAAGAAGGAGGAGGCTGTCCCTGCGTCTCACCCTCCTGGGACACCTGCTCCACAGTGCAGGCCCAAGAAGGAGGAGGCTGTCACTGCGTCTCACCCTCTCGGAACACCTGCTCCACCGTGTAGGACCAAGAAGGAGGAGGCTGTCCCTGCGTCTCACCCTCCCAGGACTCCTGCTCCACAGTGCAGGCCCAAGAAGGATGAGGCTGTCACTGAGTCTCACCCTCCCAGGACTCCTGCTCCACAGTGTAGGACCAAGAAGGAGGAGGCTGTCCCTGAGTCTCACCCTCCTGGGACACCTGCTCCACAGTGCAGAACCAAGAAGGAGGAGGCTGTCACTGCGTCTCACCCTCCCAGGACTCCTGCTCCACAGTGGAGGCCCAAGAAGGAGGAGGCTGTCCCTGAGTCTCACCCTCCTGGGACACCTGCTCCACAGTGCAGAACCAAGAAGGAGGAGGCTGTCACTGCGTCTCACCCTCCCAGGACTCCTGCTCCACAGTGGAGGCCCAAGAAGGAGGAGGCTGTCCCTGAGTCTCACCCTCCTGGGACACCTGCTCCACAGTGCAGAACCAAGAAGGAGGAGGCTGTCACTGAGTCTCACCCTCCCAGGACTCCTGCTCCACAGTGTAGGACCAAGAAGGAGGAGGCTGTCACTGAGTCTCACCCTCCCAGGACACCTGCTCCACAGTGTAGGACCAAGAAGGAGGAGGCTGTCACTGAGTCTCACCCTCCCAGGACACCTGCTCCACAGTGTAGGACCAAGAAGGAGGAGGCTGGCACTGAGTCTCACCCTCTCAGGACACCTGCTCCACAGTGTAGGACCAAGAAGGAGGAGGCTGTCACTGAGTCTCACCCTCCTGGGACACCTGCTCCACAGTGTAGGTCCAAGAAGGAGGAGGCTGTCACTGAGTCTCACCCTCTCGGGTATCCTGCTCCACAGTGTAGGACCAAGAAGGAGGAGGCTGTCCCTGCGTCTCACCCTCCTGGGACACCTGCTCCACAGTGCAGGCCCAAGAAGGAGGAGGCTGTCACTGCGTCTCACCCTCTCGGAACACCTGCTCCACAGTGTAGGACCAAGAAGGAGGAGGCTGTCACTGAGTCTCACCCTCCCAGGACTCCTGCTCCACAGTGGAGGCCCAAGAAGGAGGAGGCTGTCCCTGAGTCTCACCCTCCTGGGACACCTGCTCCACAGTGTAGGACCAAGAAGGATGAGGCTGTCACTGAGTCTCACCCTCCCAGGACACCTGCTCCACAGTGTAGGACCAAGAAGGAGGAGGCTGTCACTGAGTCTCACCCTCCTGGGACACCTGCTCCACAGTGTAGGTCCAAGAAGGAGGAGGCTGTCACTGAGTCTCACCCTCTTGGGTATCCTGCTCCACAGTGTAGGACCAAGAAGGAGGAAGCTGTCCCTGCGTCTCACCCTCCTGGGACACCTGCTCCACAGTGCAGGCCCAAGAAGGAGGAGGCTGTCACTGCGTCTCACCCTCTCGGAACACCTGCTCCACAGTGTAGGACCAAGAAGGAGGAGGCTGTCACTGAGTCTCACCCTCTCAGGACACCTGCTCCACAGTGCAGGCCCAAGAAGGAGGGAGCTGGCATCAGTGTTGTGGGCTTTCTTGCAAGATTCCTCGGATCGACCCACAATTGCTTCAGGCAGTTCTCTGTCCTCTCGTGACCTTGAATTTTCCGGTAGGTGGGTGGGTCTCGGAGCAGAGCATTGTGGGTGATGCACCCAGACGTGCACTGAGGGGAATCAGTGGAGCTCTTTCACGATGGGGGTGATAAGGTTGGGTTTCTTAGTGCCTCGTCCCAGATGGGCAGCCACGTGCACGATGCCGGGGAGGCGCTAGGGCAGTGTTTGTAAGACCGGTCAGTATAGTGTTACCACCATCCAGGCTGAGAGGACAGGAATCTTAGGGCGGATGGAAGGGTTCAGCTTCCTGTCGAGGTAGAGCTCGAAGGAGGCAGGTTCAGCTCAGTTTGGAGTGTAGGGAGTCGGAGATTGAATTTAGCCGCAGTGAATCCATGGGCTTTTGTGATTGGGGCCAGGGTGAGAGTGATACCCACGTCAGCAATGGTGCACTCTGACACAATGATAGTGCAGTGCACTCTGGCTCTGTAATATAATGATAGTGCAGTGAAAGCTGGCCCTATGACATGATGAAAGTGCAGTGCACTCTACCATGTAACACAATGATAGTGCAGTGAACGCTGGCCCCATGACACAATGCTAGTGCAGTGTACTCTGGCCCTATGGCACGATGATAGTGCAGTGGACTCTGGCCCTGCTATACAGTGATAATGCAGTAAACTCTGGAATGTGCTGCAATGAAATTGCAGTGTACTCTACTATGTAACAGAATGTCAGTGCAGTGGACTCTATCCCTGTGACACAGTGAACCTGCAGTGTACTCTGGCCCTGTGATACAATTATAGTGCCGTACACTCTGACATGTGAGACAATGATAGTGCAGTGAACACTGGCCCTGTGACACAATGAACCTGCAGTGTACTATGCCATGCAACACAATGTCAGTGCAGTGGACTCTGGCTGTATGACATGATGAAAGTGCAGTGGACTCTGGCCCTAAGAGACAAGGATAGTGCAGTATACTCTAGCACTGCCCCACAATGATAGGGCAGTGGTCGGCTGCTCCTACAACATGATGAAACTGTAGTGTACTCTCCCATATAACACAATGATAGTGCAGTGAACACTGGCCCTGTGACACAATGAACCTGCAGTGTACTCTGCTAAGTAAGACAGTGACAGTGCAGTGGACTCTGGCCCCGAGAGACAATGATAGTGCAGTACACTCTAGTACTGTGCTGCAATGATAGGGCAGTGGTCTCTGCTGTCTCTGTGCAGTATACTCTTGCCATGAGATATGATATTGCAGTAAACTCTGGAATGTGCCGCAATGTTAGTGCAGTGGACTCTGGCCTTATGACCCAATGAAAGTGCAGTATACTTTGCCATATAACGCAATGATAGTGCAGTGAACGCTGTCCATCTTACACCATGTTAGTGCAGTATACTCTGGCCCTGTGATAGAATGATAGTGCAGTGGACTCTGGCCTTACGACACAATGAAAGTGCAGTATACTCTGCCATATAACACAATGATAGTGCAGTGAATGCTGGCTGTTTTACACCATGTTAGTGTACTTTGGCCCTGTGATAGACTGATAGTGCAGTAAACTCTGGCACTGTGCCACAATAATAGTGCAGTGTACTCTGGCCTTACGACACAATGTTAGTACAGTGTACTCTGCTATGTAACACAATGATAGTGCAGTGAACACTGGCCCTATGACACAATGTTAGTGCAGTGTACTCTGCTATGTAACACAATGATAGTGCAGTGAACACTGGCCCTATGACACAATGTTAGTACAGTGTACTCTGCTGTGTAACACAATGATAGTGCAGTGAACACTGGCCCTATGACACAATGTTAGTACAGTGTACTCTGCTATGTAACACAATGATAGTGCAGTGAATGCTGACCCTATGACACAATGTTAGTACAGTGTACTCTGCTATGTAACACAATGATAGTGCAGTGAACGCTGGCCCTATGGCACAATGATAGTGCAGTGAATGCTGACCCTATGGCACAATGCTAGCACACCTATAAATGTCTTGCTTTGACGCTGATAGGGACAAGCACTCACAAGAACATTTTACAGGGCAAATAAGCCCAAGAAGGGACAATCCACCAAGGTTAGGCAGAAATGTCTCAAACTAGAGCACCTCAGAAAACAGAATCTATCGCGATGGTGGGATTTAACTGTAGTAAAAAGATACGTAGATCTGAAACAGGTCCCCCCAGGTTTACGAGTGATCATTTCCCATCATTTGAGGATCTAGACACAGATTTACTTGGAGAATGAGAACATTTGATTATGTTCTCTTCCTTTGGAATGATGGACATATTGATTAGACATGCAGAACGTCAGAGGGTCACACGTTTATAGGACATTGAAAAATTGGATGAGATTAAGGGCCTAAATTTATCTGATGCTACTGAGAAGAACTACAATATTCTTAAGGATGTGTTAAATTCACATCAAATCTAGATTAAAGACAACAAATGAGGAAGCTGAGGAGACATGAACACGACTAGAGAAATGGCAGAATATTTACTTTTGCTTGCAAATTTGATGATATTAAATCTCGACAAAAACAATTTTCTGATAATCTTAAAAACCCAATAATCTCAGTGAATCAGACATTTCAGGCATTACTAGTGATCGGAGAAAGGCACTAGACCAAAATCCTGCTTTTGCAGGTCCATCTAACAATATAACATTGTCTTTTTTAGTGGATTTGTAACACTACAGAAAGGGAACAAGACAGAACTGCAACAAACCAAGTACAGGTACAAGAAGACAAGAAGAGGCAGATATTCAAGAAGATACAAACACACGGGAGGGGGTGATCACCAGGTCAATGACCCGCAATCAGAGAAACTAGTAGAGGGATCCAACATGTCATCTCAAGTGTGTAGAGCCAAGGTGGCCGGTCCTGTGACATCTACCCATAAGGTAACTATTGTTAACTTGTCAAACCACAATTTGTCTGTACTTGAAACTAATGTTCTCAGTAGAGGACTGAGTTTTTGTCCAACATCTAAGGCTGATTTCACACAGATTCTTTTAGATCTATACAAGTTCACACGTCGTATGAAATTAAAGAAATTCTTTGAAGAAAAACTTGTGTACATTGCACCATCTGTTGAACCTACCCCTATGTGTAACAGATCTATTACAGATGTACAGGATTTACGTTTACTTTTATCCTTAGATGAAACAGTATGTTCTGCTCCCACTGTAGTAGATCTAATGTCAAATTTAGACATAGGTTCCAATTTAAATATTGACATTGGTTTAAAACCTAAGTAACCCTTTATACCTACCCTTTCATCTGATAACCTAATTGATTCCTTCTATAGGGCTGTCACACATGACTTATATGCTTTGGAGGACAAATCAGTGAGTAATCGGAGTCCTTTTATTGACAACCTAAACATAGAAGAACACAAGGCTCTCACTACACTCACACAAGTACCAGCTATCATAATTGAGGAGTGGGTACAGGAATTCAAGTTTGTGACATTGGATGTCAGTTCACTATAAGCATGCATTCCTCTAGAAAGGCGCATGTTGGCCCTGGGATCTTCTCTTTCTAGTAGAGATGCTTCACTATATGAACATACATCTTTGCTTTTGGATCTGAAACGTCTAGTAGTTGAGAATAACATTTTTTCACACAACAATGATTGGTATTGGCAGGCATTGGCTGTTGCCATGGGTTAAAAATTCTGTACGTGGTATGCCAATCTGTATATGGGCAATTTTGAAAAATCACACGTTTGGACTGCATGTCCACCAGAAATCACACAACACTTTATATACTGGGGACGATACATTGATGACATCTTTGCCTTTTGGACTGGCAATGAAACAGAGCTGAATATATTTCTTGCACACCTGAATAAAAATACATACAACTTACATGTCACACATAAGGTGAATGCCAAAGAAATTGACTTTTTGGATGTTTTAATTTATACTGGTGGCTGTAAAATAGTGTCACGCCTGTTCAGAAAATAGACAGCCGGAAATTCTACTTTGCACGTAAGTAGCACACAACCCAAAATACAAATCAGTGTGATCCCCTTAGGGGAAATGGCACATTTAAGACGAAATTGCAGTAACAATTTCATCTTTCTGTAAGAACTTGAGTCACTTGAAAATTGTTTCAAACAGAGAGCCTATTCTGAGAAATCTTTGGCCTCAGCAAGGAATCCAATTGTAAGGAAACAACAGCACTCTCTGTTGATAAACACCACGAAAAAGAGACGTAAAGAGCAAAGATTGACGTTCATCACCAGATATAGTGCACTGAGTCATGAGGTCTTCAAAGTCCTCTAGAAACATTGGCATCTATTGAGATTAGACTCAGCACTTTCCATATTTATCCCTCAAAACCGAGTGATCATGCACAGCAAAGGTAACTACCCTCCAAAATATGCTATGTTTTATTCCAACCACAAAACAACATTTTGGAAGTACATGGCTACTTGACAAACCGAAAGGCTTCTTTAAATGTATGCAGTACAATGTCTGCAAATATGCTTGTAACTACATGGAGAAATTCAATATAACACTCAGAACGAGTATTTTATAAAGCAGTTTATTAAATGCAATACTACATTTGTGGTCTACTCTATCAGACGTGAATGTGGCCTTATTTATATAGGCAGTACAATTAGGCCACTCAAGGAACGGGTACGGGAACACATAAGAGCCATTAAAAATAAAACTCCCAACTATCAATTCGCAATGCACAACAACACAGCCCATTCCACCACGGAACTGATCAATATCAAGTCCCATGGCATAGCACAGGCGGAATCTAACCCTAGGGGAGGCAACGGAACGCAGGCCCTTAGGAGAATGGTAACACAATGGATAATTAGATTACGAGCTGTAGATCGGGGCCTCAATTTAGACAGAGAACTTCATGTGTATCTTACAGACTAACAACTATACATGAAACATACCGTTTTTCAAATGCTTTGTATTCTCAGTATCTGTTTTGGTCTCAATATTATATACTACTATATGTACTTTTAACTTAATATCTGCTTAGATGTAACATATATGTTACTACTTGAAAAAAAAAGAAAAACATTGTTTTAGTTAAAAATCTGCTTCCTCTTACAATCCATGACCACCAACTGAAAATGTTCAATTCCCTACTTGAAGTTAGGGGTCAGGGTGTATTTAATATAAATTGTCTAAAAATATTACAATGTCAAAAATAACCATGCATTATAACCATTGTTTCATTCTATGCTGATCAGCAATGCATGTATCCAATGTCAATTTTAATATGTGGCATATTTGCATAACATTTCTAACATGTATAATTGTGTGTTGTAATACAATGTAACATATATAACTGCTTAAAATCAATTGGAAATGTGATGCTTTAATAACATGTACTACTCCTCATTCATGCTGATTTCCACAATTTCTGGTTAAGCTATTTTCTGTCCTTCTCACTTATTTTCTTATAGTACCTACTTAACTTTCTTTACATAATATGATGTACACACCATATGACAGGGTCTCTCTTCGGAAATGACGTTCCTCTCGAAAATGTATCTTCATTTATGTTACTTTTTTGCATACTTCAGACACAATATAGAGACAGCACAATACGTTCTACTAAATATTTTGGGGCATATACAAATACGACACATCACTGGTGAAACATTGCTGCCACAATATGTTTCCAGACCGCGACAGACTTTACTCCTTCGTCTATTTCTGGAAAAGGGCATTCTACGTCCCATGTGTTTAAAGGACGCCCATGCGTCCGGTGACTCTGCTGCCGGAGAAGCGAGGATGACTACGGCCATGTAAGACTGCTTGCTGTACAGAATACCTTCACAGACTTTTTATTTTTGGACCTTATTCTTTTCGGAAACAATATATGAATCTCCAGACAAATTAATGCATATCCTTGACATACGATACTTATGGGTCATGAGATTGGTGACTTATCGTTTTTTACACCTCCTTTGGTATACTGCATATAAACGGTTACTCAGGGCCTCACAAGAGATGCATAGACAAGTCGCTATTAATGCACAATTTTAGAGAGAAGGATGACGCTATCTTTTTCTTACTTTTCAGAACAGGAGCTTATCATGGACTCCATCCTTATACCCTAATTCACTTGGATGTCTACTTTAGGATACTTTGATATATAGGTAAGATGCTATTACCATTATACTGACTGCCATGCTGTCCACGTG
Source organism: Triturus cristatus (assembly GCF_964204655.1). Lineage (NCBI taxonomy): Eukaryota > Metazoa > Chordata > Amphibia > Caudata > Salamandridae > Triturus > Triturus cristatus. The sequence goes on along the minus strand of NC_140592.1, from coordinate 1,256,048,462 downwards.
TCCCAGCATGCAAAATGGCACTTGTACTCCATGACAAGTGACACACGATTATTTTTAATATGTTTTTCCGTCTGTCTCTATTACAATATACATTAGGAACTCCTTTGAAATTGTATCTTATAGGAGTGCTTCTTTGAGATTTTTAGAATTTTCCCAAGGGCGCTGCCCTACACAACGTCTATTGCTCTAGGCTGCCCTTGTCTACACTCTATATTGGAGCTGTACACATAGTCTGGTTTCACCCTAATTCTCTGTCATTTTCTTTTCCTTAATACATAGTCACATCTCTATGGTTTGGATCAGATGATAGTGGTCTCCACCACAACCGACCTCAGAAGGCGCACGCCGGCTTTCTCTATTATTTTCACAAGTGAGTAATGATATTCCACTACATACAACTATATTCCGTTTGATTGAATGTGGAATGTACTTGATCTAGGATAGAACTAGGCCTCATTTTCCTCTCTCTCTTCTTCCTTTATTGTTAGAAGTTGCTACAGATTACACGGAGGAGCTGCGTACAAATGCCTGAAACATTACACAACACAGTGCTTTTTTGATTTCTTTCGCAAGAATCTGTGACGATCAACCTACAATAAAAAAAGGTTGGTCCTACTAGACCATAAGTCTTATTCCTAGAAATAGATCTCCCTCTGAGACACCAGTACGTAAATCCTTTTATACTTGGACGTGTCCACTAACTTTTGTTCTCGTAATTTAAGTAAATTATTTCTGTTTACTAGTTGCACTAGATGCAACTATACTCCATACGGAAGACTATTGCCCCACCAAGATAGATGACATCCGGATATGACTATACGATGCGCCTTATTATCTTTTTCTAAGGTTGGTTTCAATATATCGTTATGTCCTATACTACAACATTTCTCTCCACTAGGGAGCCACTCTTATGTTTACAACAATTGTCTTCACTAACCAGATTGCAAATAAGAAGACCCTCTATGGAAGCCACTGGGACTCTTTCCGCTCTGGTTTTCACTCTTTCCTTTTTCTTTTAAATACTGGCTATATTTCACATCACATTGAGCTTTCTTTTTAATTCGAATCACAGGTGTTTGTTCTACTACATTTCCTTCAGGATTTCTCTATCTTGGACTAACTGGTTCCACACGGACAGAATTTGGCTTGTCTCTTTTCTTTAGTCCTAAACCTTTTTGCACAGACTTTTCCACTTTCACATTATAAAAACTATAAACATTTTCTTTTACTCATTAGAATTTCTTTGTAATAATATCACAGCCATGAAAAAGTCATGCAGTGACGAAACACGTGTCAGCTGTTTGTTGGAATAAACTAAAATGAGACCTTGTCAGAGTGGAATAAACAGAAGAACTCAAGACTGATACATCTGCGAATAAAGTGCATTTCTATTTAAGATCAATCCTTACTGTTTGGGATTTATACTGTTATGTGAAACTATATGACTGCTTTGGTTTTCTTTTATATAAAGATTCTATGCAATTGGGGTCCTTTGACCCAATGTGTAAACAACACCGGGGGTAGCAGGGTGCTGAGAACCGTATAGCACCACTTTCTTTTAGATTCACTACTGTTACCTAGACTGAAACCACAAAACATGCGTATTTGTAATTCGAGATGCGAAAACCAAGCCACTACTACCCATTTTCATTGAATAATATATTTTAAAGTATTTATTTCAACAGTTTTATTCTGTTGCTTAGTACATCAATAACAAACACACAGAATATCTTTAACACAGCATTAGTGCATGCTGCTAGAAGCAAGAAAAAAATGAACAGTTCTAACATTGTTAGAATGGTCCTTGCTGCCACCACTCTAAACCTACCCACCGTACTATGGGGCAGATTTATGTTTGACTTGCGCCTCATTTACGCCGCCGTTGCGTCACTTTTGTGACGCAGCAGCGGCGCAAATCCTGCGCCATGGTGTGGGGTATTTACAACGTGACGCATCTGGTAGATGCGTCACGTTGGAAAGCCCTGCGCCATATGTAGGCGTTCCAGGGCAGGTGGGGGCGTTCCGGCGCAGGAACGCCTCCTAAAAGTGGCTGAGTGAAATCTACAAGATTTCACTCAGTCACTTTTGAGCCCATGCTGCGTCAAAACCCTGCGCCTGCTTGAGGCAGGCGTAAGGATTGACGCAGCATTGTGAAGATAGGGCCCCCCAGAGCATTGCTGGAGCTGCGTCGCGCTTGCGACGCAACTCCAGCAATGCGCCACTTTTACGGCACAGATGCGTCACACATCTGTGCCGTGTTTGCCCCATGGTGCGCCGCATTATAAATGCGGCGCATCCATGGTGGCGGAGCTGGGGCGCAAAATAACTGGCGCATCCCCGCTGGTATGCAGGGATGCGTCAGTTATTATAAATATGCCCCTATGAGAGCATGGACTATCTGGCTTGCCTCTAGAGTTGCTTGGGGCCCAGTGCGCTGCACACCCGTTCACAGTGGATCAGCTGTGGTTATCAAACTTCAGCCGGGAGAGAGTGTTCCATCAGAAGGAAACACAGGATCTGCTGGGCTCAGCTCTTCATGTCACTGGATCGACTCAGCATAAGAGTGGATGCTATGGCCGTCCGGCAGGACCTCTCATGGTAACCTGGCGGGAAGGCTCTCGCCAACTCAGCGGTCAACTCAAGGGGTTTCTATAGGACATTGACCAATGACTTTTAAGCCTGAATTTCAACATCAAGTGGGGATTTTTCAAAACCTGAGATGTAACCAATCTAAGCCAGCAAGATGAAAATACATCAACTCGGACTACATGTTTACCTTTCATGAATACTGTTAAACCTTGAGATGTCGATTTTGAGGAGTATGTGGCAGACTTGTGTTGCCTGATGTTAAAACAAATCAGTGTTTAGATGAAAATGGCACTTTGACAAGTTCTGCAAAAGATAATGACATGCTGAATGTGGACCAAAGACAAGCTATCTTGACATTTTAAAAATGGAGTGTGACTTGGGACTTCACGGCACACTGACCACAAGGGATCTTTTATTATTGTTATTATTGTTAGGAAAATTGGGTCTAACCAGTCAGAGCTCCTAGTTTTTTCCTTCTCACTTCTTTTGTTTGGATGTCTGCTGTGTGGTAATGTGCATTAATGGAGTTTCAAATTCTGGAGCTTTCTTTAAATCGGGATGTGAGCTGCTATATGTAGCACCTTAGGCCAGCTGCCTGCGGACAGCTATCGTTATGGGGTTGGCCCTGACATGTGAAGAGCCTCCGAGTACTTGTGTGGATTGTGGAGAGCACAGAGTTTATCTGTGCTGTTTTATTACTCTTTGGGGACAGGAATCTATTTTGGATCCCCTGTGAGAAGAAACATGCAGTGAGAAGGAAGCAAGCCTCCCAGACAAGGGTGCATATTGTAGACCATTCAAGAGGTCCTTTGAGGAGGATGGGAACCGATAAATGGACAGGCTCTTTCCCTTTCCATCTTACTCCTTCACCAGAGGTCTTACTACAGGGATTGTTTTATACCTGCTGAGTGAGGAGGTCTCCCCTCTTTTGTGTCTTTGTTTTAGCTTTCCCCAGCTCAGAACTCACAGCTCAGCCTATTCTTCCTTCTGCACTTTGAATGACAAACACTAGTCTGACTAGTCTGGGGCTCATAAAATATTAGGACCTGACTCAGACCAGCTCAGGAGATGGACCTGTGGAATCCATACTCTCTCTCTCTCTCTCTCTCTCTCTCTCTCTCTCTCTCTCTCTCTCTCTCTCTCTCTCTCTAGTGGAGTCCTAAAGGCAAATGTTTCATTGCTGGCTTCCTTCTCGTGGAGAACAAATAGGAAAGACCCCTGCAAAGAGAGGTGCAGACTGCCAGAAGAAAGGAGGAACTGCCTAATGGAGAAAGGAGATTGCTGGACTGCTCCCCCCAGAGGAGACCCCTGCCTTGCAGAGCCATCAGCTCACCCGCCTTGAGACAAAGCATCTGCGCAGGGGACTATGGACCTCGCCCTCCCGCAGAGGAAAGAGGCTTGACCTGGAAGCGTGCCACGGAGGAAGATGCTTATAGAAAATGGAACCAATGGGACCAAAGCTCTGCAGGAAGGACAAAGACCTGAGATCAAGCAAGCCAGGGGGGATGAACGGCGGTCCCTGGAAGGTGATACTGGAGGCTGGAGCCTGACACCAGGAAGAGAACACAAGGGCCCAGGATCAGGAGGATACCCCTACAGAGGTGCCTGCTGTGGTCTCACTTTGGTAAGAACCCTTGAGTGGCTGACCTTGGCAGTGGTTACAGGATCCTGAGAGTTGATGGGCAACCAAGGTACATCTGGAGGAAGTCACAGAGGAACTGTGGTTCCCTTAGAAAGAAAAACAAAGACCAGTTGGAGTCTGGCTTAGGTCTTGGTTGGAGACTTTTGTTAATGGGAACAGTACATTTCTCAAGTTTAGCCAAACTTATCATTTGTTTCCCAAGTGAGGAACTTACTGTTACTGTTTAAATGGATTCGTTCTACCCGAAGGTTATTAGAGGTCTCTTGAAGCAGATGCCTTAGATTAATAGTTCAGTGGAGTAAAATCGTGTAGGTCTGGTTTAACAGATGCCAATGCATTGTCAACGCAGTGGGCCTTTCTTATTGGCTGTGATTGCACTGACAGTCTGAGGGCCTTTCTTATTGGTTGTGATTGCACTGACAGTCTGTGGGCCTTTCTTATTGGCTGTGATTGCACTGACAGTCTGTGGGCCTTTCTTATTGGTTGTGATTGCACTGACAGTCTGTGGGCCTTTCTTATTGGCTGTGATTGCACTGACAGTCTGTGGGCCTTTCTTGCACTGACAGTCTGTGGGCCTTTCTTATTGGCTGTGATTGCACTGACAGTCTGTGGGCATTTCTTGCACTGACAGTCTGTGGGCCTTTCTTATTGGCTGTGATTGCACTGACAGTCTGTGGGCCTTTCTTATTAGCTGTGATTGCACTGACAGTCTGTGGGCATTTCTTGCACTGACAGTCTGTGGGCCTTTCTTATTGGTTGTGATTGCACTGACAGTCTGTGGGCCTTTCTTGCACTGACAGTCTGTGGGCCTTTCTTATTGGCTGTGATTGCACTGACAGTCTGTGGGCCTTTCTTATTGGCTGTGATTGCACTGACAGTCTGTTGGCCTTTCTTATTGGTTGTGATTGCACTTACAGTCTGTGGGCCTTTCTTGCACTGAGAGTATGTGGGCCTTTCTTATTGGCTGCGATTGCACTGACAGTCTGTGGGCATTTCTTGCACTGACAGTCTGTGGGCCTTTCTTATTGGCTGTGATTGCACTGACAGTCTGTGGGCCTTTCTTCGTGGAGAAGTGTGGCTCAATGATTAGAGCGGCAGACCCTGATGCAGAGGTCTAGCCCGGGACCAGGGTTCAATTCCCTGCCTCGGCAGGTCTTGGGCTCAAAAATTCCACGGACCTGATAATTCTCACCTTGGTGCCATTCTAATCATGGAGTCCCACTCTGCAACTCTGGGCAATAGCTTGCTTAATCTCCACAATGGCCCCCACAATGCTAAGGATACCTGGCCTTCACCTTGGGGGTGCTCAGGAGTGGACGCCTCACAGGGAAAAGCCAGGATGGGTTCCACAGCGGTATTCGTACAAGCGCCGAGAGGCCTCCGGGTAGTCGTGCGCTATACAAGTATCCATACATTTACATTTACATTTTCTTGCACTGACAGTCTGTGGGCCTTTCCTATTGGCTGTGATTGCACTGACCGTCTGTGGGCCTTTCTTATTGGCTGTGATTGCACTGACAGTCTGTGGGCCTTTCTTATTGGTTGTGATTGCACTGACAGTCTGTGGGCCTTTCTTATTGGCTGTGATTGCACTGACAGTCTGTGGGCCTTTCTTGCACTGACAGTATGTGGGCCTTTCTTATTGGCTGTGATTGCACTGACAGTCTGTGGGACTTTCTTATTGGTTGTGATTGCACTGACAGTCTGTGGGCCTTTCTTGCACTGACAGTCTGTGGGCCTTTCTTATTGGCTGTGATTGCACTGACAGTCTGTGGGCCTTTCTTGCACTGACAGTCTGTGGGCCTTTCTTGCACTGACAGTCGGTGGGCCTTTTTTGCACTGACAGTCTGTGGGCCTTTCTTATCGGTTGTGATTGCACTGACAGTCTGTGGGCCTTTCTTATTGGCTGTGATTGCACTGACAGTCTGTGGGCCTTTTTTTGCACTGACAGTCTGTGGGCCTTTCTTATTGGCTGTGATTGCACTGACAGTCTGTGGGCCTTTTTTTGCACTGACAGTCTGTGGGCCTTTCTTATTGGCTGTGATTGCACTGACAGTCGGTGGGCCTTTTTTGCACTGACAGTCTGTGGGCCTTTCTTATTGGCTGTGATTGCACTGACAGTCTGTGGGCCTTTCTTATTGGCTGTGATTGCACTGACAGTCTGTGGGCATTTCTTGCACTGACAGTCTGTGGGCCTTTCTTATTGGCTGTGATTGCACTGACAGTCTGTGGGCCTTTCTTCGTGGAGAAGTGTGGCTCAATGATTAGAGCGGCAGACCCTGATGCAGAGGTCTAGCCCGGGACCAGGGTTCAATTCCCTGCCTCGGCAGGTCTTGGGCTCAAAAATTCCACGGACCTGATAATTCTCACCTTGGTGCCATTCTAATCATGGAGTCCCACTCTGCAACTCTGGGCAATAGCTTGCTTAATCTCCACAATGGCCCCCACAATGCTAAGGATACCTGGCCTTCACCTTGGGGGTGCTCAGGAGTGGACGCCTCACAGGGAAAAGCCAGGATGGGTTCCACAGCGGTATTCGTACAAGCGCCGAGAGGCCTCCGGGTAGTCGTGCGCTATACAAGTATCCATACATTTACATTTACATTTTCTTGCACTGACAGTCTGTGGGCCTTTCCTATTGGCTGTGATTGCACTGACCGTCTGTGGGCCTTTCTTATTGGCTGTGATTGCACTGACAGTCTGTGGGCCTTTCTTATTGGTTGTGATTGCACTGACAGTCTGTGGGCCTTTCTTATTGGCTGTGATTGCACTGACAGTCTGTGGGCCTTTCTTGCACTGACAGTATGTGGGCCTTTCTTATTGGCTGTGATTGCACTGACAGTCTGTGGGACTTTCTTATTGGTTGTGATTGCACTGACAGTCTGTGGGCCTTTCTTGCACTGACAGTCTGTGGGCCTTTCTTATTGGCTGTGATTGCACTGACAGTCTGTGGGCCTTTCTTGCACTGACAGTCTGTGGGCCTTTCTTGCACTGACAGTCGGTGGGCCTTTTTTGCACTGACAGTCTGTGGGCCTTTCTTATCGGTTGTGATTGCACTGACAGTCTGTGGGCCTTTCTTATTGGCTGTGATTGCACTGACAGTCTGTGGGCCTTTTTTTGCACTGACAGTCTGTGGGCCTTTCTTATTGGCTGTGATTGCACTGACAGTCTGTGGGCCTTTTTTTGCACTGACAGTCTGTGGGCCTTTCTTATTGGCTGTGATTGCACTGACAGTCGGTGGGCCTTTTTTGCACTGACAGTCTGTGGGCCTTTCTTATTGGCTGTGATTGCACTGACAGTCTGTGGGCCTTTCTTATTGGCTGTGATTGCACTGACAGTCTGTGGGCCTTTTTTTGCACTGACAGTCTGTGGGCCTTTCTTATTGGCTGTGATTGCACTGACAGTCGGTGGGCCTTTTTTGCACTGACAGTCTGTGGGCCTTTCTTATTGGCTGTGATTGCACTGACAGTCTGTGGGCCTTTCTTATTGGCTGTGATTGCACTGACGGTCTGTGGGCCTTTCTTGCACTGACAGTCTATGGGCCTTTCTTGCACTGACAGTCTGTGGGCCTTTCTGTGTTGATTGTGAAGAGTTGATGTTGTTGCAATAAGCCCAGTTAGGGATATTGTGGCTGTCCAAGTAAGGGCATGGAGGAGTTCAATTTGTCACTTGGTACCTTGAGGATAATTCCAGAAGGCTGGGTTTCTTGGGCCTGTTCCACTCCAGCATAACTCTTTAGGGAAGGTGCTTTGTGCCCAGATTATCTCCACCACCCTCTTAAGGAGGGAGTTTAAAATACTCTTACCACTGTCATTGTGAGTACCCTTGTTATACTAGTTAGCCAAATGTACATTGTGTAGAAATGTGTGGTTCTATGTGTAGCATTTAGCTTTTTGCACATTAAAAATACTTTTCGTTTTTGAAAAAAAAATTGCAAAAGCACTATGTTTTTAATTTGCAAACAACATCGCCTCCCTGAGGAGCCCTGGATTGCCCCCTTGAGAGTCAAGCGTTGAAGGCAAGTGCTTGGTTATCAATTTGGAGTGACGATGGCACGAGGACCCGGGGTGCCAATGGTGAACGACCTCAGTTGATACAGTTGTGGCCCAGTAAACGCAGGATACCCCCTGGGCACCCCGAATAACTCATCACCACTATTGTATGCTTCACATACATCTGGTGCATTCTCTACATTTTGTTATCACCGTTTCTGTCTCTTAGGGCCATATGTAGGTAATTTCTATTTACCGATTCCTTAAATTAAGGAATCGGTAAATTACCGGATCCTTAAATCCAGCCTCCTACATCGCAAGGGCTAAATACTGGTCGGTATCGGGAAATTAACAGATTTTCGGCCGTTACCAACCGGTATTAGCCCACCTACATATCTCAAAGTGAAATATTGAAGAAATAGTAGTAAGACATGAGCACCTTCTGGTAATTTTTCCTAAGTAGTCTAGAGTCAGGCAGCATTTGCCCATGCTTCTCCATCAACCTTCTTTAATCATTTTCCTTTTATTTTCTTTCTCCATTTTCTTCCCGGCATCCTTGCTCCCTTTTTCTCCAAACCCCGCTGATTTTAAAGGGTCTGTTTTGGTGGTTTGCAAGGCAAAATATTTTTTCATTCAACCCTTTCCGCCGTTTCCAGTTTTGTTGGAGTCTGGGTCTGGTGGCTCAGTGGACTAATGCGTCTGCTGCAGGGGCCTGTGTTCGACCTCATGGTCACAGGTTCAAATCCCGGCGGGTCCACTCAGCCTTTCATCCATCTGAGGTCGATAAAATGAGTACCATTGAGTTGGGTAACAATAAAACATCTGTTATTCAGCGCCAAGATACCCGTAGTGGTGAACGTGCGCTTTACAAATACACGTGTTATGTTGGTGAGTGCTTTCCATGTCCCTTTCCCTCCCCTGTTTGCATTCTCTGGCATCCCTTGGGCCAGTTGCTGTTCCTGTCATGGTAGAAATAGTAAACAGTGCAACAAAATGTCGTTTTTAAAAATTTTGTTTAACAACTTTTTGTTGTTGGTTTTATTAAAAAATGTACCTTCTCGGGTATGCCTCCAAGCCCATAGGAATGAATGGGTAGGTATTCCTTATTACCGAATCGGTATTATCGATTCGGTAATAAGGAATATTAAGGAATCGGTATTTTTTACCGATTCATTACCTACATAAGAAATACCGATTTCTTAATACCCAATCGGTAAAATTCGGTATTAAGAATTCGGTATTTGTGGATTACCTACATCTGGCCCATAGATGGGTAACTGCATAGCAGGGATGTTTCGCAGCACGGGATCTGAGAGACGGTCTGACACTAACAAAAGAGAGCAAAGTACAGACAGAGCTCAGACACTGCAGGCACCCCCCAATTAGTTTGTGTGCATTTGTAATCCCATTTCGCCAGCATGATATAAATGCAAACCTTTTTCCCTCTTCTATCCCTCCACTATCCTTCTCAGTCCAAATAACTGACTAATATCCACCACTCAAATTACTTTCATATTTCACTATACTAATTCACCACTAATCCTTTAAGGGTTCCGAGTAGCGTGCTACTCATTAGAAAAGTGCTTCAACAACCAATCAGGGGTAACAAGCGCTATTTAAATTGAAACCTTTTTCCCTCTTCTATCCCTCTGCTATCCTTCTGAATCTAAATAACTGACTAACCTATTCACCACTCAAATAACTTTCATATTTCACTATACTAATCCAACACTAATCCTTTATGGGTTCCAAAGTAGCGTGCTACTCGCCAAAAAAGCACTTTGACGCCTCGTCAGGGGTAGTAAGCGCCATATAAATGTAATTACAATCCATTACAATTTCTGCCTGCCTATGTTTGCACATACAAGCCATTCCGCTTAGATTTGCCATTGTTTGTTGTTAATGTTTTTTAGGTGTAAAGGTTTTAACATTTCGTTTTAGCATAAGGAGGGTGCATTGGGGTTAGGAATTTGAAATAAATTCACCAATCCATTCAGTTCAATACTCTTTATTTCGGTAAAATACCATAAAAGAGACAAACAATTACAGTAAAATATAAAACATTAGATATTACAAATGAAACTTTACAAATGTAAATATAATCTTAAATTAGATATAAATAATAAATAGTTAAAAACAAAGTGCTCAGTTTCCTAATACATCCACTACGAGCATTAAAATTAATCATATCAGAAATTAATAGGCCGAGCAATGGATTACACTTCTTCGTATTTCTTCCTAGCATACAACATGCTCAATAGAAATCTAGAAAGAGCAAACACCTAGGGGCCGTCAAGTCAGTCTGCATACTTCTACACGCCTCCAGATGTCTAGTAACTCCCAAACATCTACATATAGGAGTTATCCACCTAGCCCTACTATAGCTTGGGCAGAAAAACAACATATGGACTGCGGTTTCCTTTGCATGTCCACCAGTTGGGCATCTCATTGCAGCTAGATCAGTTGGCTTTGCCCATCTTAAGGTGAAGGTGCACAGTGGCAAAGTACCAGATCGAAAGGGCGTGTAGACATTCCTTGCCAGGATCGGCTCAATATAATCTAGAAAGGGTTTGGTGCTCTAAATATCCTTTATCATTAAAAAAGAGCCTGTTAGGTTACCCCGTGACGATGAGGTTAAAAGATTATTCAGCCTATATGATCTAAACCGGATTTTTAATTCCTTGGTTGAGATAGTGTACCTGCAGGTCTCCGGATCTTCCCACATATTGGGTAAACCTATTTAAATAAATGTGTCTCTAATATTTTTTATCCACAAAAGATTAAGCACAGTAGGGTATCTGAGCACTTCCTCAAGGCTTTTATGATTAAATGTAATTTTGGGGGTAACCCATAATCTTATCTAGAATATTAAGGGTCCAATCGCTGCTTGTTCCGTAATTGGTCCTAGGCAGGCATCCAATCTTAAAGGAATCTGTCAGGCCGGCAGTAGCCGTATACTCTAGGCTCCTACTAACCTGCGGATCGATCGGCAGGAACGATGGCGTGTAGAATATTTCTCCCTTCCCACTGGTGCAACCCCACGCTGGCGAACCAAAACAACCAATACGTGGTAGAGGCACTTAGGGGGAAAGAGAGAGGAACGAATGAAGGGAAGGATGGGGTCCGCTTGTCTCTTCTGTCAGGGAGCCGGAGGGTCTGACGGGTAGTTCTCTAGTAGGCTGCAGTAGTAAGGAGGAGACAGACAAGTCAGAGCATTAGGGAAGGAAGTACCTCTTACCTCCTACCTCCCTGTTCCCCGCTCCAGGGCCCCCACTCACCTACTGTGGGCGCTAACTTCGATTCCCCAGTCAGAGAGACCGTTGGCTTCACGGTCTTGGAAATGGTAGATAGGGTATGGCCTGCGCAGAACCAGTTCGTTCTGTCGTTGCGCACGCGGTAGTTATCCCCACTCCCGTGGCAGCAACGAGCAATGCCTATCTAAACAATAAGGTGCTCTCTCTTTGTAAGCAAATGTTGAAGCAAGCGGCAGGGCTTCCACGCCTCCTCGCGCTGCTCGCGTAGAACGCTGTCGAAGGGAACGGAATCGGGAAGTCCTCGGGAAAGACTCTAGGCTACGGCAGTTACGTCACTGCCTAGCAGAATAGGTTGCAAACGGGTGCTCCTGCTCCTCCCAACGTAGTGTCCTACCTGATCAAGGTACCTCAGGCAGGAACGGGAACCAGGGAGACCTCAGGAGCGGCGTGACAACGGGTACAGGACATGGGAGTCACGATGCTGAAAAAGTAAGCGAGCGCTCGTCCTCCAGCGGGGAATACCATCCGCTAAGCGCTGACTTCAGGGAACCTCCTCGGATTGTCAAGCGCCGTTTCTCCAGAAGGGGATGGTCTTATAGCGGCGGTCATGTGACCGACCCCGCTTCCGGTGCTCCGCCGTTGGATGTCCCGAGGTCTTCTGGGACTTGTAGTCGGTCTTAGGAGTGCGCTCCTTTGCCGCGCTGTTAGATACCCCCGGGTGGCGCCGATCTTCTGTCTGGAAGCCAAATGGCTCGCGAGGGTCATGACAGTACCCCCTCTCAAGGACCGCCGTCTCGGCGGTTGTCCTGGTTTACCAGGATGTTGGGCGTGGAATTGTCGGAGTAGTTTTGGACAATGTAAGTTAGCTGCTGGTTCCCAAGTCCGTTCTTCCGGCCCAAACCCTTTCCATTCAACCAGGTACTGAACTCTTCCCCTCACTTGTCGGGAGTCCAATAAGGCTTGGACTTCATACTCCTCTTGCCCTTCCACCTCCACAGGGAGGGGAGTCAGAGGTAGTTTCATGTTGGCAGGGCAAGGTCGGAGGAGGGAAACATGGAAAACAGGGTGTATTTTCCAGGAGGCAGGAAGGCTTAGTCTTACCGCAACGGGATTCAGGACGCGGTCTATTCTGTATGGCCCCACGTACTTGGGTGCCAATTTACCCACCCCCTTTAGATGTAAGTTCTTGGTGGATAACCATACTTTGTCTCCCACCCTATACTCGGGTTCTGGCGCTCTCTTTTTGTCAGCATATAGTTTTTGTGTGTTTTGCGCTGTCTCTAAATGGAGTTTGGTTTCTCTGAGAATGGTGCGGAGATGTGTATGGTGTTCTTGAATTGTAGGGTGTGTAGTGACTACAGGCCACTCGAATGGAAGAATGTCGGGGTGGAAACCATAAAGACAAAAGAACGGGGAACACCCTAGGGTGGTGTGTTCTGCGTTATTGTAGGCGAACTCTGCTAACCATATTACGGGGTACCACTCCATGGTGTTTTGGAGGGTAAAGCAGCGCAGGTACTGTTCTAACGTCTGGTTCAGACGTTCTGTTTTGCCATCCGTCTGGGGATGGTAACTTGTGGATAGACGGGCATCAATGTTCATAGTTTCACATAGCTTTCTCCAAAAGCGTGAGGTAAACTGGGATCCCCGGTCTGTTATAAGCACCTTTGGTAGTCCGTGTGCTCTCACCACATGTTGTAGGAATACTAGAGCCAGTACGCCCGCCGTGGGTAGTCTTTTGAGAGGGACGAAGTGGCCCATCTTCGTTAAGTGATCTATAATTACCAGCACGGTGGTGTATCCTTCACAAGGTGGCATCTCAACGATGAAATCCATCGATACCGTATGCCATGGGGTTGGTGGGATGGGTATGGGACGCAACAGCCCCGCTGGTTTCGAATGGCTGACCTTACTCTGCGCACAGATGGCACAATTCTTTAGATATTCTTTGGCATCTGTTCGTAATGTGGGCCACCAGAAGGACCTTTCGAGCCCTGCTGTGGTTTTGTATTCCCCCAAATGGCCTCCTAGCGCGGAATCATGAACCCAGGCAATCGCTTGCTGTTGTTGTGCCTTCTGTGGGAGAAATAAGGCATCGTTCTGGAACAGGAATTCCCCTCTTTTTGTTCTGTGGGCTGGGTCTATTTGTATCCATGCTGAAATGTTGACGTCGGTTAAGGACGCCTTTACAGCCTCGAGGTATTCATCTGACGAGGTGAGAGCATGCACTTGATGAGCAAACGCCTTGCTGGGCAGGATCGACGGCGGATCAGAGGGTAGGCTCGCTTCGGGAGGTATGGTTTCTTCCATACGGGATAAGGCGTCGGCCTTGCCGTTCTGGGGTCCAGGTCTGTATTTGATGAGAAAGTCATAATCAGAGAAGAATAGGGACCAGCGTAACTGACGTGGTGTGAGGGCTCTGGCCGATTTCAGGAACAAAAGGTTTCTGTGGTCGGTGTACATCTCAACTGTATGGCTTGCCCCTAGCAGATAGTGCCTCCACTCTTCGCAAGCCCGTTTGATGGCCAGTAGTTCCTTGTCCGTAATGGAGTAGTTCACCTCACTCGGGGATAGCTTCTTGGAATAAAATGCCACCGGATGGAGTTGCCCCGTTTGTTGGTGCCGTTGTGACAGCACTCCTCCTATGGCGTATTGAGATGCATCCGTCTCCACCACGAACGGCAGGTCAGTATTTGGGTGTAACAAAATGGGAGCTGTTGTGAACCGTCGTTTGAGTTCCTGAAAAGACCGTTCCGCCTCTTGATCCCAGACGAAAGGAGTATTTTTTCTCAGGAGACGAGAGATGGGGTGAATTACCTTCGAGAAGTCCTTTATAAACCGCCTATAGTAATTGGCGAACCCCAGGAATCGTTGTACCGCCTTAACGTGGCTTGGGGCCTTCCAGGAAGTGATTGCCTCTACTTTGGCAGTATCCATTTGAAACCCTTGTGCATTAATGATGTACCCTAGGAAGGCAACTTCCTGTACATGAAATAAGCATTTCTCTAACTTGGCATACAACGAATGTCGTTGAAGACGTGTCAACACTTTCTGCACATGGATGATGTGCTCCTGTAAGGTGGACGAATAGATGAGTATATCGTCTATGTAGACTATGCAACACACCTCCAGCAGACCTCGGAGAACTTCATCCATGAAGAACTGAAATGCTGCTGGGGCGTTGCATAGCCCGAATGGCATTACTTGATACTCGTAGAGACCGAACTTCGTTCGGAACGCCGTCTTCCATTCGTCCCCAGATTTTACACGCACCAAATGGTATGCACCTCGAAGGTCAAGCTTGGTGTATATTCGGGCCCCCTTGAGCTGGTCTAGCAATACGGGAATCAAGGGGAGAGGGTACCGGTTCTTAATGGTTATCTTGTTGATGGCGCGGTAATCGATGCAGGCTCGTAACTCATCGCAGTCTTTCTTGGCGATGAAAAAGAGGGGAGACGAGGCGGGCGACGAGGAAGGGCGGATGAATCCTGATGCCAGGTTCTCCTCCAGATATTTTTTGAGGTAGCGGGTCTCTGGTTCCGTTAGAGCGTACACACGACTGCAGGGGATGTCCGCTCCAGGGTGTAGATCGATCCGACAATCAAATGTTCGGTGGGGAGGTAATGTGGCCGCTGTTTGTTTGTCGAACACCGGTTGGTATTGCAGATATTCATTGGGTAAGGATACAGCGCAGCAATACTCGACTTCTTCCCGACCTTCAGCGAGGAAACTGGCTTGTGTTCTGGAACCATTGTCCTGCAAGAGGTGCCGGGTACAGTGCGTTTTGCAATACTCAGAGGTCAGTGACACCGTACGTTCTGCCCATCGTACTACCGGGTCATGTAGCGTTAGCCACGGCATGCCTAGGATCAAACGGAATTGAGGCGCGTCTATCAGGTCAAACTGCAGGATTTCGTAGTGTTCTTCCCCCACCCGCATTTTCAGGGGAATGGTGTGATATCTAACCGGTCCGGAGGTTAAGGTCTTTCCATCTACGGCCTTCACTATTTCGGGTATACTATCATCTTCTTTTCGTATGGCACCCCAAACCGTCGAGCATACTGGAGATCCATAAAATTTCCGGTGGCGCCCGAATCCAACAAGGACGCCACGTCTAGCAAGCTGTTTTCAGTGATCCATAAGGTTACACACACATTGATGTGTGCTACGGCGGGTTGCATAGTGTTCGCTAGTGCAAGGGGGATCCGTGATGAATCGGTACCCATGGCAGTGATCCCTTCCTGTCGTGGGCTTTCTAGTTTTCCGACTCCTGTGAGAAGGTCGCTGCAGGTACATGTGGGGGACCGGGTCTTTCCGGTGCCTTGGCCCTCGCGCGACATTCCCTAATAAAATGCCCACTCTTTCCGCAGTAAAGACACAGCTTCTGTTGCCTTCTTTTTTCCCGTTCTTCGGGGGTAAGAGGACCTCGCACTCCCCCGATCTGCATAGGTTCGCTGAGATCTATGGTCTTTTGACGGCCTTCGGGGAGCGATCTCATTCTGGGCAACGGGAAGCGGTTCTCACCTCGGCCTTTATCCGTCTTCCGTTCTTGTAGGCGATGTTCCAATTGTACCGTGAGATCAATCATCTCCTCACAAGTGGGAGGCAGCTGAACCACTTGCGATAACACGTCTTTCAGCTCACCTCGAAGACCTTGGTAAAAGAGGGTGGAGCGTTTCTCGGTAGGCCAGTCGGTTTCCACCACCAATCGATTAAAGGTCGTGATATATGATAGCAGGTCCTGCGAGCCTTGTCTCAGAGTGAGCAATTCCCGATCCAAGGATAGCATGTGCGACTTGCGGTCGAACAATCTTCTCATTGCGGTACAGAAATCGTGGAAGTTGTGCAGCACCGGGTCGTTTCTGTCCATCAACGGAATGGTCCAGCTGGCTGCATTGCCCCCCATGTATCACATCATAAAGGAAGTCTTGGCGGTATGTTCTTGGAAGATCGTTGGTTTGCAAAGGAAATGTAGTCGGCATTGGTTAAGAAAGGTCTCAAATTTCTTTGGGTCCCCAAAGAACCTTTCGGGGGGAGCTAATGGTATACCATGAGTCTGGATGACGTGTACTGTCGGAGCAGAATCCTGTGGAGGTTGGGGCGTGCCCGAAGGAGTAAATAACCCTGTACCAGTGGCACCACCTCCCATTACCGGGGTTGTGCGTGTCGCAGGAGGGGGAAGGGTCCAATCTTTTATGTATGTACTCTTGCTAGGGCCTTGTCGCGTAATGCCTGCAACCTCCCTACGCAAGGTACTCATTTCCCTTTTCATGTCCTGGTTCTCTAATCTAGAATCGTGCACTTCCTGTTGTAAAGCCGTAATGCTTTCCAACAGGGAGGTCAACACGACATTGGAGTCCATCGTTCAGGCCGAAAGGTATACGTGGGCTTGACAATCTGTCAGGCCGGCAGTAGCCGTATACTCTAGGCTCCTACTAACCTGCGGATCGATCGGCAGGAATGATGGCGTGTAGAATATTTCCCTTCCCACTGGTGCAACCCCACGCTGGCGAACCAAAACAACCAATACGTGGTAGAGGCACTTAGGGGGAAAGAGAGAGGAACGAATGAAGGGAAGGATGGGGTCCGCTTGTCTCTTCTGTCAGGGAGCCGGAGGGTCTGACGGGTAGTTCTCTAGTAGGCTGCAGTAGTAAGGAGGAGACAGACAAGTCAGAGCATTAGGGAAGGAAGTACCTCTTACCTCCTACCTCCCTGTTCCCCGCTCCAGGGCCCCCACTCACCTACTGTGGGCGCTAACTTCGATTCCCCAGTCAGAGAGACCGTTGGCTTCACGGTCTTGGAAATGGTAGATAGGGTATGGCCTGCGCAGAACCAGTTCGTTCTGTCGTTGCGCACGCGGTAGTTATCCCCACTCCCGTGGCAGCAACGAGCAATGCCTATCTAAACAATAAGGTGCTCTCTCTTTGTAAGCAAATGTTGAAGCAAGCGGCAGGGCTTCCACGCCTCCTCGAGCTGCTCGCGTAGAACGCTGTCGAAGGGAACGGAATCGGGAAGTCCTCGGGAAAGACTCTAGGCTACGGCAGTTACGTCACTGCCTAGCAGAATAGGTTGCAAACGGGTGCTCCTGCTCCTCCCAACGTAGTGTCCTACCTGATCAAGGTACCTCAGGCAGGAACGGGAACCAGGGAGACCTCAGGAGCGGCGTGACAACGGGTACAGGACATGGGAGTCACGATGCTGAAAAAGTAAGCGAGCGCTCGTCCTCCAGCGGGGAATACCATCCGCTAAGCGCTGACTTCAGGGAACCTCCTCGTATTGTCAAGCGCCGTTTCTCCAGAGGGGGATGGTCTTATAGCGGCGGTCATGTGACCGACCCCGCTTCCGGTGCTCCGCCGTTGGATGTCCCGAGGTCTTCTGGGACTTGTAGTCGGTCTTAGGAGTGCGCTCCTTTGCCGCGCTGTTAGATACCCCCGGGTGGCGCCGATCTTCTGTCTGGAAGCCAAATGGCTCGCGAGGGTCATGACAGAATCAAAGGGGTACTTACTGGCATATTTAACACCTGCCTCAAAAACCTGTTTTCCACCAATTCCAGGGTATTAAGATTTGTATGTCCCCATAGCTCAGCCCAATATAAGGCCACCCCAATGCATAACAGGAAAAGCACTGGGCCACCGGCGAGTATGTTTAAAATGAAGCCCCTGATATATCTTTAACAGCCCTCCTACCTGTTGCTCTAATTTAGTCCTTCGTTTAGAGATATGGTGAGCCCAGTCTATTGTTCCACTTAATGTGACACCCAGGTATTCAAACAGGTGGACTTGGTCTAGGGGTAGCCCATTAGCTAGGGTTCGATCGAGTGAAATGACATGGATTGAAATCCATATACTTGGTCTTAAATACATTTATTTCGAGCCCCATATCTGAGCAAAACCAGCTAAACTAGCCCAGTAGATCCCATTGGGGATTTAGCCATCAGAGTGTCATCTGCAAACGTAAGGGCAGGAACCCTCAAATGTTCTAGTTTGAGTGCATTGTTATCGCATTTATTTAGGTAGCTAACCAGATCGTAAATACATAAAGTTAAGAGGGTCGGGCCCATCATGCAACCCTGTTGAACACCTTTATTTACAGGGAAGAGGTTCGGTCACTTCACTGTGTTTGCCACATTGAACCTTGGCATAGTTTGACTCATGCAGTCTCTCTAAAATTTTGTAATTCTACAGAACCTTCTCAAGAGTAGCTCTCAGCACCAAATCGAAGGCCGCTCTGAGGTCCACAAATACAGCATATAGTCTGCCCCCACCAATTGTAACAGCCTTCCAGTATATTAAATGGAACCTGAACATTTGATCTATAGTCGATGTACTGGAGCGAAAGTATCTATTAGGCTTATTGGCCTGTAGTTCGCAGGGTCTAAAGGAGAACCCTTTTGGTACACTGGAAAAATGTCTGCTCCGAACCTGGAGCGCGGAACATTAAGACCCTTAAGAACAGCATTAGATATGAATGAAAGGTTGGGGCCCCATATTTTTATTTCTGTCAGACATAAATCCGCCAGGTTTTGTCTATACCTGGGGCTTTGTGTGGAAACACCTTCCTGGTGGCACATTCAGCATCTTCACAGAAGATGGGAGGGAAATCATCAAGACTGTTCAAGGCGGTTATGTCAGTAACGTTAGCAACCCGGACAGTCACATACTGGGGTCCACTACCGCGCGGGTTTGAGTATAAACTCGAAAAGTGGGAAATCCAGACCTCTGCTGATATGTTGTTATCTATTTTGGAAAGTTCTTCCACATTGCCCTTGGTAACCAGGTTCCAAAAGGTTGTGGGATTTTTTTCCCTTGTTGCTGTAAGAACAACTCCCATTTACCAAGGTCCTGCACGTTTTTGGCGAGTTTTAGTATTTTATTGTAACCAGCTCTACTTTGTTGTGTCTCCACTCTATCCTCGGTTTTTAAAGCAGTTATCAGGGCTTTTTTGGCCAATTTACATTGACTATTAGATCAGGGTGGTACTTCCCTTGTTTTACCCAGATTTCCCTCTTCTGTATAGGAGACCTTGTTGAGATCCTCAAAAAGGTTGAGGTGCATCCCTCCTATTGCTTTTAAAGAATTTGCCTGATTTTTAAATCAAGGTCCAGGTGACAATAAGCTCAAAGACCCCTTTCAACTAAGCCGTATATGTGCCTTATGGTTTCCTCTGAGCGACTCGCAGACTGCCCTTGTATTCTCCGCGTGTTATATGATAACCGGCATCTATGATCTAGGGGGTTAGATGTTGTGGCCACAGCTTCATTCCTGACTAAGCCCAGTGAGCTCTAGTGCATTGTGATCGCTGTCTATTCTTCTAATGACAGTCACGTCCGAAACGCAAGGCCATAATCTACCATCCACCAAGATGTAATCTTTTAAACTCGGACCAGATGCTCTGCTGAAGGTGTGTTTCCCATCCTTGTCTGAGTTTGTCCTTCTGTCACATGCTCGTATACCCTGATTCAATGCTTACGCATTCATTTGTATTGCTAGGGGAGACCATTAATCAATGGGTCGAAGATTCAGATTAGGAATAGCCCAGAGGCAAGCACAGAAAGATATATCTAGTGGCTCAAACTGGCAGTTAGAGTCACCACCCACCAGTTTGACAACATCTGGGGCTAGTTTTGCCATGTGGGAAGCAAGGAGACTTAATGAGGGGATTCCTGTTCACTCTTTGAAGGTCTCAGATACACATTATATATACCGAAGAGAAGGCCGAAGAGAATTTGATAGTAACACACAATATATCTTTAGATATTTCCTCTGAACACAGCACTGAACGGCCAACGTGTGTACCCACCCTGGTTAGAACGCCTCCTGGAGGACTATTGCAAGCCCTTTGCTACAGCTACGATACCGTGAGAGTCATACCCCGACTAGTCTATGGGAGAACAGTGGCAAGCTTCTTGAAAAGGACATATGTTGTAATGGTCAATAAATGATTCCCAGTCTGAGTTGCCAAGTTTGGAGGCGAATCCCGCAACATTCCATGATACTACCCTCATGGTAAGTTTCCTCCCAATAGTCTGCCTAACTATAGACTCTCCTGTGTTAACTACTAGCGCATCTGATGCATTACAGAGTTAAGGAATCCCACTCGTTTTGTGTTCCATCATGTTTGATCTAGGGCGAGTGAGATCACATGATGTTGAAAGAAAAGAAAGAACCTGACTTTCCAGATCTGGATCACTTTCTAGGGAATCAGACAGTTTGTCCCCTCCTAAAAAAATGCTCCTCCCAGGCTGAATGGGGTAAACATTGAAACTAACCCTTTGCCTTCGGTCAATCAGCTTGGTCAAGGGGCCCAAACCTATTTCAAACAGGAACAGTGCATACATCATGGGTTTGTCGCAGCCCAAATTCTGACAACGTGTCTCTTGGGAAGCTGATCTTGGTGGATCCAACAATAGGTTTATAGACGTATCCCAAAGGGAGGAGCGTTATTCTGGACGGCCCCATTCCCCCTGGACATCTGTGAATCTTGTTTCGTAACAGGTTCCTAACCGCCCCCGGATCTCTCAAATTCATAATGATACAATCTCCTTCTTTGTATTTAATCCCTTTCTATATTTAGGTCACTCTTCGAGTAAAAAGGATCTTGTCAACCAATGATGATGGGAAATTCTTATGCAGACCCAACCAGTTTGTAAACTTGTTTTTAAGTTTGGGAAATGTTTCCTTCTGATCTGTTCTAAGGGCTTGAACTCCGGCCCTCACAACCACGTAGGGGGGGGGGCTTCAGGGGGCTGGCCAATCACTGGTAAATTCCTTGTTTCGTTGGGTGCTAGAGCCTTCTTTTCGTTACCCTGGCCAGACTGTATCTCTGCACTTGAAGTACGCTCCTTAGCGCACTCAAAGAATATCAGCGTGTGGCGGGCTGAGGCATTCCCTTCCACGGTATAGCCGGCGTCCACTCTTTCGTCTATCATATTTCTGTACTGTAATTAAACTTTGATTTGATAAAGACTCTGTGCCAACACCTAATTTTCAAGGCTGCTCTACTGGAAAAACTGCTTGGTATGGTCAGGGAAGAGGTGTGGCGCCGCGGCCAGGGCGACTGACTCCGGAATCTGGGGATCACGGTTCGATCCCCGGCGCCGGTGGCAGATTAGTCCAACACCATGTGACTCTGGGCAATAGCTTGCTTATTCTTCCCGACGGCCCCCAGCGCCTAGAGACCCTTACGGGTGAGTGCTCGCACTTTACAAATGTGGATATTATTATTATAACTCAACCTCAGATAATCTGGCCAGTTTTGGAGAAAATGTCTCCAATATCACCCACCAGTTCATCGACCAAGCTTGTTTTGCCAGATTTCACTTTTCCGTCCCAATTCCCTCCATCGGTATGCTGGTTAGGACGCTCTGGAGGCTGGGGAGAACATACTAATGGGGTAATCAATATATTAGTTTTGCTTTTAGCTGCACTTTTAACCTTCTTGACAACTTGTCGAGGTTTTTTATGTGTGGCCCCTCCAGACTGTGTTACACTATGTACTACTTTAGGTCTTCTACTATGGACCCCGTGAGGCGAAAACGGCACAGGTGACTCAGCTACAGATTGAGTAGATGGCATTTGTCTCAAAAGAACTTCAGAGTCCAAGGACGTATGACTGTATGGAATGTCAAAGTCTTTAGTGGCCCCTACACCCAAGGATAGTCTCCTCTCTGCGAGCTCAATCTTGGTAGCAACTACTCCAATTGCTCTCTAGAGCATACGGTCAATCGAAGTCGGCTGTGTCAGTAAACTTGTTTGCGAGGCTTAAGCCCCCACAGTGCACTTTAGTTTTCCCATGATTTGTAGTTGAAAAAACAACTCAAATCTGACCAGTATATGTTCTTACGCCAGGTCAGGCTATTGTGTAAAGGAGCGAAGGGTACCAATGGGTACTCAATGTAAAATAAAGTACTGATCACACACTCTAGCAGGCCTGTCACTGAACTCTAGTACCTCTGATACCCGGTGGAAGAGGGGTGGCCCAGCCCAGCTTCGTTCGACCACAGACCGGTGCAGACGGGCCCGCTCTTGGCACGGTCTTTGCCTGGGCGATGCCCAGGCATGTCCCACGCTGAGGGACCCCCGCCATGAATTTCAAATTTACCTCCTGGCGCGATGAGATGTCAGCAGCGGCTTTCCTGCTGGAAGGTCTACTGGGGCTTGTGGTCTGCCCCCACTGCTATTGGCGCATGCATTCTCCCCGTGCCGCGTGACCCCCAGTAAGAATTTTAAGGACGCCTCCAGGCACGATATTTCAGCAGCAGCTTCCCTGCCGCAAGGTCTACTAGGGCTTGTGGTCTGCCCCCACTTCTATCGGTGCTTGCTTTCTCCCCACGCCGCGGGTACCCAGCAGGAATTTCAAGAGCCCCTTCGTGCACAATGAGATGTCGTCAGCGGCTTCCCTACCACAAGGTCTCCTGGGGCTTGTGGTTTGCTCCCACTGCTATCAGCGCTTGCCTTATCCCGGCACCGCAGGACCCCCAGCAGAAATTTCAAGAGTGCCTCCGGGAGCGATGAGATGTTGTCGGCGGCTTCCCTGTCGCAAGGTGTCCTGGGGCTTGTGGTCTGCCCCACTGCTATTTTCCCTTGCTTTCTACAATCCAATTTGAGAGGGTTGGAAATATGAATGTGTGTTTTAATGAACATCAGGTCCAGGGTAGAACCTTTATTGCGGATCGAAATGGTGCAGTGTTTCAGTAGGTTGTTATGAAGGATTTGAGGGGGTTGTGTGGGTGTTTCCATCTTTTGCCCGCGGGAGGTTTGAATCTCTCAGCAAACTCTGAATATAAGAGGAGATGAGGAATGTGACAATGAAGGAATGCATCTATAATCCCTTTTTGCTGCCAGGTGAGTCGCGTAAGATGTCCGCGCTCTGTGGTTTTGTTGTTTGGATTCTCAGGAGTGACACAATGCAACGAGGAGTAGTTTATTAAATTGATCAGTTTGCATTCAGGGGCTCCAGGAGACACAGGCAACCCCCACCAAATGTTTCTGTTTCATCAAGTTGGAAGAGGCTATGTTGAGGGGCAGTGGTAGCTTTCTGAAGGGTTGTACGTTTAATACTTGAGACAGTGTTTCCGTCTGTGTCAGAGTAGGAGTAGGTATGCTCCAGTTTATAATCCAAACTACCTTGATTTACACTGGCACTATAATGTCTGGTTTCATGTCTGGCATTATACTGTCTGGTTTCATGTCTGGCATTATACTGTCTGGTTTCATGTCTGGCATTATGCTGTCTGGTTTCATGTCTGGCATTATACTGTCTGGTTTCATGTCTGGCATTATAGTGTCTGGTTTCATGTCTGGCATTATACTGTCTGGTTTCATGTCTGTCACTATAACGTCTGGTTCAGATGGGATGGGGAGGCAGATGGGTTGGTGGTATGGTAGTCAGGAGAGAGATCAGTGTGATCCTCTCTAGTCACGGGAGATGCTTTCATAGCTTTAAGATCATCAAACAAAGTGGTAAAGATGTGGAGACCCTTGGCCAAGGTAACCTTCACATTTTCATATGGGGAAATGTACCTCACATTTGTGGTTATGGTAACCAGAGATAGTACGGTTTTTCCCAGTGAGCAATTTTTTGTGGTCCTTGGGGCTACGAATAAAACATGTTGTGTAAAGCTCAAGGAAGGAATATACTTCTTAAAAAAGAACATAGGCCAGGCACAATAGAGCCTAGCCTGTGACTTTGGCATTTGACAGTGGAAGGATTCTGGGTAGTGACTGAGGGTAGTTGTGACTTGGCCATGGAGTCTGATCTATGATATGAAAGTCTCTTTGCTTTGGGTGTGGGGGCCACAATAAGACCATGAGAACAAGAGGATACCTGACTGATCCCGAGACTCAGCATGGGACAGGAGGACATGCGGCCGTGGGGAGTCTCTAGGTAGAGATGGAAAATAGAGTAGATAAACCTCACAGGAGTGCAAAAGGTGTGCATCAGCATGGGCTTTGAGATCTATCAGGAAACACAAAACACATTTATGTGCAGAGTCATTTTGAGGTGTACAACTTAACTTTTAAGTGCAAAGTCACATTAAAGTGGAAGATATTTAAGTGCAACATCATCAGGATTTTGGAAACACTTTCAAGAAACACAAATGACATGCAGAAGAAAAGACAGAGAGCTCATTTGCCCATAAGTCCATCGGTGCAAGGGGAAATTTGTTTTGCTGCTTTTTGACCTTCGGTGCGGCTTTCGACAATGTATATCGAGGGCTTCTCTGGAAGAAATTAACTTTAAATGGAAAACCAAATGGGTAATTGTGTCTCTTGGTACAACTCACCATTTTGAACAGGGCAAGGGCAGTGGTAGATTGTCATAGCCACTGATCAGATAAGGTGGTCATGGAAAATGGGTCAAGAAAGGGACACACTCTTGCCTCGATCTTACTCTCCCTCTCTTTGGCTGACCTCTCTAAGCCTCCTAAAAATTCAGCATTCTTTTCTCCAAAAACTGGAGGAGTTCAGATCCCTGGCTTACTGTATATGGTTGATCTGGTTCTTATAGATAAAACCCAAATAGGTCTCAAATGTAAATTTCAGACTTTCCATGGCTATTATTGGCCCCATTAACTGATAAACATGTTAAAACCAAAACATGTTGATCTCAGGAGGCAAAACCAAGATGTTTTCATGGACTATTGGGGATCACAGAGTGGAGAAAGTTACTTCATATGAATATTGAGGGCTTTTATTTCAAAATAATCTCCAGTGGGCCCAACATACAGACCAGGGAAAATGTCAGGCCTCAATGATAATTCCTGGGCTAAAAAGGTTTAATTACACATATGGCGGTTCTTCCATGCCCCCCGCCCCCCTTTAAAAGCTTATAAAGTCATGGTTCAGCCTGTGTTTTGACATATAACCAGCTGCTTAGTCTTGAAGGGAAAATTAATATGGACCACTGTGGGAGCGTTTACCTAAAGATACTTTTACATTTACCTAAATCTCAGGGGTCCGAGCAATTCATACTGAACTGAATTCAACCTCCCAGAATTATAGGAATAAATATCAAACTCTGTGCTACATAAACAATTTACCAACCTCTGAACAAGAGAAGATTGCTAGTCTTAGTTATAAGGAACTACTAAATAGCGAATTGGATGGGGCTAAATCAACACGTAAAATAATATTGTCTATTTATATGTGTATGAATTTAGAGTTACTCAGTATGGGATCTATGTTCACTTTCTCATAAAGCAGCAGCTCATGTTTGTGTCATATAATAGTCTGGGAACAAGACATAGTGCGGCAGATTTACAAGCCCCTTGCGTCCCCTTGCGCCTCCATTGTGTCACTTTTTTTAACGCAACGGCGGTGCAAATAATGCGGCCAATTTACAACATGATGCATTTAGGGAGATACGTCACGTTGTAAAACCCTGCGTCACATTATACCTGCGTCAGGTATAATGTATGCAGGCTAGGCGTTCGCACGCAAAAAGCAATGTAGAACTGATGCAGTGAAATTTACAACATTTCACTGCGTCACTCTACACCTTCACTGCGTCAAAATCCCTACGCCTGCTCAGTCCAGGCGTAAGGAATGACGCAGGGCTGTTTGTATGGGACTCAGCCATGTGTTGTGGCGGATTGCTGGAGTTGCGTCACTTTCATGAGCAACCCCAGCAATGCGTCCCTTTTGGGCCCACAGATGCGTCAGAATTTCTGACACACCTGTTAATCCTTGTGCCATGGAGCCCTGTGTTGTAAATACAGCACATCCATGGTGGCGCAAGGACATTTGGCGCTGGCGCAAGGAAACTGACGCATCTATGCTCTGCCCCACTATCTTTAAGTCAAAGACCTTTGGTGGCCTTGTTTCTGAGCTCCTGGAAGGATAAAAATTATTTTCCCTCACATCAAAAAATTGCATAATCGAATGCATGGACACAAGAACTTGAAATTTAGAATAGAGGTGAATCCTGTGTATATCGTACCAGCCCTTGCCAAGATGCCTCAAACAAACGATGGTTATTGTTAACAATATTTTTTATTGAAACAAGGAAAGACATATTTAAAACCATCTCTTTTAAAATATGGTGTTAGTTATGCTTGGCAGCTAAATGCCTTTTAACTGAGACTTATTTTTTTAGGTTTGATATGTGCTGTAGGTAGATTTTTTTAAAATATGAACGGATACGAAGGAGTAAATAAAAGCTCCATTGTTGTTTTTTTATAGTGTATTTATAGAATGCTTTGCAGTGGTGGCTTTATATTTGTTTTTCTTCAGGTTGTGAATGGAAAATGTTCCTAATAAATGTTATGTATGACCTGAACTGAAGAGTCAGGTACAAAGTCACCCTAGATGCAACATCAGACCGAGAGTGTGTGAGAGCAAATGCAGGAAAAAGACACATTTAGGTGCAATGCCACATTTAGGTGCGAAAGCAAATATGTGTGCAAAATCTTTGTCTAAATTATAGATAGTAGTAAAAGGCATCCGTAAACGTTAAATTATACTAATGAATGGGATCAAAAATCATAATATTTTAGACCAAAATAGTTTGGCTGAAGTTTAGATAGATTACCAGTATTCCATTAACACTCAAAATCTTTAATCTGTCATTGCCTGCTCTAGCAGACCCCAGATCTTTGTAACTTTGTGAGTTGTCCTCTACACTTGTGAAATATCTTCTTTTTCCTCATTTCCTACAACAGTGTGACCTCTTGGCGACGAGGCTCATGCTGAGCGCCAGTTTTAGCTCTCAGAGAGTGAGCAATCAGGAAGCCAAAAACATCACATTAGCTATTGATCCCGGTCACTTAAATCAACGTCCCTCCGCCTCCTCTTCCCCCCTAAACCTTGCTTTGAATGGATTGGGGTACACTCCTTTTCCTAGTTAGAGACCAAACACTGGAACGCTCTTCCTCGCACACTAAATGCACAGAAAAATATCCATCACTCCATGTGGCACTCAAAACCTAGCTTTCCGCTGCTAACACTGAACTCTGTTTTTCACCTCTCTTGCTCTAACCAGAATCCACCACACCAGGAAACCCTTTTGGGTGACAGTTTCACACTTCACAAGTTCCTATGGTTTGAAATAGAATAGAGTAACTGATCAAATTAAGAGGATGTTCCAGCAGGGTCAAGAGTGGGGCTGAATAGCCAGATGACAAATGTAGCTAATTTCTGGGGGGAAATGAACCTCCAGTAATGCTCAAGTTTCTTACAGGACCACTCAACATGCACCCACCTGCCTGCCTCCTTCTGACAATGACTGATGTGGTCAGAATGTCCATTTGAAAACTGATGCAGGTGTATAATGCAGTTGATGTAGTGAGGAAAACTGAGTCACACTTAGGTTGAAACTTAGGGGGAACGTGTGTCATGCCTTGTTGATTTGTGTCTCTGGTTGATGTCAGACCTTCTGGAAGGAATTGAAAGCCAAAAGTGTTTTTTAAGGGATGTCTCACACCATTGGCGTAACGATAATTGAGGGGGCCCCCCTGCAAGGTATGTGGAGGGGCCCCCTCCGGATTCTTATCACGAGCTCCCCGGCCAAAGTGCAGTGCTGAGGGGGCCCCCTGGAGCTTGGGGGCCCCCGTACTGCGGGGGATGCGGGGGCCTGTGTTACGCCCCTGTCTCACACCGTCACAGATTCTCAAAATTTGCTAATTTTATGAGATCATCCGCTTGTATTGAACAACACGAGGAGAAATGCCCTTCAGCTTGGTTGGTCCCTGCCAGTACTGGGGGGCAGATCGTCACCTCAATGGCTGGTTGATTCACCACAATCTGCCGCGTCCTCCATATCACGCTAGAGCCCGAGAGCACAATATCAATTCACCTTTAACTTCTCGGAAGCTCTTTGCAGCTGGACAGAAAAAGGACTGGACGGTGGTCAGGACACCACGTCGCTGCCCTCCTCCAGAGCCAAGGGGCCGGCTGATGCTGTGAGCTGAGGTGCAGAAGGAAGTCTGCCACAAGTGCAGAGAACTGGTCAAAACATATTCTCAAGAAGTGTGAGATCAGCGCCTGCAAACATGTAGAGAAGAGGCACTCAGACCAAAATAAGGCAAGAGTGAGGCTGTTGTTGGTATCATTACCAAAGCAAACCGCAAAGTTGCAGCTCACTCTATGTTTCTCTTAGAGAAGGTCCTAACAGCACCATTCATCGAGGCTGAGGCCGCGACTGCTGAGGAGAAGAGCTTAAGACGTCTCTGGCATCAACCGCTCTTCGACTGTCATCCTGAGGTACTCTTCAAACATGCAGCCTTTGACTGTGTGTCTTCCTGCCCTTGGGCCATCCCAACTCTACATATTTTCTCACCTAAATACAACCCAAAACACCGGACCTCGATGGTTACAACCCAGACAGTGACCGGATCCCAGACTGAACCCCACTGCCAGCCCAGGTGGAGAAATGGGACATCCTTGTTTGACACCGTCAACGAGCTACTGAGGACTTGGACTCACTTATGTTTTGTTGGAGCCTGGTGATGGGACCGTCAGCCTTTTGAGCATCTACACGTGTCTATTGAAGCCCTTGCAGCGATATCTGACATGACTCCCCTCAGTGGCCTTAGTCCACGTCTGACGCAAATATTGAGTGCCCCGCCCATTACAGTGCTTAGAAGACTAGAAATGTCATGTGGCACATAAACCAGGCTTGCTACACCTACAACAAGTAAGACCGTGAGGAACATTCTTAAACTGCATTCTGATCCTGCTTATACACCAACCCAACTCACAACATACAACTACTTCAGAAAGTCAAATACAGTGGTGCGCTGTTGTGCCAGAATGTTGTTGTCATTCTCACATCTGACATAAATATTGTGTCGTAAAACATTGGTGATAAAAATATTAAGAACACAATATATACGACAGATTATATTTCTGACAATAATATTATAGATGGTATAGAGCCCAATGATACCCCCCTGCCCAGTGTATAGCGATGCACAAAGATAGACATGAGACAAATTTTCATGAAGGTCAGATCCCTACACTTGGAGATTGCATGATTACAGCTATTGCATTTCCCTCTACTATTGAAGCTCTGGTGTCAAGCTAAGCATTATTCCTTTGGCAAGACATGGCACTGAGGGCCATATTCTCAAGGAGCCTTCGCCGAGTTAATGGCACTTTAGCGCAGCCAAATTTGCGATAAACTTATCTCCCCATTCACAAGCTGGTGCTAACAGCCCATAACACCTGTTTACCCGCGATAGCGGCCGCAAAAAACATCACCACAGATGACCCCGGCAACGATCGCTAATGAGATGCAGAATAGACATTCCCTTGCAAAAAGCAGCGACAACACCACTCCGCAACATTCACAACAACCAGCCAGATTGGTGATAAGATCACAAAACGTGTGATAAAGCGCGTTAGCAGCAGGAAATTAACACCTGCTCTGACCTGGTGTAAAGTCGGACGACAACCGGCAGCTGCCAAGGGAACACAGCCCAGAGCCAAACATAAAGAACAACAGATGCACCCGGGAAACTGAACATGCAGCCCGGAGCCCCAATAGGGCTACAGCACCCACCGCCACCACACCCAGGATAACCCCCACCCCTGCCCCCCACTCAGACCAACACTGAGGCAGCGCAGACAAAGACAGCGACCTGCTGAAAAAGCGCCAACCTCACAGACCCAACACCTGGAAACGTCATTGCCCACCACAAACTCAAAAGGACAACCCTCCTATGCATCCTGACCAGCATCGCCCAACAGGCCGATGGCACCAACACATCAGACAACCAACATCCCACCCCACACCAAGCTGCTGGCTGTGCTGCACCTGTTGGCCTCTGGTACCCCCCAGTCAACACCCGCCAGAGTCGGAGGAGTCTCACAGCCAGCCGCATCCAAGTCCCTCAAACCTGTCCTGGATGCCATCATCAGCCTGGTACCTCAGTATCTATACGTCTACCACAATGCGCAGGATCCGCTGGAGACCAAGCAAGGACCATACACCATAGCTGGATGTACGCTCATGTCGGGGGCAATACACAGCACACATGTCCTACTTGTGCCCCCTGGTGACACAGCACACAAACACCGCAACAGAAAGCACACGTCTCACATCAATGTGCAGGCAACATCCCAACACCGTGGAATCTCCTCCAACGTTGTTGCCAAATACCCAGCCAGTGTGCATGATTCCATCATTCTCCGACAGTCCATCATCAACCAGCACTCCCAGGATGGCACCAAGGGGAATGCACTGCCCATTGTCAAGTACCAAATGAACACCCCACACACCTCAACTCCACAACCATGCAACTCACAGCTCTGGCAATGCACACGTCCCAAAATCACATACAACATGCAAAACCACATGCCCACCCACCAGACATGACAGCACAATGGTATTCTGGGCAAGCCCTGAACATGAGCCATCAACAGCATGGCACCTCAGCCACACAACAGCGAAGTGTTGGGAGAGGTGGGAACCAGGCATGTGTGAAGGAGGCAAGTGAACCATCATTGGGAAAGTACACAATGCCAAGAGTGGTGGCGATGTGCTGGACAGACTGCATATGCATAACACACCCGTATCCATGTCGACATACACCGCAGGTTTATGGAGTGTATTGGACAGTGGACGCAACCATGTCACCCCAGCCAGTGGAGAAGATCGCAGAAATGTAGCCTGCTACGTTCACCCCTGTAAGCGTGAGCGGAGTGGGCTGGCCCTGCGTACGCCAGGCCAGCGTAGGGGGGTGAATTCAAAGCACGTAGCCCTGGGCGTAGTCCTCTTCTGGAATGCCCAACGTCTCTGCCAGGGTGGCACCACTCGCCCCGCCACGGGGCCTGCGCCGTACTCGTGAGCGGAGTTGCCTGCGATCCTGTGCGCCTGCTGTACCCCGGGCCACTGGTCCCCTAACCCGCCCAGCCCGTCCATGAGCAGCCAGGCCTCACTGCTCACCTGCTGACACCGGCGTGTGTCAAGGAGGGCCCACCATGTGCCGATGCACCCTCCAAGCCCGAGGCCCGCGACCTTGGCAGCCTGCTGGGACCATCACGGCCTCCTCGAGCAAGGCCCACAGTCCTTCGTTCACGTTGACGTACTCCACCGGCATACACAGTAGACAAGTAGGTCACACATTTGGAACTGAGTCTTGGTTATGGCAGAGTACACACTTCATGGCAGAGTTTATAACACCGTACTCCCTCCGATGTGGTGCCACCGACTCTGTGCATAGCATCCGCACGACACCTGTCTGTGGTCCCTTGCTGACTACTGCCATTCGGCCTCAAATGCGTTCGAGCAGGTCACGCAGTTGGAACTGAGTCTTGATTTGCGTGTGGCATAGTTCATATCATTGAGCGCATGGAGAGGAGTAAGAGGAAGACGTGGTTCAGTCCTGAGGAAAAAAAGGTCCTCGTTATGGAGGTGACCGAACACTGCCAACAACTGCTCTGGTGTCAATAACTCTGTGCCTCGCGAGCCAACGACATGTGGCTGTGGGCCCCTGCTGAGCGATGGCTCCGGACTACACTGTGGACAAGTAGGTCACACATGTGGAACTGAGACATGATTTATTTATGAACGATTGCAAGCCATTGTACATGCATCATCGCAGACTGCATCCCCTTTCAGCACTGGTGCCACTAACTCTGTGCCCCATAATCCATGGACACTCTCTGGGTAAACTTTGGTGGCGTGTGAGTCTATGGCCCGGGTGTTGTCATCATCATCATCATGTAGCCGATACTGACTTGCTGTCAAGCATGTGTCTGCAGCATTCATCTCCTCCATATTGCCTGTGTCTGCTTGGTCCTGCCCTCTGCATCAAGCCCTGGAAAAACACCTTCCACTGTCCCCTGAAACACTCCGCGACATTCACCTTGGACATCGACCTGGACCCGCTCTGCTCTGGTGTCCCTATCTCACTGCACCGTAAGTCACCGTCCCATGGCGGTGTGCCTGTGCCTGCCGCACTACATCCGAGGCCACTAACTCTGTGCACCACTAATCATGGATAGGTTCTGTTTGAGTTCTGTGCTGTGGACAGCTCACGCAACAATGTTACCTCATGCAGTGAGGAAGACCTGGGACTATGATGAGGAAGATGCGGCAAGTGTGCGGACGGGAGATGGCACAGACAATGGGACGGCAGGAGGCAACAACCAGACAACCAGAATGCAGGAATGCAGACTGGAGGTGGTAGTCCAGCTACACACCCGGATCTATGATTGGTTATTTTGCTGTGGATTGTGGACGCAACTGTCACCTCAGGCAGGGTGGAGGACCTGAGACGCTGTTGGGTGAGATGTGGCAGGTGTGACACACCCTACGGCAGCTGCGGCAGGGATATCTATAGGGATACAATCTGAGACAATTTCGCACATGTGCACGCTCAGCCCTGGTGCCCCTACCTCAGTGCACTGCAACTCACGGAACCTCCTGACTGAATGTTGGGTGACCTCTGTACTGGCTCCAGCTCCACCCATGATGCTCTGCAGTTGACTCTGTTATGCAGGTGTTTTCTGTTTCCATTGCACTGGTGTCCACTGTTCAAGTTGTTGCCAGCACCAAGCACTCCGTGCGGACTGGCTTATACTCACCCCACACACATCCAGTACAGGCGTCATTGTACATGTGGCCCTGCCAATAAATGGGCAGGGCGCAAGTGCCCGTAGCCAGTTCAACATGGTATCTGCGTGTGTCCCTGTGGTCTTGTATGCATGAGGGCCCTGGGCCCTACGACATTACATTGTGCTGTGTACAGCGGACGCAGACATGTCACCGCAGGCAGCGGGTTGGGCTTGGACATGTAGCTTTGTCGTCACCCACTCAATTCGTAAGGGGAGCGGACTGGGCCGTCGTATGCAGAGCCAAAGTGGGTTGGTGACTGATGTGTGCTTACCCCTGGGCATTTTTCTGTACTGGGAATGTGCATCTACATGTGTTTCTATTGCAGTGGGGGTCACCTTTCTGGGGTGTAGGTTGTCCCTGAATGGAGATAGCCACCCACGTATGTGGCCTAGCTCGCCTTCCATGGGTTCGGACCACACCCGCACCTGTTGGGCCACCTCCTTTTGGCGTTGTGACACCTGGCATTGGGGTGCCATGTGTGGGTCGGTGGGGTGTTGTGAGCCAGCTGTGCTTGTGGGTGCTTCATGCTGTGTGGTCTGTTGCAGGGGCTGGGTTCTCCTCTTAGTAGCTTGGCTGCCCTGCTCCTGGTGGTGGGTTGCGTGGGATGTCCATGGGCTGTTGTAGGGCGTCGGTGTCGAAGGTGTGGTGGTCCTCTCTGGCATCATTGATGTGTGGTCTTCTGTGCTCTGCTGGAGGTGTTGCGTGTCCCTCTGCTATGTGAAGGGGAGATGCATGTTGACATTGTGTTGACATGTATGTTGGTGCATTTTTCTTGGTTACATGCAGACTGTGTGACAATGTACATTGTGACTGTTTGGGTGATGCAGGACATAGATGAGGAACAGTGTACATTTGGACTACATGACGGATGTGAGGTTGTACGTCTACATTTCCATTTCACAGTTTCCAGCCCTGTCAGATGTAGTAGGCCTGTTTCTGTGCGTGTGCAGAGCCAGTTGTGTCCTCTGCTCTGCAGTGTCGGGGTTGCACATTGTGCCACATTGTCATCAATGTGGATGTGCTGTGATTGCTATGTGTGTGTGTTGCAGTGTGCCATGGGGATGAGGGACATGATCCAGGGTCATTGTGGGTGTGCAGTGTGCTATACTTGATTGTGCTTGTGTGCCATTGTGCCCATCTCCCCCCGTCCCCCCAGTCCCTGGTCGTTCCTCACCCTGTTGTTGCTGTGTCAGGTCCTCTCAAGCTGTGTCCGTACTCCTCCCTCCTTGCACCGTCTACACACTGATGCCTGGCCTCATTTCCTCCTGCTCCTCCTGTGGCGCAGGACTCCCACCTTCTGTCGCCGCTGCTGCATTCCTGTTGGCAGCGGGTTTGTGCCTGGTTTTGGTTTCCAGGTCATGCCAGCACCTCTCGCCTCATCCATTGTCCTCCTCGACACTCCGGCTGCATTCCAGGTAGTCTGATTGTGGGACAGTTGCTGGTACTGTTCTGTCACCTCCGTGATGCTGGTCTTGTGTTTCTGCAAACTGCACCCCGTCTTCCTCTCCCTTTTCTCCCTGGCCTTCCCCAACACTTTTATACCTTGCTGTTGGTCTGTGGGGCTTGTGGGGTTTGTGTTGACCTCTGCGCTCGTTCAGGTTGCATCCATGGTGCTGCGCACTTTGGATTTTTTCTGGTGTGTTTTTCTTGTTCTGCTTTTATGGTGCATTTTCCCGCCAGACGTGTAAATGTAAAATGTAAATGTATTTGTACTTATATAGCGCACTTCTACCCAGAGGTCTCGTAGCGCTGTATTCATACCGCTGTGGAACCCTTCCTGGTTTTCCTGTGAGATGTCCACTCCTGGGCGCCCCCAAGGTGAAGCCAGGCATCCTAGCGCTGTGGGGGCCGTTGTGGAGATTAAGCAAGCTATTGCCCAGAGTTGCACAGTGGGACCCATGATTAGAATAGGCACCGAGGCGAGAATGATCAGGTCAGGGGAAATTGAATCCAAGAGCCGCCGAGGCAGGAATTGAACCCTGGTCCCGGGCCAGACCTCTGCATCAGGGTCTGCCGCTCTAACCATTGAGCCACACTTCTCCGATTTGCAGGCCTGTGGCTGGTTTTCACAGCTTTTTTTATCGCGCTTGGCATCATCGCAGCTTTTTTTGCATTGGTGTTTCGCATTTTGCGGCGTGACGTTGTTTTTGACGCGTTATCTGGTGACTATCACATGGTACCGCCATGTTGTGAATACTTGGTTAACAAGGCGTAAATTTCCCGCGATGGACTGGGATGTTGTATGTTGCGTTATTTTTGCAATGATTATCAGACGTTCTTGAAAATATGCCCCTGAGTGTGCAATCTAATTATTGTGGGTTGTGAGTGTATACACTGTTTGTGAGTTTCTAAATCTACAATATTGCTCATCCTTGCCAATGGGATCGTCCATCTGATGCACCTATGAGAGACCCCAAGAAGGGATCATACCAGCATAGCCAAAGGGTCGTTCATCTGCTGCACCTATGACAGACCCCTAGAAGGGATCACATCAGGATAGCTGAAGGGGTCATCCATCTGCTGCACCTATGAGAGACCTGTAAGAGCGATCACACCAGCATAGCCAAACGGGTCATGCATCTGCTGACCTATGAGAGACCCCAAGGGATAACCCCAGCAAAGTTGAAAGGGTCGTCCATTTGCTGTACCTATGAGAGACCCCTGGAAGGGACACACCAGCATAGCTGAAGGGGTCATCCATCTGCTGCACCTATGAGAGACCCCTAAAAGGGATCACACCAGCATAGCTCAAAGGGTCGTCCATCTGCTGCACCTATGAGAGCCCCCTAGAACGGATCACACCAGCATAGCTGAAGGGTTGGCCCATCCACTGCACCTATGAGAGACCCCTAGAAGGGATCAAACCAGCATAGCTGAAGGGGTCATCTATCTTCTGCACCTATGAGAGATCCCGAGAAGGGATCACACCAGCATAGCCAAAGGGGTCATCCATCTGTAGCACCTATGAGAGACCCCTACAAGGGATCGCTCCAGCATTGCCGAAGGGTCGTCCATCTGCTGCACCTATGAGAGACGTCTGGAAGGGACACACCAGCATAGCTGAAGAGGTCGTCCATCTGCTGCACCTGAGAGACACTCCTAGAAGGGATCACACCAGCATAGTTGAAGGGGTCGTCTATACACTGCACCTATGAGAGACCCCTAGAAGGGATCAAACCAGCATAGCTCGAGGTGTCGTCCATCTACTGCACCTATGAGAGACCCTTAGAAGGTTTCACACCAGCATAGCTGAAGGGGTCATCTGCTGCACCTATGAGAAACCCTGAGAAGGGATCGCTCCACCATAGCCAAAGGGATCGTCCATCTGCTGCACCTATGAGAGACCCCTAGAAGGGATCGCACCTGCATAGCCAAAGGGGTCGTCCATCTGCTGCACCTATGAGGACTTCTAGAAAGGATCGGACTACCATAGCTGAAGTGGTCATCTATATGCTGCACCTATTAGACACCCCAAGAAGGGATCAGACCAGAATAGCTGAAGGGGTCGTCTATCTGCTGAACTTATGAGAGACCCCTAGAAGAGATAGTACCAACATAGCCCAAGGGGCCGTCCATCTGCTGCACCTATGAGAGTCCCCTAGAAATGATCGCACTATCATAGCTGAAAGGGTCATCGACCTGCTGCGCCAATGAGTGACCCCTAGAAGGGATCACACCAGCATAGCTCAAGGGGTCGTCCATCTGCTGCACCTATGAGAGAGCCCTAAAAGGGATCACACCAGCATAACCAAAGGGGTCATGCGTCTGATGCACCTATGAGAGACCTCTAGAAGGAATCGCACCCGCATAGCTGAAGGGATCATCCATCTGTTGCACCTATGAGAGACCCCCTAGAAGGGATCACACTACCTTAGTTGAAGGGGTCCTCCATCTGCTACACCTATGAGAGACCCCAGGATGGATCACACCAGCATATCCGAAGGGGTCGCCTATCCACTGCACCTATGAGAGATCCCTAGAAGGGATCAAACCAGCATAGCTGGAGGGCTCGTCTATCTTCTGCATCTATGAGAGAACCCTGGAAGGGATCGCACCTGCATAGCCGAAGGGGTCGTCCATCTGCTGCACCTATGAGTGACCCCTAGAAGGGATCACACCAGCATAGCCGAAGTGGTCGTACATCTGCTGCACCTATGAGTTTCCCCTAGAATGGATCGCACCAGCACAGGTGAAGGGGTTGTCCATCTGCTG
This sequence comes from Triturus cristatus, assembly GCF_964204655.1. Classification (NCBI taxonomy): domain Eukaryota; kingdom Metazoa; phylum Chordata; class Amphibia; order Caudata; family Salamandridae; genus Triturus; species Triturus cristatus. Next base: position 1,256,011,212 of record NC_140592.1, on the reverse strand, counting down.
GCCTAAGAGAGATCCCAAGAAGAGATCACACCAGCATAGCCGAAGGGGTCATCCATCCGCAGCACCGATGAGAGTCCCCTAGAAGGGATCGCACTGGCATAGCCGAAGGGGTCGATAATCTGCTGCACCTATGAGAGACCCCTAGAAGGGATAGCACCACCATAGCTGAAGGGGTCGTCCATCTGCTGGTCTATAAGAGATCCCAAGAAGGGATCACACCAGCATAGCTGAAGGGGTCATCCATCCGCAGCACCTATGATAGACCCCAATAAGGGATCACACCAGCATAGCCAAAGGGGTCATCCATCCGCAGCACCTATGAGAGACCCCTAGAAGGGATCGCTCCAGCATAGCCAAAGGGCCGTCTACTTGCTACACCTATGAGAGACGCCTGGAAGGGATTACACCAGCATAGTTGAAGGGGTCCTCCATCAGCTACACCTATGAGAAACCCCAGGAGGGATCACACCAGTATAGCTCAAGGTGTCGCCCATGTGCTGCACCTATGAGAGTTCCATATAAGGGATCAAACCAGCATAGCTCAAGGTGTCGTCCATCTGCTGCACCTATGAGAGACCCCTAGAAGATTTCACACCAGCATAGCTGAAGGGGTCGTCCATCTGCTGCACCTATGAGGGACCCCAAGAAGGGATCGCAGCAGAATTGCCGAAGGGGTCGGCCATCTGCTGCAGCTATGAGAGACCCCTAGAAGGGATCACACCAGCATAGCTGAAGGGGTTGTCCATCTGCTGGAGCTATGAGAGACCCCTAGAAGGGATCACACCAGCATAGCCGATGGGGTCATCCATCTGCTGGCCTATGAGAGATCCCAAGAAGGGATCACACCAGCATAGCCGAAGGGGTCATCTATCCGCAGCACCTATGAGAGACCCCAAGCAAGGATCACACCAGCATAGCCGAGGGGGTCACCCATCTGCTGTACTTATGAGAGACCCCTATATGGGATCCTACCAGGATAGCCAATGGGGTTGTCCATCTGCTGCACCTATGACAGTCCCCTAGAAGGGATCACATCAGGATAGCTGAAGGGGTCATCCATCTGCTGCACCTATGAGAGACCCGTAGGAGGGATCACACCAGCATAGCCAAACGGGTCATGCATCTGCTGTACCTAATAGAGACCCCTGGAAGGGACACACCAGCATAGCTGAAGGGGTCGCCATTCTGCTGCACCTATGAGAGACCCCTAGAAGGGATCACACCAGCATAGCTCAAGGGGTCGTCCATCTGCTGCACCTATGAGAGAACCCTGGAAGGGACACACCAGCATAGCTGAAGGGGTCGTCCATCTGCTCCACCTATGAGAGAACCCGAGAAGGGATCACACCAGCATAGCTCAAGGGGTCGTCCATCTGCTGCACCTATGAGAGACCCCTTGGAAGGATCGCACCAGCATAGCTGAAGGGGTGGCCTATCCACTGCACCTATGAGAGACCTGTAGAAGGGATCACACTACCATAGTTCAAGGGGTCCTCCATCTGCTGCACATATGAGAGACCCTAGAAGGGATCAAACCAGCATAGCTGAAGGGGTAATCTATCTTCTACATCTATGAGAGAACCCTAGAAGGGATTACATCAGTATAGCTCAAGGTGTCATCCATCTGCTGCACCTATGACAGATCCCAAGAAAAGGATCAAACCAGCATAGTTCAAGGGGTCATTCATCTGCTGCACCTATGAGAAACCCTTATAAGAGATTGCACCAGCATAGCCAAAGGGGTCATCAATCCGCTGCATCTATGAGAGACCCCTAGAAGGTTTCACCCCAGCATAGCTGAAGGGGTTGTCCATCTCGTGCACCTATGAGAGACCCCTAGAAGGGATCTCCCCGGCATAGCCGAAGGGCCCATCAATCTGCTTCACCTATGAGAATCCCCGAGAAGGGATCGCACCAGCATAGCCGAAGGGGTCGTCCAACTGCTGCACCTATTAGAAACCCCTCATAGGGATCACAGCTGCGTAGCTTAAGGGGTCGTCCATCTCCTGCACCAATGAGAGACCCCTAGAAAGGATCGCACTACCATAGCCGAAGGGGTCATCAATCTGGTGCACCTATAAGAGACCCCTAGTAGATTTCACACCAACATAGCCAAGGGGTCGTCCATCTGTGGCATCTATGAGAGACCCCTAGAAGGGAGCACACCAGCATAGCTCAAGGTCTCATCAATCTGCTGCACCTATGAGAGACCCCTAGAAGGGATCTCCCCAGCATAGCCAAAGGGTTCGTCCATCTGCTGCACCTATGAGAGACACCTAGAATGTATCGCACCCGCATAGCCGAAGGGGTCGTCCATCTGCTGCACCTATGAGACCCCTAGAAGGGATCGCAGCAGCATAGCCGAAGGGGTCGTCCATCTGCTGCACCTATGAGTGACCCCTAGCAGGGATCGCACCAGCATAGCTGAAGGGGTCATCCATCTGCTGACTTAAGAGAGATTCCAAGAAGGGATCACACCAGCATAGCCGAAGGGGTCATCCATCCGCAGCACCTATGAGAGACCCCTATAAGGGATCACACTGGCATAGCCGAAGGGGTCGATAATCTGCTGCACCTATGAGAGACCCCTAGAAGGGATCGCTCCAGAATAGCCAAAGGGGTCGTCCATCTGCTGCACCTATGAGAGACGCCTGGAAGGGATACACCAGCATAGCTGAAGGGGTCGTCCATCTGCTGCACCTGTGAGACACCCCTAGAAGGGAGCACACCAGCATAGTTGAAGGGATCATCAATCTTCTGCACCTATGAGAGACCCCTAGAAGGGATCACACCTGTATAGCCAAAGGGGTCATCCATCTGCTGCACCTATGAGTGACCACTAGAAGAGATCACACCAGCATAACTGAAGTGGTCGTCTATCTGCTGCACCTATGAGAGACTCCTAGAAGGGATCACACCAGCATAGCCGAAGGGATCGTCCATCTGCTGCACCTATGAGAGCCCCCTAGAAGGGATCACACCAGCATAGCTGAAGTGGTCGTCCATCTGCTGCACCTATGAGAGAGCCTTAGAAGGGATCACACTAGTATAACCAAAGGGGTCGTCCATATGCTGCAGCTATGAGAGACCCGTAGAAGGGATCACCCCAGCATAGCCAAAGAGGTCCTCCATCTGCTGCACCTATGAGAGACCCCTTGAAAGGATCGCACCAGCATAGCTGAAGGGCTCCTCAATCTTCTGCACCTACGGGAGACCCCGAGAAAAGATTGCACCAGCATAGCCGAAGGGGTCGTCCATCTGATGCACCTATGAGAGTCCCCTAGAAGTGATCACACAAGCATAGCTTATGGGGTCATCCATCGGCTGCACCTATGAGGGACCCCTTGAAAGGATCGCACCAGCATAGCTCTAGGGGTCGTCCATCTGCTGCACCTATGAGAGACCCCTGAAGGGTATCACACAAGCATAGCTGAAGGGGTCGTCCATCTGATGCAACTATGAGAGACCCCTAGAAGGGAATCGCCCGGCATAGCCGAAGGGCTCATCAATCTGCTGCACCTATGAGAGACCCCTAGAAAGGATCGCACCAGCAGAGCCGAAGGGTTCGTCCATCTGCTGCACCCATGAGAGACGCCTAGAATGTATGGCACCCGCATAGCCGAAGGGGTCGTCCATCTGCTGCACCTATGAGAGACCCCTAGAAGGGATCACACCAGCATAGCCGAAAGGTCGTCCATCTGCTGCACCTATGAGACCCCTAGAAGGGATCACACCAGCATGGCTGAAGGGGTTGTCCATCTGCTGCACCTATGAGCGATTCCAAAAAGGGATCACATCAGGATAGCCAAAGGGGGTGTCTATCTGCTGCACCTGTGAGAGACCCCTAGAAGGGATCGCAGCACAGCATAGCCAGAGGGGTCATCGATCTGCTCCACCCATGAGAGACCCCTAAAAGGGATCACAGCTGCATAGCTCAAGGGGTCGTCCATCTGCTGCACCTATGAGAGACCCCGAGAAGGGATTGCACCTGCATAGCTCAAGGGGTCATCCATCTGCTGTACCTATAAGAGACCCCTAGAAGGGATCGCACCCACATAGCCGAAGGGATCATGCATTTGTGGCACCTATGATGGACACAAGAAGGGATCACAGCTGCATAGCTCAAGGGGTCATCCATCTGCTGCACCTATGAGAGACACTGAGAAGGGATCACACCAGCATAGATGAAGCGGTCGTCCATCTGCTGCACCTATGAAGACCCCTAGAAAGGATCGGACTACCATAACTGAAGGGGTCATAAACCTGCTGCACTTAGTAGAGACCCCAAGAAGGGATCACAGCTGCAAAGCTTAAGGGGTCGTCCATCTGCTGCACTTATGAGAGACCCCGAGAAGGGATCACATCTGCATAGCTCAAGGGGTCATCCATCTGCTGTACCTATGAGACACCCCTAGAAGGGATCGCACCCGCATAGCCGAAGGGGTTGTGCATCTGTGGCACCTATGATGGACACAAGAAGGGATCACAGCTGCATAGCTCAAGGGATCGTCCATCTGCTGCACCTATGAGAGACCCTGAGAAGGGATCTCACTACCATAGCCGAAGGGATCGTCCATCTGCTGCACCTATGAGAGACCCCTAGAAGGGATCGCCCTGCATAGCCGAAAGGGGCATCCATCTGCTGCACGTATGAGGACCCCTAGAAAGGATCGGACAACCATAGCTGAAGTGGTTGTCCATCTGCTGCACCTATGAGAGACCCCAAGAAGAGATCACACCAGCATAGCTGAAGGGTGTCGTTCATCTGCTGAACCAATGAGAGACCCCTAGAAGGAATAGTACCAGCATAGCCCAAGGGATCGTCCATCTGTTGGCCTATGAGAGACCCCTAGAAAGGATCACACCAGCATAGCTCAAGGTGTCTTCCATTTGCTTCACCTGTGAGAGACCCCTAGAAGGCATCACACCAGCATAGCCGAAGGGGTCATCCATGTGGTGCAGCTATAAGAGACCACTAGCAGGGATCACACCAGCATCGTCTAAGGGGTCTTCCATCTGCTGCACCTATGAGAGACCGTTAGAAAGGATCGCACTACCATAGCCGAAGGGGTCATCCATCTGCTGCACCTATGAGAGACCCCAAGAAGGGATCACAGCTGCATAGCTCAAGGGGTCGTCCATCTGCTGCACCTATGAGAGACACGGAGAAGGGATCGCACCTGCATAGCTCAAGGGGTCATCCATCTGCTGTACCTATGAGAGACCCCTAGAAGGGATCGCAACCGCATAGCCAAAGGGGTCATGCATCTGTGGCACCTATGATGGACACAAGAAGGGATCACAGCTGCATAGCTCAGGGGTCGTCCTTCTGCTGCACCTATGAGAGACCCTGAGAAGGGGTCGCACCACCATAGCCGAAGGGATCGTCCATCTGCTGCACCTATGAGAGACACCTAGAAGGGATGGCACCCGCATTGCCGAAAGGAGCGTCCATCTGCTGCACCGATGAGGACCCCTAGAAAGGATCGGACTACCATAGCTGAAGTGGTCGTCCACCTGCTGCACCTATGAGAGACCCCAAGAAGGGATCACACCAGCATAGCTGAAGGGTGTCGCCCATCTGCTGAACCAATGAGTGACCCCTAGAAGGGATAGTACCAGCATAGCCCAAGGGGTCGTCCATCTGTTGGCCTATGAGAGACCCCTAGAAAGGATCACACCAGCGTAGCTCAAGGTGTCGTCCATTTGCTTCATCTGTGAGAGACCCCTAGAAGGGATCACACCAGCATAGCCGAAGGGGTCATCCATGTGGTGCAGCTATGAGAGACCACTAGAAGGGATCACACCAGCATCGCCGAAGGGGTCGTCCATCTGCTGCACCTATGAGAGACCCCTAGAAGGATCACACTACCATAACTGAAGGGGTCATCGACCTGCTGCGCCAATGAGTAACCCCTAAAAGGGATCACACCAGCATAGCTCAAGGGGTCGTCCATATGCTGCACCTATGAGAGACCCCTAAAAGGGATCACACCAGCATAGCCAAAGGGGTCATACGTCTGATGCACCTATGAGAGACCCCTAGAAGGGATCGCACCCACATAGCCGAAGGGGTCATCCATCTGTTGCACCTATGAGAGACCCCAGGAGGGATCACACCAGCATAGCCGAAGGGGTTGCCTATCCACTGCACCTATGAGAAACCCCTAGTAGGGATCAAACCGACATAGCCGAAGGGGTCGTCTGTCTTCTGCATCTATGAGAGAACCTTGGAAGGGATCACACCAGCATAGCTCAAGGTGTCGTCCATCTGCTGCACCTATGAGAGTTCCCTAGAAGGTTTCACACCAGCATAGCTGAAGGTGTCGTCCATCTGCTGCACCTATGAGGGACCCCTAGATGGGATCACAGTAGCAAGGATGAAGGGTTGCACATCTGCTGCATATATAAGAGACCCTCTAGAAGGGATAGCAACAGCATAGCTGAAGGGGTCGTACATCTGCCGCACCTATGAGAGATCCTTAGCAGGGATTGCACCAGCACAGCCGAAGGGGTCATCTATCTGCTGCACTTATGAGAGACCCCTATAAGGGATCACACCAGCATAGCCGAAGGGGTCATCCATCTGCTGCACCTATAACAGAGCCCAAGAAGGAATCAGAGCTGCATAGCCGAAAGGCTCATCAATCTGCTGCACCTATGATAGACCCCTAAAAGGGATCACTCCCGCATAGCCGAAGGGGTCATCCACCTGCTGCACCTATGAAAGACCCCAAAGAATGGATCTCAGCTGCATAGCTCAAGGGGTCGTCCATCTGCTGCACCTATGAGAGATCCCTAGACGGGATCGCACCCGCATAATCAAAGGGGTCAGCCACCTGTTGCACCTATGAGGGACCCCAAGAAGGGATCACAGCTGCATAGCTCAAGGGCTCGTCCATCTGCTGCACCTATGAGAGACACCGAGAAGGGATCGCACCAGCATAGCTGAAGGGGTCATCCATCTGCTGCACCTATGAGAGACCCCTAGAAGGGATCGCACCCGTATAGCCGAAAGGGTCGTCCATCTGCTGCACCTACGAGAGACCCCTAGAAAGGATCGCACTGCCATAGCTGAAGTGGTCGTCCATCTGCTGCACCTATGACAGACCCCAAGAAGGAATAACACCAGCATAGCTGAAGGGGTTGTCCATCTGTTGAACCTATGAGAGACCCCTAGAAGGGATAGTACCAGCATAGCCCAAGGGGTCGTCCATCTGCAGGCCTATGAGAGACCCCTAGAAAGAATCGAACCAGCATAGCTCAAGGTGTCGTCCATTTGCTGCAACTATGAGAGACCCCTAGATGGGATCACAGCAGCATAACCGAAGGGGTCATCCATGTGGTGCAGCTATGAGAGACCTGCATCCAGCCCAATCAGGGTTTCGGGTGTCTAACAGTACAGAATCAGTTCTGGTTGAAGTGTCGGAGGCCATCCGTGAGTGTTTGGATGCCAGCGGGAGAGCTGCATTAATTTTGCTGGACCTCTCGGCGGCGTTCGACAAGGTCCCGCACTCACTTCTCCTAGCGCGATTGGCCGGGATTGGTGTGTCGGGTGCTGTTTGGGGTTGGCTCAGGTCTTTCTTGGAGGGACGGGTCAAGCAGATTTTGCTTCCACCTTCCTCCTCCTCCCCTCAGTTAGTGACAACTGGAGTCCTCCAGGGATCCTCCCTTTGCCCCCTTCTTTTTAATATCTATGTTACTCCTCTGAAATATCTGGCGGAGGATTTGGGGGCCAAGGTGATGGCCTATGCTGACGACACCATGTTGCTCTTTACCTGGGACAAACATGCGGACTCTGTTCTATTGGTGCAACATTTTATTTTATTTTTTGCAGAGTTTTATATAGCGCAAACTAGACCCGAATCCAATCGGGCATCAGAGCGCTTTACATAGCACCCGTTACGTTACATGAGGACACACATTCATTTTTTGTTAGGCACGAGGAGAATAAGTGATTTGCCCAGAATCACAGGATGTTCGGCGTCATTACCGAGACTCGAACCCAGTTCCCCAAGTCCGAGGTTGAGCGCCCTAGCCGTTAGGCCAACTCCTCTCCCCAATATTGCTTATCTTCTATTTTTAAATCGCTGGTGGATGCACAGCTTAAGTGCAATGAAGAGAAGTCCGAGATCTTGCTGTTTGGTAAATTCCCTCCTAACTACCGAGGGCAGCTCTGGCCTCCTGAGTTCCCATTGCCTACCTCCACAGGGAAGCCTGCTAAAAATCTGGGGGTATGGTTTGATGAGAGTCTCTCCTTTTCGACACACATTAAGAAGTTGGCTGGCTGCTGTTTCGGCCTTCTTAAAACTCTCACGTCAGGCAGTGAGGGAAATGTTAACTTGTGCACTGATTTTGTCGTGGCTGGATTATGCCAAAGACCTTTATGCTGGCATTCTGGGCTACCTGTTGAAGAAGTTAAAGGTGGTTCAAAATACGGCAGCCTGACTCTTGCTGGGCATTTCGGCTAGGAACAGCGTTCACCATCAGTTGCGATCTCTCCATTGGCTCCCCATGGTGGATAGAGTTACATTTACATCACTGGTTTTGGCCCATCGTGCTCTTCATGGCTGTGGTCCTCTCTATCTGCAGAAACGTTTCTCCTTTTACGTTCCTTCGCGATCCCTGCGATCCTCTTCCCTGCGCTTTGCTCAGTTTCCTCGCTTCAAGTTTCAGAGGCTAGGGGGCAGCTCCTTTGCGGTGAAGGCTGCTGTTGCCTGGAATGCCCTTCCTCTTGCCCTGCGTACTTTGCAGGACCCAGTGGCCTTTAAGAGGAAACTGAAAACAGTTTTTTTTCCCTGAATCTCACCCTCCAAACCCCGCTAGGCAGCGCGCCGGGACACTCATGAGTAGCTGTGCGTGTTACAAATTTATGTAACATAACATAACACTAGAAGGGATCACACCAGCATAACTGAAGACCTCATCAATCTGCTGCACCTATGACAGACCCCGAGAAGGGATCGCACCAGCATAGCCGAAGGGGTCGTCCACCTGCTGCACCTATGAGAGACCCCTAGAACTGATCACACCAGCATAGCTGATGGGGTTATCCATCTGCTGCACCTATGACAGACCCCTACAAGGGGACACACCAGCATAGCTGAAGGGGTCGTCCATCTGCTGCACCTATGAGAGACCTCTAGAAGGGATTGCACCAGAATAGCCGAAGGGGTCGTTCATCTGCTGCATCTACGAAAGACCCCTATAAGGGATTGCACCAGCATAGCTGAAGGGGTCATTATACTGCTGCACCTATGAGAGACCTCAAGAAGGGATCCTACCAGCATAGCCAAAGGGTCGTCCATCCACTGCCCCTATGAGAGACCCCTTTAAGTGGTCGCTTCAGCATAGCTCAAGGGGTCATCAACCAGCTGCACCTATGATAGACCCCCAAAATGGATCCTACGTGGTCGTACATCTGCTGCACCTAAGAGAGACCCCTAGAAGGGATCACAGCTTCATAGCTCAAGGGGTCGTCCATCTGCTGCACCTATGAGAGACCCCTAGAAGGGATAGCACCCACATAGCCGAAGGGGTCGTCCATGTGCTGCACCAATGAGAGGCCCCTAGAAGGGATCGCCCCAGCATCGCCAATGAGGTCCTCCATCTGCTGCACCTATGAGAGACCCCTATAAAGGATCGCACTACCACGGCTGAAGGGGTCCTCCATCTGCTGCACCTATGAGAGACTCCTGGAAGGGATCACACCAGCATAGTTGAAGGGGTCATCCATCTGCTGCATCTACAAGTGACCCCTAGAACTGATTGCACCACCATAGCCGAAAGGTCGTCCATCTGCTGCACCTGAGTGACCCCAACAAGGGATCACACCAGCATAGCTGAAAGGGTTGTCCATCTGCTGCACCTATGAGAGACCCCTAGAAGGGATTGCACTCGCATAGCTGAAGGGGTCAACCATCTATTGCACCTATGAGGGACCCCAAGAAGGGATCATAGCTGCATAGCTCAAGGGGTCGTCCATCTGCTGAACCTATGAGAGACACCGAGAAGGGATCGCCCAGGCATAGACGAAGTGCTCATCAATCTGCTGCACCTATGAGAGACCCCGGGAAGGGATCACACCAGCATAGTCCAAAGGGTTGTCCATCTGCTGCACCTATGAGAGACCCCTGGAAAGGAGCACACCAGCATAGCCGAAGGGGTCATCAATCTGCTACACCTATGAGAGACCCCGAGAAGGGATCGCACCAGCATAGCCGAAGAGGTCGTCCATCTGCTGCACCTATGAGAGAGCCTTAGAAGGGATCACACCAGCATAGCAGAAGGGGTTGTCCACCTGCTGCACCTATGAGAGACCACTATAAAGGATCGCACTACCACGGCTGAAGGGGTCCTCCATCTGCTGCACCTATGAGAGACTCCTAGAAGGGATCACACCAGCATAGTTGAAGGGGTCATCCATCTGCTACATCTACGAGTGACCTCCTAGAAGCGATTGCACCACCATAGCCGAAAGGTTGCCCATCTGCTGCACCTGAGTGACCCCAACAAGGGATCACACCAGCATAGCTGAAAGGGTTGCCCATCTGCTGCACCTATGAGAGACCCCTAGAAGGGATTGCACTCGCATAGCTGAAGGGGTCAACCATCTAATGCACCTATGAGGGACCCCAAGAAGGGATCATAGTTGCATAGCTCAAGGGGTCGTCCATCTGCTGAACCTATGAGAGACACCGAGAAGGGATCGCCCAGGCATAGACGAAGTGCTCATCAATCTGCTGCACCTATGAGAGACCCCGGGAAGGGATCACACCAGCATAGTCCAAAGGGTTGTCCATCTGCTGCACCTATGAGAGACCCCTAGAAAGGAGCACACCAGCATAGCCGAAGGGGTCATCAATCTGCTACACCTATGAGAGACCCCGAGAAGGGATCGCACCAGCATAGCCGAAGAGGTCGTCCATCTGCTGCACCTATGAGAGAGCCTTAGAAGGGATCACACCAGCATAGCAGAAGGGGTTGTCCACCTGCTGCACCTATGAGAGACCCCTATAAAGGATCGCACTACCACGGCTGAAGGGGTCCTCCATCTGCTGCACCTATGAGAGACTCCTAGCAGGGATCACACCAGCATAGTTGAAGGGGTCATCCATCTGCTGCATCTACAAGTGACCCCTAGAAGTGATTGCACCACCATAGCCGAAAGGTCGTCCATCTGCTGCACCTGAGTGACCCCAACAAGGGATCACACCAGCATAGCTGAATGGGTTGTCCATCTACTGCACCTATGAGAGACCCCTAGAAGGGAGCACACCAGCACAGCTGAAGGGGTCATCCATGTGCTGCACCTATCAGAGGGGTCATCATTGTCGCATTGTCGGGTACCCAAGGGTCAGTCAATGGCGTTGCTGGCGTAATTACACACCTGCAGAATAGGTTTGTAACCAAACCCCTTGTGATGATCTTCCACCATTGCGCAAGCTGATTAGTTCCCCACCTATATGTTTAGGGCCTTTGCCCTGCTTGCTTGGTTCAATAGGGCCGGCTTTGGTGGGAGCCGCACACAATCAATAACTGGCTTGTGTTGTTTCTGGGTTGTGGGCATGGTGAAGTCGTCTGTGGGTCTTTTGCTAAAGGCTCCTTGTTAGAAAGGGTAGACGGACCGGGAGGGTCGGCCGGGGTCAGGAGGAGAGGCCTCCGGGGAGAGCCGTCTCCAGCGATCGTACAGACAAGTAACTTCCCCCCCACAGACAGATACCACACACGGATAAGGTTCAGTGTTCTTTATAAGCACTTCTTAAGGTACGGTTGAATGGTACAAGGAGGTCTGGACTCAGGGGTCCCCTCGATTCAAGTCTCTCAATGCAGGGTAAGGGGGAACGGGACAGTCTGGTTACCAGTCAGGTAGTTCGGATGAGATGATGACTAGCTCACAATCCTCGAGCTTGGTGGTTTAGTTGGTACGGGCCGCGGCAGCGCCAGCAGGTCCTGGTCGAGATGGTCGGTACACGGTCCGCGGCAGCGCCAGCAGGTCCCGGAAAGATGGTCGATGTACGGTCCGCGGCAGCGCCAGCAGGTCCCGGTGAGGATGGTCGTTACAACGGGCCGCGGCAGCGCCAGCAGGTCCCGACGAGGATGGATGTTGCAGAAGGCCGCGGCAGCGCCAGCAGGCAGGACGATGGTTCACAAGAGCGGGCTACGGCAGCGCCAGTAGTCCGTCAAGGCTGAGTTCTCTCGGTGTCTCTCGACTCCAGGATACAACTGCCTTCCTGCTCCGGAGTTGCCCCAGTTATAGGGCAGGCGCTCTTTGATGTCCGGACCCTCGCACTTGGAGGTCGGAGGGCCCGGGATGAAGGTGTCCAGACACCCAGCAGGGGGTGGAGCCAGCGCCTGGGGGAGCTGGAGGCGATCGGCACCTGGCGGGGGAAGAGCTCTTGACACTTCGCCCTCCCATTGACCTGCCAAGTGGTCCGCTCACCTCCCGGGTGGATGGTGGTGCCGGGATGTCGGGGCCGGTCAGGCCCGGGGTTAGGGTCGGGGCGAGGCCACGCGGCCTCGTGGTGCAGGGCCCAAGATGGCGGCTTGAACCGGCCGGGGGAGCCGGTGGGGCTGGGCCCCGTGATGAGTAGAGGTCCGAGGGCAGAAGATCCGTCGGGAGACGGGGTACAGGTGCTTTTCGTGGGTTATGCCTGGTGGGCCGGAGCTCGGGCCCTGTCGTGCGGGGAGGGAGCAAGCCCTTCGTGTGGCCTGTCCAACATGCGTCCCCCCCAGCTGAAGGCGGGGAGAGTCACCCATCTCCTTGGGGACTCTCTTCGTCGAGGCGGAAAAAGCGGGACAGGCCATCCGCGTTGGCGTGGTCTTGGCCTGGTCGGTGCTCCACAGTGAAGTCCATTCCCTGCAGGGAAATGGACCAGCGCAAGAGTTTTGGGTTCTCCCCCCGCATCTGCATCAGCCACTGCAGGGGTCGATGGTCGGTTTGTACCCGGAAGTGGGTACCGAAGAGATAGGGCCGGAGCTTTTTGAGGGCCCACACCACTGCGAAGGCCTCCCTCTCGATGGTGCTCCAGCGCTGTTCTCGGGCCAGGAGACGTCGACTGATGAAGGCCACCGGCTGGTCATGACCTTCGGGGTTTAACTGAGAAAGGACGGCTCCGATGCCGTGGTCGGAGGCGTCGGTCTGTACCATGAATTCCCGACTGTAATCGGGGGCCTGGAGCACAGGGGCGGTGCATAGAGCGGCCTTCAGCTTCTCGAAGGCCGCTTGACAATCGGGGGTCCAGTTAATCCGCTTCGGTTGGTTCTTGGACGTGAGACCCGTGAGGGGCCCCACGATGCTGCCGTAGTCCTTCACGAACCGCCGGTAGTAGCCGGTGAGCCCCAAGAAGGCTCGGACCTCGGTCTGGGTGACGGGGGGCTGCCAGGACTGGATGGCAGCAATCTTAAGTTGTAGCGGGGCCACCAGCCCGCTTCCCACTTGGTGCCCAAGGTAGGTCACAGACCCTTGGCCAATTTGGCACTTGCCGGCCTTAATTGTGAGGCCGGCCCGCTGGAGGGCCTGTAGGACCTCTTGGAGGTGACGGAGGTGGTCGGGCCAGTGGCGGCTGTATACAGCGATATCGTCCAGGTAGGCAGCGCTGAACTCTTCGAGCCCCGCCAAGACCTGGTTCACGAGGCGTTGAAACGTGGCGGGGGCATTCTTCATGCCGAAGGGCATGACCTTGAATTGGTAGTGGCCATCGGGGGTAGAGAAGGCTGACCGTTCCTGAGCCCTGGGTGTGAGGCCGATCTGCCAGTAGCCCGCTGTTAGGTCGAAGATACTGAGGTAGCGGGCGGCCCCCAGCCGGTCGATCAGCTCGTCTGCTCGGGGGATCGGATGAGCGTCGGTCCGGGTGACAGCGTTCAAGCCCCGGTAGTCGACGCAGAATCTCAGTTCAGGTGCGGTGCCGGGGGCAGCGGCTTTGGGGACCAATACAACCGGACTGGCCCAGGGACTGTCCGAGGGCTCGATGACCCCGATTGTGAGCATCTTGGCCACTTCCTCCTGTATGCAGGCCCGTACCCGATCTGGTACGCGGTAGGCCCGGTGTCGGACAGGGGGACTGTCCCCGGTGTCCACGTCGTGCAAACACCAAGGGGTGACCCCGGGGGTGAGGGAGAACAGGGTAGCGTACTGCAGCAGGAGGTTCCGGCAGCCCTGGCGTTGCTCCGAAGTGAGGGCGTCAGAGAGCCGGACCCCGTCCACGGAGCCGTCATTCTCCTGAGTCTTCAGAAGATCCGGGAGGGGTTCGGAGTCTTCCTCTGCCCCACTGTCCGTAGCCATCAGGAGGCTGAGTTCTGAGCGCACAAAGTGTGGTTTGAGTCGGTTGGTGTGGAGGACCCGAAGGGGGTTCCGGGAGGTCCCCAGGTCGATGAGGTAAGTGACGGGGCTTTTGCGCTCGACCACTTTGAAGGGCCCCGTCCACTTATCTTGCAAAGCACATGGTTCGGTGGGGGACATCACCCATACTTGTTGTCCAGGCTCGAACTCAACGGAGGAGGCATTGTGATCATACCACCTCTTCATGTCCTCCTGGCTGGCCTCGAGGTTCGCCTTGGCCATCTCTCTGAAGCGCCGGGTCTGATTGCGTAGGGCCAGGAGGTATTTGAAGACGTCTGGAGGGGTCTTTAGGGGGGCCATCTCCCAACCTTCTTTTACTAGGCTGAGGGGCCCTCGGACAGGGTGCCCGTACAGGAGTTCGAAAGGGCTAAAACCGAGGGACTTCTGGGGAACTTCTCGGTAGGCGAAGAGGAGGCACGGGAGTAGTACATCCCACTGGCGACGGAGGGGCTCTTCCAATCCCCCAATCATCCCCTTGAGAGTGCGGTTAAAACGCTCCACTAGTCCGTTCCCTTGGGGGTGATAGGGGGTCGTGAATCTGTAGGTGACCCCGCATTGTTGCCAGAGGGACTTCATGTATTTGGATATAAAGTTCGTGCCTCGGTCGCTGACGACTTCTCGGGGGAAGCCTACCCGGGAGAAGATCCCCATTAAGGCCCGGCCAACCACCGGAGCTGTCACGGTCCGTAGGGGCACCGCCTCGGGGTAGCGGGTGGCATGGTCCACCAGTACTAAGATGAACCTGTGTCCTTGTGCCGTGCGGGGGTCCAGAGGCCCCACAATGTCTATCCCCACCCTCTCGAACGGGGTGGTGACCACAGGGAAGGGTTGCAGAGGGGCTTTCAGCTTCCGATCACTCTTCCCGCTGGCTTGGCATGTGGGGCAAGATCGGCAGTGGTTCAGGACGTCGTTCCTCATTTTCGGCCAGAAAAAGTGGGTCACTAGGCGGCTGTACGTTTTGTCCTGGCCCAGGTGTCCAGCCAGGGGGACATCGTGGGCCAGGTTGAGCAGAAAGTCTCTGAAGCGGAGAGGTACCACCAGTACTCGACCGGCCCCCAGCTCGGCGATTCTTTGCTCGCTGTATAGCAGGTCGTTATCCCAGTAGACCCAGTGAGTTCCGGTGGAGTCCCCTGCGTTCTGGGCGCTGGCTTGTTGGCGGAGTCCCTCGAGGGAGGGACAGGTCTTTTGTTCCTGGCGGAACTGTTCTTGGGTGGGCCCCCCTGCTTGACGCCACTGAGCCAGGTCAGGAAGGTTCTGGGGTTGCGCGTCCCCTTCGGTCGTCGGGTCTGGGAGGCTGGCCTCGTCGTTGTCTTCTACTGGGGCGACCGGGGGCGGAGGTGCTGGCCATTCCGGTTCTTCTGATCGGGGGACGGCACGGGCGGCCATGGACCGGGTGGTTACGCAGGCCCAGTCCGGGAGGCCCAGCATCCCCAGGTGCTCTCTTCTCTCAACGGTGGCCCACGGGGAACTCTCGAGGTCATTCCCCAGGAGGCAGTCCACGGGGGCATCGTCCCGGACCGTCACCTTCAACAGGCCGGAGACCCCTCCCCATTCGAACGGGACGCAGGCCATTTGGCACATACTCTCAGAGTTGTCTGCCGAGCGGACGGGGCAGAGAATGTTCGGCAGGATCTGCTCGGGTTTCACCAGGTGACAGCGGACGGCCGTCACACTGGCGCCTGTGTCACGCAAGGCCTCGGTTCGCTGTCCATTAATGGTCACCCACTGACCGTATTTCCTGGTGTTAGCGGGGAGGGGGGCCCGTGGGACCATGTCTCTTCCCCCTAAGCACGCCAGGACCATGGCGGCCGGTTCCCACTCTTGCTGGGCCGGCTCATACTCTTCTGGTTCCCCCGATAATCGCTCTTCCCTCAGGGCGGCGGCAGCTACCTGGCGGGGCTTGGGTGTTTGGTTCTGCGGGCAGCTCGAGTCATTGGCGTAGTGGCCGACTCGCTGGCATCGGTGGCACGTGACGTTGGCTCGGAACCCAGGACGCCACGGGGGGTTGCCCCGGCCGGCCGGAGGCGGGGTGCTGGCCACGGGTGTTGCTGGCAAGGCGTCTCTCCCTCGCCCCTGGCCCCCTCCTCCTCCCCGAGGACGGTGCTGGCCTGGGTTGCTTCTGTTCTGTTCGTGTGGCCCCCTCCGGCCCACCCGGGTGCTTTCCCATCGGTCAGCTTCGGCGGCGAGCTGCCGGGGGTCAGTTAGCTTACTGTCGAGGAGGTGCTGCCTGAGCTCGACGAAACAGTTGTTCGACAGGTGCTCCCATACCATAAGGTTAAAGAGTTGTTCGTAGGTGGAGACATGGCTCCCCTTGATCCAACCCTCGAAGGCACGGCTAAAATAGTTCACGTATTCTACCCAAGTTGTACCTGGGATCCGGGTGCAATCTCTGAACCTCTGGCGGTACATCTCGGGTGTGAGGCCGTAGCGGGTGAGGAGGGCAGCCTTCATGTGGTCGTAGGACGACATTTGGTGATCTGGGAGCTGCAGTAGGGCATCGCGACCCTCGTTGACAAACCTCCCCCAAAGTCCGGCTCCCCAATCACTCCGGTCGATCCGGTGGGAGGTCATGGCGATCTCGTAGGCTTTAAACCACTGTTGTATGTCGTCTTCTCGGACATACTCGCGGACAACATCCTTGGGGATGTGGACTTTTGTCTCGATTGGCCCCGGGGTGTGTGGTCGCTCAGGCACCCCCAGTTCTTTATTCTGTTTCCGAAGTTCTATCTCCGCTAGTTGGCGCTCGTGCTCGAGCGTTATTTTTTTCTCCTCCAGCTCTCTCTGTCTCTGCTTCTCTTCTCGTTCTTCTCGGAGCCGCATATGCTCGAGGTTGAGTTTCTGTTCAGCTAACTTGAGTTCCCCATCCATCTTGAGTCGTGCCATTTCCAACTCGTGCAATCTGGTTCTTTCTCTTTCTCGGATCTCCTCCTGCGAGAGGCCCGTTCCCCGCTCCTCGGGAGCCGTGGCGTTCCCCTCTGGTGTGATGCTGCTTTGGTCGGAGGGTCCGGCGACCCCAGTTTCTGTCCACGACTCTAGGGCGTGCTTTAGATCATCCTTGGTACTCAGGCCGGTGGTAGCAATGCCAAGTTCTATGCAGAATTGTCTCAGTTCGCGGTGGTTGTATTCTTCTAACTTATCCATTTGGAATTTCTCGGTGGAGCTGCTATCTTTGGCTGACATCGTGTTTTTGTCGTGGGGTGAGCTACTCTCTGTACGATTACGCGTTGATTCGGATCGCGCCGCTGGCCACCAATGTTAGAAAGGGTAGACGGACCGGGAGGGTCGGCCGGGGTCAGGAGGAGAGGCCTCCGGGGAGAGCCGTCTCCAGCGATCGTACAGACAAGTAACTTCCCCCCCACAGACAGATACCACACACGGATAAGGTTCAGTGTTCTTTATAAGCACTTCTTAAGGTACGGTTGAATGGTACAAGGAGGTCTGGACTCAGGGGTCCCCTCGATTCAAGTCTCTCAATGCAGGGTAAGGGGGAACGGGACAGTCTGGTTACCAGTCAGGTAGTTCGGATGAGATGATGACTAGCTCACAATCCTCGAGCTTGGTGGTTTAGTTGGTACGGGCCGCGGCAGCGCCAGCAGGTCCCGGTCGAGATGGTCGGTACACGGTCCGCGGCAGCGCCAGCAGGTCCCGGAAAGATGGTCGATGTACGGTCCGCGGCAGCGCCAGCAGGTCCCGGTGAGGATGGTCGTTACAACGGGCCGCGGCAGCGCCAGCAGGTCCCGACGAGGATGGATGTTGCAGAAGGCCGCGGCAGCGCCAGCAGGCAGGACGATGGTTCACAAGAGCGGGCTACGGCAGCGCCAGTAGTCCGTCAAGGCTGAGTTCTCTCGGTGTCTCTCGACTCCAGGATACAACTGCCTTCCTGCTCCGGAGTTGCCCCAGTTATAGGGCAGGCGCTCTTTGATGTCCGGACCCTCGCACTTGGAGGTCGGAGGGCCCGGGATGAAGGTGTCCAGACACCCAGCAGGGGGTGGAGCCAGCGCCTGGGGGAGCTGGAGGCGATCGGCACCTGGCGGGGGAAGAGCTCTTGACACTTCGCCCTCCCATTGACCTGCCAAGTGGTCCGCTCACCTCCCGGGTGGATGGTGGTGCCGGGATGTCGGGGCCGGTCAGGCCCGGGGTTAGGGTCGGGGCGAGGCCACGCGGCCTCGTGGTGCAGGGCCCAAGATGGCGGCTTGAACCGGCCGGGGGAGCCGGTGGGGCTGGGCCCCGTGATGAGTAGAGGTCCGAGGGCAGAAGATCCGTCGGGAGACGGGGTACAGGTGCTTTTCGTGGGTTATGCCTGGTGGGCCGGAGCTCGGGCCCTGTCGTGCGGGGAGGGAGCAAGCCCTTCGTGTGGCCTGTCCAACACTCCTTGGATCACAGCATCCCGCTGACCACGCTAGACACCTGGCCTCAGAACTGCTCATGACTTCGAGGTGGACCCCACCAATAACAAGTGAACCTGTGCCCCAGCCCATATGTGATACGGAGAAGTAAAGGTGGGAATGTTCAACAACCTGTACCACTCGCCCATGCGTAACACGGAGGAGTAAATGTGGAAATGTTCAAGAACGTGTACTTCCCGCCCATGCGTGGCGCGTAGGAGTAAAAGTAGGAATGTTCAAGACCTCTGGGCCCCGCCCATGCGTGACGCCGCAGAGTAAATGAGGTAACTTCATGAACTTGTGTCCCCGCCCATGTGTAATGCAGAAAAGTAAATGTGGGAATGTTAAAGAACCTGTGCCCCTGTGTTGGAAGCCGGAGTCCCAGTCCCGCAATACTGTCACTAACTGCACGAACCGGGACTCGCCACTCAATGTTAGGCCAAGTAAGGACACCGTTTGAGATAGCACTGCTCACCCCCTTAGTAGCTTGGCATGAGAGCCAGGCCTATCTCCAAGGCATGTGTGTATAGTATGTGCAACCACGCCCACAGCAACCCACTGGTGACAACACAAATGAACTCCACACGAGTTTGATAAAACGAGTATAAACTTTATATCAAAAGATATACGATCAGACCACATGATATAAAAGCCAACATATAATACAGGTTAATATTCGTTCCGGCTGGCTGGTAGGTTCAAATCCCAGCCACCGCTTTCACAAAGCTATGCTGGTCGCAATGCTAGAATCACACACATTGCAATGAACAAACAATAGTGCGCTGCGTAACAATACAATCCTGTGCTGGGCAAAGGAGAAATAAAACAATGCGCAACGATACACCCCGGTACCTTGCAATGTGAGAAATAATGCACTGTGTACCGCTACAATCATGTACTGCGCAATGAAGGAATAAGGCAATGCGTCACACCGCAATCATGTACTTTGCAATGGAGAAACAATGCAATGCGCACCTCTACATTCATGTACTTTGCAAATAAGGAATAATGCAATGCGTAGCTACAATCATGTACTTTGCAATGAAGAAATAATGCGATGCGGGCCGCTGCAATCCTGTACTTTGCAAGGGAGAAATAATGCAATGCGTAGCGTTACAATCATGAACTTCGTTATGCAGAAATACTGTCAGGCGTCCTAAGACAGGCCGGCAGTTCGTTAGCAGCAATATTGGCAATGTGTATTACGACAGTCAGCCTCTTTGATAACAGTTGCCCCCCACACGATTCACGATGACATAAATCACAGCTTCTCACTCTGGCCCTAGTGCTGCCACTCCTTTGGTCAGTACGGGCCCACTCCGAGCCGAAGCAAAGGCTCATGTCACCAGAAAGACTGAGAGGCCGAGAGAGTGTCCCTCCGATCCAGCACCCCGCCCAGGCAGTGATCCACGATACCTGGGTGCACAACCCTGCTCTCCTCTCCTCCTTCAACAGACTGGGCCTTCCGTGTAGAACTTCCCCAATGGGCCTCAGCAGCTCGGCCTGGCAGCTCAGCTCCTCCGGGGCTGCTGGTCCGGGCAGCGACTGTTAGGAAGGTCACAGGCGGCCGCGGGGCACACGTACCCCACGCCCCTAAGATGACGTTACTCCGGGTGCACGTTCACCACAGCACCCTCCAGGGCTCCTCGGGCACAAAGCCACACACACAAAACGCTGATGAGTCTTTACGCCGACTCCGAGTGCACGTTCACCAGGCACTCCTTCCTGCGGTTTCAGTTGGCACCAAGACACGCACACCACGCTGCAGAGACTCACTTTCTTCCGGTGCACGCGATGATCAGACGATCCCCTCCACAGTACCAGGTTGCACCAAAGCACGCAGGCTGCTTCAGAGACTTACTCCAACTCCGGTGCTCCGATATCCATGCGCTCTTCACCAACGCCTCCGGCCGACCCTCGACACGCTAACCGTGTCCGAGCCTCACATCTACGGTGCACCCGATGACCAGGCGCTCTTCACCAGTGCCTCCGGTGCACTTTGAAATGCTCACTGTGTCCGAGACTCGCTTCACCTTTGATGCACACGTTGACCAGGCGCTCCTTGCCAATGCCTCCCGTGCACCACGACACGCACACTGCGTGTCTGAGACTCACTTCACTGTTTATGCACACACGGACAAGGCGCTACTCACCAACGCCTGCGGTGCACCACAACACGCACCCTGCGAGTCCAATTCTCACTTCTCCTCTGATGCACACACCGACCAGGTGCTCCTTACCAACACCTGCGGTGCACCACGACACGCACCCTGCGCATCCGAGACTCACTTCTCCCCCGATGCACACCCTGACCAGGTGCTCCTTACCAACGCCTGCTGTGCACCACGACATGCACCCAGCGCGTCTGAGTCTCACTTTTTTTCTGTGTGTCCAAGATCACAGGGCACACCTTCCGAGCGTCTCAAGCTGCCACAACACGCGCCCACCACGTCGCTTGAAACGTCTCTGGAAACTTTTATGTTCCTGTGTTTCCAAACAGGGAGCCAGCTCACCTCGGGCCCTTGGGGTTACAAGACACAGCACAAAGCACAGTCTTCTTCAAGCAGGGGGACACAACGCACATAGCACAGTCCCAACAGCCTCTTCCGTGGTTAAAACAGCAAACTGCAGAACAGCCCTAGATAACGAAGCAAGGGTCAGTTCTTCCCCAGCAGTCTCTTCAGTTGTTCCTTCCTTAGCAGAGGTTCTTCTTGACCACAAAATGGGTCTAAGCCTTTTCAGTCTCAATCCATTTCTATTCCAACTTTCAGGGGTCTCAGCCCTCATAGTTATATCCCTAAATGTCTTTGAAGTTCGTTTGTGCTCAGGGGTCCCTGACCCCTGCCTAAATCAGTTCTGGGTGTCTCCCTCCCAGTGTCACCTTTCTCCCTTTGATACTGGGGATCTGGATCCTTAATCACTCAGCAGGAGACGGGTCAATTGTTTTATATCAGCAACGCAGGCCTTTTCACCTCCCGGGGCTTCTCCAGCGCCTACCCTTCAGAAGCCGGCTAGCCTGGTGCCATCTCAACCTATCCATGGGTCAAGACCTCCCCCAGCTCCTCTCACCTCTCAGATCCAGACAGTCAACCCACATTCAGCAGAGACACGCAGAAACGCTTAAAGCACAAAACTCAGCCACTTTCTAAAAGAATGGTTTCTGAACGCACAGTGACAAAACCACTTTCATAGAAAGATGTGTTATGGCACTGTGAGTTCATACATACTAAACTTCACTTCTCCATTTTAAACCTATGGGAAACTAGGCTAACAAACAAAATACCCAGCCTCCCTCATTCTGTCCTATAGGCAGGATGGCCTTTTACCAGTGAAAACAAAATGGAGTGTTTTTCACTTGTCAGGGCATAGCACACACCTCAGTATATGTCCTGCCTTTTACTTACACTGCACCCTGCCCAGGGGTTACCCTGAACCTACCACAGGGGTGCCCACTGTGTACGCAAAAGGGAAAGTAAGGCCTGACAAGTGGTTGCACTTGTCAGTACAACTTGCTAACTTAGCACACTGCGTGCAGGCCCTACACTGAAGGCCTGAGTTCCCTTCTCTGAGCGCCCTTGCATTACTAGCCCTTACACACACAGTGCACATCACTAGGGACTTTACTAGTAAGGCAAACATACCAATCATGGCTAACCAATTACCATTACACTTTACACAGGAAACACTTGTACTTTGACACTGATCAGCAGTGGCAAAGTACCCAAAGCATCTATATTGGTAACTCTATGTCAGGAAAACGGTCTAGGGGGAAAGCAAAATTTTTTAGGGAACTTTAGCCATAAAAGCCAAGTCCTACACCCTGGCTATGGGTGACACGGAGAAGTAAATGTGGGAATGCTGAAGAACCTATGCGCCCCCGTTTGCGATAGGACACAGGGCCGTTGCTAGGCATGGGTGGTGTGGGCACCTGCCCAGTGCCTCGCAGTCAGCCCTCCAAATTGGGTTCCCGCACTGATGCGACAGAATCAGACCACGGCATGAAAGGTGCCACCTTGCAAGTGCACTATCTTAGGGGGCCCCCACCCCTGGCCTCACTGCTATGTTGTAGCAAGGGGAACCAGTCACCATTGCAATTAGACACGTTCCTCAGATTTGACCGGCAATTAGGCCTCCTCCCCCCACCCACGCAGACGCGCAGAAGACCATTGCCCTGCTGTTTAGCTCCCTGGCAGTATTAACCCTCTCTGGAGATAGGCAGTCCTCACACCTTCAGCCCTTGGTGAGCTACTAAGAGGGGCTTGTAGGGGCAGAGAGGGAGGGGCTGCGGCTTCAGGAGCAGGGCATCCATTCAGATGCAAGCAACCCTGAGTGTGTCACATCTATGCAATTTAGAGGGGCCTGACACATTTTCTTTCTACCCAGGGCCCCAAAAATCCTAGACCCAGCCCTAAAAGGACGGATTACATGTGGGAATGACCAGAACCTGCAGCACCCCATGCGTGAAACAGAAGAGCTAATGTGGGGCTGTTCGAGAACCTGCAGCAGCCCATGCGTGAAACAGTGGAGCTAATGTGGGGCTGTTCGAGAACCTGTAAGCCCCCATGCGTGACACAGAGGAGTAAATGTGGGGCTGTTCGAGAACCCGTGCCCCCATCCATGCGTGACACGGAGGAGCAATGTGGGAATGCTGAAGAACCGATGCCCCCCGTGTGTCATGGGCGGATTAAATGTGGGAATGACCAGAACCTGCAGCACCCCATGCGTGACACGGAGGAGTAAATGTGGGAATGTTAAAGAAACTGTACTCCCATGCGTGACGTGGATGAGTAAATGTGGGCATGTTCTCGAACCTGTGCCCCCCATGCGTGACGCAGAGAAGTAAATGTGGGAATGCTCGAGAAGGCCGCACACATTCCATCTCCTCTCTGTGAGGAAGCAGGAATGAGGTGTGTTGGCACTGCATCTTGGGGGACCTGAGACTGCAGCTGCCCCTAATTTACCTGCTCTGTTGACAAAGAGAAACACTTCACCACTAACCCGGCATCCACTCACAAGGCACATAAAAGGGGCGCAGCCAGCTGTGAGCATTTTGTTAAGATTAAGCGAGTATTTGTGTGTTCCTCGGCACTCGCTCCGCCTCGGCGCCCTCCAGCTGGGAAGCATGCGGCCTGCAGAGGGGAAATTATTAGTGTAATGTATGTCCGGCCTAATGGGGCTCAGCGGCTCCCGGTAATCACTCCGCGGAGGATCCGGCGGCCTCTTCCCACCTCGTACCTGGCGTCCCCTTGGAAACGGCAATCAGGGGAGCCTGGCCGGGCACCGAGCGATGTGCAAGGGAGGGGCGGCTGATGAGCCCCCCCCCCCCCCACACGTGCTGAGGGAGGGGCGGCTGATGAGCCCCCCCCTCCTCCGGAAGCGTGCCGAGGGAGGTGCGGCCGATGACCCCCCCCCTTGGAAACGTGCCGAGGGAGGGGCGGCTGATGAGCCCCCCCACGCACTGATGGAAGGGCGGCTGATGAGCCCCCGCCCAGCGCCGTGCCGAGGGAGGGGCGGCTGGTGAGACACCCCTCTCCCCAAGAGAGGTGCCAAGGGAGGGGCGGCTGGTGAGTACCCCCCCTCCCCCCTCCCCGACGTTGCAAGGGAGGGGAGGCTGATGTACCCCCAGACGTGCCGAAGAAGGGGCGGCTGATGAGACCCCCCCCCCCCCCTCCCCGAGACGTGCCGAGGGAGGGGCGGTTGATGTGATACCTCCCCCCCCAGACTGTCCCCCCAGCGTGGTGTCGAGGGAGGGGTGTCTGATGTCGCCCCCCCCCAGACGTACCGAGGGAGGGAGGGGCGGTTGATGAGCAACCCCCCCCCCCCCACGTGTCGAGGGAAGGGCACTCCCCCAGAGACGTGCAAAGGGAGTGGCGGCGTAACACCACCCCCACCCCCTGAAGCCACGCCCCTGGAAAGAGAGGACCCTCCACGGGGACGGCCCAGGCCTTCAAAGGGAGGTGAGGGACAACAGCCCCTCCTGAAACTCTCTCACCTCACTTTCCAACATCACACCCCACCACCTCTGCTCACCCTCACCTCCGGTGATGTCATCACTATCAAACATGGACGATACTTGTCCTCTAAAGCTGTCAGACTCCAAAAGAGGTTTCTCAAGATGGGGAAGGCTGGCCTGCTGGGAGACCTTCTAGCATGGAAGGCGCCCAGAGCTGATCTGCTGGAAGACATTCCAGCATTGAACAGCGCCAACATCTGGCCTGCTAGGAGACATTCCAGGATGGAAGTGCACCCACAGCTGGCCCGTTGGGACACATTCTAGCATGGAACGGTGCCCAGAGCTGGACAGCTGGAAGACATTCCAGCATGGAAGGGCACCCAGAGCGGGCCTGCTGGGAGGGTGTCTGTGAAACATTTCAGGATGGAAGGCACCCAGAGCTGGTACGTAGAGAGACATACTGGCATTGATGGGCGGCCCGGAGACAATCCAGCATGGAAGTTCACCCAGAGGAGGCCCCCTAAGAGACATTCCAGCTGGAAGGGAGCCCAGAGCTGGCCTGCTGGCAGACATTCTAGCATTGAATGGCACCAACAGTTGGCTCACCGGGAGACATTCTTGCATGGAAGGGCACACTGTCATGCTGGCTGTCTGAGAAACAATTAAGCATGGAAAAGCGTCCGCAGCTGGTCAACTGGGGGACATGTAGGCATGAAAGGGCTCCCTCAGCTGGCCTCCTGAGAGACATTCTGGCATGGAAGGGTGCCCACAACTGGCCCGCTTAAAGACATTCCGGCATGGAAGGGTGCCCAGAGCTGGCCGGCTTGCTGGGAGACATTCTGGCATGACAGGTGCCAAAGCGCTGGCCTACTGGGAGACATTCCGGCTTGGAAGGGTGCCCAGAGCTGGCCTGCCTGCTGGGAGACATTCTGGCATGATGGGTGCCAAAGCGCTGGCCTGCTGGGAGACATTCCGGCATGGAAGGGTGCCCAGAGCTGGCCTGCCTGCTGGGGAGACATTCTGGCATGACGGGTGCCAAAGCGCTGGCCTGCTGGGAGACATTCCAGCATGGAAGGGTGCCCAGAGCTGGCCTGCCTGCTGGGAGACATTCTGGCATGAAGGGTGCCCAGAGCTGGCCTGCTGGGAGACATTCCGGCATGGAAGGGCTCCCTCAGCTGTTCCACTGGGAGATATTCTGGCATGAATGGTGTCCAGAGCTGGCCTGCTGGAAGATATTCTGGCATGAAGGGTGCCCAGAGCTGGCCTGCTGGAAGACATTCTGGCATGGAAGGGCGCCCTCAGCTGGCCCGCTTAGAGACATTCCGGCATGAAGGGTGCCCAGAGCTGGCCTGCTGGAAGACATTCTGGCATGGAAGGGTGCCCACAACTGGCCCGCTTAGAGACATTCCGGCATGAAGGGTGCCCAGAGCTGGCCTGCTGGAAGACATTCTGGCATGGAAGGGCGCCCTCAGATGTCCCGCTTAGATACCTTGCGGCATGAAAGGGTGCTCAGAGTTGGTCCTGTGAGAGACATCCCAGGGTGGAAGTGGGCCCAGAGCAACCCCACTGCGAGACATTCTGGCATTGAAGGGCACCCATAGCTGGCTCGCTGGGAGATATTGCGGCATGGAAGGGTGCCCAGACTTGGCCCACTGGGAGACATTCCAGGATGGAAGTGCATCAACATCTGGCTCGCTGGGAGATGTTCCTGCATGAAAGGTGGTCCATAGATGGTCTGCTGAGAAACATTCAGGCATGGAAGGGCATGCACAGCTGGCCAGCTGGAGGACATTCCAGCATGGAGGGGTGCTCAGAGTTGGCCCGCTGGGTGACATTCAGGCATGGAAGGGCATGCACAGCTGGCCAGTTGGAAGACATTCCAGCATGGAGGGGTGCCCAGAGTTGTCCTGCTGGGAGACATTCCTGTATGCAAGTGCACCCAGGACTGGCTAGCTGGAAGATGTTCCGGCATGGAAGGGTGCCCAGAGATGGTCTTCTGAGAGACATTCCTGGATGGAAGCCAGTCAGACACGCAGAGCTAGAATTTGGGTGGATAATGTTTTATTCCTGTTGACCAACTGAAATTTGTCGACACCTGTTGATGTGTGGCCCGACGCACTGCCAGGAATAGTCAATACTTTTATGTACTTTGCCAGGATGGTGAACATTCAATCAAAATTGAGAATATTGATCGGAATCTACCACAACTGCTGAATTCCAATGGCTTCTCTGAGAGCCTGTGGATGCCTTGAGTACAGGCCAATGGTATCTAGTGCTCCAGGTGGGCGTTCTATGATCCCATTGGTGAGATCCACGTGACCTATGATGTCACATGCTTAATGATGCACAACCTTCAGCGGTCCTTCGGAAAGTACTTTGGAATTCTAAAATTCTCATTTGTCAACTGAAAACCTGATTTGTTTTATTTTTTATTTCATGCTCCCTCACTGCAAAATCCCCAAACTCTTGATTCATGGTGTTTCCAACTTGTTTGCTTCTCCAGTGTAAGGACCCCAGTACAGAGGTGGGTGGAAGCTCCCAACTGCCAGATGTTGTCTCTGCCCACCCCTGGGCTTCACTGCTCTCTGTTGAGGTTGAGAGAACCCGGGTTTCCAGACACCAGACGTGCTGCTTGGGTGGCCCCACTGTGGCCACCGCACGGGAGTGACATCTGGGTGTATGGGGGCTTATTTATGAGTGCCCTACGTCACTTTTGCACCACAAAAGTGATACATGATGCAGGGCTCTCATATAGATTAATGAAGCCACACAAAGCAACACTGCGTGGCTTTGAGAGGCCTCATAAATCATGAGTAAGGCGATGCAGCGCCAATCGCTGCGTTTGCCTTACTCTGCACCCGGGAGGCGTACCATGGGTGATGCGGTGTTCCCTCGCAACACCCATGGATTTTGACGTTTCCCCTTTATTTACAAGATCATGTAATCCTGGAGAAGTGCCAAAACCTTACGCCGCCCGAGGTGAGGCATAACAAGGGGACATAACTTTATTTCTCCATGTTTTTTCCTCGTTCCATGCGTGCTGCATTCTGAAGCACACATGAAAAGAGGAAAATTATTCTCTGGATTGTTTTTGTGCAGGAAGGTGTCCTTTTCTGCACAAAAACAATCCTGCCGACAACACAGGCACACTTGCACTAAGGTTCAAGGATGCCTGCGTTGGCGCCAGGCTGCTGAAACAGAGCTGGCGCTGGGGGAAAGGACAGGAATGCACTGTATTAGATATAAATACAGTGCATCCCTGCCCTATCACTTTGACGTAGGGAAGCACAGCAAGGTGACTTAGGGCAGCACAGCAAGGTGACTTAGGGCAGCACAGCAAGGTGACTTAGGGCAGCACAGCAGGGTGACTTAGGGCAGCACAGCAAGGTGACTTAGGGCAGCACAGCAGGGTGACTTAGGGCAGCACAGCAAGGTGACTTAGGGCAGCACAGCAGGGTGACAAGCTGCGCTACCCTAGGTCAATTCCCCATGAATGAGGCCCAAAGTTATTTCTCCTGGTTATGCCTCACCTCGGGATGTGTAAGGTTTTAGCGCTTCCCCAGGTTTACATCGTCGTGTAAATCTTGGGAAGCGTCAAAATCCATGGGTGTTGCATGGGAATACCCTCGGCAACGCTCATGGAACACCTCCTGAGAGCAGAGTAAGGCAACACAACAATTTGTGCTGCTGTGCCTTACTCCATATCTATGAGGCCATTCAAAAGTGGCTTTGTGTAACCTCATAGATATGATTTTGTAGGTTGTGGCGCATGAGTTTCTGAAAAAGTGACACTACGGTGGCGCAAAGGGCTTATGAATGTGCCCGTTAGTGCCTCATGCTGGAATACAGTGGCTGCTGGTGGTTCTTCTAGGACACCCCTCCTTGTAGGAGTAACTCCAGAAGACTTGTGCTTGTGCAGTTGTTTCATAAGTCTACCCCCAATGGATATACAGCCTGATTATGAATGGTTTAGTTAATTCCGACCCGTGGACAAACCTCTGTGTATGCATGGGTCGGAATTACAAGTTAAAGGGTATTTAACATATTAGATAATTATTGGATGTGTTAAATACCTCAAGCTTTGTTAAAATTCAGCAGGTCTAACCTGTCGAAATTTAACAGGGGAAATATGTACATTATTTACTGTACCATGCATATTTTGGAGCATTAAACATCAAAATCCTCTTGTTATTCCCCACAAACTCTTAATAGTTACTATTTATTACACCCAATAAATAACGTACCCCTTTGTATTATTATTTATGAGGAACTCTCAATACCACCTACACTCGTAATCAGGACCTATGACTTTGAATGGTTTATTCAAAAAGGCAAATCTACATGTTTCTTCTCTCGTCTATATTTACTACTCTACATAGGTGCAACTCTCCGCTTTTTTGTTATTGACCATTTCCACGTCTAGATTTACACATAGGTGTAGATTTACAGGTCTCCACTTCCTCAAATCTGGGGATGGAGGCTCCTACAACAGAACCCATGAGTATAAAGTTACTTCTAACTAATAAGCACAATTAGGTGGTGTTCTCCACTACCATGACAGAGATCTTCCTATGGGAAAGTATAAGGAAACATATTAGTTTATTACTTATTATGACAAATGTAAAAACTATATTAATGTATAATATAAGTTATTTTAAAAAAGTTCTTATTTCCCTAGAACTAATACAATTAAAAGTTACAGCACATGAACTCAACAACGTAAATGTGTATTAAATAACAAATTAATGTAAATATAAGATTGTAATTCATAAATATTTTTAAACAACAATTAAATAAAATCCCATCCTCACATTTTTCTTTTTATTTGATTGGTAGTGAATTTTGTATGTGTTAAATTAAATAAAATTATTTTAAAGAAAAGTTTTAAAGTCTTTTTTATTTGTTACATTAATTTTAATATTAAGGTAATGAAGCAAATAATAAAAAATTACACACACACATATAGATATTTAATTGTTAATTGTTTGTTTTAATATTTTAATATTGAAATACTTGTAAAAAAAGAATTTTAATTAACACATTTAATTCATGTTAATTTATATTAAATAAGATTAAAACTTTGAATGGAGGGATTTATTTTCTAAATTATTGTTTACAAATATTTATCAACTGAATTAATTAATTAAAAGTAATTAGTTATTTGATAGAAATTTAAGCTGAGTAGTTAATGTGTGGTCCGAAACCGCTCCTTAAATTTCTCTAAATCATTTCTATTAAGTAGCAATGAGTTTGTCAACCAGCAACACCTTCTAACTAGGAAGAACGCTGCTTTTGCGCGTCCATCCGTGCGGCACACAATGGAGTGCAAGAAGGCTGCCAGAAAGAACAATATTGATCCGCCCCCTGTGGAGGAAGAGGAAGTGTTGCAGATCTCATGCACTGAGCTGCAGTCTCTTATTAGGGAAGCTGCAGTCTCTGCCTTAGAAGAATCTGCATCCAAACAACAAATTGTGGATCACGATGATGACAATGCTAACTCCGAACTATGAGGAAAGTATGTTCACGGGTCACAATTAAAGGACCTGTCAAACTATCAGAGACCAGGGGACCCCCTCAGCCCAGGACTCTGGTTGGAGAGCTCCTGATTGACTCCGGAGGGGCCCCTCCACATGCCTTGCAGGGGTCCCCTTCAAGTTTCGTAATGCCAGTGACACAATGACACCAGTGTCAAATACTGTCAACTGTGACTCCGACACGGCCCGAACAGCAACGTGGAAAAAAGGCTCCCCGTCCCAGCCTAGTACATGGACGGGGAGCACGCTGCCACACAGTGCAGGCTGCCGTGGGGCCCAGCACCAAAGAAACAGTAAGCATCAACTTCCAAAATAATATAATGATATAAAAGAAAGAAAGCAAAGCTTTTCCCTGCTCAGCAGCAGAGAAAAAACAGGACTATGGTGGGGGGTGGGGAGGAGCATTTATAGTATTAGTAAAAATAGAAAACAGCCTCAGGCTGTAGGGATCATAGATCCCAGGCGTGGCTAGAACCTCTGTTGGAGGAAGAGTAGCCTCACAAGTAATGAGTGGGTTGAGGAGGATGGAGATGAAGGGCTGATGTTATCGCCTGCACAGACACAGATGCACCAGGCACCTGATCCTGGATCTTACACATGAATTGTGTCCACCACAATCATCCACCACAATCGGAGGTGGTCTTGTGTTTACAGGACCTCACCCCCTTGCACTAGACCATAGACAGGAAGTCCAGGGCCCTGGTATTCGGTCGGAGATCAGAAGTGTCGCACATATACAGGGTTAGAGGTTGTCCTTACAGCACCTGTACCTCTCCCTGCACTAGACCTTAGACAGGAAGCGTAATGCCTGGGTTTTCGGTAGGAGGTCAGAAGCGTTGCACCTATATGAGGTTGTCCTTGCGGCACTCAGAGAACCCCCCTCCATGCCCTGCATCGTGGCATCTGGTAGGATCACCACACAGTGTCTGCAGGGGGCTTTGGGGTTGTCTGTTACAATTTTAACCATGTGAGGCATTCTGGCTTCTCTCCAGAGCCTCTGAGGTGCAGTGCCACACTGGCCATCAGGGGCACTAGCTCATCAGTGTCCAATTGCATATGGAGTCATCAGCACCTGAACTGTCAGGCCACTGAACCATAAGTGTTTGTCGACACATTATCAAGAAAGGGCTCTGTCCCTCTTGGCCACAGGCCTTCTGCCCAACTCTTTCAAACCCTGGTCCAGTCATCCCTCTAGAACAGTGGCCCTTTCATCATTCTTGAACCACAGCCCATGCTTCCCTCTTGAACTCCTGCCCATGCACCATTCCAAATTCTAGCCCATGCACCCCTCTTGAACCCCTGCATATGTACCCATCCCAAATCCTAGTCCACGCTTCCCTCTTTAACCCCTACCTATGCACCCATTTAAAAACCTAGCCCACGCTTCCCTCTTGAATCTGACACATGCAGGCATCCCAAATCCTAGCCCATGCTTCCCTCTTGAACCCCGGCCTATGCACCAATTCCAAATTCTAGCCCATGCTTCCCTCGTGAACCCCTGCATATGCACCCATTCCAAATCCTAGCCCATGCATCCCTCTTGAACCCCACATATACACTCATCCCAAATCCTAGCCTAATCAATCAATCAATCAATCAGAATATTGGTAAAGCACACTACTCACCCGTGAGGGTCTCAAGATGCTGGGGGGAAAGGGGGAGGGGTGCTGCTACTGCTCGAATAGCCAGGTCTTGAGTAGCCTCCTGAAGGTTAGTAGATCCTGGGTCTGCCATAGGCGGACGGGGAGGGTGTTCCAGGTCTTAGTGGCAAGGTGGGAGAACGATGTGCTGCCGGTGGTTGCTCTTCGGATGCGGGGGATGGTGGCGAAGTCGGCGGAGCGGAGCTGGCGGTTCGGGGTGTAGAAGGTGAGTCGTCTGTTGAGGTATGCCGGTCCGGTGTTATGCAGTGCCTTGTGTGCGTGGGTGAGGAGCTTGAAGGTGATCCTCTTGTTGACGGGAAGCCAGTGCAGGTCTCTCAGGTGGGGTGTGATGTGGCTGCAGTGAGGGATGTCGAGGATCAGGCGTGTGGAGGCGTTCTGTATGCGTTGTAGTCGTTTCAGGAGTTTGGCCGAGGCTCCTCCGTAGAGGGCGTCTCCGTAGTCCAACCTGCTGCTGACGAGGGCCTGGGTGACCGTTTTTCTTGTTTCTGTGGGGATCCACCTGTAGATCCTGCGGAGCATGTGGAGAGTGTTGAAGCAGGAGGACGAGACGGCGTTGACCTGCCCGGTCATGGAGAGTGTTGAGTCGAAGATGAACCCCAGGTTGCGTGCGTGGTCGGTGGGTGTTGGTGCTGCTCCCAGTGCGGTCAGCCACCAGGAGTCGTCCCAGGCCGAGGGGGGGGGGGGGGCCGAGGATGATGACTTCCGTCTTGTCCGAGTTCAGTTTCAGACGGCTGTTCTTCATCCAATCTACGACGGCTTTCATTCCTTCATGGAGGTTGGTTTTGGCGGTGAGGGGGTCCTTGGTGAGGGAGAGGATCAGCTGGGTGTCGTCGGCGTAGGAGATGATGTTGAGGTCGTGCAGTCGGGCAACGTGAATGAGTGGTGCCATGTAGATGTTGAACAATGGGCTGAGGGATGAACCCTGGGGTGCACCGCAGATGATGTCTGTGGCTTTGGATCGGAAGGGGGGAGGCGGACGCTCTAGGTTCTGCCGGAGAGGAAGGAGGTGGTCCATTCCAGGGCCTTGTCTCGTATACCTGCGTTGTAGAGTCGTGTGCATAGGGTGTGGTGGCAGACAGTGTGGAAGGAGGCTGACAGGTCCAGGAGGATGAGGGCTGCGGTTTTGCCGTTGTCCAGTAGGGCCCTGATGTAATCGGTGGCAGCAATGAGGACGGTTTCGGTGCTGTGGTTGCTGCGGAACCCGGACTGGGATGGGTCCAGGATGCTGTTCTCCTCGAGGTAGCGGCTCTGTTGTCTGTTGACGGTCTTCTCGATGACCTTCGCCGGGAACGGGAGCAGGGAGATGTGTTGGAAGTTCTTGAGGTTCTTCGGATCAGCCTTGGGTTTTTTGAGTAAGGCTTTGATCTCGGTGTGCTTCCAGCTCTCCAGGAAGGTCGCGGTCTCGAAGGAAATGTTGATGGCCTTGCGGAAATGGGATGTGATGGTGGCGCTGGCTTTGTTAAAGATGTGGTGTGGGCATGGGTCTGACGGAGAGCCGGAGTGGAAGGTGTTCATGATTTTGATGGTTTCCTCTTCGTTTATGTAGGTCCAGGTGAGCAGGGAGTCGTGTGGGTGGTGGCCGTGAGGTAGGAGGTCCCGGTGGCTGGCGGGGTGGTCATGGTGTTGAAGCTGTCGTGGATGTCTGCGATCTTGCGATGGAAGAAGGTGGCAAGGGAGTCGCACAGGTCTTGCTAAGGTGGGATGTCGTTGGTCTTGGAGCTGGGGTTGGAGAGTTCCTTAACGATGTTGAAGAGCTCTTTGCTGTTGTGTGCGTTGTTGTCTAGGCGGTCTTTGAAGGAGGCCCTTTTAGCGGATCTGATGAGGTGATGGTGTCTGCGGATGGTGTTTTTGTGGGCTGCGTAGCTGTCCGGTGTCTGATCGTGGAGCCATTTCTTCTCTAGTTTTCGGCAGGTTTGCTTGGAGGCCTGGAGGTTCGCAGTGAACCAGCTGGCTTTCTTGTTGGTGTGTCTGTTGGAGGGTTTCTTGATCATGGCGAGGATGTTGGTGTAGTCGTTGATCCACTGTCTGAGGTTGTGGGCATTGATGTCGGAGTCGGTGGGGTCTATTGGTGGGCTTTGGGCGAGGGTGGTGTTTAGCTGTTCTTCGGTCACTGTGCTCCAGCAGTCCCGGGGGATCTGTTTGGTGTGGTGGTGCGAGGTGGGTTTCCGGAAGGTGAAGTGGATGCAGCGATGGTCGGTCCAGTGGAGTTCGGTGGTGTGGCTGAAGGAGACGTGGGGGCTCGCGGAGAAGATGGGGTCAAGAGTGTGGCCAGCAGAGTGGGTGGGAGTTGTGACGAGCTGTCTGAGTCCGAGGTTGGCAAGGTTGTCAATCAGGGTGGTAGAGTTGGTGTCATTGTTGTTCTCGAGGTGGAAGTTCAGGTCCCCGAGGAGGATGTAATCTGTGGATGCAAGGTCGTGCGTACTGACGAAGTCGGCGATGGAGTCGCTGAACTGTGGCCGTGGTCCAGGGGGTCTGTAGGCGAGGGTTCCTCTGAGGGTGGTGTTGGGATCGGTGCAGACCTGGAAGTGCAGGTGTTTGGCGGTGCTGAGGGTGTCACCCATACTCCCGCTGATATGTTTTGACAGGTCCTTTAATTGTGACCCATGAACATACTTTCCTCTTGGCTCAAAGTCTTGTCATCATCGTGATCTATATTTTGTTTTTTAGATGCAGATTCGAAGGCAGAGTCAACAGCTTCCTTTGCACCCATTTCATATGCTTTTCTCTTGAAACCCTGCCTATGCACCTATTCCGAACCCTAGCCAAAGTTTCCCTCCTAAACCCCTGCCTATGCACCCATTCCAAATCCTAGCCTATACTTCCCTCTTGAATCCGACACATGCAGATATCCCAAATCCTGGACTATGCTTCCCTCTTGAACCCCTGCCCATGCACCCATCTTAAATCCTAGCACACGCTTCCCTCTTGAACCCCTGCCTATGCACTTATTCCATATCCTAGACTATGCTTCCCTCTTGAACCCCTGCCTATGCACCGATCCCAAATCCTAGCCCACACTTCACTCTTGAACCCAACACATGCAGACATCCCAAATCCTAAGCCCACGATTCCCTCCTGAACCCCGGCCTATGCACTGCTGGAACCGGCAGTGTCTGGTTGGCTGAAGAGAGCCCCCAGCCAGGCAGAACTACCGCTCCCATCAAGAGCAGATGATTACACTCTCTGTATAACCTGTGCTCACCCTTTGGTAGTGTGGCACTGAGCAGACAGGCTCACTACAGTGGCAATGTGTACAGCAAACACACAGCAGCCACTCGCGATAAATGCACTAAGCATCACAAAAGAGACTTCGCACAGGATGTATGTAAATACGTTTATAGTCAACACACATATTCAATCAGTATAACATGACCATTATATACTTTTGGGCATAAAACCCATCTGGAAATATTACTAACAGGACTAGGCCAACTTTCACTAATGGCATATTATGGACAATTCCAAATCTAATTCCCCCTCCCCCAATTGAGAGAGAGCACCCTTTTGCGGTGCACGATACCAAGATTATGTACATAAACAAAACATAGAACACTTTTTAGCAGCACCACGGGCCAAAGCTGCGCGGGAGAAACCCAGTGTCAAAAGGTATTGTGCTTTAAGAACCAATCAACGTATAAGGCGGCACAACCGGCCAGTGTTGTGAATCAGAGGCGGTCTGCAGATGATCACTCCCACTCACACACACCATTATGCGATGCGACAGGTATCAGCCAGTCTGTACTGCACACTCTTACATACAAATATGCATTCAACACCCTAATACGGTGCCACTGGTACCCAGCATTTATAATGTTCCCCTGCTCCAGACTCTGTGGTCCAAGCCTCCCTCCACCCTCAAGTTCACCCCTATAACCCTGGATGGAAGCTAACCAGCTACGCCTCCCAGACACGGGGCCACATGCGGCCAAAGTCACACACAGGCTAGGTCCTCAGGAAGCAGGTGGTAATATGTAACAGTTTTAAATAGCAGGTAGATGTAAACAAGGGAGAGGTAGGCAGCCACTCGGGAAGTTCACCCACAAGTCTCAAAATACAAAGGAGTCACGCAGTCTCTTGATCCGCTTCCGAACTGTCTCTAAAGCATTTCCTCAACCCAGTCAATCTCTCTCGCTACTATCTGGTGCCACGATATCTTTGGGAGGGGCCAGGCGTGGAGAGGGCAGTTTGTCTGCTGAGATGAGGGTCAACAAGGAAATAACCGATGAATGGGAAGTAACACAGGGGAGCATCTCGGTAGGATGAGGCACCCGATCGATACACGATGATCCGGGTTTTGCCCAGGCAATCTGGGCACAGTGTGTGGTGAAGGTTGATATGAGTCACACCAGGCACTTCCAATTTTAAACACAATCAAATTCCATGCCTCCCTTGAAAGGAGGCACAATGACCGGTGCACGTCGAGTTGGGTTGCACCAGGCAATTTCGGTCAGACACACAGTGAAGAGTTGCAGTTCTGTACCTCTCTGGAAATGTCCGGTACACGATGATACAGGTTGCACCAGACCAGTCCAGTCACACACGAACAGGCGCAAGTTCAGCAGAGCCACATGAGGTAGAATGTGTCACTTCCCTGGGTACACCCCCACCTCCGAGGGTCACACCCTGTGAATTATACACCGCACGCAATGAGCATGCAGTCAGTGTGCCGCACGAGAGAAATGAGGCACGATCAACAAAACGAACCATGCGGGGTCCCGCAACAGGTGAATCTGCTCACCACCACTAGACACTTGTGAGTGTTGCAGGCCCCACAATACGGGAACCACATGGCTCAGATGCGGGCAAGATATCTGGGGCTCCACACTAGCAATCCGGTCTCCAGACAAAGTCTTAAATCCATGCTCACACCACGCTACCAGTTTGAATTTAGAAGCTGAGGTGGGCACTTGAGAGGGCACTGCTCTCCAAATGTCACAGGTAGATGGTGTAGGTCCCTTGGGGGAGATCTTTGATGTCCCTGAGATCTCCAGGAGAACAGGAGGCCTGCCGTTGGGTCCTTGGAAAGTACACTTCAGGGCTCCACACTTCAGCAGTTCCCCAGCCCAGGCCAGCCTCAATTCAGACAGTTATCCTTCATGTGCACAACAGAGTCCTGTGACAATATGCACCACACAGTCTGGGTTCTCCTGTCCCAAGACCCACAAGCGTATCTCACCCCTTGCTGAAGGATGGCATCCCTAGTTATACTGTTGTGTGACTTTTAATTCAGGGTGGTTTAGGGGGTTTCCCTTTGATCCACACATGTCTCCCCAAAATTGAAGGCCTGTCTGCCATGGGGCCATGGAATCCAGATCGTAATCTTTAGTGGTGCCATGATTCGTCCCCTAGAGGCTAAGTGCCACAACCTCTATCTTCAATCTATCCCATGCGGCCCTCAAACGGCAGAGATCTGCCTTCCCAGTTTATGGTTGTCAATTTGGGAATGCACAGATGTGCTCCCCTGGTGTCCACTGAAGCCATGTACCACTGTCCCCGAGACTCTTGGAGCACCGAAATGTCCATATTCTGTAAGTGGCATATCCAAGCGAGTTGTGCCAACACCCCCTTTACCAATGGAAAGGGTTTGGCACTGTGAATCCATTGATAGGAAACATCATGAGGCGGCTCCACTGCCTCTATTGCAGTGCGAAGTATTGTCAACCACTTCCCCATATTAACTTATGGGCAGAGCAGGCCTCATTGGTAGTGAAAACACACACAGGTATTTCTCACTACCTGGGCACAGATGCGCTATTGCGCACCTCGACCTGCGATGGCAGGAGCAATACATAGAGCACATTACCAGTGGTGTCAGTGCGCCGGCCCAAGTCTGCACAGCAGACTGGATATGGGTTTAACCAATACATGTGTCTGTGCGCATGCACAAGCCTGCATTGGCAAGCGGCACTTACACTCACATGCCCCATAGGTGTGGATGCGCGCTCACAGCGGCCTGCAATGGCAAGCTGCTCATGAGTTTACTCACGATAGATGCCAGGGTTCACCCACCGTCTGCAATGACTGATTGGCCTGTGTTTCAGAAAATGAACACAGTGCCACGTCCCAACATGGATAGGAAGGGCATGCACACGGTCACACCGTAGTTGCAGTGGGAAAAGGGCCCAAAGCCCGGAGGCCACACAAGAGCATCAGCAAAACCGAAGTGGAAAAAGCAAAAAAGTTCCAGGAACTGCTACCTGATGAGTATGAGGTCCACCATACACCCGTTACAAATCATAGCCCATGCGACCCTCTTAAACTGCAGCGCAGGCACCCAAACCTAATCCATTCAACCCTGTTCCTTGGACTTTTCTAGAATCCAGGTCCCTGAATTGTTTTTCAACCCTGTCACGTGTATCCATCCCAAACTCCTGCACACTTATGCCTCTCGAATCTGGTTGATGTATCACCCGTGGACCACAGACAAGGCAGTCTACGTGAACCCCAGCCCATGCACCCATCCTATATCTTAGCCCATGCTTCCCTCTTCAACCCTGGCCCATGCACCTATACTATATTTTAGCCCATGCTTCCCTCTTGAACCGTGGCCCATGCACCCATCCTATAGCTTAGCCCATGCTTCCCTCTTGAACCCACAGTCATCCTATATCTCAGTCCATGCTTTCCTCTTGTACATGCTCTATGCATTTCATAGTTTTGATTTAAACCTTCTATCCATACGTTGCTTGTTAAATAAGTACATTGCACTCAGCGGCAGCCGCTCCATTAGAGCGGAGGAGCACCCCCCCCCCCCCGAAACCACCACCACTAGCAAATAAAACGAGTCTTGGGCGTGGGTCCAGAGGATGACACTGCTGGTGGGGGAGTGGTGGGCACTCTCTTCACTGTGCATGAGGTGTTTGGCCCACCTGACAAGGCCGGCCAAACACCAGATGTGCAGTGAAGCTCTCCCCAGTCCCAGCTGCGTTGCTGGGGCTCGAGAGAGCAAGCACAGGCTTCCAGTCTGCCTGGGAGTGCAAGTTGCCAGAACTCAGGCCAATCCTGATGTTGCTGTCCTGCAGCGTTAGGATTGGCCGCAGTGCATTCTGGGAGCTTGTTCCCAGAACCAGGAAGAGCGCGATGTGGCAGAAGACGGCGGCGTGAAGGTATGTTTTTTCTTTTTTTTCCTCGACCGTCCACCCCACCCTCCCCTCTCCACCTCCCTCCTCCGGCCCAGCCGCCACTTTGGCAGGGGACGGGATGCTACTGATTGCACATGGTAAAAAGCAAACCAGACATTGCTTTGTTTGTGCTAGCCCTTGTTCACATATTGCTAAGGACCTGTGAGACATGCTGGTCTCTGGTGCACTGTGAGACATGCTGGCTTGTGGTGTACTGTGAGGCATGCTGGCCTATGGTGCGGTGGTAATGGGGGCTGTGAGACATGCTGGTCTGTGGTGCAGTGGTACTAGGGGCTTTGAGACATGCTGGTCTGTGGTGCACTGTGAGACATGCTGGCTTGTGGTGCACTGTGAGGCATGCTGGCCTATGGTGCGGTGGTAATGGGGGCTGTGAGACATGCTGGTCTGTGGTGCGGCAGTACTGGGGACTGTGAGACATGCTTGTCTGTGGTGCAGTGGTACTATGGGCTTTGAGACATGCTGGTCTGTGGTGCACTGTGAGACATGCTGGCTTGTGGTGCACTGTGAGGCATGCTGGCCTATGGTGCGGTGGTAATGGGGGCTGTGAGACATGCTGGTCTGTGGTGCGGCGGTACTGGGGACTGTGAGACATGCTGGTCTGTGGTGCAGTGGTACTAGGGGCTTTGGGACATGCTGGTCTGTGGTGCACTGTGGGACATGCTGGTCTGTGGTGCATTGTGAGGCATGCTGGCCTCTGGTTCAGTAGTACTAGGACTGTAAGACATACTGGTCTGTGGTGCAGTGGTACTGGGGCTGTGAGACATTCTGGTCTCTGGTGCACTGTGAGACATGCTGGTGTGTGGTGCACTGTGAAACATGCTGGTCTGTGGTGCAGTGATACTGAGGGCCATGAGACACACTGGCCTGTGGTGCAGTGGTACTCGGGGCTGTTAGACATGCTGGTCTGTGGTGCACTGTGAGACATGCTGGTCGGTTGTGCACTGTGAGACCTGCTGGTCTGTGGTGCAGTGTGAGACATGCTGGTCTGTGGTGCAGTGGTACTGTGGGTGTGAGACATGCTGGCATGTGGTGCAGTGTTAGACATGCTGGTCTGTGGTGCAGTGGTACTGGGGGTGAATGGAGTCTGGTGCTGCGGTATTGGTGGCGGTGTTTAC
This sequence comes from Triturus cristatus, assembly GCF_964204655.1. Classification (NCBI taxonomy): domain Eukaryota; kingdom Metazoa; phylum Chordata; class Amphibia; order Caudata; family Salamandridae; genus Triturus; species Triturus cristatus. The sequence continues at coordinate 1,255,971,081 of NC_140592.1, read as the reverse complement.
TGCGGCGTTAAACAGCGCTGATTTCTAGCGTCCGCTGTTTTCATTATTGCACGTCTGTTGTGCAGCTACACCAGAGGAAGTGACAACATATGTGTTATTACACATAGGGGAGGTGCTTTCCACAGCCTGCACCTCCAGTACCTTTCAGGTGGTCCGACCAGGAATTAATGGACATTGGTGTTTCCTTGGGGGGTCTGAGTTGATAACTTCGTTGGTTGTAGATCAGAGCAAGTGTGTGAAAGTTTGACGGGTTGGTCTACAATGTACCTGTGAGTCCATGGCTTTAAATGGGATAAAAAACCCGGGCGTCTCTTAAAGGGGTGTGGTAAACCTGTTGAAGGGGCGTGGCCAACACAATAAGTTGATCGGCCTAAATCACGAGAACTAGAATTGTGTGCTTAGGAAATTCATGAATCCACATTCAACAAGGGATAATAAAATGGTCAAAAGTTACATGAGACCTGTGCACAGCACAGTCAGGCAAGAGGCACAAACAGTGCGTAATGGCACAGACTACAGAGGTTACATGGCTTATATATATGTAACTCGAACCACTAGTATCTGTAGTAGACAAATGTACTTGCTACTATTCTTATGTGAGTTTAGAGTTTATCTGTTTTGTATTTCTTATGTAGTGGTGGGCGGAGTTCGCGAAGTTGCACTATGTGGAATTCTGTGGAGTTGCATAAAAACTTTGTGGAATTCCTCAGAGATCCACTCTTCCCTGGGTGCCCCATGCCCCAGAATGCGGCTGCAGTGCCCCATCTGATCCTCGCCCAAGCATAGCAGCGGGTGCTGCAGTCTGTAGAGTCGCGTTGCCCTACCCGCCCCCTCCTCAGATCAGACCTGATTGGCGTTTGAAACTGCTGCCTCACACCCTCCTTAGGGAGTTCTGCTGCACTCCCTGTCTACGGGTGGCAGCGTTAACGCTTTAATTAGGTCTCACTGGATCAAGGAACTCCCTCCACACAGGAACAATTCCTGCCCCGCCGGTGACCCCAGACCCACTTCCGCCCAACTGCAATGCAGCAGTTTCCTCTCTCCCTGCAAGCCCCCTCCCTGGCACTCCCCTCACCATGGTACACAGTAAAGTGATTTTGGAGACTGCAGTGTCATTAGGGTTATCGTCCGCACAACACCATCTTCCAACCCACCAAATCACAGGAGGGTGCGGGCACGTGTATCGTATACGGGCAGGCAGCATGCGCGCACCTTCTGACTCCAACCAAGTTTGTGAGTGTGTTCAACAGGGGCGTGTGCGCTGCAGAATGATCAAGCTTGTGATGGGAGCAGCGCTGCAGGTAAGCAGTACCCCTCACCCACCTGCAGTTCTCACCCAAATCTAGCATTTAATTGCTTTCCAGTTTAGTATTTGTTGATCACCCAGCTCATAAAAGCTGAGCAGCTGCTGTGTGCACCAATGACATTCATGCCAGAATTACCCCTTGAAGTGCTTCTATGCACTGTGCAAGCCAACACTATATGTCATCAGCGCACAAGGGCCAATCATCGTCACGACCACCCCTCCCTCTGCTCCTGAACACTTTGCGCCCAAAATGCCATATGCATTGAGCGTACAGAGGACATTCAAAGCCACGCATGTACTCATGTGCAGCATGTGCATAAGCACTATAAGTACAGTTGTCATAATGTCATTTGCCTTTAAATGCACCCCTCCAAGTGCTCTGATACTCGTGCATGCAAAGACCATGAGCACCCCTACGTGCTTGTGTGCACCATATGTGCAAACATACTCTGGACACAGATACATTCACCGCAGGGTGCGTGTCAATGAAATGCCTCCTCATGTTTATCTGTCTCAGCTCACATGATGGGGTGGGCAGCAGGGGAAAACTCCGCCACGTGGTGGTATCAGATATTTTTGCCAAACTCCACGCTCCCAGCGGTGCGCAGAGTTGACAAAACTCCGCTGGCGGGGCGGAGTTCACCGCCCACCCTTGCTTTTATGTAATTCATGTACTCTGAAGTCATTGTGTAATGTAACTAGTTCTATTGTAAAGCGCTCTGACACCTTTGTGTAATGTTTGCGCTATATAAAAATGCATATATAAATAAAAAACAAATGGCTGTAGCATGGACGCCTTTTAAAGAGACGCTACTCCGTGTTTTTAAATGATTGTGCAATGTTCACATTTACATTTTGATCCTGACCAATGCAGACACGTAGTACACATCCTCCCTGGGCATGCATGCAGAAGCCCAGGGTGGTGGTGGGGGGGTACCAGGGGAAGCACAGCCAGCTAAGTAATGCCTTAAATTCTGATATTTACTTCATGTTATGTGCAGTTGCTATAAATAGAGAGCTTGCATCAGTGTGACCTTCTACACTCCCACCCGCCAGCTACGGTCGACCAGCCTCGCCCTCGCCGCCGTCCCACGTTTCCGAAGAGCCACCGCGGAAGGAAGATCCTTCTCCTACCTGGCAACCAAGACTTGGAACTCCCTCCCCATCCACCTCCGTCTGACCCAAGACCACCTCTCCTTCAGGAAGCAACTCAAGACCTGGCTGTTCGAGCAGTAGCGGACCCCCTCCCCCAAGCGCCTTGAGACCCTCCGGGGGAGTAGCGCGCTATACAAATTTCTTGATTGATTGATTGATTGAGTGTGCTATGTTGAACCAAACCTTCATCTCATTGTTGAGCGCCTGGTGGTGGCACTGGGCCCACTCTAAGCCTACCAGCCCACCTTTGAGCAATGCCAGTCAACAAATAAATAATCATGACATGTTGATAATGAATGCCGTCCGAAGAGTCTCTCCTCTATACCACAGAGATTGCAATATAATCTGTCTAACTTCCTGAATCCCAGCTTATGCCCTGCATAACTTGTTTTCTTATGGCTAAATATGGGCGTGTAAGACACTCCCGGCTGCCATCAGCCGAACGCTAAACCGCAACCGCGTTTGTGATCCCGCAATGTCAGGCACGCAGGAGGATGGAAAGGCGCGACAAAAAGGTAAGGTGCAACAAAAGGGAAAATGCAGGGTCGTGAAACATTGCACAGACAGGTCAGTTCCAGCCAAGTGCCACCTTGACTCGCATTACTCTAACGCGGTGTCTGTTCGGGGGATGCTGCTCTTCCGATTCGAACACCACCACCGCATCCAGCAGCAAAGCAGAGGCCATGGCATGTAGCAGGAGAGGTCGGGTCAACAATAATCACGCAGGGCAGCTGCAAGAGGCCCCAAAGTGACCCTAGCCATGCTGCTGATTCCAGCAGGCCAGGGTACCTTTAAACCATCATCCCTCCTCTGACGATTACTTTTCAGGCTCCAGATTCCTAGCGGAAACATTACGTGTGACTCATGTAACGATGCGTGATACATCTTTGCTAAGCCTGCCCTCACCAGTCTGTATTGCCAGGGCATGGCACAAAAAGGTCACGGCTTGAAAACAGAGCCCGATAGGGACCGTTCTGATAACCTGTTTTTAAAACTGCCAGCACTTAGCACCGGCAGGACCTGTCCCATTTAAAGCCCCACCTATGTGGGTGTAGCGTTTTAAACGCTCTAAATTACATCGCTGCGCAATTGCGCTAACAGAGACACGGAGCCGGTATTCTTTAGTTTAACACACGGCTCCGACTAACTCGTCGAGGCCAGGCCCCTTTATTTAAATCCGCTAGCGTCTGACATCACGCGTCAGCGCTAGCGCACCCCGGCAGCGCGGAAGGCTAGAACGCCTCGCGCGCGCCGGACACTACAGTGGGTACCTTATGTTATGTTATGTTATTTTTATTTGTACCGCGCACAGCTGCCCCAGCAAAGGGGCGTCCTGGCGCTTTGAGAAGGTAAACACAACACAGCACTAAAAGCGGACAAAAGGAGACGAGACACAACAGATAAGCTAAACAAATAAAAAGGTCTTGATAGCCTGTCTAAACTGAAGGAGCTCATCGATGGCCCGGATTTGTGGAGGAAGAGAATTCCACCAACTCGCTGCCAGGACTCGAAAGGAGCGGCCACCAATTCTGCTCAACTTAAAACGCGGGATCACTGCTAAGTTCTGGCCTAGCGATCTAAGAGTGCGAGAGGGGACATAGGGGATCAACAATTTCTCCAAGATTTGTGGGGGAGTACCCTTTAGGATTTTAAATGCAAAGCAGAGAACCTTAAATCTAATCCTCTGCTGCACAGGGAGCCAGTGGAGAGAGCGCAGAGTATTGGACACCGAGCATCGCCTAGGCAGACCTGTCACCAGTCGGGCCGCAACGTTTTGAACCCGCTGGAGCCGCAGAAATTCTGACTGGTTTATCCCCGCCAGTAGGGAGCTGGCATAGTCCAGCCTGGACAGCACTGATGCTTGGACCACCAGCTATCTTGTGGGTGCATCAAAGAATTTGAGGATGGGTCGAAGTCCTCTGATGATGCCATAGCAAGAGGCCGCCACCTTCTTGGTATGACAGATGAAACTCAGAGAAGGATCAAGCCACACCCCCAAGTTTTTTATCTCTGCCGCTGGGAGGGGAGTCACATCCAACTCCGAAGGCCACCATTTGTCATCCCACAAAGCCACCTGTTTACCAACCACCATAATCTCCGTCTTCTTGGTGTTTAACAGGAGACAGTTGGAATTCATCCAGTTAGCCACTTCCCGCAGACCATCACAGAACCTGGGAGCCTCCAGGTCTGAGTCCCCACTCAGTGTGACCACCAGCTGCGTGTCATCTGCGTAGGAGACCATGGTCAGGCCCCACCGCTTGACGACCGCAGCCAACGGTCTCACATACAGATTGAAAAGGGTGGGACTCAGTGAAGACCCCTGTGGGACTCCCTGGTCTAGCGGGTAGGATGACGACTTACCGGGCGGGATTGCCACCTGGAATGACCTATCCGTAAGGAAGGAACGAAACCAGTGCAAGGCGGAGCCAGAAACGCCCACCTCCTCAAGACGCCGAATCAGAATCCCGTGCGAGACCGTGTCGAAGGCGGCACTAAGATCTAATAACAGTAGTGCCGCCGTCCGACCGGAATCCAGCACGGAACGCAGATGCTCGACCATCGAGAGAAGGGCCGTCTCCGTGCTGTGACCCGCACGGAACCCGTTCTGGGTAGGGTCGAGAATGTTAAGCCTACCAAGATGGTCTGTAAGAGTGGCATTCACATGGGCCTCCGCTATTTTCGTGGCCCAAGGGAGAAGGGAGATAGGGCGGTAGCTTTCAGGTTTAAGGGGGTTAAGGGTTGCCTTCTTCAGAATTGGTGTGACTACTGCCTGCTTCCATCTAACGGGAACCACTCCAGAAGAGAGAGACAGGTTGATCAAGGACAGCACCGGGGTACGGCAAACCGGTGCCAGGGTCTTGAGTTGGGCCGGTTTCAGCGGGTCTGCCGGAGATCCAGACTTGATTTTGGCGCTGAGAAAGTCAAACACCTCCAGAGATAAGGGGGGTAAGATGGAAAGGCATTCCCCCTCACCTAAGGTGCGACCAACCTGCTCTAGCATCAGGGAACCCGTTGGGAAAGTGCGATAGATGGCTTGCACTTTTTCATGGAAGAAAGAGGCCAAACCCTCACAATGTGAGTCCGAGCATATTTCCACTGCAGTTGCTCTCTTCGCCATCAAGTCCTTTAATACTTTAAAAATAAGTTTCGATGGATTGGCAGAGTTCTGAAACTGTTGAGCATAAAAGGAAGCGCGAGTTTGACACACTGCCCTGTGATAAATCTTGACCTTGGCCAGATAACATATTTTCAGATCTGGGTCGTACGACTTCCTCCATAATCTTTCGGCCTGTCTACAGGCCCTCTTAAGAGATGCCAAGGAAGTGTCATACCAAGGGCTCGGCTCCTTCCGGTGACACTTGGACCAACACATAGGAATCAGAGAATCGAGGGCACCAGATATCCACTCACAGAAAGAGTTGTATCCACAATCGACCTCGGTGAGCGGACCTAAAGGAACCTTCTCGAGCTGATGGTAAAAATCCTCCAGTCTTAATTTGTTCCAGTGTCGTTTAAGAACAAGTTTATCCTGAGATAGAAAAGGAGAGTCAGACAAAGAGCATGCCGTTTTCACCAGCATGTGGTCTGTCCAGACCAACTGGGAGGAACCAAGAACTCTGAGTCCTTCTAGATTTGTGAAGAACGGGTCAAGAATATGACCACCTTTATGTGTGGGGAAAGTAATCATCTGCGAGAGCTGTAAAGCCTCAAGATCCGCCAGAAAGCTCCTAATAGAGGGTAAAGAAGGGCAGTCCAAATGGAGATTAAGATCTCCCACAACATTAAAATTTGCGCATCCTAGTGCCTCTATGCTAATATACTCAGGAAGAGCAGCCCTAAAAACAGAGTCACAGCCCGGAGGCCGGTAAATTAATAGCCCAGAGAAGGTAAACTGGTGACTAAACGCTATTTTAAATAGGGCACCCTCACACCCCAAAAGTTCAGCGGCTTTCCACTCGCAGGGATAACACCGTTTGGTGGCCATCGCAATACCTCCACCTCTAGTCGTCCGATTTAAAGTGAAAATAGCATACTCTGAGGGAAAGGCTAGGTTAATTATCGAGGAGTCAGAGTCCTGGAGCCACGTTTCCGTCAGAAAAAGCACATCCGGCGAACCATCAATAAGAAGGTCGTAAACCTCCTGATGGTGCTTTACCACAGATCTGACGTTTAAGCTCCAGATACTCAGGTCCCGTTGTCCTATCCTCTTTATAACAGGCCCCAAGGAGCGTATAAGAGAGGGGGGTTCCAATGACCAAGCACCACACCTATAATGATATGGGCCACACAGCGGGACTACAGGCGAAAACTCGCAACGTATACATCGGTCTCGAAGGGCCAGTAGATCGGCTCTACTATAAGTTCTCAAAAGTATAGTCATGATGGCCTGGTCCAGAGTTCTGCCGCGAGCCGCGCTTCCTTAGCGCGGACAGGCGCAGACGGGCAGGACTCTGGCACGACTCAGGCACAGCGAAGGTACGCCCACTGCACGTAACCGCTGCGCATTGGAGGGAGCTTTAAATAGGCGTCCCTCCACTCAGCCGGAGCGCTAGACCGCTCGTCAGCAACACCCACCCAGAGTGACCACCACTCCAAGATGGCGCCCAAAGTGACCACCACTCCAAGATGGCGCCCAAAGCCAATCCCACCCCAGAGACCGGACCCGCCAAAACAGCGGTGAAGGAACCGATTAGAGTGCAGGTGAGGGTGTTACAATAAATCCTATTAAAATCAGGGCAAAATACAACTAAGAAAAACACAAATAGTTATAAGGGTAGCTTTAAAAATGATAGCGCGGTATTGAGGCGCATAGCGCGATGCAAAGCTGGTGTGTAGTTATTCCACAGTGGTTTAAGGTGGAAGTCTGAATTCTGACCTGGGATCACCACACATTTCTTAGACAAGAGAACGCATGCATCTTCTATGCTCTCCCCATGCTCCATGTCTCAGAATCCTGTCAAGTGATGTCATGTCTGATGCACACCACGTGGGAATCCCTTCTCGCGCGATCACAGCTGACGACTGAGCTTGGTGCCGAGGCAACACTATTCTCACCCGTGCCACACAAAATTACCACTCCGCAGCATTTGCGCCTGTAGTCCAATGCGTTAATGCAGTCTGACACTAGTGGGGTGCCACCTCTCGAACATCTAGGAAAAACTGAGCACCTTCGTGAACGGTGCAAAGTCTGTGGGTTTGGGCCAGCAACGTGAAAATCAACACTTGTGACAATTTATGCACACAGTCTGATCTTGCGCTAAAAAATAACTCAACGGAAATTCTACCGAATCACATGGTGGGAGCTAATCCTGATTGGGCCAGTTACAGAAATTAATAGCAAACTAGGTCCCCATTATACCCCGAACACCCGTTTTAGCTCCTGTCTACTACACAGCACATGCGCTGTCAGTTACAACACATATTGTGGGCTTATCAAGAACATACATGGGCTTGGAGCCCACCCATTGCTTACCATTGATTGGCTTTCCTGTAACTCTCATTTGCTTTTTTCCTATTTGTGTCCCAGCCTGTCAATCCTGGCTTGACCTGGCTTGACCCTCCCATGAAGCAAAGCCTCCTTACTATCTCTTTAGACTGGATGGCTTCTATGCTTCCACTGCTTGCTTTTCCAGCACAGTTTTTTTTCTTTTGGGTTAAGCACTCCATGGCAGTGCATGTCTTTTCCAGCTGTCTCTCTCATGTACTTCTCTTCCCATTCATTCTGTGTTGCTCTGTTGTCCGCGTGCATCTCCCTGCCCCCATGTAGTGCGCACATGCATATGGCCATGTCTGAACTGGGGTGGCAGAGTGGGCTAAAGAACGGTGATGGATTAAACCCAGATCAGTTGACTGGGGGTGAGTGCTTGCAATGTTCAACACTCCGTCCATCATTTCCTTTGGTTTTTGCTTTGTACCCTTGTGTACTGCTCCCCAATGCTCTTGCGTATCTGCTTTTCCACAACTCACTCCATGTTGATCTCTTTCAGCCATTTGCTCTTCCCAGCGCTACACTTTGCTCTCTCTCTTTGTCGTCTGCTTTCCCCCACCTCTCCCTCCACACTGCTTCTCCCCACTGAGCCCTGTGATGCTTGACCACCCACCCAGGCTCCCAAAATTGCTTCTTCTGCCCCACCCCAGTGGTGCTTCCACCCCATGTAGCTTCTTCCGCACCCACTTTGAAAAAACAAAATATTTTCTTTCTTTTTTCTTACAGATGCAACTGGGAACAGTAGTTACAAAGGAAAAAAAAGACGGCTGCATCATTTTGTAGCCACGTGCATGCATAGTGAGCCACCTAAAAAAATAGTCGCAGCCAGCCACGTTAAAGGCTTTTTTAAAATTCTACCCTAATGCTGCACAGTACCTCTGTGGGGCATATTATCAAGCACGGCGATAATGGGCTTGATAATATGCCACAGAGAATTCCAATAGAAGCCCATGTTGACACCAGAACATGGGTAATATGCCCCTTAGTTTCTCCTCCCCACACATGCCCCACGTTCTTCCGCCCCACCCACATCCCCATATTGCTTTTGCGTCCAAAGTTGATTTCTTCAATGTTCCTCCCCTTACCCCAGTGTTGCTTCTGCTTCCATTTTCTCGTCCCACATCCAATCTGTGAAAATGGTTTTGCATGTATTTTCTTTTTAATTACCGCAACTTGGATCGACAATTACAACTTTGACATTTGGAGGCACATGCATGTGTGCGTGTGTAAACAATTATACAACCGACCCCCTCAAAGGCCTTTTTTATTTTAATTCTTCGACCATGCTGCACCATGGGTGATTCGCAGCGCTTTACAAATCCTGATTGATTGATTGATCGACAGATCTTCCATCTGCAGAGTGCGGTTCCCCAAGAGGCGTCTCCTACCTCAGAAACATGCTCTTTTGGTCAACAAAAGCTCAGGCCCCAATCAACATCACGATACATGTTGCCAAACCTTATAAGAGCAGTCCTCCTCCTAATAATTAAGGCTGTCCCCGGGCTTCAATGAGCCCAGTGTCCCAGGGACGAGGAGCGCCCGAGGCCCCTGGAACTGGACCCTGGTTTTAATCACTTTAATAGACTGTCCGCTCCAGTGGCCGCCTCGCTAGACCTCGAGTGTGTTTGTGTTTAGATCCTGGGGGCGGTGCTGTCCGCCCCCGAGCCTCTCCCGGTGCCCTGAAGACTGCCCTAATGACAGGTGAGCGCTTCGAAGGTGCGTAAACAAACCTGGGCCGCTGAATGGCGCCTTTCACGGCGTGCATGGCCCTCAGCGGGCCGGGGTGGGGGTTCACCTGGGCCAGGGCAGGGTCTGACAGGGGCTCTGGAGGGGAAGCTGTGACAGGGCCTGTTGTTGGCGCTCAGTCACACAAGGTCTGCGTGTACACACACCCACACCGAGGCCCATGCTCCGGCGCGCACAAAGGCCCCTCTGAAGCCGGACCTCCACCGGTAATTATGGCCCGGCTAATTGTAGGGTATACACTTGTGCCTGACAGGCATACGGTGCCCCCTCAGCCGCGTTCTCATGGGACCCTCTCCACCGGTTAGTGGGAGCCGGGCTGGCAGCAGGGAGACTCTGTTTGGAAGTGAGTTTAGCTCTGCTGCAGGTAGGGGCCAGTGAAGTGTGCAACACGCGCCACAGACCTCTCACAGAGGTGGCATTGAGAGATGCCACTTCTGGAGAGGTGCCCGCCTCTTTGAGAGGTGGCACTGAGAGGTGCCCCCCCCCGAGAGGTGGCACTGAGAGGTGTGTGTCCCCCCGGAGAGATAGCACTGAGAGGTGCCCCCCCTCCAGAGGTAAAACTGAGAGGTGCCCTCCTCCCTGCGAGGTGCCTCTCCTCTTGGAGAGGTGGCACTGAGAGTGCCACCACCCCTCAGAGAGGTAGTAGTGAGATGTGCCATACCCAGCCTCAGAGGGATGGCACTGAGAGGTGCCCCTCACAGAGGTAGCACTGAGAGCCCTCAGAGAGGTGCACTAAGAGATGCCCCCACCCCTCACAGAGGTAGCACTGAGAGCCCTCAGAGAGGTGGCATTGAGAGGTGCCTTCCGGAGAGGTGGTAATGAGAGGTGGCACCCTTAGTCTCAGAGAGTTAGCATAGCATTGAGAGGTGCCCCCTCCCTTCAGAGAGGTGCCACGGAGGTCCCCCACCCAGAGCGGTAGCACTATGATGTGCCTCCCCCTGGAGAGGTGGCACTGAGAGCCCTCTGAGAGGTGCCGCCACCTTTCACAGAGATAGCACTAAGACATCTCAGAGAGGTGGCATTGAGAGATGCCACTTCTGGAGAGGTGCCCGCCTCTTTGAGAGGTACCCCCCCCCCCGAGAGGTGGCACTGAGAACAATGAATTAGACTGTATTACTCTGGGGCTAACTAATACTAACTAATACTCTGTGTCGTCAAAGTGTAAAAGGGCTTAAAGTAAAAAAAAAAAAGCGTTATGATGCAGTCAACGCTGCCCACTTCACGCGCTTTTTAAAAAAAAAGTTACGCTATTTTGCACAGAACTTCAACTGCTGGGCAATATGTAAAAAAAAAATAGACAATGCCAATGGATTTAGCATAGGAGAAACCTTTTGCTTTGCCAGTGCTTGCTTTTATTGACAAAATTTCGCAAGCGCTGTGCAGGCGAAACCTAAAAACGTGCAATTTAACCACTCATGCTAATGCAGGCTGTCTAGCACTGCTTCGATCACATGTTGTGGTCCCCTCTCTTCACACCCCGATTTTGTTATCTGATTTCAGTCATACAACACACACACAATAGTGATTAACGAGCAGCGCCAAAGTGAAAGCGCAAGCATGCACCATATTTAAGCAATACGGTGCCTTCCTGTCCTTTGCTCCTGTGCTGGCGCCGCTTTGGCAGCCTAGCGACAACTTAGGCACCCTTGTACCAGTGCTAAATGTGAGCCTGAAGTTTCCGGTGCTCAGCACTGGCACTGTGTTTTCAGCACCGGTGCTTGGGACAGTCTGCCACAAGGTAATTTAGAAATGACCACAACAACAGTTAATTATTAATGTTATATTCATTAAAAATTACTACTACCTGCCGCCCAAGCCAGTCTTATGGCTTGGGGGGGCCTGAAATAGTCCGGATTGTCACACTTGTAGGAGTGTGATGGTTGGTAGTTGTGTTGATGCTGTCATTGGCAGCGCTGGCAGGTGCAATGTGTGGAGCAAGCTGCAGTGGCCTCCTGACATGGTTCAAGCAGGCCTCTGTTGAAGGCAGGATTGTTTCTGTGAGGGGCACCTTCCTGCACAAAAACAATCCTAGGAGGTGGTTTCCTCTTTCCACGTGTGCTGCATTCTAGCACACAAGGAAAGATGAAAAAAGAATGAGAAATGAACATGTTTCTCCTCATTACGCCTCACCTCCGGAGGTGTACGTTTTTGACGCCTCCCCAAGCTTACATCACTTTGTAAATCTGGGGCAGCATCAAATTCCATGGGCGTTGCGTTGGAACGCCGATGGAACGCCGGTCCAGAGTAAAGTGTTGCAGCGATTGGCGCCGCATCACCATACTCATGATTTATGAGGCCACTCAAAACCACGCAGGGTGGCTGTGCGTGGCTTCATAAATCCAACTGAGAGCCCTGCGTCATGCATGTACCACTGTACGTGGTGCAAAAGGGCTGCAGGACTCCCATAAATAAGCCCCCAAGCAAGTTTATATAAATAACGCTGGTGAGCTGGCATACACAGACGCACTCCCGCCCGCCGCTGTACTGGTTCATGATTCATTTTTCCAACAGTGCAGCGAGTCACCCCAGATGCTGACAAGAGTTGCCAGGGCAAAGTTCTTAAGCATAAGGAAAGATATGAGCCCCGTTCTGTATCCGTTAGTTGGTGTAGTTCCAATACCTTTTCCCAGTGGTGCTAGGAATTTCTAGCAAAGCTTGTTCCAAGACGCGTCATACATGCCAACAGGCCCTATTAAGTTGGGAGACTCCAGATTTTTGGATTTTTTTTAGTGATCTTTCACCTAAAATTGGCTTTGCCTGAATGTGTGTCAATTAAATCCCCTTCAATTTTTTAAATAATACCACAGAGTAGCGTCCAGTCGAATACTCTCAGGTCCACCTTGTCCTCGTCCCCTTCTTCACAAGTGAGATAACCTAACCTACCGCACAGAAAAGGACAGAAGAATATCGCTATATACCACCCCACACCCACCCACTGAGGGATACTTAAGCAGTACCTACCCAGCATTCATCCTGTTCTTTTTTACGTCTCGCCTAGCGAATGCAGCGCATGCGCTGCTTCGCCTTGGCGAACCTATTGTTGTCGGTTTGGTGCGCGAAGGGAGACAAACCATGTGCGTGCACGGACAGGCGATGTGCACGCGCATGGCGTCTCCTCTCTGCCTCACACGCTCCCACCACAAGCTTGTTTTTAGATGGTTTAACACCGTCTCAGAAATTAGTCATATAACGCATTCGTTTTTTTTGTTTAGTTTTTTAATTAAACTGAGGTGACCTCTCTGCATGCAAGTCAAACAAAATACACACATGAGATTTATGATAAACCATTTCACTTGGAGTATTTCTGAAATACGTTTGTAAACGATGTAAAAATGATCCCTCATGTACTTCTGGCCTTATGGTGACCTTTTTTCCCATTGATCATGTGGAAATGAATGGTTGGCTGCCTGTGCCGCTCTGTTTTAGTAAAGCAGAGATACTGGATTCCAAACAAGGGATCGACATTCTGTTCGGATACATCCGCTCCTCCGCTTTTAGAGTAAGGAAGTGGGGCGTGGAATCTGGGAGAGTATTGCAGCCCTGTGTCGTTTCCGAGCCTCTTCAGACACTAGCAGGTTGGAGATCACAGAATCATTGCCGAGGATGCCCCATTATTAATTCTAGATGTGGCCCCTTTTTCTTGACCGTGCCTGGATTTGCCTCTTGCGCTATAATCTATTCACGTACTTGAGCACTGCGAGAGCGCACTTGTCCCCATGGGCCAGTGGAGCTCTTTTGATTTCTTGTAGGGAGTGATGTGAACGGACTTGCTGCTCGGGACCAAGTGCCATGAAGCCTCGAATAGGCTTGGTGTCTGTGTTTCCGCTGCCCCGCTAGGGATGGGTTTTGCGTGCTCATTGCAAGACTGACAGAAGCGCTCATAGAGGTTACCTCTACTGCTTTCCCAGAAACACAAAAGGACTTCGAATTTGGCACAAACGATGTCGCTAGCAGGACACGAACAGCGTATGGCTTTGTTACTTGGTAGCATTTTATAAAATGAAACCAGAAGTAGGTGAGCCTATTTTATCTCTAGAAGGCCTGAAGAGAGAACCTTCTTTAGCGAGGCTGGACCCAGGCCTCTTGGCCTGCTGGGAGGACCTGGCCTGCTGGCCCGCTTATTGTGGAATAAGAACCGCATCGCAGGGACCTCTAGTGTAGCACGATGTTACTTTCCGCAGCATGGAGGCACAGCTAGTGGTTGGCATGGTCTTATTCCTGCCAGCCTGGGTGAGTGTTTTGACCCGCTAGAGGTCTCTGGAGGAAATATGCTGTTTTAGATCTGTTAGTTACAGTTCATTCTCAGGTATGAGGGAGTATCCCTCTGCTTGGTTAACCATTTCACCAGCTTGTTGAATGTGATTTGCACCAGTTTCTTAAAGGTGATGAGACCTTTCTGTGCAGGCTACCATGAGCAAATTTCAATGGTTTCTAATTCCATTATTTTACAGCTAGAAAGTAATGTGCCGTAAACAGTTCCTTGCCTGCCATGCTTAGAAACTCAAGAACATGACCACAGCAACCCTTCGGCGATTGATTGTAAAACTGTACAGAGGGGCACTATTGTAGCAATACAGACATGATTGGCGGCTTTGCACGACTCTGCCCCTGCATGGGATAATATCCCGGAAGGAATGAGTTACAGAAATAATGAGCATGTGGGTAAAAGTCGTAGGAACACCAAAGAGTCTGTTTCGTCATGGAATGTGTAAAAGAGCTCGAGGCTCTGACCATCATGTTCCCTTGTGAAGGGGGGTATTCATTTATATAGAATGCTCAACATTGTAAAGTGTTTACACAAGAGCCAACCCTTTTGCTGCTTCAATGACGCTTTTTTTAGACCGAGATTGATAATTGTGTTTTTATCCCTTTCTATGAACAAAATAGGATCCATGGAGGTGGAATTCTGTAAGAGATTGTGTTGCGGGCGGGTCGTGGCTCTGTATGTGAAGCACGAGATCTTCATAAATAGATGAAATGCTATGTTGCAATGTGTTCTCTTCGTTTTTGGGCACCAGGCATGATAAAGAAGATTGTAGAATTGGAAAATATCAAAGAAGAATCGCCAAATTAAATATTGAGAGACTTGGATGATGGCAAGATTTACTGATAAAGACCTTGTCCCTCCTGGAATATAGGAATTACAGAGAGGGGTGTAACTATTGAAACTGCATACTTAAATACACTTCTAGCTTAATGCTATGAATTAATAAAATAATGGCTATGGGTTTTTCGAAGAGAGAGAGAGCTTGTTCCTTCTGTTGCTGCCTGGCCTGCACGTTCTTTTGCTCTGTCACAGGATTTACCGTCGGTTCTGAAACGTTTTGGGGGCATATTATCAAGAGCAGCGTTAAAAATTATCGCCAGTTTAGCGGCAGAAAACCGCAGCTAAAGCGGCGATAATGGGCTTGATATTATGCCCTTGAGAATTCCAATTGAAGCCCATGTTCTGGTGTCAACATGGGCTTCTATGGGAATTCTCTGCGGCATATTATCAAGGCCATTATCGCCGCTTTAGCGGCAGTTTTCTGCCGCTAAACCGGCGATAATTTTAACGCCGTCCTTGATAATATGCCCCTTAGTTAGTAAGGGCCACATCAGCAACGGCCAACGATCATTATCGCAGGCCGTGCTTAGTGATAATTTTCTTATCGCTGGCTATCTCTGCTTTTTATCGCTCTGGTAGCGCGTTATCATCAACGCGCTGCTCCAGGGCGATAAAAATTCCAGAGATAGCGATGTTATCGCCGTTTTGCAGGGAACATCGCTGGTTTCCCAGCGATGGTCCCTGCAAAAGAGCGATAACCTTGCTGATACGACCCTGTGGTCGTATCAGCATAATCCACCCCCAATGTTAGGGGTGGCTTAGTCAGGATTTTAGCAGACGTTAGTTTTTGGAGAAAACAGCAGTTTTCTCCAAAAACTAACGTCTGCTAAAATGCAAGTGATGGGACAAGTGATGTGCAGTGATGGGACAAGTGATGTGCAGGGATTAGGCAAGTGGCAAGTGATGTGCTGTGATGGGACAAGTGATGGGACAACTGATGTGCAGTGATGGGACAAGAGATTGGATAAGTGATGTGCGGTAATAGAACAAGTGATGTGCAGTGAGGGGACAAGTGATGTGCAGTAATGGGACAAGTGATTTGCAGTGATGGGACAAGTGATGTGCAGTGATGGAAAAAGTGATGTGCAGTGATGAGACAAGTAATGTGCAGTGATGGGACAAGCGATGTGCAGTGATGGAACAAGTGATGTGCAGTGATGAGACAAGTGATCTGCTGTGATGGTACAAGTTATGTGCAGTGATGAGATAAGTGATGTGCAGTGATGGGATAAGTGATGTGCAGTGATGAGACAAGTGATGTGCACTGATGGGACAAGTGATGGGATAAGTGATGTACTGTGATAGAACAAGTGATGTACAGTGGTGGGGTAAGTGATGTGCAGTGAATCCGTGATGGGATAAGTTATGTGCAGTGATGGGACAAGTGGCGTGCAGTGATGGCACACGTGATGTGCAGTGATGGGACAAGTGTTGTGCAATGATGAGACATCTGATATGCAGTGATGGGACAAGTGATGGGATAAGTGATGTGCTTGGATAGAACAAGTGATGCGCAATAATGCAGTGATGGATAAGTCATGTGCAGTAATGGGATAAGTGATGCAGTGATGGGTCTTGTGATGTGTAGAGATGATCAAGTGATGTGCAGTGATGGGACAAGTGATGAGATAAGTGATGTGCTGTGATAGAACAAGTGATGCGCAGTGATGCAGTGTTGGGACAAGTGATATGCAGTAATGGGATAAGTGATGCTGTGATGGGACAAGTGATGTGCAGTGATGGGACAGGTAATGAGCAGTGATGACACAAGTGATGTGCAGTGATTCTGTGATGGGATAAGTGATGTGCAGTGATGGGACAAGTGGCATGCAGTGATGGGACAATTGATGTGCAGTGACGGGACAAGTGATGGGATAAGTGATGTGCTATGATAGAACAAGTGATGTGCAGTGGTGGGGTAAGTGATGTGCAGTGAATCTGTGATGGGATAAGTTATGTGTAGTGATGGGACAAGTGGCGTGCAGTGATGGGACAAGTGATGTGCAGTGATGGGACAAGTGTTGTGCAATGATGAGACATGTGATGTGCTTTGATAGAACAAGTGATGCACAGTAATGCAGTGATGCAGTGATGGGATAAGTGATGTGCAGTAATGGGATAAGTGATGGAGTGATGGGTCTAGTGATGTGTAGAGATGATTAAGTGATGTGCAGTGATGGGGCAAGTGATGAGTTAAGTGATGTGCAGTGATGGAATAAGTGATGTGCAGTGAAGAGGACAGGTGACGTGCAGTGATGGCACAGGTGATGTGCAGTAATGGGACAAGTGATGTGCAGTGATGGGAAAGTGAAGTACAGTGATGGGACAAGTGATGGGATAAGTGATGTGCAGTTATGGGACAAGTGATGGGATAAGTGATGTGCTGTGATAGAACAAGTGATGCGCAGTGATGCAGTGATGGGACAAGTGATGTGCAGTAATGGGATAAGTGATGCAGTGATGGGACACGTGATGTGCAGTGATGGGACACGTGATGTGCAGTGATGGGACAGGTGATGTGCAGTGATGCAGTGATGGGACAAGTGATATTGTTATATTCAGTGATGGGACAAGTGATGTGCAGTGATGGGACAAGTAATGTGCAGTGATGGGATAAGTGATGTGCTTTGATAGAACAAGGGATGTGCAGTGATTCAGTGACGGGATAAGTGATCTTCAGTGATGGGACAAGTGATGTGCAGTGATGGGACAAGTAATGTGCATGAATGGAAAATGTGATGTGTAGTGATGTAGTGATAGTACAAGTGATATGTGGTGATGGTACAAGTGATGTACAGTGAAGGGACAGGAGATGTGCAGTGATGGGACAAGTGATGTGCAGTGATGGGAAAGTGAAGTACAGTGATGTGACAAGTGATGGGATAAGTGATGTGCAGTGATGGGACAAGTGATGGGATAAGTGATGTGCTGTGATAGAACAAGTGATGTGCAGTGATGCAGTGAGGGGACAAGTGATGTGCAGTAATGGGATAAGTGATGCGGTGATGGGACAAGTGATGTGCAGTAATGAGATAAGTGATGTGTACTGATGGGACAATTGGTGTGCAGTAATGGGACAATTGATATGCAGTGATGAGAAAAGTGACAATGTGATGTGCTGTGATGGGACAAGTGATGTGAAGTGATGGGACAAGAGATTGGATAAGTGATGTGCGGTAATAGAACAAGTGATGTGCAGTGATGGGACAAGTGATGTGCAGTGATGGGACAAGTGATGTGCAGTAATGTGAAAAGGGATGTGCAGTGATGACAAAAATAATGTGCAGTGATGGGATAAGTGATGTGCAGTGATAAGACAAGTGGTGTGCAGTGATGGGATAAGTGATGTGCAATGATGGGACACGTGATGTGCAGTGATGAGACAAGTGATGTGCTGTGATGGGACAAGTGATGTGCAGTGATTAGACAAGTGATGTGCAGTGATGGGATAAGTGATGTGCAGTGATGAGACAAATGATGTGCACTGATGGGACAAGGGATGGTAAAAGTGATGTGCTGTGATAGAACAAGTGATGTGCAGTGGTGGGGTAAGTGTTGTGCAGTGATTCCGTGATGGGATAAGTTATGTGCAGTGATGGGACAAGTGGCGTGCAGTGATGGGATAAGTGATGTGTTTTGATAGAACAAGTGATGTGCAGTGATGCAGTGATGCAATGATGGGATAAGTGATGTGCAGTAATGGATAAGTGATGCAGTGATGGGACAAGTGATGTGTAGAGATGAGCAAGTGATGTGCACTGATGGTACAAGTGGTGAGATAAGTGATGTGCAGTGATGGAATAAGTGATGTGCAGTGATGGGACAGGTGACGTGCATTGATGGGACAGGCGATGTGCAGTGATGGGACAAGTGATGTGCAGTGATGGGAAAGTTAAGTACTGTGATCGGACAAGTGATGGGATAAATGATGTGCAGTGATGGAAAAAGTGATGGGATAAGTGATGTGCTGTGATAGAACAAGTGATGCGCAGTGATGCAGTGAGGGGACAAGTGATGTGCATTGATGAGACAAGTGGTGTGCAGTGATGGGACAAGTGATGTGCAGTGATGGAACAAGTGATGTGCAGTGATTAGACAAGTGGCAAGTGATGTGCTGTGATGGGACAAGTGATGGGACAACTGATGAACAGTGATGGGACAAGATATGTGCAGTGATGGGACAAGTGATTTGCAGTGATGGGACAAGTGATGTGCAGTGATGGGAAAAGTGATGTGCAGTGATGAGACAAGTAATGTGCAGTGATGGGACAAGTGATGTGCAGTGATGGAACAAGTGATGTGCAGTGATGAGACAAGTGATGTACTGTGATGGGACACGTTATGTGCAGTGATGAGACAAGTGATGTGCACTGATGGGACAAGTGATGGGATAAGTGATGTGCTGTGATAGAACAAGTGATGTACAGTGGTGGGGTAAGTGATGTGCAGTGAATCCGTGATGGGATAAGTTATGTGCAGTGATGGGACAAGTGGCGTGCAGTGATGGGACAAGTGATGTGCAGTGATGGGACAAGTGTTGTGCTATGATGAGACACGTGATATGCAGTGATGGGACAAGTGATGAGATAAGTGATGTGCTTTGATAGAACAAGTGATGCGCAATAATGCAGTGATGGGATGAGTGATGTGCAGTAATGGGATAAGTGATGCAGTGATGGGTCTTGTGATGTGTAGAGATGATCAAGTATTGTGTAGTGATGGGACAAGTGATGAGATAAGTGATGTGATGTGATAGAACAAGTGATGTGCAGTGATGCAGTGATGGGACAAGTGATATGCAGTAATGGGATAAGTGATGCTGTGATGGGACAAGTGATGTGCAGTGATGGGAAAGGTAATGAGCAGTGATGACACAAGTGATGTGCAGTGATTCTGTGATGGGATAAGTGATGTGCAGTGATGGGACAAGTGGCATGCAGTGATGGGACAAGTGATGTGCAGTGACGGGACAAGTGATGTGCAGTAATGCAGTGATGGGATAAGTGATGAGCAGTGATGGAACAAGTGATGTGCTGTGGTGCAGTGATACAATACGTGTTGTGCAGTGTTGAAGCAAGTGATGTGAAGTGATGTTCAGTGATGGGACAAGCGATGTGCAGTGATGGGACAAGTGATGTTCAGTGATGAACAAGTGATGTGCAGTGATGGGACAAGTGATGGGATAAGTGATGTGCTTTGATAGAACAAGTGATGTGCAATGATTCAGTGATGAGACAAGTGATGTTCATTGATGGGAAAAGTGATGTGCAGTGATGGGGCAAGTAATGTGCATGAATGGGAAATGTGATGTGTAGTGATGTAGTAATAGTGTAAGTGATATGCAGTGATGGTACAAGTGATGCACATTGAAGGGACAGGCGATGTGCAGTGATGGGACAAGTGATGTGCAGTGATGGGAAAGTAAAGTACAGTGATGGGACAAGTGATGGGAAAAGTGATGTGCAGTAATGGGACAAGTGATGGGATAAGTGATGCGCAGTGATGCAGTGAGGGGACAAGTGATGTGCAGTAATGGGATAAGTGATGCAGTGATGGGACAAGTGATGTGCAGTGATGAGACAAGTGGTGTGCAGTGATGGGACAATTGATGTGCAGTGATGGGGCAAGTGATGTGCAGTGATGAGACAAGTGACAATGTGATGTGCTGTGATGGGACAAGTGATGGGACAACTGATGTGCAGTGATGGGACAAGAGATTGGATAAGTGATGTGCGGTAATAGAACAAGTGATTTGCACTGATGGGACAAGTGATGTGCAGTGATGGGAAAAGTGATGTGCAGTGATGAGACAAATGATGTGCAGTGATGGGACAAGTGATGTGCAGTGATGGAACAAGTGATGTGCAGTGATGAGACAAGTGATGTGCTGTGATGGGACAAGTGATGTGCAGTGATGAGATAAGTGATGTGCAGTGATGGGATAAGTGATGTGCAGTGATCAGACACGTGATGTGCACTGATTGGACAAGTGATGGGATAAGTGATGTGCTGTGATAGAACAAGTGATGTACAGTGGTGGGGTAAGTGATGTGCAGTGAATCCGTGATGGGATAAGTTATGTTAAGTGATGGGACAAGTGGCGTGCAGTGATGGGACATGTGATGTGCAGTGATGGGACAAGTGTTGTGCAATGATGAGACATGTGATATGCAGTGATGGGACAAGTGATGGGATAAGTGATGTGTTTTGATAGAACAAGTGATGCGCAATACTGCAGTGATGGGATAAGTGATGTGCAGTAATGGGATAAGTGATGCAGTGATGGGTCTTGTGATGTGTAGAGATGATCAAGTGATGTGCAGTGATGGGACAAGTGATGAGATAAGTGATGTGCTGTGATAGAACAAGTGATGTGCAGTGATGGGACAAGTGATGTGCAGTGATGGGACAAGTGATGTGCAGTAAAGTGAAAAGGAATGTGCAGTGATGACACAAATAATGTGCAGTGATGGGATAAGTGATGTGCAGTGATAAGACAAGTGGTGTGCAGTGATGGGACAAGTGATGTGCAATGATCGGACACGTGATGTGCAGTGATGAGACAAGTGATGTGCTGTGATGGGACAAGTGATGTGCAGTGCTTAGACAAGTGATGTGCAGTGATGGGATAAGTGATGTGCAGTGATGAGACAAATGATGTGCACTGATGGGACAAGGCATGGGAAAAGTGATGTGCAGTGATGGGATAAGTGATGTGCAGTGATCAGACACGTGATGTGCACTGATTTGACAAGTGATGGGATAAGTGATGTGCTGTGATAGAACAAGTGATGTACAGTGGTGGGGTAAGTGATGTGCAGTGAATCCGTGATGGGATAAGTTATGTTAAGTGATGGGACAAGTGGCGTGCAGTGATGGGACATGTGATGTGCAGTGATGGGACAAGTGTTGTGCAATGATGAGACATGTGATATGCAGTGATGGGACAAGTGATGAGATAAGTGATGTGTTTTGATAGAACAAGTGATGCGCAATACTGCAGTGATGGGATAAGTGATGTGCAGTAATGGGATAAGTGATGCAGTGATGGGTCTTGTGATGTGTAGAGATGATCAAGTGATGTGCAGTGATGGGACAAGTGATGAGATAAGTGATGTGATGTGATAGAACAAGTGATGTGCAGTGATGGGACAAGTGATGTGCAGTGATGGGACTAGTGATGTGCAGTAAAGTGAAAAGGAATGTGCAGTGATGACACAAATTATGTGCAGTGATGGGATAAGTGATGTGCAGTGATAAGGCAAGTGGTGTGCAGTGATGGGACAAGTGATGTGCAATGATGGGACACTTGATGTGCAGTGATGAGACAAGTGATGTGCTGTGATGGGACAAGTGATGTGCAGTGCTTAGACAAGTGATGTGCAGTGATGGGATAAGTGATGTGCAGTGATGAGACAAATGATGTGCACTGATGGGACAAGGCATGGGAAAAGTGATGTGCTGTGATAGAACAAGTGATGTGCAGTGGTGGGGTAAGTGTTGTGCAGTGATTCCGTGATGGGATAAGTTATGTGCAGTGATGGGACAAGTGGCGTGCAGTGATGGGATAAGTGATGTGTTTTGATAGAACAAGTGATGCGCAGTGATGCAGTGATGCAATGATGGGATAAGTGATGTGCAGTAATGGATAAGTGATGCAGTGATGGGACAAGTGATGTGTAGAGATGAGCAAGTGATGTGCACTGATGGGACAAGTGGTGAGATAAGTGATGTGCAGTGATGGAATAAGTGATGTGCAGTGATGGGACAGGTGACGTGCATTGATGGGACAGGCGATGTGCAGTGATGGGACAAGTGATGTGCAGTGATGGGAAAGTGAAGTACTGTGATGGGACAAATGATGGGATAAATGATGTGCAGTGATGGATAAAGTTATGGGATAAGTGATGTGCTGTGATAGAACAAGTGATGCGCAGTGATGCAGTGAGGGGACAAGTGATGTTCAGTAATGGGATAAGTGATGCAGTGATGGGACAAGTGATGTGTATTAATGAGACAAGTGGTGTGCAGTGATGGGACAAGTGATGTGCAGTGATGGAACAAGTGATGTGCAGTGATTAGACAAGTGGCAAGTGATGTGCTGTGATGGGACAAGTGATGGGACAACTGATGAACAGTGATGGGACAAGAGATGTGCAGTGATGGGTCAAGTGATTTGCAGTGATGGGACAAGTGATGTGCAGTGATGGGAAAAGTGATGTGCAGTGATGAGACAAGTGATGTGCAGTGATGGGACAAGTGATGTGCAGTGATGGAACAAGTGATGTGCAGTGATGAGACAAGTGATGTGCTGTGATGGGACAAGTTATGTGCAGTGATGAGATAAGTGATGTGCAGTGATGGGATAAGTGATGTGCAGTGATGAGACAAGTGATGTGCACTGATGGGACAAGTGATGGGATAAGTGATGTGCTGTGATAGAACAAGTGATGTACAGTGGTGGGGTAAGTGATGTGCAGTGAATCCGTGATGGGATAAGTTATGTGCACTGATGGGACAAGTGGCGTGCAGTGATGGGACAAGTGATGTGCAGTGATGGGACACGTGTTGTGCTATGATGAGACACGTGATATGCAGTGATGGGACAAGTGATGAGATAAGTGATGTGCTTTGATAGAACAAGTGATGCGCAATAATGCGGTGATGGGATAAGTGATGTGCAGTAATGGGATAAGTGATGCAGTGATGGGTCTTGTGATGTGTAGAGATGATCAAGTGATGTGTAGTGATGGGACAAGTGATGAGATAAGTGATGTGCTGTGATAGAACAAGTGATGTGCAGTGATGCAGTGATGGGACAAGTGATATGCAGTGATGGGAAAGGTCATGAGCAGTGATGACACAAGTGATGTGCAGTGATTCTGTGATGGTATAAGTGATGTACAGTGATGGGATAAGTGATGCAGTGATGGGTCTTGTGATGTGTAGAGATGATCAAGTGATGTGCAGTGATGGGACAAGTGATGAGATAAGTGATGTGCTGTGATAGAACAAGTGATGTGCAGTGATGGGACAAGTGATGTGCAGTGATGGGACAAGTGATGTGCAGTAAAGTGAAAAGGAATGTGCAGTGATGACACAAATAATGTGCAGTGATGGGATAAGTGATGTGCAGTGATAAGGCAAGTGGTGTGCAGTGATGGGACAAGTGATGTGCAATGATGGGACACTTGATGTGCAGTGATGAGACAAGTGATGTGCTGTGATGGGACAAGTGATGTGCAGTGCTTAGACAAGTGATGTGCAGTGATGGGATAAGTGATGTGCAGTGATGAGACAAATGATGTGCACTGATGGGACAAGGCATGGGAAAAGTGATGTGCTGTTATAGAACAAGTGATGTGCAGTGGTGGGGTAAGTGTTGTGCAGTGATTCCGTGATGGGATAAGTTATGTGCAGTGATGGGACAAGTGGCGTGCAGTGATGGGATAAGTGATGTGTTTTGATAGAACAAGTGATGCGCAGTGATGCAGTGATGCAATGATGGGATAAGTGATGTGCAGTAATGGATAAGTGATGCAGTGATGGGACAAGTGATGTGTAGAGATGAGCAAGTGATGTGCACTGATGGGACAAGTGGTGAGATAAGTGATGTGCAGTGATGGAATGAGTGATGTGCAGTGATGGGACAGGTGACGTGCATTGATGGGACAGGCGATGTGCAGTGATGGGACAAGTGATGTGCAGTGATGGGAAAGTGAAGTACTGTGATGGGACAAGTGATGGGATAAATGATGTGCAGTGATGGATAAAGTTATGGGATAAGTGATGTGCTGTGATAGAACAAGTGATGCGCAGTGATGCAGTGAGGGGACAAGTGATGTGCAGTAATGGGATAAGTGATGCAGTGATGGGACAAGTGATGTGCATTAATGAGACAAGTGGTGTGCAGTGATGGGACAAGTGATGTGCAGTGATGGAACAAGTGATGTGCAGTGATTAGACAAGTGGCAAGTGATGTGCTGTGATGGGACAAGTGATGGGACAACTGATGAACAGTGATGGGACAAGAGATGTGCAGTGATGGGTCAAGTGATTTGCAGTGATGGGACAAGTGATGTGCAGTGATGGGAAAAGTGATGTGCAGTGATGAGACAAGTGATGTGCAGTGATGGGACAAGTGATGTGCAGTGATGGAACAAGTGATGTGCAGTGATGAGACAAGTGATGTGCTGTGATGGGACAAGTTATATGCAGTGATGAGATAAGTGATGTGCAGTGATGGGATAAGTGATGTGCAGTGATGAGACAAGTGATGTGCACTGATGGGACAAGTGATGGGATAAGTGATGTGCTGTGATAGAACAAGTGATGTACAGTGGTGGGGTAAGTGATGTGCAGTGAATCCGTGATGGGATAAGTTATGTGCACTGATGGGTTAAGTGGCGTGCAGTGATGGGACAAGTGATGTGCAGTGATGGGACACGTGTTGTGCTATGATGAGACACGTGATATGCAGTGATGGGACAAGTGATGAGATAAGTGATGTGCTTTGATAGAACAAGTGATGCGCAATAATGCGGTGATGGGATAAGTGATGTGCAGTAATGGGATAAGTGATGCAGTGATGGGTCTTGTGATGTGTAGAGATGATCAAGTGATGTGTAGTGATGGGACAAGTGATGAGATAAGTGATGTGCTGTGATAGAACAAGTGATGTGCAGTGATGCAGTGATGGGACAAGTGATATGCAGTGATGGGAAAGGTAATGAGCAGTGATGACACAAGTGATGTGCAGTGATTCTGTGATGGGATAAGTGATGTACAGTGATGGGATAAGTGATGCAGTGATTGGTCTTGTGATGTGTAGAGATGATCAAGTGATGTGCAGTGATGGGACAAGTGATGAGATAAGTGATGTGCTGTGATAGAACAAGTGATGTGCAGTGATGGGACAAGTGATGTGCAGTGATGGGACAAGTGATGTGCAGTAAAGTGAAAAGGAATGTGCAGTGATGACACAAATAATGTGCAGTGATGGGATAAGTGATGTGCAGTGATAAGACAAGTGGTGTGCAGTGATGGGACAAGTGATGTGCAATGATGGGACACGTGATGTGCAATGATGAGACAAGTGATGTGCTGTGATGGGACAAGTGATGTGCAGTGCTTAGACAAGTGATGTGCAGTGATGGGATAAGTGATGTGCAGTGATGAGACAAATGATGTGCACTGATGGGACAAGGCATGGGAAAAGTGATGCGCAGTGATGGGATAAGTGA
The DNA here is from genome assembly GCF_964204655.1 of Triturus cristatus. Lineage (NCBI taxonomy): Eukaryota > Metazoa > Chordata > Amphibia > Caudata > Salamandridae > Triturus > Triturus cristatus. The sequence continues at coordinate 1,255,945,036 of NC_140592.1, read as the reverse complement.
TGTGCAGTGATCAGACACGTGATGTGCACTGATTGGACAAGTGATGGGATAAGTGATGTGCTGTGATAGAACAAGTGATGTACAGTGGTGGGGTAAGTGATGTGCAGTGAATCCGTGATGGGATAAGTTATGTTAAGTGATGGGACAAGTGGCGTGCAGTTATGGGACATGTGATGTGCAGTGATGGGACAAGTGTTGTGCAATGATGAGACATGTGATATGCAGTGATGAGACAAGTGATGGGATAAGTGATGTGTTTTGATAGAACAAGTGATGCGCAATACTGCAGTGATGGGATAAGTGATGTGCAGTAATGGGATAAGTGATGCAGTGATGGGTCTTGTGATGTGTAGAGATGATCAAGTGATGTGCAGTGATGGGACAAGTGATGAGATAAGTGATGTGCTGTGATAGAACAAGTGATGTGCAGTGATGGGACAAGTGATGTGCAGTGATGGGACAAGTGATGTGCAGTAAAGTGAAAAGGAATGTGCAGTGATGACACAAATAATGTGCAGTGATGGGATAAGTGATGTGCAGTGATAAGGCAAGTGGTGTGCAGTGATGGGACAAGTGATGTGCAATGATGGGACACTTGATGTGCAGTGATGAGACAAGTGATGTGCTGTGATGAGACAAGTGATGTGCAGTGCTTAGACAAGTGATGTGCAGTGATGGGATAAGTTATGTGCAGTGATGAGACAAATGATGTGCACTGATGGGACAAGGCATGGGAAAAGTGATGTGCTGTGATAGAACAAGTGATGTGCAGTGGTGGGGTAAGTGTTGTGCAGTGATTCCGTGATGGGATAAGTTATGTGCAGTGATGGGACAAGTGGCGTGCAGTGATGGGATAAGTGATGTGTTTTGATAGAACAAGTGATGCGCAGTGATGCAGTGATGCAATGATGGGATAAGTGATGTGCAGTAATGGATAAGTGATGCAGTGATGGGACAAGTGATGTGTAGAGATGAGCAAGTGATGTGCACTGATGGGACAAGTGGTGAGATAAGTGATGTGCAGTGATGGAATAAGTGATGTGCAGTGATGGGACAGGTGACGTGCATTGATGGGACAGGCGATGTGCAGTGATGGGACAAGTGATGTGCAGTGATGGGAAAGTGAAGTACTGTGATGGGACAAGTGATGGGATAAATGATGTGCAGTGATGGATAAAGTTATGGGATAAGTGATGTGCTGTGATAGAACAAGTGATGCGCAGTGATGCAGTGAGGGGACAAGTGATGTGCAGTAATGGGATAAGTGATGCAGTGATGGGACAAGTGATGTGCATTAATGAGACAAGTGGTGTGCAGTGATGGGACAAGTGATGTGCAGTGATGGAACAAGTGATGTGCAGTGATTAGACAAGTGGCAAGTGATGTGCTGTGATGGGACAAGTGATGGGACAACTGATGAACAGTGATGGGACAAGAGATGTGCAGTGATGGGTCAAGTGATTTGCAGTGATGGGACAAGTGATGTGCAGTGATGGGAAAAGTGATGTGCAGTGATGAGACAAGTGATGTGCAGTGATGGGACAAGTGATGTGCAGTGATGGAACAAGTGATGTGCAGTGATGAGACAAGTGATGTGCTGTGATGGGACAAGTTATATGCAGTGATGAGATAAGTGATGTGCAGTGATGGGATAAGTGATGTGCAGTGATGAGACAAGTGATGTGCACTGATGGGACAAGTGATGGGATAAGTGATGTGCTGTGATAGAACAAGTGATGTACAGTGGTGGGGTAAGTGATGTGCAGTGAATCCGTGATGGGATAAGTTATGTGCACTGATGGGTTAAGTGGCGTGCAGTGATGGGACAAGTGATGTGCAGTGATGGGACACGTGTTGTGCTATGATGAGACACGTGATATGCAGTGATGGGACAAGTGATGAGATAAGTGATGTGCTTTGATAGAACAAGTGATGCGCAATAATGCGGTGATGGGATAAGTGATGTGCAGTAATGGGATAAGTGATGCAGTGATGGGTCTTGTGATGTGTAGAGATGATCAAGTGATGTGTAGTGATGGGACAAGTGATGAGATAAGTGATGTGCTGTGATAGAACAAGTGATGTGCAGTGATGCAGTGATGGGACAAGTGATATGCAGTGATGGGAAAGGTAATGAGCAGTGATGACACAAGTGATGTGCAGTGATTCTGTGATGGGATAAGTGATGTACAGTGATGGGATAAGTGATGCAGTGATTGGTCTTGTGATGTGTAGAGATGATCAAGTGATGTGCAGTGATGGGACAAGTGATGAGATAAGTGATGTGCTGTGATAGAACAAGTGATGTGCAGTGATGGGACAAGTGATGTGCAGTGATGGGACAAGTGATGTGCAGTAAAGTGAAAAGGAATGTGCAGTGATGACACAAATAATGTGCAGTGATGGGATAAGTGATGTGCAGTGATAAGACAAGTGGTGTGCAGTGATGGGACAAGTGATGTGCAATGATGGGACACGTGATGTGCAATGATGAGACAAGTGATGTGCTGTGATGGGACAAGTGATGTGCAGTGCTTAGACAAGTGATGTGCAGTGATGGGATAAGTGATGTGCAGTGATGAGACAAATGATGTGCACTGATGGGACAAGGCATGGGAAAAGTGATGCGCAGTGATGGGATAAGTGATGTGCAGTGATCAGACACGTGATGTGCACTGATTGGACAAGTGATGGGATAAGTGATGTGCTGTGATAGAACAAGTGATGTACAGTGGTGGGGTAAGTGATGTGCAGTGAATCCGTGATGGGATAAGTTATGTTAAGTGATGGGACAAGTGGCGTGCAGTTATGGGACATGTGATGTGCAGTGATGGGACAAGTGTTGTGCAATGATGAGACATGTGATATGCAGTGATGAGACAAGTGATGGGATAAGTGATGTGTTTTGATAGAACAAGTGATGCGCAATACTGCAGTGATGGGATAAGTGATGTGCAGTAATAGGATAAGTGATGCAGTGATGGGTCTTGTGATGTGTAGAGATGATCAAGTGATGTGCAGTGATGGGACAAGTGATGAGATAAGTGATGTGCTGTGATAGAACAAGTGATGTGCAGTGATGGGACACGTGATGTGCAGTGATGGGACAAGTGATGTGCAGTAAAGTGAAAAGGAATGTGCAGTGATGACACAAATAATGTGCAGTGATGGGATAAGTGATGTGCAGTGATAAGGCAAGTGGTGTGCAGTGATGGGACAAGTGATGTGCAATGATGGGACACTTGATGTGCAGTGATGAGACAAGTGATGTGCTGTGATGGGACAAGTGATGTGCAGTGCTTAGACAAGTGATGTGCAGTGATGGGATAAGTGATGTGCAGTGATGAGACAAATGATGTGCACTGATGGGACAAGGCATGGGAAAAGTGATGTGCTGTGATAGAACAAGTGATGTGCAGTGGTGGGGTAAGTGTTGTGCAGTGATTCCGTGATGGGATAAGTTATGTGCAGTGATGGGACAAGTGGCGTGCAGTGATGGGATAAGTGATGTGTTTTGATAGAACAAGTGATGCGCAGTGATGCAGTGATGCAATGATGGGATAAGTGATGTGCAGTAATGGATAAGTGATGCAGTGATGGGACAAGTGATGTGTAGAGATGAGCAAGTGATGTGCACTGATGGGACAAGTGGTGAGATAAGTGATGTGCAGTGATGGAATAAGTGATGTGCAGTGATGGGACAGGTGACGTGCATTGATGGGACAGGCGATGTGCAGTGATGGGACAAGTGATGTGCAGTGATGGGAAAGTGAAGTACTGTGATGGGACAAGTGATGGGATAAATGATGTGCAGTGATGGATAAAGTTATGGGATAAGTGATGTGCTGTGATAGAACAAGTGATGCGCAGTGATGCAGTGAGGGGACAAGTGATGTGCAGTAATGGGATAAGTGATGCAGTGATGGGCAAGTGATGTGCATTAATGAGACAAGTGGTGTGCAGTGATGGGACAAGTGATGTGCAGTGATGGAACAAGTGATGTGCAGTGATTAGACAAGTGGCAAGTGATGTGCTGTGATGGGACAAGTGATGGGACAACTGATGAACAGTGATGGGACAAGAGATGTGCAGTGATGGGTCAAGTGATTTGCAGTGATGGGACAAGTGATGTGCAGTGATGGGAAAAGTGATGTGCAGTGATGGGACAAGTGTTGTGCAATGATGAGACATGTGATATGCAGTGATGGGACAAGTGATGGGATAAGTGATGTGTTTTGATAGAACAAGTGATGCGCAATAATGCAGTGATGGGATACGTGATGTGCAGTAATGGGATAAGTGATGCAGTGATGGGTCTTGTGATGTGTAGAGATGATCAAGTGATGTGCAGTGATGGGACAAGTGATGAGATAAGTGATGTGCTGTGATAGAACAAGTGATGTGCAGTGATGGGACAAGTGATGTGCAGTGATGGGACAAGTGATGTGCAGTAAAGTGAAAAGGAATGTGCAGCGATGACACAAATAATGTGCAGTGATGGGATAAGTGATGTGCAGTGATAAGAAAAGTGGTGTGCAGTGATGGGACAAGTGATGTGCAATGATGGGACACGTGATGTGCAGTGATGAGACAAGTGATGTGCTGTGATGGGACAAGTGATGTGCAGTGCTTAGACAAGTGATGTGCAGTGATGGGATAAGTGATGTGCAGTGATGAGACAAATGATGTGCACTGATGGGACAAGGCATGGGAAAAGTGATGTGCTGTGATAGAACACGTGATGTGCAGTGGTGGGGTAAGTGTTGTGCAGTGATTCCGTGATGGGATAAGTTATGTGCAGTGATGGGACAAGTGGCGTGCAGTGATGGGATAAGTAATGTGTTTTGATAGAACAAGTGATGCGCAGTGATGCAGTGATGCAATGATGGGATAAGTGATGTGCAGTAATGGATAAGTGATGCAGTGATGGGACAAGTGATGTGTAGAGATGAGCAAGTGATGTGCACTGATGGGACAAGTGGTGAGATAAGTGATGTGCAGTGATGGAATAAGTGATGTGCAGTGATGGGACAGGTGACGTGCATTGATGGGACAGGCGATGTGCAGTGATGGGACAAGTGATGTGCAGTGATGGGAAAGTGAAGTACTGTGATGGGACAAGTGATGGGATAAATGATGTGCGGTGATGGATAAAGTGATGGGATAAGTGATGTGCTGTGATAGAACAAGTGATGCGCAGTGATGCAGTGAGGGGACAAGTGATGTGCAGTAATGGGATAAGTGATGCAGTGATGGGACAAGTGATGTGCATTAATGAGACAAGTGGTGTGCAGTGATGGGACAAGTGATGTGCAGTGATGGAACAAGTGATGTGCAGTGATTAGACAAGTGGCAAGTGATGTGCTGTGATGGGACAAGTGATGGGACAACTGATGAACAGTGATGGGACAAGAGATGTGCAGTGATGGGTCAAGTGATTTGCAGTGATGGGACAAGTGATGTGCAGTGATGGGAAAAGTGATGTGCAGTGATGAGACAAGTGATGTGCAGTGATGGGACAAGTGATGTGCAGTGATGGAACAAGTGATGTGCAGTGATGAGACAAGTGATGTGCTGTGATGGGACAAGTTATGTGCAGTGATGAGATAAGTGATGTGCAGTGATGGGATAAGTGATGTGCAGTGATGAGACAAGTGATGTGCACTGATGGGACAAGTGATGGGATAAGTGATGTGCTGTGATAGAACAAGTGATGTACAGTGGTGGGGTAAGTGATGTGCAGTGAATCCGTGATGGGATAAGTTATGTGCACTGATGGGACAAGTGGCGTGCAGTGATGGGACAAGTGGTGTGCAGTGATGGGACACGTGTTGTGCTATGATGAGACACGTGATATGCAGTGATGGGACAAGTGATGAGATAAGTGATGTGCTTTGATAGAACAAGTGATGCGCAATAATGCAGTGATGGGATAAGTGATGTGCAGTAATGGGATAAGTCATGCAGTGATGGGTCTTGTGATGTGTAGAGATGATCAAGTGATGTGTAGTGATGGGACAAGTGATGAGATAAGTGATGTGCTGTGATAGAACAAGTGATGTGCAGTGATGCAGTGATGGGACAAGTGGCATGCAGTGATGGGACAAGTGATGTGCAGTGACGGGACAAGTGATGTGCAGTAATGCAGTGATGGGATAAGTGACGTGCAGTGATGGAACAAGTGATGTGCTGTGGTGCAGTGATACAATACGTGTTGTGCAGTGTTGAAGCAAGTGATGTGAAGTGATGTTCAGTGATGGGACAAGTGATGTGCAGTGATGGGACAAGTGATGTTCAGTGATGGACAAGTGATGTGCAGTGATGGGACAAGTGATGGGATAAGTGATGTGCTTTGATAGAACAAGTGATGTGCAGTGATTCAGTGATGAGACAAGTGATGTTCATTGATGGGAAAAGTGATGTCCAGTAATGTGCATGAATGGGAAATGTGATGTGTAGTGATGTAGTAATAGTATAAGTGATATGCAGTGATGGTACAAGTGATGCACATTGAAGGGACAGGCGATGTGCAGGGATGGGACAAGTGATGTTCAGTGATGGGCAAGTGATGTGCAGTGATGGGACAAGTGATGGGATAAGTGATGTGCTTTGATAGAACAAGTGATGTGCAGTGATTCAGTGATGAGACAAGTGATGTTCATTGATGGGAAAAGTGATGTGCAGTGATGGGGCAAGTAATGTGCATGAATGGGAAATGTGATGTGTAGTGATGTAGTAATAGTATAAGTGATATGCAGTGATGGAACAAGTGATGCACATTGAAGGGACAGGCGATGTGCAGTGATGGGACAAGTGATGTGCAGTGATGGGACAAGTGATGGGAAAAATGATGTGCAGTGATGGGACAGGTGATGGGATAAGTGATGTGCTGTGATAGAACAAGTTATGCGCAGTGATGCAGCGAGGGGACAAGTGATGTGCAGTAATGGGATAAGTGATGCAGTGATGGGACAAGTGATGTGCAGTGATGAGACAAGTGGTGTGCAGTGATGGGACAATTGATGTGCAGTGATGGGACAAGGGCTGTGCAATGATGAGACAAGTGACAATGTGATGTGCTGTGATGGGACAAGTGATGGGACAACTGATGTGCAGTGATGGGACAAGAGATTGGATAAGTGATGTGCGGTAATAGAACAAGTGATTTGCAGTGATGGGACAAGTGATGTGCAGTGATGGGACAAGTGATGTGCAGTGATGGGATAAGTGATGTGCAGTGATCAGACACTTGATGTGCACTAATGGGACAAGTGATGGGATAAGTGATGTGCTGTGATGGAACAAGTGATGTGCTGTGGTGCAGTGATACAATACGTGTTGTGCAGTGTTGAAGCAAGTGATGTGAAGTGATGTTCAGTGATGGGACAAGTGATGTGCAGTGATGGGACAAGTGATGTGCAGTGACGGGACAAGTGATGTGCAGTAATGCAGTGATGGGATAAGTGACGTGCAGTGATGGAACAAGTGATGTGCTGTGGTGCAGTGATACAATACGTGTTGTGCAGTGTTGAAGCAAGTGATGTGAAGTGATGTTCAGTGATGGGACAAGTGATGTGCAGTGATGGGACAAGTGATGTTCAGTGATGGACAAGTGATGTGCAGTGATGGGACAAGTGATGGGATAAGTGATGTGCTTTGATAGAACAAGTGATGTGCAGTGATTCAGTGATGAGACAAGTGATGTTCATTGATGGGAAAAGTGATGTGCAGTGACGGGGCAAGTAATGTGCATGAATGGGAAATGTGATGTGTAGTGATGTAGTAATAGTATAAGTGATATGCAGTGATGGTACAAGTGATGCACATTGAAGGGACAGGCGATGTGCAGTGATGGGACAAGTGATGTGCAGTGATGGGAAAGTAAAGTACAGTGATGGGACAAGTGATGGGAAAAGTGATGTGCAGTGATGGGACAGGTGATGGGAAAAGTGATGTGCTGTGATAGAACAAGTTATGCGCAGTGATGTAGTGAGGGGACAAGTGATGTGCAGTAATGGGATAAGTGATGCAGTGATGGGACAAGTGATGTGCAGTGATGAGAAAAGTGGTGTGCAGTGATGGGACAATTGATGTGCAGTGATGGGACAAGGGCTGTGCAATGATGAGACAAGTGACAATGTGATGTGCTGTGATGGGACAAGTGATGGGACAACTGATGTGCAGTGATGGGACAAGAGATTGGATAAGTGATGTGCGGTAATAGAACAAGTGATTTGCAGTGATGGGACAAGTGATGTGCAGTGATGGGACAAGTGATGTGCAGTGATGGGATAAGTGATGTGCAGTGATCAGACACTTGATGTGCACTAATTGGACAAGTGATGGGATAAGTGATGTGCTGTGATGGAACAAGTGATGTGCTGTGGTGCAGTGATACAATACGTGTTGTGCAGTGTTGAAGCAAGTGATGTGAAGTGATGTTCAGTGATGGGACAAGTGATGTGCAGTGATGGGAAAGGTAATGAGCAGTGATGACACAAGTGATGTGCAGTGATTCTGTTATGGGATAAGTGATGTGCAGTGATGGGACAAGTGGCATGCAGTGATGGGACAAGTGATGTGCAGTGAGGGGACAAGTGATGTGCAGTAATGCAGTGATGGGATAAGTGACGTGCAGTGATGGAACAAGTGATGTGCTGTGGTGCAGTGATACAATACGTGTTGTGCAGTGTTGAAGCAAGTGATGTGAGGTGATGTTCAGTGATGGGACAAGTGATGTGCAGTGATGGGACGAGTGATGTTCAGTGATGGACAAGTGATGTGCAGTGATGGGACAAGTGATGGGATAAGTGATGTGCTTTGATAGAACAAGTGATGTGCAGTGATTCATTGATGAGACAAGTGATGTTCATTGATGGGAAAAGTGATGTGCAGTGACGGGGCAAGTAATGTGCATGAATGGGAAATGTGATGTGTAGTGATGTAGTAATAGTATAAGTGATATGCAGTGATGGTACAAGTGATGCACATTGAAGGGACAGGCGATGTGCAGTGATGGGACAAGTGATGTGCAGTGATGGGAAAGTAAAGTACAGTGATGGGACAAGTGATGGGAAAAGTGATGTGCAGTGATGGGACAGGTGATGGGATAAGTGATGTGCTGTGATAGAACAAGTTATGCGCAGTGATGTAGTGAGGGGACAAGTGATGTGCAGTAATGGGATTAGTGATGCAGTGATGGGACAAGTGATGTGCAGTGATGAGACAAGTGGTGTGCAGTGATGGGACAATTGATGTGCAGTGATGGGGCAAGTGATGTGCAGTGATGAGACAAGTGACAATGTGATGTGCTGTGATGGGACAAGTGATGGGACAACTGATGTGCAGTGATGGGACAAGAGATTGGATAAGTGATGTGCGGTAATAGAACAAGTGATTTGCAGTGATGGGACAAGTGATGTGCAGTGATGGGACAAGTGATGTGCAGTGATGGGATAAGTGATGTGCAGTGATCAGACACTTGATGTGCACTAATGGGACAAGTGATGGGATAAGTGATGTGCTGTGATGGAACAAGTGATGTGCTGTGGTGCAGTGATACAATACGTGTTGTGCAGTGTTGAAGCAAGTGATGTGAAGTGATGTTCAGTGATGGGACAAGTGATGTGCAGTGATGGGACAAGTGATGTGCAGTGACGGGACAAGTGATGTGCAGTAATGCAGTGATGGGATAAGTGACGTGCAGTGATGGAACAAGTGATGTGCTGTGGTGCAGTGATACAATATGTGTTGTGCAGTGTTGAAGCAAGTGATGTGAAGTGATGTTCAGTGATGGGACAAGTGATGTGCAGTGATGGGACAAGTGATGTTCAGTGATGGGCAAGTGATGTGCAGTGATGGGACAAGTGATGGGATAAGTGATGTGCTTTGATAGAACAAGTGATGTGCAGTGATTCAGTGATGAGACAAGTGATGTTCATTGATGGGAAAAGTGATGTGCAGTGATGGGGCAAGTAATGTGCATGAATGGGAAATGTGATGTGTAGTGATGTAGTAATAGTATAAGTGATATGCAGTGATGGTACAAGTGATGCACATTGAAGGGACAGGCGATGTGCAGTGATGGGACAAGTGATGTGCAGTGATGGGAAAGTAAAGTACAGTGATGGGACAAGTGATGGGAAAAGTGATGTGCAGTAATGGGACAAGTGATGGGATAAGTGATGTGCTGTGATAGAACAAGTGATGCACAGTGATGCAGTGAGGGGACAAGTGATGTGCAGTAATGGGATAAGTGATGCAGTGATGGGACAAGTGATGTGCAGTGATGAGACAAGTGGTGTGCAGTGATGGGACAATTGATGTGCAGTGATGGGGCAAGTGATGTGCAGTGATGAGACAAGTGACAATGTGATGTGCTGTGATGGGACAAGTGATGGGACAACTGATGTGCAGTGATGGGACAAGAGATTGGATAAGTGATGTGCGGTAATAGAACAAGTGATTTGCAGTGATGGGACAAGTGATGTGCAGTGATGGGAAAAGTGATGTGCAGTGATGAGACAAATGATGTGCAGTGATGGGACAAGTGATGTGCAGTGATGGAACAAGTGATGTGCAGTGATGAGACAAGTGATGTGCTGTGATGGGACAAGTGATGTGCAGTGATGAGATAAGTGATGTGCAGTGATGGGATAAGTGATGTGCAGTGATCAGACACGTGATGTGCACTGATTGGACAAGTGATGGGATAAGTGATGTGCTTTGATAGAACAAGTGATGTACAGTGGTGGGGTAAGTGAAGTGCAGTGAATCCGTGATGGGATAAGTTATGTTAAGTGATGGGACAAGTGGCGTGCAGTGATGGGACATGTGATGTGCAGTGATGGGACAAGTGTTGTGCAATGATGAGACATGTGATATGCAGTGATGGGACAAGTGATGGGATAAGTGATGTGTTTTGATAGAACAAGTGATGCGCAATAATGCAGTGATGGGATAAGTGATGTGCAGTAATGGGATAAGTGATGCAGTGATGGGTCTTGTGATGTGTAGAGATGATCAAGTGATGTGCAGTGATGGGACAAGTGATGAGATAAGTGATGTGCTGTGATAGAACAAGTGATGTGCAGTGATGGGACAAGTGATGTGCAGTGATGGGACAAGTGATGTGCAGTAAAGTGAAAAGGAATGTGCAGCGATGACACAAATAATGTGCAGTGATGGGATAAGTGACGTGCAGTGATAAGACAAGTGGTGTGCAGTGATGAGACAAGTGATGTGCAATGATGGGACATGTGATGTGCAGTGATGAGACAAGTGATGTGCTGTGATGGGACAAGTGATGTGCAGTGCTTAGACAAGTGATGTGCAGTGATGGGATAAGTGATGTGCAGTGATGAGACAAATGATGTGCACTGATGGGACAAGGCATGGGAAAAGTGATGTGCTGTGATAGAACACGTGATGTGCAGTGGTGGGGTAAGTGTTGTGCAGTGATTCCGTGATGGGATAAGTTATGTGCAGTGATGGGACAAGTGGCGTGCAGTGATGGGATAAGTAATGTGTTTTGATAGAACAAGTGATGCGCAGTGATGCAGTGATGCAATGATGGGATAAGTGATGTGCAGTAATGGATAAGTGATGCAGTGATGGGACAAGTGATGTGTAGAGATGAGCAAGTGATGTGCACTGATGGGACAAGTGGTGAGATAAGTGATGTGCAGTGATGGAATAAGTGATGTGCAGTGATGGGACAGGTGACGTGCATTGATGGGACAGGCGATGTGCAGTGATGGGACAAGTGATGTGCAGTGATGGGAAAGTGAAGTACTGTGATGGGACAAGTGATGGGATAAATGATGTGCAGTGATGGATAAAGTGATGGGATAAGTGATGTGCTGTGATAGAACAAGTGATGCGCAGTGATGCAGTGAGGGGACAAGTGATGTGCAGTAATGGGATAAGTGATGCAGTGATGGGACAAGTGATGTGCATTAATGAGACAAGTGGTGTGCAGTGATGGGACAAGTGATGTGCAGTGATGGAACAAGTGATGTGCAGTGATTAGACAAGTGGCAAGTGATGTGCTGTGATGGGACAAGTGATGGGACAACTGATGAACAGTGATGGGACAAGAGATGTGCAGTGATGGGACAAGTGATTTGCAGTGATGGGACAAGTGATGTGCAGTGATGGGAAAAGTGATGTGCAGTGATGAGACAAGTGATGTGCAGTGATGGGACAAGTGATGTGCAGTGATGGAACAAGTGATGTGCAGTGATGAGACAAGTGATGTGCTGTGATGGGACAAGTTATGTGCAGTGATGAGATAAGTGATGTGCAGTGATGGGATAAGTGATGTGCAGTGATGAGACAAGTGATGTGCACTGATGGGACAAGTGATGGGATAAGTGATGTGCTGTGATAGAACAAGTGATGTACAGTGGTGGGGTAAGTGATGTGCAGTGAATCCGTGATGGGATAAGTTATGTGCACTGATGGGACAAGTGGCGTGCAGTGATGGGACAAGTGATGTGCAGTGATGGGACACGTGTTGTGCTATGATGAGACACGTGATATGCAGTGATGAGACAAGTGATGAGATAAGTGATGTGCTTTGATAGAACAAGTGATGCGCAATAATGCAGTGATGGGATAAGTGATGTGCAGTAATGGGATAAGTGATGCAGATATGGGTCTTGTGATGTGTAGAGATGATCAAGTGATGTGTAGTGATGGGACAAGTGATGAGATAAGTGATGTGCTGTGATAGAACAAGTGATGTGCAGTGATGCAGTGATGGGACAAGTGATATGCAGTAATGGGATAAGTGATGCTGTGATGGGACAAGTGATGTGCAGTGATGGGAAAGGTAATGAGCAGTGATGACACAAGTGATGTGCAGTGATTCTGTGATGGGATAAGTGATGTGCAGTGATGGGACAAGTGGCATGCAGTGATGGGACAAGTGATGTGCAGTGACGGGACAAGTGATGTGCAGTAATGCAGTGATGGGATAAGTGACGTGCAGTGATGGAACAAGTGATGTGCTGTGGTGCAGTGATACAATACGTGTTGTGCAGTGTTGAAGCAAGTGATGTGAAGTGATGTTCAGTGATGGGACAAGTGATGTGCAGTGATGGGACAAGTGATGTTCAGTGATGGACAAGTGATGTGCAGTGATGGGACAAGTGATGGGATAAGTGATGTGCTTTGATAGAACAAGTGATGTGCAGTGATTCAGTGATGAGACAAGTGATGTTCATTGATGGGAAAAGTGATGTGCAGTGACGGGGCAAGTAATGTGCATGAATGGGAAATGTGATGTGTAGTGATGTAGTAATAGTATAAGTGATATGCAGTGATGGTACAAGTGATGCACATTGAAGGGACAGGCGATGTGCAGTGATGGGACAAGTGATGTGCAGTGATGGGAAAGTAAAGTACAGTGATGGGACAAGTGATGGGAAAAGTGATGTGCAGTAATGGGACAAGTGATGGGATAAGTGATGTGCTGTGATAGAACAAGTGATGCGCAGTGATGCAGTGAGGGGACAAGTGATGTGCAGTAATGGGATAAGTGATGCAGTGATGGGACAAGTGATGTGCAGTGATGAGACAAGTGGTGTGCAGTGATGGGACAATTGATGTGCAGTGATGGGACAAGGGATGTGCAATGATGAGACAAGTGACAAAGTGATGTGCAGTGATGGGACAAATGATGTGCACTGATGGGACAAGGCATGGGAAAAGTGATGTGCTGTGATAGAACACGTGATGTGCAGTGGTGGGGTAAGTGTTGTGCAGTGATTCCGTGATGGGATAAGTTATGTGCAGTGATGGGACAAGTGGCGTGCAGTGATGGGATAAGTGATGTGTTTTGATAGAACAAGTGATGCGCAGTGATGCAGTGATGCAATGATGGGATAAGTGATGTGCAGTAATGGATAAGTGATGCAGTGATGGGACAAGTGATGTGTAGAGATGAGCAAGTGATGTGCACTGATGGGACAAGTGGTGAGATAAGTGATGTGCAGTGATGGAATAAGTGATGTGCAGTGATGGGACAGGTGACGTGCATTGATGGGACAGGCGATGTGCAGTGATGGGACAAGGGATGTGCAGTGATGGGAAAGTGAAGTACTGTGATGGGACAAGTGATGGGATAAATGATGTGCAGTGATGGATAAAGTGATGGGATAAGTGATGTGCTGTGATAGAACAAGTGATGCGCAGTGATGCAGTGAGGGGACAAGTGATGTGCAGTAATGGGATAAGTGATGCAGTGATGGGACAAGTGATGTGCATTAATGAGACAAGTGGTGTGCAGTGATGGGACAAGTGATGTGCAGTGATGGAACAAGTGATTTGCAGTGATTAGACAAGTGGCAAGTGATGTGCTGTGATGGGACAAGTGATGAACAGTGATGGGACAAGAGATGTGCAGTGATGGGACAAGTGATTTGCAGTGATGGGACAAGTGATGTGCAGTGATGGGAAAAGTGATGTGCAGTGATGAGACAAGTGATGTGCAGTGATGGGACAAGTGATGTGCAGTGATGGAACAAGTGATGTGCAGTGATGAGACAAGTGATGTGCTGTGATGGGACAAGTTATGTGCAGTGATGAGATACGTGATGTGCAGTGATGGGATAAGTGATGTGCAGTGATGAGACAAGTGATGTGCACTGATGGGACAAGTGATGGGATAAGTGATGTGCTGTGATAGAACAAGTGATGTACAGTGGTGGGGTAAGTGATGTGCAGTGAATCCGTGATGGGATAAGTTATGTGCACTGATGGGACAAGTGGCGTGCAGTGATGGGACAAGTGATGTGCAGTGATGGGACACGTGTTGTGCTATGATGAGACACGTGATATGCAGTGATGGGACAAGTGATGAGATAAGTGATGTGCTTTGATAGAACAAGTGATGCGCAATAATGCAGTGATGGGGTAAGTGATGTGCAGTAATGGGATAAGTGATGCAGATATGGGTCTTGTGATGTGTAGAGATGATCAAGTGATGTGTAGTGATGGGACAAGTGATGAGATAAGTGATGTGCTGTGATAGAACAAGTGATGTGCAGTGATGCAGTGATGGGACAAGTGATATGCAGTAATGGGATAAGTGATGCTGTGATGGGACAAGTGATGTGCAGTGATGGGAAAGGTAATGAGCAGTGATGACACAAGTGATGTGCAGTGATTCTGTGATGGGATAAGTGATGTGCAGTGATGGAACAAGTGGCATGCAGTGATGGGACAAGTGATGTGCAGTGACGGGACAAGTGATGTGCAGTAATGCAGTGATGGGATAAGTGACGTGCAGTGATGGAACAAGTGATGTGCTGTGGTGCAGTGATACAATACGTGTTGTGCAGTGTTGAAGCAAGTGATGTGAAGTGATGTTCAGTGATGGGACAAGTGATGTGCAGTGATGGGACAAGTGATGTTCAGTGATGGACAAGTGATGTGCAGTGATGGGACAAGTGATGGGATAAGTGATGTGCTTTGATAGAACAAGTGATGTGCAGTGATTCAGTGATGAGACAAGTGATGTTCATTGATGGGAAAAGTGATGTGCAGTGACGGGGCAAGTAATGTGCATGAATGGGAAATGTGATGTGTAGTGATGTAGTAATAGTATAAGTGATATGCAGTGATGGTACAAGTGATGCACATTGAAGGGACAGGCGATGTGCAGTGATGGGACAAGTGATGTGCAGTGATGGGAAAGTAAAGTACAGTGATGGGACAAGTGATGGGAAAAGTGATGTGCAGTAATGGGACAAGTGATGGGATAAGTGATGTGCTGTGATAGAACAAGTGATGCGCAGTGATGCAGTGAGGGGACAAGTGATGTGCAGTAATGGGATAAGTGATGCAGTGATGGGACAAGTGATGTGCAGTGATGAGACAAGTGGTGTGCAGTGATGGGACAATTGATGTGCAGTGATGGGACAAGGGATGTGCAATGATGAGACAAGTGACAATGTGATGTGCTGTGATGGGACAAGTGATGGGACAACTGATGTGCAGTGATGGGACAAGAGATTGGATAAGTGATGTGCTGTGATGGGACAAGTAATGTGCAGTGATGAGATAAGTGATGTGCAGTGATGGGATAAGTGATGTGCAGTGATCAGACACGTGATGTGCACTAATGGGACAAGTGATGGGATAAGTGATGTGCTGTGATAGACCAAGTGATGTACAGTGGTGGGGTAAGTGATGTGCAGTGAATCCGTGATGGGATAAGTTATGTGCAGTGATGGGACAAGTGGCGTGCAGTGATGGGACAAGTGATGTGTAGTGATGGGACAAGTGTTGTGCAATGATGAGACAAGTGATGGGATAAGTGATGTGTTTTGATAGAACAAGTGATGCGCAATAATGCAGTGATGGGATAAGTGATGTGCAGTAATGGGATAAGTGATGCAGTGATGGGTCTTGTGATGTGTAGAGATGATCAAGTGATGTGCTGTGATAGAACAAGTGATGCGCAGTGATGCAGTAATAGGATAAGTGATGCTGGGATGGGACAGGTAATGAGCAGTGATGACACAAGTGATGTGCAGTGATTCTGTTATGGGATAAGTAGCATGCAGTGATGGGACATTCCTGCAATGTCATTTCCTGTGATGTCACATCTTAGAGGGGCCTTGCATGTTTCTTTTCTGCCCATGGCCCCACAAACCCTGGGATGGGCCCTGGACATTAGGGATTGGTCTTGTGTGAGTCGGAGCAGGCACTGCCAGCAATCTGCTCCCTCAGGCCAGTGCACAATCTTCTCACGCTCCCTCTGCCTGCCATAGTGTGTTTTTCCGTGCTCCTGACACGGGTTAAGATAAGGAAAAAAACATTCTGTGAAACCCAGCAATAGCACCTGGGAAAAAATGTGTTTCAAACAGGGTTTCAATCAAACTCTGGTTTTATTTGAACTTTGTAAAACGACTAAAATTAAATTGTCAATGCCACTCTCATTCACACATGCTCTAATCTCCCTCTCCAAGAATTACCTCTGACATCAAAGCTTAACGCTTTCTCCTTAATTCTTGGAGGGGAAGATTAGAGCATGGGACCGGAATCAACATTTTATTTTGGGCAGTTTTACATTGTGCGTAAAAAAACAAAGTTTAAAACTCTGTTTTGTTAGCACCAAAAATGAAATGCTGATTCTCCCTATACTCAGGATGTGGTGTTAGGGCCAGAGGTGCCGACTTTGGAACTGGGGAACCAGGTTCAAGTTCCAGAGTTGGCTCAACATCCTGTGATTCTGGACAAATCATGTATCTCCCCATGCCTAAAAAAAATAACTTAAGTTAAGACAAATAGATACCTATTTAGTGGCTTCCCTGCTTAAACTGTGTGATCTTAGGCAAATACTTTATTTCACCAAAACTCCTTTTTCTAAATTATCGCTGTCGCAACCCGGAATCTTTCCCAGAGGGAGGCTGGCCAAACAAATGAAAGTTTGTAAGAGAGAGGGATAAAGTTCAGGAATTTTTGTTTTATTCCAAAATTCAATTTGTCAAGAGCACAAAAATAAAGTCAAAGTCTATGGTCTTTCAAGGGTCCGAACTCCTGGTTGGAAAAGGTTCCGTCTTCACCAGGTCTTCCCCTGGACTTGGAGTTGGATATTCGGTCCGTCACCTCCCCAACGTTGATGGAAATGGCGTGGGTGGATGGAGATAAAACAACAAAAGAAATAGACCAGAGTGAGTCGCAGGGAAAAACTGGCGTTTCTCTCTCAGGGAAGGGGAGTGAAGGGAGCAGTCACCTTCGACCGGCACCGAGTGAGCCCCAACGTGACCTCCCTCCTCCCTCTATACAACGTCCTTCACCCTCCCGTGTCCCGTAAGCCCCTGTAGCGTCGCCTGTACCTTAGTAAGCCAACCTCCTCCAGGGGGGGTGGCTGGGCGAAACGTAGTCCAGTTGACCTCCCGGCTTGTCGTCTCTGCACGCCACAGCAGTACTTGCTTCAGTCTCTTCTTCGGCTACGTTTCTTCTCGCTGCTATTCCGCCTCCGCTGTTCCTCTCTGTCCACGCCACGACCTCTCCTGCTCCGGGGAAACCCGCTTTCGTCTCCTGAAAGAAGGACGGCCCTCTTGTTTGCGCCCGCTGCTCCTCCGATAGGCCGCCTGGGTATGACGTCATGGGCCACGCCCCCGGGGATTCCGCCTGAGAGATTCCCTTAAAGGGCTCTTGTCCTTCCTGCACAAAGGGTGAAACGACTGGGTCAGAATCGAAGGGCAACAAAGTCCGCAGTCCATTATCGGACTCGTGACAATCGCATATGAAAGTGTTTTCAAATATGTGAGCTCCGAATACCAGTTGCAAAACACCTATTGGGATTTAATAGACTGTAATGTTGCTCTATAGTAATCTGGGCACTGTACAGGGTTTACATGACACCTGCCTTGCCTCTTAGTGCGCTAATGGTTTATGCGATCACTTGCAGGTATTTCTTGGTGCAGAGCTGTAATGCAACATATTAATGTCAAATCCTCCTCATGACAACGAAAAATACTTTTTTGAATTTCGAAGACACTTTGTCATATTTTAAGTGATGTTTGTTGTATGATTTACATAGCAATTATTCTCAGTGCTCGGCTCAGGCATGGGCCTTAAAAGCTGAGCCACACTCCTGGCTCTGTTCTCCCTGTTAGTTTGTTGGTTCCCCCAAGAGAGCATTAACCTTTCATGTCAGGGGTAGGTACTCATCTAGTGGCTGAACTGCACAGCGTGGAACTAGAAAATCGGGGATCACTGCTTTATCCTTAATTCACGAAGGAGGAGATGTGAGTGTGTGGCATGTGTCAACATTTCATTGTCGCAGTTTTACAGAGCGCAAACAAAAAAGGAATTTGGGACTTTTTTGTTGGACTACCACAATCTATTGGTTGTCTGCCAAAAATAAAATGCGGATTGCCTGTCACGCAGGCTCTAATCTCCCTCTCCAGGAATTAAGGACAAAGCATTAACCTTTGAGGTCAGAGATAGTTACCCATCCAGTGGCTGAACCTGGAAAGTTGAGGATCAATCGCGGCTTCTCTGCTCAACCAAAATGTGTGATCCATCGCTTGTGCGTGGAATACAAAGCATGCCCCTTTATTAGTGGCCCAGCCATTTTCCTGTATAGCTTTAATGATTCAATCGGTACTTTGATAACTTCCATCTTCTGCTTGACAGCATCCAGTAAGGGTGATTCTGTAGCCATTCCATATGCACCCTTCTTGGTCATGTATCTATCACTGTGTGGGATTATGAACATGCACTAATTGTGATGACAGAAGAAGACACAGAGCCAGATGTGTAGTACTCCTACATCTGGGGGAGCTTGTCTCCCCCCACGCTGTCCTGTGCCTATCCTGCTGTGGAATTCCTTTTGTTACCCATGATACCTGCAGAGCCCCCTGTTCTGGCTGTGGACTTGAGAGGACTCTGTCATCCAGGGTCCTAATGTCCCTGGACAGTGACACCTTCTATCAATTCATATTCTTTAATGTCACTAAAGTTGAAACCGGTGACATACATAACACATCTGCTTTATAAGAGCCACATTGTCTCTGCTGCAAATTGTTACCCTGTTCTCTTCTTCACCGCCCTCTCATCTTTGTTACCAGCTCGCCTCCCAAGTGTCCAGACAGACTTCCACGTCTCCACATTTTTGCCACCAGATTTCCGCAAAATTTGAACTCCCAACATCATCTTCATTACCAGCTCATCTTCCAGGTGTACATATTTGTACTTTTGTGCTACAGACAGTCACAAATATTGACTTGGATTACAACAAGAACACAACTAGTGTATTATGTGGGTAAGAGCACCTTTGTAATGTGATGCTTTCTTTATTACCCCCTTGTATTTGTCACTATCTCTTCTTCTAGGTGTATTGGCTTTTATATTTTGGCCCATTATGTTGGCTTGTCGTACGTTTATGACATTAATACGTATGACTCAGTTCCTGGAAGTGAGCATGCTACATTCTACTAACAGGTGTGTGTATGACCTATGTCTATGAAGCAGAAGTTATTTCTTGAGGATGGTAAAAAAATAATACTCCCAGTTTCTCCTGAGACCCATTTCGCGTTACGGGCTATTCAGGCTATTGCACCCAGGCATATTTCTCCCTCTAGTCGAAGTTGAAATATTGGCACGTATGCTCCAGTCACGCATCACTCAGGTCATGCATCACTCTGGTCATGCATCGCTCAGGTCATGCATCACTCAGGTCACGCATCACTCAGGTCATGCAACAGTCAGGTAATGCATCGTTCAGGCCATGCATCACTCTGGTCACGCATCGCTCAGGTCATGCATCATTCATGCATCACTCAGGTCATGCATCACTCAGGTCACGCATCACTCAGGTCATGCAACAGTCAGGTAATGCATCGTTCAGGCCATGCATCACTCTGGTCACGCATCGCTAAGGTCATGCATCATTCATGCATCACTCAGGTCATGCATCACCCAGGTCACGCATCACTCAGGTCATGCATCACTCAGGCCATGCATCACTCAGGTCACGCATCACTCAGGTCATGCAACAGTCAGGTAATGCATCGTTCAGGCCTTGCATCACTCTGGTCACGCATCGCTCAGGTCATGCATCATTCATGCATCACTCAGGTCATGCATCACTCAGGTCATGCATTGCTCGGGTCACACATCACTCGGGTTATTCATCGCTCAGGTCATGCATTGCACAGGTCATGCATCTCTCCCGTCATGCATCGCTCAGGTCATGCATCACTCAGGCCAACATTCGCTCAGGTCACCATTCACTCCGGTCATGCTCTCTCCAGTCACACATCACTCCTGTCATGCATCACTCTGGTCATGCATCACTCAGGTCACACATCACTCGGATCACACATCACTCCCGTCATGCATGGCTCAGGTCATGCATCTCGCAGTGAAGGCTGAGTTGCTGGACTCAACACCCCACTGGTGTGTTTCGACTGCAGTGAGCTTCATCAGGGCAGATGCTGCTTAAGTCTTTGTGGCAGGGCTCACATAAGGGCACAAACACACATTCTTTTTTGTCCAAGCTCAAGAAATGGGGGAGCAAAAAGTGATGAGTGAGAGGCTTAAATGACTCTAAGTCAATGGATTGCCCCATTTGGCGCGGGGCAAAGACTGGTTTAATGATTATGTGTTCTCTCTGTGACCATGCAGGCAAGCTAAAACTAAACATGATTACAATCCGCCCTGAGTAATCCAGTGGCTGAGATAATGTAAGAATTGAATCCATCACTGTTTGTGCTAAGTGCGTCCACGCGTGGGAAGGATCTGCCCAGACGTAGGTCCAGAGACCGAAGCCAATAGGACACAGGTCGCACCTCACTGATGAGACCTAACAAGGCAGAAGCCAGCCTGGGGTGTTTGTCTTTCCACTTAGAGGATGTGTCGCAAAGGCGTTGGCTTGACAGTCCATGCCTGTAATGGGAAAAACAAGTAAAAAAATGATGGACTGGAGCATTACTAAGAGTGATTACCACTCCTGGAGATTAGTTCCAGAATTCCGTCCATTGTTTTTGGACTGCCTAACTGCAAAACAAAATACCATAAATAAATAAAAATATATGCTTACAGAGAACTCCAAGCAGAGCGCTACATCACTGCAGATAATGATGGAGAAAGTTGAAAAAGGACATTGTGTTAAAAAGTGTGAATGGACCCCTTACCTGCAATGTAAGCAGCTCTCCTTTGCGGTTCGGATTTTGGTGGTTGGTAGAGTCACTGCCTGCAGGGGGAAGCCCCTCCCATCGCAGTGGACCCTCTGTCTGTCTGTCTGTCTGTCTGTCCTACAACAGGAGCCATTCCAAGGCAGGCTGGAGGCCTCCCTCCACCGGGGATTGCACATGAAGGTGTGTCTCAGTTAATTAGAGCCACTGTTTCCATATGGTGGCCTGCCTGCCAGTGACAGGCTGCCTGGGAACTGGCACTCCTGGGGGACCCCTAGGTGGTGTCTGCACCACGGTGCCACCGCCAGAAACTTGTCAACAAGCTCCATGCCTCATAATAGCATTTGTCAGCAGGCAGTATTTGTAGTAATTAGTGCCATGGGGGAGGCTGAGTGTGGGAGGGGTGCAGGGGAGGTAGAGAGGAGAAGGGGCGTTATTTCTCTTGAAAAGAGAGGGATGTATAGAAAATAACACAAATTGAAAAAAACGGGTCTGTCATCCAGCCATTGGGGCTGCCCCTAATTTAAACTGTCACTCTGTCAACTGCAATGTTTGTTGTGTATATATGTATGTTAGGGAGGTATGTAATTGTGACATTCTGCCTTGCAGACTGGAGGCGTGACTATTATTAGGGACGCAGGTGCAGTCGCACCGGGGTTCAGTGGTGTGCAAGGCCCCCAGCATTCCAAGAATGCTGCTTTTCACTGCCCAGGTGAGGGAGGGCCCCTTGCTGGTGTTAGGGCCCATTGGACCCCTGATAGGCCTCTGCTTGCAGGGACACCAGAAAGACCGACCACAGATGGGTGGGGCGGTGGGTGGGTACATTGTGATCATACAAGCCATGGCAACAAGGGAGCCTGGCCACTATCGAATGTGGGTGTACGCATGTGAAGGACGAGGCACTCAGGGGCACATTTATGACCCGGTTTGTATCGTGTTTGCACCCCACGCAACATGCTACATGCACGACACAAACATTAAGAGCAATTTATGAAGCCACGAAGGACACTTTGTGCCACCCTGAGTGGTTCCATAAATCTGCAGTAAAGCAACGCAAAAAATCACTGTTTTGCCTTACTCTGCCCTGGGAAGGCGTTCCATGGTCATTGCGTGGGTGTTCCCACTCAACTCCCATTGATTTTGACGCATTCACAGATTTACCAGAAGTGGTAAACCTGTGAATGCACCAAAAATATATGCCTTCTCCGGTGAGGCGTAACAGGGATCTTTATTTCTCCTCGTTTCAGCACACATAAAAAGAGGACTATGCCACAGGGGATTGTTTTTGTGCAGGAAGGTGCCCCTTCCTGCACCAAAACAATCCTTTATGCAACAGAGGGACCCTTGCACCCTTGCACCAGAGTGCAAGAGTGCCTGTGTTGGCATGAGGCTGCCAAAAGGGCGCCAGTGCAGGGGAAAAGGCAAAAATGGCTGTATTGCCTTAAATGTGGCGCATTCCTGTCCCTTCCCTGTCATGCACTACACTGCGTGACATTTTCATAAATATGCCCCTTGGTATTTACCTGAGTACTTTTATTTAGGGTTTTTGTGAAGCGACGCATACTGCATAAACGCGTCTCAGGGTGTCAAGGTTAGTTGGATATGACGTCACATAACATAAGGCAGGGTCAGAGATGTTCAGTGCCTATGTTGGGCATGAGGGTACTGTCACGATGATGCAGTGAATCAGACGGGTGCTTTTCTGGAATGGATGGGCTGGAGAAGGAAGAAACACTGAGGACTGCACCAGCTAGCCTCTGCAACTCACTGGATAGAGACAAGTTCTCCAGCTCTCTAGAGCAGTTGTCGAAGTGGGTGGGATCTGAGGGGCACGACCTACCTTACTTTAAGAAAAACAGTTCCCCTACTTTTTGTGAAGAGACAAGTGTTCCGGAACAGTTCATTCCGACAATTTAAATGCTGCATCAGTAGCATAAGGCAGGGAGTCTCCTGTGCTGAGAAACCAAGGGAGGGGCAGACAGCTAAACAAACCTTCTTGCCAGGGTGCCTGCTGGCCTGAAAGATATGCAAATGTGCCCAACTGGTTAATCTGCAAGTGTGAAGGGTGCCTGGAAGCCAGTATTGGGTTTAACTGATGGAATCACTTGAAGCTTCCTGATGACACAGATGTATTCTTGTGAGTGATATTGCAAGGGCGTTACCAGCTGAGCTGTGAACGGTGTGCGTTTGAAGGACAGTTATGAAACAAATTGCACTATCTACAGTATGGGTATTATATTACAACAATCTTTATCGCTTTTTTATCTTAAACCTTATTGCGCATTTTGTAGAAGTCTATCTTATACTGTGTGCAATGCAAGGTTAAAATAATGACTGGTATATTCACAGTGTTTTCTGTCCCAGACCTGGACTCGTAGCACTAAACATACACAAGTCACTAATCTCCATTGCACCTGCCAGCGTTCACTTCAGTGGCTCTTTGTTACAGACACAGAAGTCTGCGCTGCATTAACTAATAGAGGTTTATTAATGTACGGAAGTGCATTTCTTACTGATTACCTTAACTTGCTTTCATTTTTCATTAAACTTTATATTCATTAAACTTTATATGTAGTTACCTGAAGTCGAAAGACTGAAAAAGATGACAGATTATTTTGTTTTGTAGCCACGCCTTTGACCTCACCGGACGCTCACTCATCCCCACCCGGACACTCACTCACCCTCCCCCTTTGCGCACACCGTCAGTTCTGCATTATAGTGGCCTTTCCAGCGGATTACGAATACGTGCCCAGATGCGGCTTCTGTCCCAGCAACTCGATGGTGCAGATAGAACTAAATAGACCATGGCGGATGTGCAGACCCAAAAGGCACTTCCTGCTACAGTCGATATCACATTCTATCATTGGACAAGGTCAAGCATCATGGACCTCCCCTGCCATGGCATTATGATGCAAACCCAGATGCACTATTGAACACCATGGTGTGATGTAGGATGCTGGGTTAGTATATGGGGCTCACTTATGTAAGTGTAGCACCCTGCACTAATCCAGACAATCCTTATGGTGATTTTAGTGGTCTTAGACAACCTTAGAAAGCTCTCTAAGTGGTAGCTGTGGGAGCAGCCTTCAGGCTTAGTCCAGAAGAAGTGCAAAGCAGCTTGTTTTACCAGTTTGTAATGATATGGTACAGGTTATGTGAAAAATATCCACACAGTGTAGTTATAAAAAAATAGGTATTTATTATTAACACTAACTGCCACATTGCAACATCTCCTACCTGGAGATATAACCTCAATACACACAATACTTTGGAAATGGAACATGTAAGTAGCACAAATACACAGTGGTCCCCAGGGGGAGACCAAACCATATACTAAAATAGTGGAATGCGAGCCATGACCCAAGTCGAGTATGGTCCCAGAATACTTAGAAGAGTCAGGGACCCAAGGAACCACCCAAGGTGAGTATCTAGGAACCCCACTGAGGTTGTGTGCAGAGTGGGAACACGACGGCGTACTCAATTCAAGTCAATGGGTAAGTCACAGTTGCAATTTTAAAGAAGAAGGACCCTTCCCAGCCGACCCTGATGAAACCCTATGGACTATGGAAGGTTGGAGAGTCACCCCACCCGTGGATACCCCAGGAACCAGGATACCTACACCAGGGAAGCCAGGTGCAAAGGTGTGAAGTGACGTCGGAAACCGCCATAGAACACAATGGAGAAGAAGATGAAAGTGTTTGGTGGAACCCAAAGGTGGATTCAAGGTGAGAATAACCTGCAAGCAGAGGGGAAAGTGGCTATGCAACTCAGGCACGGAAGACGAATGCCCACCAATGTCAGGGATGCAGGAGAGTTGACGGTGCCCTTGAAGTTGCAGCTGTACGGACCAGGTGACGCTGAGGAAAACTAGGGGCTGCTCACGAGCTGTCCCACGTTGGATGTCAAGAGCCAAGGGGGCGGTATCTGGCAGGGGCACCAACAAGCCTTGGCAGCGTCAACCAACGTAGTAGTCCAAAAAGGTGCAGTGTTGGGACCAGCAAGGTCCAAGAGACTCACTACAAGCAGGTAAGTCAGAGCAAGCATGAGCAGGTAGGGGAGCCCACTGGAGCCAAAGAAGACCCTCAGGAGGACCCAAAGGCCAGAGGCACAGGAGTCACAAGAGGACCCAGAGCAGCTCACCAAAGGACGAATGCCCATGGTGCAGAGGATGTGATGCGGGTGAAGATCTTGGCTGCAGGAGATGCTTGAGGCTGGAGCTTCTTGGAGCCTAAGATCTCTGGAGGAGAGTGTCAACAAGCCTTGGCAACAGCAAGTTGATGCAGTGCACAGGGATACTGCTCCAGCAGTTCCAACGAGGAATACTGACTTCAAACTTGCTATGAGGACAGGGCAGGCCTCAAGGGAGTTGCAGAACCACTACCTGTGTTGCTGAACCTTTCGGAGTCCATAGGAGCTCAGAAACAGCAGACCGGTCAGCTTCGTTGCGGTGCCTGTAAATGCAGGAAAATTAGTCCTTCACTCTAAGGGAGATTCCTTTGGGTGTTTTGGATGTCCACAGGCCTTGTGAAGAACCTGTATGGAGCACAGGCACAGATGTTATAGAAGACTGGCAGGACGGTGAGACCAGGAGCAGCAGGAGTCTTCTCAGTTCCAGTCTTAATTCCGAAAGCAAAGTCTAGCGAAGTCCAGAGTACCCAGATGGTTGAAGTAGATGTGGTTTCAGATCTGAATCTTGCCCCATGACGAATCTAGGGACCCACCCATAGGTAAGCCCTTAAGTACCCTAAGAAAAGAGTTGGAACGATTCATGGGTCCCTCCCAGAGGAGGGGCTGGACAGTGGGGAGAATACTTCCATGTTCTTTGTCCAGTTTCACGCCAGAGCAGGAGCCAACGGCTCCCTGAACTGGTTTCAACTGGAGTATGCAAGGAGGGCACCTCCAACCTGTCCCAATACACTAAGTCCTGTCTGGGAGGTGGTCACACCTCCCTGTGACATGAAACCTATTGTCCTGCCTTTCCCTGCTTGAGCTTGGCTCAGCAGCAGGAGGGCAGAATTGTTTCTCTGGTCGGCAGCAGCCATTGTCTGCTGTCCTCGTCTAGAAGACTGGTACAGGGAGCTCTGAGGGCCTCCTGGAGGAGCTTTACAGTGCATGGATCATACCCCCGCGCCAGAATGCTGTGGAGGAATTATTCCAACATGTTTGATACCAAACATGACAGGGTTCGTTATAGCCAGTTTAGAGATAGCCATCGTGTAATGATGCATGGCCACTCTATATATCGTAATGGCTGCTGCACCTAGAGGGCTTAGAATAGACTCCGAGGGTCACAGGGATGTCCTGCTCATCCAGGGGCACCCTCACACTTATAACCAAGCACCCTGCCTTCAGGATTGAAAGGCCTGCCTTAGTGGTGACTTATAGGTTTTAAATGCAGTGACCTCAGATATACGTTTCCTTATATCTGTCTTAAGTGGTGCCTTCAGGATTGAAAGGCCTGTATTAGTGGTGACTTATAGGTTTTAAGTGCAGTGACCTCAGATATAAGGAAACTTATATCTGTCGTAAGTGGTGCTAGCACCAGCTTACGCAGGCTGCAATGGTCACAATTTGAGTGATCTCTCATGGGTGGCATAATACATGTTTCAGTCCATGGGAGACCCCTGGTGTACCTATGCTCTGGGCAACTTAATACCATATCGTAGGGGCTTACACAGATCCACCAGTAGCCAATCTGGAGTGCACCTAAATACTCACCATGTCCAATTTAGGGAAGAAGCACAGAGTCTGGGGTCCTGGTTAGCAGTATCCCAGTCAGACTAGTCAGTAAAACACAACGACACCAGCAAAAAGTGGGGGTCACCATGAAAGCAGATCCTATCTACCTACATGTCACAATAAGCATCACTGCCTTGAGTGGAACACAGTAAAATAGGCCAACTAATCACCTAATTGCAGAACTGCACAAATTGGGTCCTGTGCAGGCCTGGGCGGAGTTTGCAGAGTTCCGCTACGTGGAACTCCGCAAAGTGACAAAAAAGCTCTGCGGAGTTCCACAAGCGCCATTCGCGCTGATTTTCCTGCAGTTCGCGCTGATCTTCCTCCTGCTCGAGTAGAAATTTTACCCGAGCTGCAGCTCACGCTCACCAACTTATCGTTGGCAAGCACGAGTGGGGAAAAAACTCTGTTGTACTACGCGGAGCGGCGTTTTCTGCACTCCGTGAGCTCTGCGGAGCGCAGAAATCTCCACAAACTCCGCAAAAGGACCGGAGTTCACCGGCCAGGCCTAGGCCTGTGACGCAGGTGAGCCACTGACACATTCTCACACATCAACAGATATTTAGCTCAGTTATCATGACAATGTCATCATGCACATATGTCAGTCTCAATTCTTACATTGAAGATTTCCTAAAAGTACTATCATAATGCAGGTCCTGACAAGTTGCAGTACCTAATTGTTGGACATGGTCCTTCTTAGGGATTTCCATAAAACTTTTTGCTTCTTCTCCTGTTTTCTTTCTGAATCTCTTTCCATAGCATTAGGACTCTGGGCGGGCCCCTTCCCACTGTAATGCAAGGTGACTGTGCCTTTCAAGCATGTACCAAGGCTGTCATTACAGGCCTGTGGGTGCACAGTGCGCCAAGTCTCAGGTTTGCATTTTTAACTCATTAGTCTGATGGTGAAATAAAAAATGACCATCCATTTCTCTAAGAATGGGACAATAACGTGCTCAACCCTGGGGGCCACCCTGTCCAGATGTATGACCCTGGTATTGCCACAGGACACGGCTGACCAGGCGAGAGCCACACCCATCGATTTTTAGATGAGTGGGGAATTGCAACATGCATTGTATTTGCACGGCACTAAGCTTTTGCTTGACGGCTTGAAAGGTGTGATGCTTTTGCCGGAGGTTTCAACGTATAGCCCAGGAAGAGCTTGACCTGCCCACCCCCCACATTGTAGCTTCCCAAGAGTCCAGGCCTCCCTTAGAATCGTGTCTCTAGCAACAAAATTGAGAAGCCTGGCTATTATCGGCTTTGGGGGGCGGGGCCTGGAGGCCGCCGGGCCGCAAGGGACCAGCGCACCTATTCCACAACAAAGCAAGTGGAAAGACCCCCTGAGGGACCCATGAACTGATCCAGTCAGTGACGAAGGTGGTGGGCCTGGGACCTTCAGCTACTTCCGCCCCCCCACCCGGATGTTGTTACATTGTGACCTGTCCTCTGCATCCTCTGCACTGGTCTCCCAGAGGCCTACTATAAGCTGTTGGGCAGCCAACATGGCGTGGAACATCTTTGTCTCAGCCTCAATCACCAACAGCCTTCCCTCCACCGCCAAGACCCTCTCCACCATGTTGCATAGATCCTAGCGGAAGAGGGACAGGTCAACACTGAGCTCCCCAATCTTCCCCTCCAGCAAGGCCCTGGAGTCGTGAATAACCTGCAAGATGGAAGCCATGGAGTCCGGCTGGGCACCAACTGGCTGCGGCGTGCCTTCGCCACCGTCCCTCCTGTCCACAGCGGGCTGGGCAAATTTATAGCTTTTCCATTGGGCCGGGGGGGCTTGCCCTTACCCACAGCACCAATCCCGTTCTCCCAATCTGGATTTGAACAAACAGAGAGAGCCTCAGCAGCCTCAGTCGCAGTCCTTAATCAAAGGGGGTGGAGAGGTACTCCAGGTACTCCAAAGCAGTCCCGCAAATGCCTGTGCTGGCAGTTGTCCAGGCACTGGCCCCATTGCTCGCCTCTGGGCCTCCCCCAGGGTCCAAATCAACCATTCCAGCCTCAAGAGGCCCGACAAATCCCAGGTCTCTCCGTAATCAGCCACGGAAAGTCACTGGCCAAATCCTCCGATCAGTACGGGCTCCTGCCGATCACTCCAAGCGCCCCACGCAGGTGGGACAAATGGTGGGACAAATGAATTTCTTTGCAAGATGTAGATTTCTGTAGACATTTGTCCCTGTTACACGTATATTATTTAAAACATTCCACACTCAGCCTCTCTGAAGATAGAAAAGTACTACGGTGATGGTAGCTCGGACTTTATGAGGGAAACTAAGATATACGAAGATTCTCCAGAGACATCACATCAGGTAGCATCTTCATATGGAGACTTGATTTATTTGAGGTAGAAGCAAGAGTTGGAGTCTAAAACAAGTCCTAAATTTCCTACTTCGGCTCAGTGAGATGCAGGTGGCTCTCCTTCTTAAAACCTGGTGGTTAAAAGGCGATAGTCTTTCAGAAACACAGCTGGTATCTCAGTTCCTTTAGGCGATTTGATGGCTTTCAGTGTTCAATTGCCTGTAGGCATCGACCGATGGTAGAGGACTCAAGATGTGATGGCTTGTTTTTTAGACACGTCATTAGAATCGTTGAAACTGAATTTGGGAAAGAGCTTCAGGGGGAGGACTCATATAAATGTTGAACAGGAGTGGGGCAGAGGTTGACTCCTGCGGTACGCCAGCTGTAGATTTGATTGGTGGTGAGGAGATGGGCGATAGAGAGGTGATAATGGATGTGTCAGTGTGCTAAGAGAGGATACGTTGCAGGACAGTTCCTTGAACTCCTGTCGTCTCTGTAGGAGCATAAGGTGATGAGCTGTATCAAGAACCGATGAAAGATCAAGTAGATATAGAACCACGACTCCCTTGGCTGCAGTGAAGTTCTGTATCATCCCATGAGGCCATCGATGGGGCCTTAGTACCAGGACGAGGATGGAAAGCAGCTGGATATTCGGAGGGCTGGTTGCATTCTTCAATGAATGCAGATGTGTATTTGAAGGCAGATGTTTCAACGAGTTCGCCTAAGACAGTGCCACTGGATGGCCATCAGTAATTAGAAGGATCCATGGGATCAAGACAACATTTCTAAAGAAAGGATTTTATGAAAGCGGTTTTCAGTAAACTTGTGAAGGTTTAGTTGGCTGAGGCATGGTTGATGATGGCTCTAAAACAGATGACAGGACAGCTTTTGAGGAGAATATTCTTTTGTTTTTAACCCTTTTTATTGAACACGCTCATCACGTAGCACAAAATCCGAAAGTACCAAGCTGGTACCTGAATATAACACGGCGTCCCTAATCCATCTGGAGGGTATCTTGCCACATGATACAGCGGATCAATACAAACAGTCAAATGAGGTATTACAGGACTTAACAGTTGTACTATTACTGATTGGACTTTCAAAAGGAGAGTCTGTCTCCGAACTTCCAGCTAAGATAGTGCTTCGCGGTGCTCACCCTTGTATTTCCGCCACAGGCCCTACACCTTCTCCCACTTTCCAGGGCAACCTCTGCTATGGTATATTACCTCCTCTGCCCGCTGACACCTGTCTAAGTTCTTTTCCGACTACAGAATTGATGGCAGGTGTGAGGCCCCCCACCTGCTCGCAGTGTTGCGTTAAGCCACACCCGCCGCCAGTGGCAACCACAATATACTACGTCTGGGCCAGGCTTCCTCCCCCTGGTTCAATAGGAGCAGCCACTTCGCATCCATCGGCACTTCGACCGAGAGGGCTTCCAACATCACCATGGTGACTCCCTGCCAGAACTCCTATACAATCGGACATTCCCACAGAATATGATAGAAGGAGCCAATCTGTCTACACCCTCTCATGCATTGTAACGTAATGATAGTAAGCTCCATGTAACACCTTAAGCTGTATCAGCCGAAATATGGCACGGATTGCTCTGACATGAGGGCCCTGGAGTGCCTCCAACCAATCCTCTTCCTCCAGGTCCCGCAGATCGTCGCTCCAGGCCCTCCGTATGGGGCCCAGGTGGTCAGGGGAGTTGTTAGCAATTTTTGGTATATCACTGACACTCCCTTCTGTGGAATGGGGTCCGCGAGCACACAATCCTCCTAGGGGGAGGAGTCTGGCAACGCTGTCCCTTCCTGAATATGCACACTGAGAGCATGTCCCAGCTGGAAATATTGAAACACTTGGGTGGCGGCCAGGTTATATTCTCACCTTAATGTGTCTTGGGAAATAAAAGCTCCATCCCTCCAGACATCTCCCTGATGTTCAATTCCTATCAGTGCCCAAACAATCCCTGTAGGTTGGACACCTCTGCCAAGCAATCGCTGTGCCAGAGGGGGGACATAACTGTCAATCTATGCTGCCCCCCAGGTACGTCTCGGTCTCAGACCAGCACTCAACAACCGTGGCCTTGTGACTTGGGAGGGTTGTCCTCGATCGGTGAGTGTAGAGGATAGTCTCAAAGTTGCTGGACAGCATCATGTCTCTATCAACACTGTAGGCTCGTTCTTCCCAGCTTGAGTAGACCCAGTCATTGATCATCATATACTCCCCTCTGCAGCCTGCGCAGTGCTATGCGTGGCATACCACCTTGCCATAGTGACAGTCGGAGCTCTTGTTCAATTTGCTTAAAGAAGCCTGGGAGTATGGAAGAGGGCATATTCTGAAGGGCATATAAGAAGAGTGGTAATGACATCATTTTAGAGAAAGGGGAAGAGTGAGCCGGTGTACCACGTCAGTCCGAAACCGGCTAATGGTAGGGTAAGGATCCGTTTCAAAATTAGCTGCTGATACCAGGTCATGGAAATTGAGAGATGTTTAAAGCCTACTGATTCAACTTGGGCTGCACAGCTTGGCGGGAGTCTCAGAGGAGGACTGGACAGAGGAAACACCAAAAACTTCCCCCAATTAATTCTGTAACCAGAGTAGCTGCCAAAATGATCAAAGATGTGGCAAAATCTAGCTTTCGAGGGATATGTCCTAGAAACATACAGTAGCATATCCTTGGCATAAAGGGAGATTTGTTTCTCCCAACCACCCTCTGACGGAATCCCCATATAAGAGGGTCTGCTCAGATCCAGGACGCCAAAGGTTTCAGTTCCAGGGTGAATATCTAGGGCGATAGCGGGCATCCATGCCATGTGCCCCTCACTAGTGGGGAATGATGAAACAGCACCCTGTTCACTCACACCCTGGCCATGGGGGCCTGATAGGATGAGGGTGAGTCGGAATGCCAATACCTTGGCCAGTACCTTTGCCTCAACATTTAAGAGAGATATCGGCCTATAGGAGCAACAATCATCTGGGGGCTTTCCCGCCTTATGGATCACTATTGTCGCAGCACTTTGTTGGTCTTTGGGCAAGCGACCACACTTTCTAGCTGCCCGAAACTTATCAAGCATCGAGGAAGTTATTTTTCTGGTCAAACTTTTAAATAGCTCCAGTGGCAGTCCATTGGTCCCTACTGCTTTCCCTGTTTGCAGGTCCCGCAGGGTCGTCCCTATTCTTTCCACTGTTGGATCTACCTTGAGGGCCCCACCCACTCTTGAGGTGTGAGGAAGAGCCGTGAGGGGCAGAATAGGATGTGTACTGCATCTGGGATGGATTGTGCGCCCTCCATATGTCCACTATCCCCAGTGCCGATGCAAAGGCCAGGAGGATCACTCATATGAGCATCCCCGGTGCCACCCGTTCTGTCTAAGCCTAGATCCATCACTGCATTCATGTCCCATCCCCCCCCCCAGTAGAATCCCCATCGGTAGTTCCAATAGGAGGACCTCTAGTTTGGGAAAAACTGTATCATTCAGTTTGGGCGGAATGTACATGGAGCATATGTTCAAAGTACGGCTGTCCAAGGTGCCCGTATGGGCCACATAACAGCCCTGAAGATTCCACCATTTTTTGTCACTACAAAGGGAAGGGAGTTCTTAATTAGGATGCCTACACCTCGGGAGCCCATGGAATATCCGTCATGGACCAGGAGCCTGTATCCAAAGTGGTCCAGAGCCCTACAATGATTACCCTTAAGATTTGTCTGCTGAAGCAGGACCACATCAGGGGAGTGGCGCTTAAGATATTGGAGGACCAGGGTGCATTTAATTTTGTTACTGAGCCCATTTACATTCCACGACCATAACTATATGTGGTTATGTATGTCGCTCCCCCATCTCAAGTGCACTCTCACTATCAAACCCCCTTCCTACTTCCCTCTGTGGGCAATGTCTCAGTACCTGCCACATGCCACAGTAAGGTCATGTATATGATGAGCCAAACAATACAACGACATAACAAAAAGGAACATACCCAATAACTCCCCCCTCCCTGCGTCCCTGCTTAGTGAGTATTAAACCTCCCACTTCCCCAGCCTGCAGAGTGCCTGTCGCATCATGCAATAGGAGGGCACTGCCTCCGGCGCCATGTAGTGTTTGGATAATGTTCCATTGCAATTAAATCACCCCTTTATACCGAAGGTTAGCTAGGTCCAAGGTTCTCATGCGGGACAAATACACTGCAAGACCTCAAACTTGGGAGGCGGAGACAGAGCCACCTTCCGTGAGTTCTTAACCATGAGCCTCATAAAAATAGGCCCTCCGCACCCCCCTCATCATGCAGAACCACTGTTTCAAACACTGAGTCTCAGTAACGCTCTTTCGGTGCCTGGGTAGGAACCTCTTCTTGGTGCGTCAGAAGAGGATCTCAGGCCCTGCAGATCGGGTCCATTCCCCAAAGGGAAACCCTTCCTTCCCCTTCTTCCATGGCCCACCTTACTCCAGCCCTCAAGCCAGTCCTCGTCCTCCTCAGGGGTCAGAAAATATAGTAGCGTCCCCTCTGATAACACAGAAGCTTAGCCAGGAACATCATCATGTATTTCACATTCTTTTCCCTGAGGTTTTTTTTCAACTGAGTCAAAGGTGCGCCGATATCGCTGCACTAAGAGGGCGAAGTCCAGGAAGTATCTGATAATAGTATTCTCCAGCTTTAGGTCCCCTTAGGATCGGGCTGCCTGCAGGATTGCGTTGCAGTCCCTGTAGTTGAATATGTGAGCCACAATCATGCGGGGGGGCACCCGGGCGTGGCGGAGGCCCCAACGTCTCATGCACCCGCTCGACGGAGACGAACTTGGATAGTCTTTGGGACAAAGGGTGTTAAAGATCAGGTCCTCCAAGAAGAAATCCTCAGATTGACACTCGGCACCCTCAGGAACCCCCACCATGCGGATGTTGTTACGTCTCGCTCTCCCCTCCTGATCCTCCATATGAGCCATCGATTCTGCCTGCTGCCTCGTCAATTTGGCTACTTGTTCCTCAAGGCACTTAGTTTTTGACTGTAGACTCCCAATATGAGTTTCTGTCGGGGCTACCTTATGTGCCATGTTGGGGAGGTCCGCACATAGCAGGTTCACCTCCTCCGTTACCTAGTCGAGTTTGGGATCAAGAGGACTTCTGAGATCCCCTATGGCTTTCATGATGTCACGGAGGGAGGGCTCAGGTGACTGGCCTGCACCACCAGGTGCCGCTGGGCCCTCAGTGGCTCCCCTCGTCCCTTCCACGGTCCCCAAAGAAACTGTGAATTTGTTGATTTGATTAGATTGCCCGGGTTGGAGGACTTTATTCCGCCCCATAGCCACCATATGTCAGAGACAGGGCTTCGGAACCGGATCGTCAACCCCCAGGAAGGGACCCACTGCACGCGGTCACAAGTCCACAGAAGTCTTCTCTCTGGTCGGGGTCAGAGTAACAGGATATCTCAGGGGGGCTCCAGAGTCACTCTGGAGCCTCCCAGTCGTGGTGCACCATCCCAGTGTAGAAGACTATCCCCTCGCACCAGATCCATCACTCGACCCCAGGTCTCAAACAAGGCTTTTAAGCAGCTGAAGGCCCCACACTCCGGCTCCCATGAGCACAAACAAAGGCCTCTCCTGCCTCGCTCTGGGACTCTTCACGGCGACACAGAAGCCACCTTCGACTCCTCATCAACAGGGGGATTCCACTCGCAGTGATGCCGGCTTGGGGCTCCTCCACAACCCTGTGTCAATTTGGGTCCAGTGAGGCCAACAGGGCTCACAGTTCTCGGTCCTGTGACTGATGGCTTCTCCGCCCAGTTCTGCCCTGCCAGCAGTCATCTGCCTTATGGTCTGTCCTCCCTGATCCGCGGGAGGCAAACCCAGCCCCAACCACATGGCATAGGCCGCACAGCTCACCTGCAGATGTGGATGGTCCAGGCTTCAGTGACGGGCCCGGGGCACACGCCTCCCCACACCGCGGCGCCTCCTATACGATCACTGTCCTGGCCGTCAACCACATGGGCCCTCGTATCCACATCACTTTGCACTGATGGAGGCAGAACTCCTCTTGTCTACAGCTTGGCAGTCTCTCGGGTCAGCAGGCATCAGACTCCCACCTCAGGCAGCCGATCTCACATCAGGGCCCGTAATGGTCCGTATCGCCAATATCGGGTGCCGCCATCTTGAGAACCGTTGTGAGCAGATGTCTCTGCCTCGATCACTGCATGCCCTGCTCCTGAGCCTCACTGGTTCTCCTCTGTGCCCCCTTGTGACTCCCTTTTTTTTGCAGGGCAATCAGGGTATGGACCTGTCAGATTAATTTGGGTTAATCACTGACGGCTAGCACAGCCGAGTCAGTGTGTGGCCATCTTCCACGGCAGCAGGCCATATCGTCTTAAGGAGAATATTCTTGAATAAAAGCGCCGGACGTGTCTCAGCTGGAGATCCACCAGAACCATAGATGTTTATGTTATTAGTGAAGCCTTCAGCACCTAGAAAACTGAGCAGAAACATGCTGAGGCCTCAATTTGTTTAGTGAGTTTGAGATGTCATTAAAGGAGTTAGGTTGCTCAACTTTTTATTCTTTTAGTTCTTGAGGATCACTTTTAAGGCGATAAATTCAGGGTTTCTGGAATTCACTATAATGTTGTGTAATTACCTTTTAGAACAAGTGGCTTCTGAGACTGCATGAGTAAGGAATCATTTTGCCTTTGGGTGGTGATTCATAGGTCCTGGAATGCCTCAAAAGTGCATGGTTTTCTTTATTGCTGAGAGATATGTTCCAGTCTTTCCAGGATCTTTCTATTTAATTGTTGTGATTTAACTTCAGGTGCCAGCCAGCTTGGTTTCCAAAAAGGTATAGTAGGTAGCATGGATTTGAATGGGATAATGTTGTCAAACACAGTGGGCAGGCCAAAGGAGGACTGTTGCTATTGTTAATGATTCAAGCAGAAGATACTTGGGAGCAGAGAGGAGAGGTCCAGTTTCTCAATGACCTGAACCTTAAAAGGGCTTTGTGGGTGTCCTGATGGCTGATCCCAATCGACAGGAGAGGTTGAATAGATTAGGTAAAGGTTATATCTGCTGCACACACAGCTGTATGAGTGGGCCCATAGAACAGCTGCAGGAAGTTAAATTCATTCTAGACTAGATGGAAGTCATTATAGGGTCCGATTCACAAAGGTAAACAGAGACGAAAGTCTAATTTTACGACTTTCAGCTTCCACAAAGGGTATTTACGAGTGGTAAAGTAAGACTTTTGTCTCAGTTTTTGTCTCAGTTAAACTTAAGACCAAAACTTAAGTTTAACTGTGACAGAAGTCTAACTTTACTACTTGTAAATGCTAGGCCTGGGCAAAAATTTCGTTCCGTTCGCGGAAATTGCGATAATTTGACATTTTTGCGTTCCGCGGAGAGCGCGAAAATGTCAAAAATTCCGGTTTCCGCAGCTTGGCGATAATTTGTTTCTTGCTCGC
The DNA here is from genome assembly GCF_964204655.1 of Triturus cristatus. Lineage (NCBI taxonomy): Eukaryota > Metazoa > Chordata > Amphibia > Caudata > Salamandridae > Triturus > Triturus cristatus. The sequence continues at coordinate 1,255,907,900 of NC_140592.1, read as the reverse complement.
GCTGTAAAATGATACATTCTCGCGCGCGCGCGATCGCCTTACCTGAATCCCTGCGTTCGCCGACAAGTTTTCTTGATCCGGTCGCGTTCTCCATGAGATGTTGTATTGTTTTTAGCCATTTGCGCTGTCTCGCGACAGTTCGCGCCCGCAGTGACGTCATGCGTCGCGCGATCACGTCTTTCTTCTCGCGATCATGCACCGCGAGAACAACTCAAAACAAGATGGCCGCGCCCGCAAGCAACCACATGGGTAAGTTGGCGACCCGCAACCATGCAGAAAATCTCGCGAACATGCCGGAAAAAAACTTCCGCATCTTTGCGATATTTCTGCTTGTTTGCGATAATTTTAAACATTCTCGCGATAATTTGCGAAGGTTAATTCCGCAAATTCCGCCCACCCCTAGTAAATGCCCTTGGTGAATACCGAAAGTCGTAAAGTTAGACTTTCATTTCAGTTTACCTTAGTTAATCGGGCCCATAGTCTTTATTCTTTTATTTCTTTTTATCTCAGCATAGGAACCTGGGTGCTGCAGATAATGGTCATGAATTGGTGACCTGATTGTGTCCCCCCCCTTGTTTCCTTATCTTCCGTCATCTGTCAGCAGCATTTGATACCATCTCACCTATATTGCTGCAGGACAGACTCCAGAGTCTTGGTGTTTCTCATCAAGCATTAGCCCTCCTGTCCTCATTCTTGACAGGTAGATCTCAAAGGGTGAAATTACAATATTTTCACTCGGATTCCTTTGTTCTACCCTGTGGAGTGCCGCAGGAATCTTCTCTGAGCCCCACAATTTTTAATCTATATGTGGCACCTCTGGCAACTGTGATTCACTCATCTGGATTGGAGGTAGTGTCATATGCTGATGACACATAGATCATGGTTACCATCCCCAAAGACTCATGCTCAACGTCAGTAAACATCCTCGGGTGCATGACTAAAGTGGCAGAGTGGATGTCTGGTAACTTCTTGAAGCTTAATGGGGAGAAAAGAGAAGTGATGATATTCGGATCACGGGCACTAAAGTGGAACAGCAAGTGTTGGCCCCAATTCTTAGGATGCTGTCCAGTCCCGAGCAAGAAGGCTAAGGACCTTGGAGTTCTGATGGATATGGAACTTAATTTTAATTTTCAAAACAACCGTACCGTCTCTACATGTACCTGGATCATAAGGATGCTCAAAAAAATCTTCCCTCTCATTCAACGACCAGCACGAATACAGAATGCACTGGCGAGACTTGTTGTGGACATTCCCAGAAAACAATCTGCCAGGAAGAGAATCCCTGCACTGGCTTCCTATTGAAAAACGTATCAGCTTTAAGTCACTCTGCATGGTACACAAGTCACTCTATCTTCCTTACCCATCAAGATTAAAAACAATATCCAGCAGAACTCTTCGATCTTCACTTCAAATGCGACTGGTGGTACCAAGAACCAAAAAGAGGAGATGGGGGGACAGAGCATTCTCGGTGGCAGCTAGCAAACTTTGGAACTCCCTTCCTCTCGCCCTTAGGGACATTCCACTTCTTCTACCATTCAGATAGGCTCTTAAGACTTGGCTTTTTTCGGCCTAGCATCATTCTGGGCAATTTCTTTTTCATTCTTCTTCTGGACGGCCGGTCTTCAGCACTTTGATGCCTTAGGGTGATTGTTGCGCTTTACAAATTGCAAATCAATCAATCAATCACATAAAGCTGTGTGCTATCGGGGAGGGCCATGATTCAATGCCCTGATTGTGTTCTCTCATTCATATTCCCCTTCTGTCACCATAGGAAGCTGGCCCCTTTAGGGCAGGTGGACAAATCAACATCTTGATTGTGTTCCTTCACTCTGCTTCTCTTCTGTCGCCACAGTAAGTTGGGTGCTAAAGGGAAGGACCAAGATTTGATACCCTGATTATATTTTTTCATTCTTGGTACTCTTCTGTCACCGCAGGACGCTGGGCGCTACATTCATTATCAAGATTAGATTACCTGATTGCGTTCTTTCATTCTTGGTCCTCTTCGTTGTCGAACAGTAATACGGGTGCTATAGGGCGGTGCCACGATTTGATGTCCTGTTTCTGTTCTTTCATTCTTCGTCCTCTTCTGTTGCAATAGGACACTGAGTGCTATAAGGCAGGGCCATTATTGAACGTCATGATTATGTTTCCTCCTTCTTTCTCCACTTCTGTTGCCACAGAAATCTGGACACCATAGGGCAGGGTTCGGATTTGATGCTCTGTTTGTGTTTCCTCACCCTTCACTACTCTTCTGTCATCACAGGAAACTGGGTGCTGTAGTGCTGGACAGGGATTTGACACCCTGATCATTTTCCCTCATTCTTCACTCGTCTTCTGTTGTCATAGGAAGCTGGGCACTGTAAGGCGGGGCCACAAGTCGACCCCCGATTGTTTTTGTTTTTTCTGCACTGCTCTGCTGACCTCACAGGAACAGGGAACTATTGGGCAGGGCCATGAGTTGACACCCTGACTGTTCCTTCATTATTTGCTGCTCTTCTGTCGTCACAGGAAGCTGGGCACTATTAGGCGGGACCACGAGTCGAAGCTCTGACTGTGTTCCTTCATTCTTTGCTGCTCTTCACAGGAAGCTGGGCACTATTGGGCGGCGACACAAGCCGAGACCGTGACCCTGTTCCTTCATTCTTTGCTGCTCTTCTGTCGTCACAGGAAGCTGAATAATGTAAGCCAGGGCCACGGGTGGACAGCCTTTGTTCCTTCATTCTTATCTCCTCTGCTGTCCTCACAGGAAGCTGAGCGATATAGGGCAGCACCACTAATCGAAGCCCTGATTTTGTGCCCTCATTCTTCCTCCATCTCTGACCTCACAGGAATCTGGGTGCTATAGGGCAGCACCTCGAATTGATGCCCTGACTGTGTTCCTTAATTCTTCGCTCCTCTGCCGTCTTCACAGGAAGCTGAGCGCTATAGGGCAGCGCCCTGATTTTGTTCCTTCATTCTTACTCCATTTCTTACATCACCAGAAGCAGAGCGCTCTGGGCGGTGCCAGGAGTCGAAGCCCTGACTCTGTTCCTTCATTCTTTGCTACTCCTCTGTCCTCACAGGAAGCTGAGCGCTATAAAGGCAGTGCTATGAATCGAAGCCCTGATCTTCTTTCTCCATCTCTTATGTCACAGGAAGCTGGGCGCTATGGGACGGGGCCAGGAGTCGACATTCTGACTCTGTGGTTCCTTCATTCTTCGCTCCTCTGCTGTCCTCACAGGAAGCTGAGTGCTATAGGGCAGCACCCTGGTTTTCGTTCCTTCCTTCTTTCTCCATCGCTGACGTCGACGGAAGCTGGGCGCTATGGGGCGGTGCCACGAGTCGACGCCCTGACTCTGTTCCTTCATTCTTTGCTGCTCTTCTGTTGTCACAGGAAGCTGTACGAGGTTGCGCCAGGCCACGACTCGACACCCTTTGTTCCTTCATGCTTAGCTCCTCTGCTGGCCTCACAGGTAGCTGGGCGCTATAGGGCGGCACCACGAAGGAAAGCCCTGGTTTTCGTTCCTTCATTCTTTCTACATCTCTGACGTTACAGAAAGCTGAGCGCTATGGGGCGGTGTCACGAGTCCATGCCCTGACTGTGTTTCCTCATTCTTCGCTCCTCTGATGTCTGCACAGGCACCTGGGCGCTATGGGGCGATGCCAAGAGTGATGCCCTGACTGTGTTTCCTCATTCTTCGCTCCTCTGATGTCTGCACAGGCACCTGGGCGCTATGGGGCGATGCCAAGAGTGATGCCCTGACTGTGTTTCCTCATTCTTCGCTCCTCTGATGTCTGCACAGGCACCTGGGCGCTATGGGGCGATGCCAAGAGTGATGCCCTGACTGTGTTTCCTCATTCTTCGCTGCTCTGATGTCTTTACAGGAAGCTCGGCGCTACAGGGCAGCGCCACAAATCAAAGCCCTGGTTTTCGTTCCTTCATTCTTTCTCCATCTCTGACGTCACAGGAAGATGGGCGCTATGGAGCGGTGCCACGAGTTGATGCCCTGACTGTGTTTCCTCATTCTTCACTCCTCTGATGTCTCCACAGGCAGCTGGGCGCTATGGGGCGGTGCCACGAGTCGATGCCCTGACTTTCTTGCCTCATGCTTCGCTCCTCTGCTGTCCTCACAGGAAGCTGGACGCTATAGGGCAGTGCCATCAATCCAAGCCCTGATTTTGTTCCTTCATTCTTTCTCCATCTCTGACGTCACAGGAAGCTGGACGCTATAGGGCAGCGCCACCAATCCAAGCCCTGATTTTGTTTCTTCGTTCTTCTCCATCTCTGACGTCACAGGAAGCTGGGCGCTGAGGGGCGGGCCACAACTCGACACCCTGATTCGAAAACTCTTATTAATAAGCCCCTCATGGCAGCCCCGTTGGCAGCAGGGGGAGACGGCTGATTTAAGAGCCCCTAATGTGGCTGCGAGCCCCACGGCCTGTGCGGAGGGCGCTGATTTGCCAGCCTCGCCGCAGGGGCCTCGAACATTATTAAGCGTGCTGGTAATTAAATCATTTGTTACTGTGTCTGAAAGGCGGCCGCGTTTCACGGATACTCCGTCAGGGCTCTTTGTGAGGATCGGAGCTAATCAAAGATAATCAATTTGCCGCATTTGAGAAATCTGCAAATGATTACACGCGCGTCAGCCGGCGCGTGGAGTGCGAGGGAAGTGCAATGCAATTAATCCCGGCGCGCGCGCGCGCGGGATCCCCGCGCACGAGCTCGCGCTGTCATTAAGGCCGCCCCCTTGCTGTGAGTTTGGAGTCCTCCTCCCTGGACTCAGCGCCGCCGACGATGCTTCACTGCAAAGTATTTGCAAAGCAAACCCACCAGTGAGCCGGGGGCCTGAAAGCCGCCCAGGAGAGGCTTCGGGCCTGGTGTTTACTGCGGGGGCTGCGTCTCTTGGAGATATAATGGCTGGCAATTTGCATTGCCCATGGATAAGGGGCGGGGTTGCAACAATGACGTGTGCTCTTGGGTCCCCCACAGGTATCCACATGCAATGGGGGGAATGTAGAAAGGTGGGTCTAACAGGCCACTCTGTGGGAGGCTAGGGTGTTGAAGGATAGGGGGTGAAGCTTCCGTTACACCCAAATTGTATTTAATGCATGCATTGCACCGACAAGTGAGCGTAATATCCCAATTCTGGTGCAAATGCATGTTTGCACAGAAATCTGGATTCCAGGAAATGCAGAGTTTTCTACACCCGGTAATTATCAGGTGTGATAAAATCTGCACCCCGCAATTTTTCACAGGTAAATTTTAGCAGGCTAAACCTGTTGATATTTTTGTGGGGGGAAGTACCTTATATTTACGGGAACATACAGAATTCAGTACCTTATGTACTTAGGGCCAGATGTACGATGCATTTTACCGATCGCAAACGGCCCATCATGCATTTTTGTACAAACCCTATTTTGCGAGTCCGTAACCTATTACCGAGACGCAAAATACTGTTTGCGAGACACTATTTGGAAGATGCGTGCCAAATGCTTCCCTTCGTAATAGCGAGTCGCAGGGAGATATACAATTGTTTTGTTACCAAAATGTGGTATCAAAACAATCACAGTCTAGCACCTACTTCAAGGAGGTGGTAAGCCAGTTGCAAACGTTCCCCTTGGTGAATGTATGTGAAAACGTTTTTTAAGAGCAGGCAGTGGTCGGCATGGGACCACTGCCTACCCTAAAAAACATGAAACAGAAACGTTTCATTTTTCTTTTTGAAACGCTTCCCGTTTTTCTTGAAGGAAAATGGGCTGCATTAAAAAAAAAAAGTTGCTTTATTTAAAATCAAACACTGACGTGGTGGTCTGCTGTCCCCAGCAGGCCACCGTCCGTGTGTTATTGCTCATTCTCAATGAGTCGCAAATTGTGACCTGCCTCATGAATATTGATGAGGAAGGTCAATTGCGACCCCATTGGGAATCGCTTATGTGTCTGAGACTCATTAGTACATTTTATTTCTCACACGCCTTGTACACCCACAGATGGATGAACTCTTACCCTTCTGTACTGTGCATCACTGTTCTCGCTCCTAGGTTTCTGAACACTCATCCCTCTGTACCTGTGCCTCACTGCTTTCGCTTTCAATGCCTGGACACTCACCCCTCTGTATCTGTGCATCACTGCCCTCACTCCCAGGTGTATGAACACTCACCCCTCTGTACCTGTGCATCACTGCTTTCGCTTTCAATGCCTGGACACTCAGCCCTCTGTACCTGTGCATCACTGCTTTCGCTTTCAATGCCTGGACACTCACCCCTCTGTATCTGTGCATCACTGCTCTCACTCCCAGGTGTATGAACACTCACCCCTCTGTACCTGTGCATCACTGCTCTCACTCCCAGGTGTATGGACACTCACCCCTCTGTACCTGTGCATCACTGCTCTCACTCCCAGGTGTATGAACACTCACCCCTCTGTATCTGTGCATCACTGCCCTCACTCCCAGGTGTATGGACACTCACCCCTCTGTACCTGTGCATCACTGCTCTCACTCCCAGGTGTATGAACACTCACCCCCCTGTACCTCTGCATCACTGCTCTCGCTCCCAGTTACATGAACACTCACCCCTCTGTACCTGTGCATCACTGCTCTCGCTCCCAGGTACATGAACACTCACCCCTCTGTACCTGTGCATCCCTGCTCTCACTCCCAGGTGTATGAACACTCACCCCTCTGTACCTGTGCATCACTGCTCTCGCTTCCAGTTACATGAACACTCACCCCTCTGTACCTGTGCATCACTGCTCTCACTCCCAGGTGTATGAACACTCACCCCTCTGTACCTGTGCATCACTGCTCTCACTCCCAGGTGTATGAACACTCACCCCTCTGTACCTGTGCATCACTGCTCTCACTCCCAAGTGTATGAACACTCTTCCCTCTGTACCTGTGCCTCACTACTCTCACTCTCAGTGCCTGGACACTCACCCCTCTGTATCTGTGCATCACTGCTCTCACTCCCAGGTGTATGAACACTCACCCCTCTGTACCTGTGCATCACTTCTCTCACTCCCAGGTGTATGGACACTCACCCGTCTGTACCTGTGCCTCACTTCTCTCACTCCCAGGTGTATGAACACTCACCCCTCTGTATCTGTGCATCACTTCTCTCACTCCCAGGTGTATGGACACTCACCCCTCTGTACCTGTGCCTCACTTCTCTCACTCCCAGGTGTATGGACACTCACCCCTCTGTACTTGTGCATCACTGCTCTCACCTACAGGTATATGAACACTCACCCCTCAGTACTGGTACCTCACTGGTCTCGCACCCCGGTGTATGAACACTCATCCTTCTATACCTGTGCCTCACTGTTCTCTCCTGTTGTGTAGTTCCTATAAATCTATATGGGATCTGTGCATTTAGACAACATAAACTGTGGGACAGTTGTATGTTGGAACAACGAGTTCCTCTACAATGCCTACCTCTACAACCCGGTCTCTTCAACAACCGCATCTTAACAACAAATTGCTTTACCACGCATTCCTTTACCACAAATTTACGTGTTAAAGGGATGCATGGTAAACAGCTATCCATGGCTAAGTTTACCTCCCCCACCCTCTCCCCCTGAGCCCTAAATACATGCCTCAACCTCCTAAAAACTGCCTCGAACCCCCCTACACCCTAAAAACGACCCCAAACTTCCCCACCCCATAAAATTACTCTGAACCCCTCCCACCATCTTAAAACTACCCCAAACCCCCTCACAACCCCTAAAATATACCCTGAACCCCCTCCCCCTAAAAGCTACCCTCAACCCCCACCCCCTAAATACTACTCTGAACCCTCACCCCCTAAAAACTACTCCGAAGCCCTGCCTCCTAAAAACTACCCGATCCCTCAGCCCCTAAAAACTACCCTGAACCCCTCTTACCTGTCCTCTTCTCTTTCCTATGCTCCTCTCTCCCCGCTCATCTCGAACACTAGAATAACTTTGCCTTAACCACGCACATGAGTGGTTAAGGCAAAGTCTTTCTTCAGGCAAATCATTGTACGGCTTCGCGGGCTTCCCGAACTTGTGGCTCTGGCCTCGTTGTTCTGGATGTTTCCCTTGCGGGATTGGTGTCAACACTGATTTCAGACACCCCCACCGGATATGTTGGCTTATATACCAGCTAACTCACAGTGCCACTGTAAACTCCTCTTACCAAGGAGAGAATAGTTCCTGGCAACTATCGAACATGACAACCCTGTCCCATCAGGAATCGTGGAAACAGTACAATACGTTTTGCTCAGTCACTCGTGCTCACTTTGTCTCAGAGAGATACACAGAATAAATGGTGGTGACGTTTTCGATAGGCATTTATTGAACCAGCACCATTCTAGTGTAAAATAGATGTGTTGAAACAACCATAAGACAGACACAGATATAAATGGTTATAAGCACCAACAGAGTAAATGGATGGTACATTTCTACCATAGTGCTAAAACAATGAATATAGGCAGGTATATAAATACATGACAGTAATAATGCGTACTCCTACGATCCAACCCTAACTAGATGTACCTAAGTGTACCTAGCATGTATGTAGGTGTAGAGCCAATAATCCCCCTAGGCTGAAGCCAACCCCTTTACCTGGTGAGAGAGAATGAAGAACCCGTCTTGGTCTCGAGATGGACACCCCGCGAGGGATGTCAGACCACTGCGTGCTGGAGTGTCTGCGTGCAGGAACCTCAGCGTCTCGTGGCAGTGTGTCAGCATGGAAGTCTTTCTCCTCTGCCTACCCTGGCAAAGATGTGGTGTATATATACCCAAAAGTTACCCTCAGGGGATTCTACCTTGCTGTGTCATGTCGGTCGAAGATGACAGAAGGGATGACCTTTATACATAGTTATTATTCAGAAGATAGTAATCCTGCTGTGATTCTGAGAATCCTCCTGCATAATTAAATAAGGCTAGTTTTGGGGGAAAAGAAACCACACAACATTTGTTGTGCTTAACTAGGTAAAAGGTCGTTACCATAACCCGGTATGTAGTACAATGGTACGATAAATGTAGGTGAAGGGTGAGGTGACTACTAGGGTATTGCGGTACCCTACAAAACATAACACCCACTCCTCATCCGACCGGACAACATACTAAAAAAGGGATTGAGCTTCTAATCAAGCATTAAACTTTGTTAAAAGACGTTTCAAAATCTCTAAAAGTTCCTTAACATATGTTCATATATATAGTCTGATCAACTGAGTATGTCTGAAAGCCATGGTGCTCAGCAAGAGTAAATAAGAGAGAAATATTTTTGGTTTAAAATTCCAATGTTAGTTGTTTTGGAAAAAAGCTGAATTCTTCCCAGCATTCAGAGAGCCAAATGTTCATGTGTTCTGTGTGGAAGATGCAACATCACTGCTGCTTGCCATCACAGGCGACGGTCCCTGTAACACCTCATAGATCAGGTCAATCGAGCAAAGATGATCTTCCTCAGTCCCCACAACTGGTGCTGGGGAAGCATTTGAAACATCCAAAGCCCATGCACCTGTAATGGAGCCGGTATCCAATCCAACAGAAGCTGAAGCATCCCGTGGTGGCTCCAAGAATGCTGACATCAACATGGCAATACACTGAGAACACTGCACTACGTGGGCCTTTAACGGGTCCAGCAATACATTCACATCCAGAGAGCAGCCGATGGAAGTGTTAGTAGACAGAGGTCCAACACGCCTTCTTGTCAGCAGAACAAGCAGCGGAGAACAGGCAAAACACAGTCAATCCGGACTGGTCGAAATGATAGGAACCAAGACTCGCTTAGCTCCCGAAGTCGAGGTGTTCCAAGATGGAGTACCATGCGATCATGGTAACATCGCTCCAAGAGCACTAGTTACATTTCCTTGGTGACTGGGATGTCCATTGCATAGCAGAAAAATAAAAATCAGGATACCCACTACATACCCACTACCAGTGGCAGGATCAGCGGAAGTCCTCCAAAAATGTATCCAAACACGGAGTATATGAAGGCTGGATTCACTCCAAGACAGTCTGAAAATGTGCTTCACAGTCCACACACTAGGGTCTTAAATGGGTGTACTATACCCTTCGTATCAGGCACGTTAAAGATACATTGTACCATTTGTCCAAAATGGAAAGGGCAATTTGTTCGTAGCAGCGCCTGTATCTCCGCGGAGGACCTTGCAACCTGAAGATCAAAAGTCTCTCGGGCTGAGGTTAAGGGCACATCTTTTTATAATCTGTTTTATTGGTTTTGTGGTACAATAAAAAATAGAAAAACATGTGCACTCCATTCCCGCGACTTTTCAAATCGTTCCAATACCACATTTTCATATGACTATATTGTTAATGACATGGTGTTTGCACTGACAATCTACAGCGCCCTGTAGCTGCAACCTGTAACAAAGTTGTGCTGTTAGTGCCTCCAGGGATTCATCAGGAATTCCCGTTAAGGTTCTGTAATCAATCGTTTCCCCTCTCTCCCCTCTCAGCATCATCAGTGTTTGATTGCGCAAGGAGATACACTTTTAAGGGGTCCCAAATGTCTCTTGGGCGGGATGAGGGTGGTAACAGTTCAGCGTATGTATGCAGTTGTTCTTGACAAAATATCAGGCCTTTTAACCAGTCTTTAACTTTGGGTGCTCTCCCTCTCCCCCATCTACACGCCACAGTGCGTTTGGCCAGTAAAAGTGCCATTGATATGAACCGTCTGAATCAGGCATCAAGATCCTTCGTATAACCCAGCAGCGCAATGAGTGGGGAGTCAGGTATATGAATTCAAGGCACATGGTCTCCCCAGTATCGTCGGACCGGGGCGCAGTCCCAGGCTAAGTGGCAAAAGCCAGCACCCTCCCTACCGCATCTGTCACAACAGTCAGTATCTCTTAAGTGGAAGCGCTTAAGTTTTGCAGGCGTATAGTATAGCCGGTGCAAATATTTGTAGTGGATCAGTCGCAGTCTGCTGCTAGCTGACACTTTGCCCATCTGCTGACAGCAATAGGTCCATTGTTCGTCTGTTAAAAGGAGGTGCAGTTCCTCCTCCCAGTGCGTTCGTGCAGCGGGGGCTGTGCGAGGACTGTCTATTTGGGTGGTCCGGTATAACATGGATACACCATGTGTGGGAGTATCTTTTTGAAGGAGGTTGTGTAAGGGACAGGCGCACAACTCCCATTGGGCTTAAAGGGCTTCAGCCCACCGTCGTGTGTGGCAGCCCGGGTTGAGACAGCTTCCCGGGCACTCACACAGCCACACCCGAGTACTTCACAGGTCTTTAACCCCTTCCATGCCCATGACGGAACGGTTCCGTCATGAGCATCGGTTGCGCTGTGCTCATGACGGAACCGTTCCGTCATGGCCCCGCCCGCGCTCGAACCCTTCAGCACCGCGGGGGAATTCCCGCCGCGCTGAAGGGGTTAAAAGACCATTTATGTGTTAATGAGGCTTTGTTACTTTTCACCCCTTCTTCGAGCCCCTGCATCTCCACTCTGCATATTACTGGAAGAGTCATTTTCGTAGCCCCCTCGAAATGTTTCGTAGCCCCTCCCGAAATTTGGCTCTAGTTGCGCCTCTGGTAAGGGACCCATGGTGGGAATGTTCATGTGGGGGGGGGTTCATGTGGGAAGTCTGGGGTAGTGGATTTGACGTCCTGACGCAGTCTGACGTACAGAAAGAGCTGTGGGTGGGTTGCTTCCAAAGAACTCCTCTTGGGTGCGGAATTTCCCGTTTTTATACAGCTCACCCCAGTTTAAGACCTAGAGTTTTCAGAACATTTGGCGGCAGCCTCCCTCCTGAGTGACGGGGAGGTCATGTCTGCCCTGAAGAGGCAGCAAGGAGGAATATAATAAGTCAAGTTTGAGGTGGCCTGCCAATTCTCTCCAAGCGTGGGTTGTGCACTCGACTGTAGTCGGAGTAGTGCGCTTATGAATGATGGGCGAGCTAAGATAGGCCGAGTATGGGGTTCGGGCCATATAGCCGTGTTCCACCGCTAGATGGGGCATGTAGGGTGGAGGATCAATCCAGAACGCTGCATAGTGGGCTTGTGCACAATGGAAATATAATTCCATGTCAGGGATCTCAAATCCTCCGGCAGCAAATGGGCGAGTGAGGGTGTCCCATTTTAGTCGCGGTTGTTTCCCTCCCCAGGTGAAGCGGATAAGCTGAGATTTCAGAGTTTTGAAGAAGTGTCTGCTGGGAGCTTATGGGATGTTAATAAATAAGTATAGGAGCTTGGGGAGGACTACCATTTTTATCAACGACGTCCCGCCTGCCAGGGATATTGGCATTGTGATCCATCTCGTGATCTTGTTAGTCAGAAGATCTAGTGTTCTCCCATAGTTGGCTCTCATCAATTCCTCCCTATCTCTAGTTACTACAATGCCTAAGTATGTGAATGTGTCTGCACACCAGGTGAGGGGATAATCCGGATCAAATTTCGGAGTTGCAGCGGTGAGAGGGAATATTTGGGATTTACTCAAGTTTATCTGGATGCCGGAGAGCCTCCCAAAAAGTATCAGTACCCGTAGTATCGGGTTTAGGCTGTCTGCCGGATTGCGGAGGTAGAGGGTGAGGTCATCCGCATATAGGGAAATTAACAGTTGTCGTTCAGGATAAATGAGGGCGTGTTCTGTGTGGTGTTGGTGTAATTGAGATGCTAGTGGCTCTATTGCAAGGGCAAAGAGGAGGGGCGACAACGGACACACTTGCCTCGTGCCCCTCGCAATGCTGAAAGCTGGTGAGCGGATGCCATTTATCAGTATACTAGAAGGGCACATCTTTCTGTAAATATGCAATGCATGGAAGCATCCCTCAACCACCTTGATCATTCAGCATTAAGTAACTCTCAATTGAGAGAAGCCTTAACACTGGATTAATCACAGTAGCTGGGGAACCATTCAAATGAGAGGACAAGTTTGCAATTGAACCATTAGAGGCCCCATGAAGCATAATATCCTGGCAAATGAGAGATCCACTCAAAGAATTCACAGTCTGTACTGCTTAGAAACACTTCAGTTTCCCCGTTCCTGCATCTAAATCTATACAGTAATTCCCAAGATTCATGGATGAATTCCCTACTCATTGCTTCATACCGGCCTACCTGTTGGTGCTCTCGGCAATATTGAAACTGGAAAGTTGTCACTGGCAATGTTAATTGGCCACGAATTAACCATTCTATGGACGATGACTCTGCCACGGTGAAAGGTAATAGGTGTAAATTTTCAATGCACAGCATTGTATTGTATTGTAAATGCATTTATATAGCTCTTACTACCCCTGACGAGGAGTCAAAGCGCTTTTTCGGCGAGCAGCACGCTACTCTGGGACCCATAAAGGATTAGTGTTGAATTAGTATTGTGAAATATGAAAGTAATTCAAGTGGTGGATATGTTAGTCAGTTATTTGGATTTGGAAGGATAGCGGAAATATAGAAGAGGCAAAAAGGTTTGTACTTATATAGCGCTTGTTACCCATGATGGGGTGTTGAAGAGCCTTTTTTTTTTTTTTTTGGGCAGTAGCACTCTACTCCGGAAACCCATAAAGGATTAGTGGTGAATTAGTATGGTGAAATATGAAAGTAATTTGAGTGGTGGATATTAGTCAGTAATTTGGAGTGAGAAGGATAGCGGAAGGGTAGAAGGGGGAGAAAGGTTTGCATTGATCTAGCACTTGTTACCCCTGAAGGGGTGTTGAAGCACTTTTCTGGTCAGTAGCACACTACTCCGGAACCCATAAAGGATTAGTGTTGAAAATTAGTATAGTGAAATATGAAGTAATTTGAGTGGTGGATATGTTATTCAGTTATTTGGATAGAGAAGGGCAGCGGCAGGATAGAAGAGGGAAAGAGGTTTGTATTTATATAGCGCTTGCTACCCCTGAAGGGGTTTGAAGCGCTTTATTGGTGAGTAGCATGCTACTTCAGAACCCATAAAGGATTAGTGTTGGTAATTAGTATAGTGAAATATGAAGTAATTTGAGTGGTGGATATGTTATTCAGTTATTTGGATAGAAAAGGGTAGCAGCAGGATAGAAGAGGGAAAGAGATTTGTATTTATATAGCGCTTGCTACCCCGAAGGGGTTTGAAGCACTGTTTTTTGGTGAGTAGCATGCTACTCTGGAACCCATAAGGATTAGTGTTGAATTAGTATAGTGAAATATGAAAGTCATTTGAGTGGTGGATATGTTAGTCAGTTATTTGGATGGAGAAGGGTTGGGGAGGGGTAGAAAAGGTTTGCATTTATATAGCGCTTGTAACCCTTGATGGGGTGTTGAAGCGCTTTATTGGTGAGTAGCACGCTACTCCAGAACCCATAAAGGATTAGTGTTGAAAATTAGTATAGTGAAATATGAAAGTAGATTGAGTGGTGGATGTGTTATTCAGTTGGATAGAGAAAGGTAGCGGAGGGATAGAAGAGGGAAACAGGTTTGCATTTATATAATGCTTGCTTACCTCTGATGAGGTGTTGAAGCGCTTTTTTGGCCAGTAGCATGCTACTCTGGGACCCATAAAGGATTAGTGGTGAATTAGTATAGTGGAATATGAAATTTGAGAAGTGAACATGTTAGTCTGTTATTTTGATTGAAAAGGATAGTGGAGGGATAGGAGAGTGAAGGACTTTGATTTTAATTTTGTTTTTGAAGTCATAGCAGTAGGATGAGGCTTTTGGATGAGTAAAAAAGGGTTGTGGAGGGGAAGAGTCAGAGGGGAACTGGCCGTGGGTTTGTTTTGGGGATCGGTATAGTAAAAGAGGTGTCAGATGATGCAAGGAGGGGTAGAGTAAGGGAGAGCCTAGAAAGAGTTATTTTGGGGATCATAGTAATGGTATGGCGTTTGTGATAAATGAGAGAGTGGATGTAGAGGATATATTGATAGATGTATAGGGTGAGAAATAGGGTAGTGCATTGGAAAGAGTAGTAGAAAGAAGTTTGAGATGAGTCAGAAAGTTGGGTTAGAAGATATATTGAGAGAAGTATAGGGTGAGAAATATGTTTGCATCCCTGTGTGCCATTGATGTCTGCTTTTCAGTCAAATGATATGCAGAGAACAGAGACGTACTGTTTTGTATATCACCAGGGCACAAAACCAGAGCTCATTGATTGTAGCACCCAGCTTAATGACACAATAGAACATAACTGTGATTGTCCGCGTTGTAAGATGGACAGATCCTGTTACAGTATATCTATAGTAGAATATGCAATGTTGCTCTGTGAATACATCCCGGATGTTAGTGTGGTCATGCCATCGTCAACCACAGCCAAAGCCTTTTCTAAGTTAATTCTGTCAATTTAAAGCAATCTCTCTACAGCTTCCTGTTGAGAGGTTTTCCAAATTTCATTATAAACAGCATATAGGAAGCATTTCTGAAGTGGCTTTCGGGGACCTAGTAACAAAATCCCTAAGATCCATGTCATCTGAGAGTAAAGACAAGTGTTGTTTCACCTGTGACAGTGTCAATTTTCTTAGCCAATCTGGGCATAACTTCCCAACACTGTATGATGTCACCACCCCGATGTTCTCATTGTACATAGCATAAGTCAGAACTATGGATACTAAACCCTTCGGTGTTCCCCTTGAATCTTGACTGACATCTTTGTGTCGATAGGCCAAACTAACCATCCCTTCCAATTGGGGTCTGTTGAGTTGTAGGCGGTAAATTCCGCTCCGCTTGCAGAATTTGGGTAATTTCGCGTTCCGCGGAGATCGCGAAATTACCCAAAATTCTGCGCTTCGCAGCTTCACGGAATTTTTTCCTTGTTTGCGTTCTCTAAATGCGTGTTCGCGAGACATTTCCCCCCGAGCACGCAAACAGCGTTTGCGAACAGGAAAAAAGCATCGCGAACAAGCAATTCCAAGTGTTTGCGGAATTTCTACATGCTTGCGGAGATTTTTTACCGTTTCGCGGAGTTTTGCGTAGCGCGACTACGCAAATTCCACCCACCCCTATTGAATTGTATGAAATCCTGTGCCTGATGTCATTGAGTGTACCCCCACCCGTTTCTGTATAGTTTTGCCATCCCTCCAAGTGTGAAGGCGAGGGAATACAAGGTGTGTTTAAGTCCTTAATCTTGGATAACCCTAGACAGGAAGTCTGTTGTACAGTGTTGTTCAGGAAAATCATCTGTTGTGGTATGAGGCATGCTCTAAATAGTACCTTGGTTCCCTGAACCTGCCAGTTCTTAGTACCCCAGACTGATTTTATGTCTATAGTGTCGTTCCATAAGTCGAAACCCTGTTCAGACAGTTGGGCAATAAAGGATGAGGAGTATATCTGTTTTGTTTTAGCGAGCATACTTTTCTTTGCAGATATAGGCGCAAGTTTATAATAATATGAGTGTGGATCTGATGTATTAACCCCAGAAAAATAAGCAAACATTTGTGCAAACGTGTTTGAACTACCTTTCGGTGGTGTTGGGTAATGCTCCCATTGGTGGTATGTGAAAACATTACGTGGTGCACTTGTTTTATGCAGAAAATGATGACCAAAATGTTGGTAAGAGTACATGGTGTCAAAATCAGATGAGTCATCAACCATTTAATTTTTCATAAATGCTGCAGACAGTTCTAAATCAGACAACATACTATTAACAGTTTCAAAATTCCAATCGTCAGAATATGTATTAGAGGTGATGATTTTTGAAGAAATTTTGAAAACATGTGGTATTTTTAAAAGTTCAGTGGGACCAAATACATCATATGAAACTCTATCCCAGACTATTTGGACAGGAACTGGAACTGTTGTAATGTTCACATAGGACAGGTCTCTATGGTCATGATGAGAAGACGTATTAGGTTTGAGTACCAATTTCACCTGTGATATTGCGGAGCGTTCTGAGATATAGTGTCCATTCACAAGTAAGACAAAGATAATCACTAAACCTATCCAGAATAGTAGGAACAGTATTCTAGTTATTATCCAGAGCTGTAGCCATGGTGAGACTAGGTATGTCTTTTTCAGAAAAGTATAAAAATCAAGAAGTCGTTTTTTGCCGGAAACTGGAGCTGGCGTTGACTCAGGTTCACTCCGATCCAAAGAAAATGTGTCAAAATTGATGAAGTACCCAGATGCAGTTCGATCTCAGCAGGTTTTTTTGAAACTGCAGATGTCTCCTGTAGAGGCATATTGACGTAGATGTCGGTGGTAGGCCAAATTGATATCTGTGTTTCATTTGTGTTTTGATGTTCAATTTCAATAGGAACGAGTTCCATTTCATTGTTGGCAACTCCATTACTTCGTATTGTAGACTCTTCTAACCTGATGAGTCTTTCTGTTTGAACCTCCTGTATGGTAGTAAGAGGAGAGCGGCAGCTACCCAGGATCCCACGCATCCTGCTATTCAGGATCGGCCACATAGTGTGGTTTAATCAGATCAATGTAGACAAATATCTTTTCTTTTTTTCTGGCAAGAGGCACAAGAAGTACTGTTCTTGTTCCTTCGACAGCCAGAACAGGTACAGGCGTTCTGTATGATTGCCCAAATTCTTTCTTGACCACAATCTTTTCTCTGATCATATCCCTGACTTTTGGGATCCAGGGAGGTCTTGCAGTGACTGAATTTGCTTCCCCAGTGGCAGTGCGTTTTACTTGGACATTGCTTTGTAGTGCCCGGAATTCATTGAGTTCCTGTAAAACAGGCAAACGTTTATTGATGTCACATAGTTTTTCATCCGCCACTGTGCTGCCAGAATTGAGGTCAGGTACCAACATTCTCATCTGAAATAGGACTTTGTAAGTGGTGATACCTCCTAGGGAATTTCTTGGCATGTTATTAAGTACCCTCTGGACCCCATATAGGTGGTTGACCCAACTACCACCTGAACTAAATACGCTTGCTGTTAAAGATTGCTTTAAGTCCCGGTTTTTCCTCTCTACTATCGAATTTCCCTCAGCATGGTATGGAGTGGAGTACCGCAAGGCAACACCCAAACTTCCCATGGCTTCCTTGTAAGCCCTAGAGCTACACATGGGGCCACGGTCAGAATTTAATGTGCCAATTGCGTATGTCCCTATTAAGACTCGCAAATCTTTTATAACAATTTGGGCGTCAGCTGAGTTCTGAGGCCAAACCCACAGGAATCTAGAGCATGAATTCACTGCCACAAAGATGTACTTGCAAGCCTCAACAGATTGTAAGGGGCCGCAGTGGTCCAAATAGACACAAGCGAGAGGTCTGTCTGATATTAGTAGTGGTGTTTGCGCTGAATGTGCAATGGTGGAACCCTGCATTTTCTGACAGATGTCACACTTAAGGAAAAATGCTTGTGTCAGTTTTGTTAAGCTTGGCCACCAATAGCGTTGTTTTAGTAGAGAAAATGCTGTGGTAATCCCTGCGTGTGCAGAACCCAGACCCTCATGTGCAGCTAGAATTAAACCTAATCTGCGATCCATGTTTGGTATTACTCTATCCCCCACTCCTGGAATTTGAGCATACATAATATTTTTTGCATCTAACTTGTAGGAGTACTTGAGCGGAAAGCCTTCTGGCAAGGCTGTGCTGTTCTTGCACGAAGCAATGATAGCTATAATTGTGCTTCCATCTATTCTCGTGCTAGAATGAGTGATTGCAGCTATGGCAGCAGTTCGCACTGTCGCCTTGGCGGCTTCATCAGCCCCTGAATTCCCTTCATCGTGAATGCCATCATGTTGATGACTCAGCGTGTGTATCATGTGAGCTCTTGGTAAGTCTTATTTCAGCTCTGCCACTTGTTCCCAAAGCAATTTATGCTTTGTTGTGCAACCTTTTGAGTCTTTGAACCCATTCTGACCCCAGTAGTGGAGATATTTACTGTAAGACTGGACACAGTAAAACAAATCACACAACATCAGTGTGGGGAATTCACGATCCGTATTTATTAGTGCCAGTAATAGGGCTTTTAATTCTGCCAACTGTGCCGTGCAGTTTCCCAGAGACTGCGTCTTCGTACTGCAAGGATGGAACTTGCCTTCCTGCATACGTTCTTTTACAATTGCACAAAGTGCACTGTATTGGTGTTTACTACCTATAGCAGGCTGCGCATAACAGTCAGTGTAGATAATGTATTCATACTGATCTAGAGACCTTATTTCATTCGGGAGAGGAAATTCTTGTTCATACTGCAGAAATGCTTGTGTTTTAATGTGGAATCAAATTTGTAGTCTACATCTGTTGCAGTGAGAGAATTAGCCTATTGTATCCATCGCAAATGTAAAGCTTTTGCATTTGGAATGCTTGCCTTTGTAACAGCCTCTAAGGCCAGTACTGGAATTACGACAATTATTAGTTTCCCCTAATCCAGTGCTCTTTCTCTCACTACAGCACTTTGAACTGCTGTCAGAATTTTTTCTGTAGAAGCAATGCGCATTTCAGCGTTTGTGTACAAGTGTGATTTGTGTGCTATGGGTACTGTTTCTCCTTCATTGAAGGTTAGATAAGAGTACCCAGATTGACCCGCGATTACACCGATCACCAGATTCATGGTATTTTGTGTGTAGGTGTTTGGAAGCTATCATGTCAGCTTGTAAGGAACAAAGGATATCCATGTGTTTCTGTGTCCAATATCTCATTGAAAAATCTAGTCTGATTAAGTTGTAGAAAGGTTTTACTTTTTTTGCATAATCCAAAATGTATGTTCTGCCAAAATGTAGGAATCCGAATATGGATTGTATACTTTTCAGAGTTTTTGGAGGTCGGAGCTGTTCGCATTTGTCTAAAAAGTTAGCGGCTAGGCTTTTCTCTTCACTTGATAACTCCAAAAATAGGACATTGAGGTGGGCTATTTTCGATTTTTTAAAGTTTAATTTGTAGCCCTCAGAGGCGAACCC